>NC_140970.1:72663948-72683948 GCF_056783735.1 Eptatretus burgeri
GCATTCCGAATGTCCATGATCAAGCACCTACTGTACAGTGAGTGTGTTCCTTGGCAATCTCTCACAAACGCCTGTTTGCAGAAAGTGGAAGGTCTGAAATATGACCGTGAACTTTTCGTCATCGACCTGGAACACGTTGACATGTCTCAGCTCCCCAGTTTTCATCAGAGCCTTTTGAATGCTTAGCAAGTCCTCGGAGCGCAACGTTTAGAGGTATCATGCGATGCCCAAAAGTTTGTACGTGAGCCATTAGTTCGGAATCCTTTGTTCTCTAGAATTTCAACCTCCAGGTCGTTTATGCATTGTTTCACCAGTGTTGGAATAAACAGAGTGCGAGACCTGTTGCAGCCATCCTTGAATGCCTGGCTACCTGTAAGCTCACTTTCATCAAAAACTGGTGTTCGTTCTGCTCGTATTGTGGAAAATGTCTTGAAAGCAGTAATTCAAACCTTTCATAGACTAAACATCGGGTGGACTGGGGTGGATGAAGTTGTAGACTCACGTCTCTATTTCCCTGAACTTCAAATTGCCTCAAAAAAACAAGAGGGTGTGTTCTCCTCAAACTTAGAGGAAATTGGTGTGTTTCACATCATGGGGAAAACGGCTATCTACAACATATTGTTGTGGTTGACCAAATTCGCAAACCACCATTCAGGTCCCTTAGGTGAGATATCTCTGTAAGTATATGTGTAGTTAGGCCCAAACCCGTTGTTTCGAGGGAATAAATGTCATTCATGCGGGCTGCGACTCTTCAGGATAGCCGTTTTTCTTTTACTATCTTTATTTTGGACCAGCCGCCATTACTACCACCACCAACCACGTCTCAACAGCCATCACAGCAACAACCACCAACCACAACGCCGCTTCACAACAACAACCACCAACCACAACGCCGCTTCACAACAACAACCACCAACCACAACGCCGCTTCACAACAACAACCACCAACCACAACGCCGCTTCACAACAACAGCCACGACCTTTACCGTCACAACTCGCCACCATCGCATCACCGTCATTCCCACGCCACTTGTGGGCACCGATACTGGACTCGTGTAGGGCGCGCACCGAGCAGCGTGTTCAAAAACATCACGGACTTTCCACAGAAAACGGATCAAAAACGACTCGCCCACTTTTGTTCCGTTCAATCGGTGAGCGAGGGGCAATTTGGCCCCGCCTCCAGGGCGTTGGAGGGCGGTCGCTATATGCAAATTCATGGATCAAAAAGCATTCACGCCCACTTTTCCTCGGGCCAATGGGGAGCCAGTTAGAGAGGTGAAGGGTCGGAGGCAAAGGGTCAAGGGTGAAAGAGCGAAGCCACGGGGCTTATATAAACGGCTGCGTTCGTCAGAAAAGTTGAGTTGTGCGGAGTTCAAGAGAGTCGTCGGTGGAGCTGGAAAGAAGTGAGAGAAGTCAAGAGTGAAGAGTTGGGACGAGCCAAGAGAGGAGACGGAGAGGGCGAGTAGACGGAGCTGTGGAGAGGTGACGGCGGCGAAGGCGGACGAGGGGGTGCTCGCGTCGGTGCCGGGAGCTGCACAGGGAGAGGCCAGAAACGCGACCGAGGTCGAGGAGGAGACGGTCGCCGCGGGACCCGAGACAGGGTGATATCCTCCTTCCCCTGAGCATCAGCAACCCCCTCCTGTTTCCCCCCGCGCTGAGATAGTGCGACAAAGGGGGCCCCTTTCCCACCCCCTACCAGACACTGTCCGCGAGGCCCGCGGAGTTGAGGCGCCACCGCCGCTCTGCGTCTCATCATCAGACGGTAGGCCCGACCCGGTCTCGGCCCCAGGCCCGCCTCATCCTGGAGGGTGGTTCTCTTTTCTTTTGCTTTGGGAATATGTGTTGTCGGCGCCGTCTGTGAAGTAAAATTGTATAAGTGTTGCCGTGTGCCCGGTAGTCGGTTAGATCTGCATTGTTGCATTTGCTTTTTGTGTAATATTGCATTGTCTTCTTCTTTTACATGTGCTTTTGGTGGAATTGTATATGTGTGCTTTCCGTTCATCGCGAAATAAATGTGCTTCATGTTGAACTGTTTTCCCGCTTCGCTTGGTCTTTTCCTCTATTGAATCTCCATCCTGCTTCACGTAAAGGGTTGGTCGTGGGCTAAAACGCCCGATAATTAATCGAACCGTCGAGGCCGACGAATAACACCGCTCGGTTATCCCGATAGTACGGAACGGGTCGCTTAAAGTGGCCCGTGTCCGAAGTCGACCTGCGGCGAGGTGCGATCGCCCGGTCTACCCTCCGTGTGGGTACTCAGGTAGGTCGAATTTGGCGAGCAACCCTATCCCACGCGGGGGCCGATTGGCACGATCGTGGTGAGACCGAAAGGTCCACCCGTGACTGGTTCCCGGCGTTAGTCCGAGAGGGTCACGACTGGATTGTCCGTCCGGTGGGCGACGTGCCGCGATTCGAGTTACGTGGCCGTCAGCATGCCGGCGGGCGCGAATCCGCAACACTGGTGTCAGGTCGTGCGATATAAACCCATCGCCCTCCTCGCGGCACTGGTATCGGAGAACGGGGAAACGGGCTCTCCTGTCTCCAATTAAATTCACGGGAATCGGTCCAGGGGTGAGAGGAGCGACCCCCGATTCCCTCCAAATTACGAGCGAGCTAAATTAACCCTTTAAGAGAAGCAAGATGGCGTCTCAAGGCGAGCGGGAGCCGGGGGTATTAGAAATGGATGTAGAATGTGTAGAATCCATGGCTCAGGATGAAATCCCCGTGCAGGAAATGTTGGTTGTACAGGAAAACGAACTCGCCCAACTGAACCCAGAGCCCGGAATGGGTGCGGCAGCGGCCGCGGTGTATGACACCTCCCCTCCCCCTCTCCACCAAAACCCTTCCCCAACCCCTGCCGAAACGGCTCACCCAAGCGCACCCGACATGGGCCAGCTATTCCCCATGCTGGCAAAAATGTATGCGGAAATGACAGCGAACATGATCAAGCAAATGAACGAAAAGATGGATACATACACAAATGAAATGAAAAACGGAATGAAAGGCATGAACGAAAAGATGGATACAAACACGAATGAAATGAGAAACGAAATGAACAAGCAAATAAACGGAGTGGAAGCAAACATGAAGGAAGAAACTAAAAAGCTGCGGGGTGAGACGCAGAACATGGGCCGATGCCTGCAGACGGGCATGAAGGCCGTGACCAGGGAGATCAAAATGGCGACTCCACGTGTAGAAGCGAACGAGCTGGGAGGGGGTGCAACGGTGACCGAAAGGGAAAAATTAAATGGGGAGACCAAAACGTGTGAGACGAGACACGAGGTGACGACAAAGGAAATAAAAATAGTTGAGACAAGGGAGGTAAAGGGTGAAGAGGTGACTGAGTGGGCAGAGACACGGGAGATGGGAACGATAGAGGGAAGACTACACGATGAAGACTGGGTAAGTGACGCACACACACACGGAGGTGGTGGAGGATAATGGGGGTGAGCTGGCGGACTGGGTAGAGACCCAGTGCGAGCAGCGGGATGGCCTCCTCCAGGAACGAGGGGAGGGAGTATGCCCCCTTGAGGCGAGTCACGACCAGGTGAGTTCGGTCGTGCTTTGCGAGGTTGAGGGGACGGGTGCTGTGGACAGGTGCACGGAGAGCTTGGGGGGTATAGAGGCCCCGGAGACCCTTGTGGGGACACAAATCCCCAGTGTGGTTGTCCCTGTGTGTGTGGTGCAAGGTGTGAGTGCGTCCCCGTGTGTGGAAGCGACCCCGTGTGTGAGTGGTGTGGTGGCGATTGTGCCGGAGTACGTGCTTCCCAGCACGCCGTGTGTAAAAGGGGCACCGCAAGTGGAAGAGGCCGTGTGTGTGAGTGAAACGCCCAGTATGAGTGAGGCACCGCGGGCGAGTGCCCCCGCGTGTGTGAGTGGTATGGTTTGTGTGAGGGAAATGGCACGAGTGAGTGGAAGGCCGCGAGTGAGTGGAGCCACGTGTGCGAGGGAGATGGCATGCGTGAGTGAACGGCCGAGTGCAAGGGAGACCGTGTGTGTGAGAGAGCGGTATGTAAGGGAGATGTCGGTGGGCATGTGTGAACATGCAGCCGCGTCTCCCGGTGTGAGTTTAATGGTGTGGAGTGTGAGCGTCGTAACACGCGGGAGTGCGTGTGTGGAATGGAGACGGAGACTGCGACAGAGGAAAGAAAGCCGAGTAGCGGCTGTAGTTGTTTCGGGGACCGTGCCGGGTTCGCCCAGCAGCGCGCGCGAGGTCCGTGCTGTGCAACGCACGAGGCCCCCACGTGCTCGCTTGCGATAGTGAAGTCCCGGTACGGAAACGCACGCGGTGGATTTGCCGATCCCGCGGACGGACAAAGTTTAGGCAGGATTTCGGATTTGGACCGGACGGGTTCTCCACGCGATCGTGTGTGTTAAGCTCCAACGGGCAAAGCACATGTGTTCGCGTGGGGAACCCCTCGAGACGTGGGGCTTGTGTTTTTTTTTTATGCGCACGGTGACGCCATGGCTGCACGTGGGGTTGGAATCCGGCAGGAGGGGTATCCCTGCCGGATGGTACCGTCCAAGGAGGGACGAGGTACACGTGCAGCTGCATGATGTCACGGGCAGGTGCAAAGTGCGCGAGATGTGAGTTGCCGCGCTGGTGCTGCGCATGTAAAGGAAAAAAAAAGAAAAAAAAAAAGCAAGCCTCACTTTCGGGTGCACAGGATTCCTGGGCAAGGGGTGGAAGACCCCCTTGGCCAGGGCACAGGATGGAAACTAGTTAGGGGGAAGGGTTAGCATAGCTAGACCGGCTCCATGGGGCAGGGGTAAGTCCTCATGGGGCCCGTGGAATGGATTAGTTAGAGGGATGATAGCGAGATTTCGGTTGGGTAAATAATTTTTGGGACATTTGAGAACAGTGACAGACAGTGAATGTGTAGCGGGGACGTAGCTTAGCTACGTAGTGTTAAATGGAACGTGCTATAGTTTAAGGGACGACGTGGAGCACGAGTTAGTTAGGGGAGGTAGTTAGAAGGATGGCAGAGTTCAGCGGTGAGTGTGTTGAAGAGTTGGTGAGTGAAGTGGAAGCATGTGCTTGGTGAGTGAGTGAGGCCAGCGGGTCTGTGTGAGTGGAGCGAATGGGGAATGCATGGTGCGATGAGTGATTGGGGGGAGGAGTGACTCCCGCCCAAGGGACCCCGGGGTCAGTGTAGAGTGAGTTAGGGGGTTAGTCAAATTTACAAAATGGAGGTCGTTTTGTTGTTGGTGTGAGTGTAGGCTCGAAACCCATTTGGAGGGGTGCAGGAGCCCTGTTGACGGGCTGGGAGCGTGGCTGCGAAAGGTGAGTATCGCTGAGTGGGTACCCCGGGCACCAGGCTAGTCGGCCGTGGTAGGCCAAGGGCCCATGGGGGGCCGGGATAGCGTAGTGGGCACGGGTGCGCCTGCTTGGTGCGGGGGCCCGGGGCGCCATTAGCCGCGTGGGCAGTGTTGTGGGCACGGGTGACCCTCGGAAAGGGGCCTGGGAAGCCAGCCTGCCACGTGTGCGTTTCAGGGGAGGTGCCATGGGGGGCACTCCCCGGTGTTAGGGAGCTGGTAGGCTCGGAGGCAGTGTAGTGCCCGGGGGTGCCATAGCGGGAGATTCGGCAGAGGGTCGTGCCTGCCAAAGGGAGCCACGTGTCCCAGCCATGAGACCGTGTGAGGGCACGGAGAGAAAATTGGGGGGCGAGGCCCGAAATTGTGGGGACACCAACACGGGCGACGGGAATCTGGGTTGTTAGAACCAATAGTTTAAGCGAGAGGCGCTTGTTGGAAGCCCCGGGGTAGTTTAACAGTTAAATGGTTAGGGTAGATTAGGAGATGTACCCCTCCGCACCATCCATCCCCTCGCTCTCGTTGTGGGCCGCTGGACCCACTTTGGTTATAGATCGCTGAACTCTGGGGAGGCCATTCTGAGGCTTGAGTTGGGCCTCGACACAGGACGCTAGCTCTCCCTTATTCCCCTCCGGGAAGGGAACGTAGGGGTTGGGAGTAGGCTAGGTGACAGAATAGGTTAGCCGAACAAGGACAGTACAGGGGGTTAGGGGACGATTTATAGAGGGGAAGTAAAAATAAAAACAACAAAAAAATAAGTTGGGGCTAAATTGGGTTTGACAAATTAAGGGAGTGGGTATAGACAATGACAGGCAAAGGCGATAGGTTGGGAGGGAGACCGTAGGGTAGGTCCGAGCCCGCCTTCCGAGTGGCCAGCACCACCGCACTCCCTCCACCAACCTCCACTGAACGGCAAAGGCTGACCAGCTTCATCTGCCGGCTGGCTGTTTTCTGCAAGGCCTGTGCCATCGGCTGGCCGTGTTTTGCTTCAAGGCCTGTGCCGGCCACTTCATCTGCTGGCTGTGTTGCTGCAAGGCCTGTGCCGGCTCACTTCATCTGCCGGCTGGCTGTTTTTCTTCAAGGCCTGTGCCGGCCCACTTCATCGGCAGCTGTTGTTTGCTGCAAGGCTTGTGCCGGCCCACTTCATCGGCAGCTGTTGTGTTGCTGCAAGGCCTGTGCCGGCCGGATCATCTGCAGCTGTGGTACTTCAAGGCCTGTGCCGGCCAGTTCATCTGCCGGCTGTGTTTGCCTGCAACGGCCTGGTTCTGCAGGCTGTGTTTGCCTGCTGCCTTTGCCATGCCATGCCATGCCCACTGCCCAGGTTCACCAGCCCCGTTCAATTTTGCTTTCCCCCCCCCCCCCCCCGTTCATTGCCATGTGTGCCAGGATCAAGGCAACAGTTTGCAAGCTGCAAGAACTGCCCTGTTGGCAGCTACAACATGGGCCTGCAGTGGCGGCCCGTGCACCGTGTTTGCATGCATCCATTCATCCATCCATTCGTTGTGCTCATTGCGTGTGCCACTTGAGCTGGCACGGAGACTGCGTTGGTGCAGCCCATGCACCGTTGTGGTTCACTGCGTTCAGTTCAAACCATTCATCCATCCATTCGTTGTGTTCATTGCGTGTGCCACTTGAGCTGGCACGGAGACTACGTTTGCGCAGCCCATGCACCGTTGTGGTTCACTGCGTTCAGTTCAAAAGGGAAGGCCTTGGACTGCGTGTGAGCAGCCAGCCACGTTCCCTGTCACCTGCATTGTTTTGAGCCAGAGACTGCATGCGGGCAGCCTGGCTCCCTGCTAACTGCTTTCTTTTGCAGAGTTCATTGATCGTGGGCCATGGTTTAGTGTAAAATTTGTAAGTTAAGGTTAAGATGTACTGTAAATATGAGTGCGCCCCCGGCATGTCTGTCTTAGCGCCGGCAATTTTATTTAAGTCGTCCGTGTGAGTGAGTTTGTTTAGGTAGTTACGCAGCCCTCAGGTTATTTATTTTGGGGACACGAATACCATGAATGTCGCACTCAGGGATCCGTAGGTAAAATGTACTAGGGGAAAACTACACATGATGGCACACGAAAATTTGACGACTCGGGACGAGTCTGTAAAAAGGGGAGGGGGTAGTGTTGTGGTTGACCAAATTCGCAAACCACCATTCAGGTCCCTTAGGTGAGATATCTCTGTGAGTATATGTGTAGTTAGGCCCAAACCCGTTGTCTAGAGGGAATAAATGTCATTCATGCGTGCTGCGACTCTTCAGGATAGCCGTTTTTCTTTTACTATCTTTATTTTGGACCAGCCGCCATTACTACCACCACCAACCACGTCTCAACAGCCATCACAACAACAACCACCAACCGCAACGCCGCTTCACAACAACAACCACCAACCACAACGCCGCTTCACAACAACAACCACCAACCACAACGCCGCTTCACAACAACAACCACCAACCACAACGCCGCTTCACAACAACAACCACCAACCACAACGCCGCTTCACAACAACAACCACCAACCACAACGCCGCTTCACAACAACAACCACCAACCGCAACGCCGCTTCACAACAACAACCACCAACCACAACGCCGCTTCACAACAACAGCCACGACCTTTACCGTCACAACTCGCCACCATCGCATCACCGTCATTCCCACACCACTTGTGGGCACCGATACTGGACTCGTGTAGGGCGCGCACCGAGCAGCGTGTTCAAAAACATCATGGACTTTCCACAGAAAACGGATCAAAAATGACTCACGCCCACTTTTGTTCCGTCCAATCGGTGAGCGAGGGGCGATTTGGCCCCGCCTCCAGGGCGTTGGAGGGCGGTCGCTATATGCAAATTCATGGATCAAAAAGCATTCACGCCCACTTTTCCTCGGGCCAATGGGGAGCCAGTTAGAGAGGTGAAGGGTCGGAGGCAAAGGGTCAAGGGTGAAAGAGCGAAGCCACGGGGCTTATATAAACGGCTGCGTTCGTCAGAAAAGTTGAGTTGTGCGGAGTTCAAGAGAGTCGTCGGTGGAGCTGGAAAGAAGTGAGAGAAGTCAAGAGTGAAGAGTTGGGACGAGCCAAGAGAGGAGACGGAGAGGGCGAGTAGACGGAGCTGTGGAGAGGTGACGGCGGCGAAGGCGGACGAGGGGGTGCTCGCGTCGGTGCCGGGAGCTGCACAGGGAGAGGCCAGAAACGCGACCGAGGTCGAGGAGGAGACGCTCGCCGCGGGACCCGAGACAGGGTGATATCCTCCTTCCCCCGAGCATCAGCAACCCCCTCCTGTTTCCCCCCGCGCTGAGATAGTGCGACAAAGGGGGCCCCTTTCCCACCCCCTACCAGACACTGTCCGCGAGGCCCGCGGAGTTGAGGCGCCACCGCCGCTCTGCGTCTCATCATCAGACGGTAGGCCCGACCCGGTCTCGGCCCCAGGCCCGCCTCATCCTGGAGGGTGGTTCTCTTTTCTTTTGCTTTGGGAATATGTGTTGTCGGCGCCGTCTGTGAAGTAAAATTGTATAAGTGTTGCCGTGTGCCCGGTAGTCGGTTAGATCTGCATTGTTGCATTTGCTTTTTGTGTAATATTGCATTGTCTTCTTCTTTTACATGTGTTTTTGGTGGAATTGTATATGTGTGCTTTCCGTTCATCGCGAAATAAATGTGCTTCATGTTGAACTGTTTTCCCGCTTCGCTTGGTCTTTTCCTCTATTGAATCTCCATCCTGCTTCACGTAAAGGGTTGGTCGTGGGCTAAAACGCCCGATAATTAATCGAACCGTCGAGGCCGACGAATAACACCGCTCGGTTATCCCGATAGTACGGAACGGGTCGCTTAAAGTGGCCCGTGTCCGAAGTCGACCTGCGGCGAGGTGTGATCGCCCGGTCTACCCTCCGTGTGGGTACTCAGGTAGGTCGAATTTGGCGAGCAACCCTATCCCACGCGGGGGCCGATTGGCACGATCGTGGTGAGACCGAAAGGTCCACCCGTGACTGGTTCCCGGCGTTAGTCCGAGAGGGTCACGACTGGATTGTCCGTCCGGTGGGCGACGTGCCGCGATTCGAGTTACGTGGCCGTCAGCACACCGGCGGGCGCGAATCCGCAACAATATGTCTGGAAGCATGTATACCTGGTTTTACAAAACTGTTGAAAATCGGTGGAATGAGACCCCATCTGCTGGAGCTTTTTAAACTCCAGTGTGGAACAAAATGTATAGTTCTCCAACTCTTGGGCGAACTAGAGACCTGAATTGGAGACGAGCACATCAAGCCCTGGTCACACAGACATTACTCCATAAGTGTAATTCTTCTGTTCTAATTTTTTGTCCTTTTTTGATTTGATTGAAAATGTTGCCCACGTTTTTATTGAATGTAAGAGATTGGTACCCCTCTTTGTCTTCCTTCAACAGCTTTTCTATAAATTTAATTTTGTTTTTTCCTTTCCAGTCTTTACGAGAAGTGAAGGGCTATTTAAAACGAATACTGATTAGTCTGGCAGATATGTGAGATATTCTGGTAGTTTTGTGCCTTTGATGATGCAAGCATGAAATTTGGTACACAGTTATAGCATACCCTTAGGAAACATTTTGGATATAGGGACATTCCAGATTACTCCTAGGGTCAAAATGGTGGCCATTTTACAAAATGGCTGCCACGAATAACAAATTCTGCCTACAAGGTCAGCAAAGTCATATGTGCTTGGTGCAAAACACAATGTAGTGAGTATAATATGATTATTATCAACTAGTATGCACATGCTTCATTATCTACTTCATATTTGACTAAAAAATGCATCTACGGTGGTCTATGAGGGACACAGATAACAGTTTACCATCGCAATAATGCATGGCTGGAACAAGAGCTCTGCAATATGATCATGCATGTCAATGTTACCTGAATATTGTTTCTGGAAATATAAATAGATCAAAAATCAAATTTGGTGAAAGGAACTTAGACTCCATGAATATTTCCATTATTAATTACATACTGGTAGCTGGCAATGTCGAGATTGAATGCATAAATTTGCGAAATCGATATTGATGTACTCACTGTATTAATTTTCATGATTGCATAATAGAAATGTTCAAACTACAATGGTGTGTTCATATTGATTTGGGTTTAACATGGTCCTGTCCAGCGCAAAGAAATAATGTATGGTGGCCTATTGGGGACATCGAGTGACAATCACCCAAGATCGCCATTGTGTATATATGCATCTCCTCTGGGCTGGGGTTCGTAGTTGAAAACATTTTAACTCTGCTATTCTGTTTTCAGGTGATAACTCCACTGTAGTGTACCCAAAGACTAATCCCCTGCTTGGTGGTGGTTCTTCCCAATTTTACAGTGACTGATTGGTGGTGGTTTAAGACAATGGCCAAGCATTTCAAACTATTAGACCCCCAGCAGCGAGGGCCAAGTACATCTGTTACATCAATTAACCAGACAGACTGGAACCTATGTGTGCCCAGACAGACTGGATACCAGTTCACCTGCGCGACATGGTGACACTGGCGACCAAACATGCAAGTGTATACACGCAGTTTCTTGCCGGCAACTTCACAGTAAAGAAGACCACTCATGCGTTTTCTGCGATGGCCATCGACCAAGCCCACGAGCAGAATAACGCATTAGTTAAGGGTGACGGAGGAGCTGTAGGCCTGACAGAGAATCCCGCTGCATTACGCCGCTGGATGGTGTCTGGTCCAGAGATGGCCAGAGTGATCGCTGAGTTCCAGGCCACATCAGAGACCAAGAAGGCTGTTCACAAACACCATGAGCAGACCAAGCACACACAGGTAGCCTTTGCTAGAGATGTGCGTTCACTCACTCAAGTCATGGGGGAGATGGGCAACCCATTTTGTGATGACAGCAAGGATCTCCTGGTGCTAGACAGCAGAGACCTGGCAGACCCAGCAGTTATCAATACTGTACGCAAGATCGAGAAGCTGGGACAAGAATCGCATCACTCCTATGTCCATGAGAGACTTATCAACCAGACAAAGCCCATCACCGACCCAATCAAGAGAAACAACCTCCCTCTCTTCAGCCGACCTCCAGTCAGAGAGAAGTCAAGAGCACAGCTGCAGGTTTCATCTCTGAAGAACGACTGCTCCCTGTTCTCCAGGTTGTTCATTGCGTCCCAGATATGTGATGGAGATCTTGATGAGTTCTTCGCACATGAGAACCAAGCATGTCCCCCTGCACTGTCACACATGGGCAAGATGAGACTTGGAACAAAGTCTGATCTGGTTGGCTGCTTAGAAGATCTGGTCCCTCCACAGGAGAATGCTGCTGCTGCTGCTAGTCCAGCAGTTGAAGTCATCATCCTTGATGGTGCAGCGATCATCAGTATGCTGCCACCTGGCACAGCAAAGACCTTCAACGAGTATGCATCAGAAGTATTCTTGCCATACATCACATCTCAGCTGCAGCATACGAGCAGGATGGATATTGTCTGGGATGAATACCTCACAAACAGTTTGAAGACAGACACTAGGAAGAAGCGAGGCAAAGGCATCAGGAGACGAGTCGAGCCATCTAGTTCCATTCCTGGAAACTGGCAGACCTTTCTTCACACAGATGAGAACAAGATGGAGTTGTTTGACTTCCTAGCCACCAGAGTAGCAACAACAGACACAGACAAACAAGTCATCAGCACCCACCACAAAAATGTGGTTTGTACGCAGGCCCGAGATGTTGCTGGTCTTGCCCCTTCTAGCCATGAAGAGGCTGACACAAGAATGCTACTCCATGCTGAAGATGCTGTGAGGCAGGGATCCGTACAAAGTGTCGATCCGTACAGTAGACACTGATGTCGTGGTCCTTGCGGTGACAGCAGCTGGACGTCTGGACATTGATGAGCTCTGGGTTGCTTTTGGCACAGGAAAGAACTTCAGGTTCTTGGCAGCTCACGAGATGTCTGTGGTACTGGGACCTAACAAGTGTCGAGGTTTGCCATTCTTCCATGCCCTCACTGGATGTGACACCGTTCCAAGCTTCGGAGGCAGGGGGAAGAAAAAAGCATGGGAAACCTGGAAAGCCTGTGATGAGGTCACTGATGTCACTGCAGCATTCTGTGCCTTGGCTGCCACGCCAACTCCTTCAGCCGTAGATGACCTCATGGATGCACTGGAGCATTTTGTTGTTGTGCTCTATGATCGCACCAGTAGCCAGGAACATGTCAATGAGTGTCGCAAGCATCTGTTCACCCAGAATGGCAGATCAATAGATGCTCTCCCACCAACTCGTGAAGCTCTGAAACAGCACATCAAGAGAGCTACCTACCAAGCCGGCTACTGTTGGGGCTAGATGATGGTGTCCACACCAGAGCTCCCATCGCCCAGTGACTGGGGGTGGGTTCACACCGATAATGGCTGGGACATATACTGAACAACCCTCCCAGAGGCAACTGAGGCATGTCAGCAACTACTAAGGTGTGGCTGCAAAAAGGGATGCAGAGGACAGTGCAAGTGTGTCAAGGCTGCACAGCTCTATGTCACTGTGGTGGGGAGTGTACAAGAGAGTAGAACTGGGACAAGAGAGATCACAGATGATAATTATGTAACATGTACACATGTATCCATGCATCATAGTAGACTCTGTTACCTGGATCTAGAGGTTCCACTGTATAATTTTGACTCTGTAAGTTGATGTTAGGATCAAACAGAAGCACTTCCTCTGAGTTCAAGAGTGTTAAATGAACAACAGTCATTCCATGGTGCTTGATAACAGTTTTTTGAAGAGTTAGTTGTAGAAAACCGTCCAAAAGTGCAAAAATGCACCAAAAAATGACCAAATAAATGGTTTACTCACGCTTTGTCACCTTTATTTGCTATTTCTTATTTGCTAGAATCTATATTTAGTTAAATAAAACCACTGGTATGCTTCTTAAATATAGTTGTATCCACATGTATCCTCCTTGTACAACACAAAATCGGGGATTTTGTAAAATGGCCGCCATTTTGGCTCTGGGAAGAATCTGGAATGTCCCTATATCCAAAAATCTTTGTAAGATACTGCCCTAGCAGTGTGCCAAATTTCATGCTTGTATCACTAAAGGCACATTTTTATCACATATCTGCCAGACTAGATGAAATTGTCTCAGGACCACTATATGTTGTGGTGCCATTGCTTAGGGGGGAGTGCCAGCTTTGCAGAACCACAACACTATGTTTACACATACTTACTGCCAGACCCCGGCATCGGTGAGGGATACGTTCCTGAAAAATGCTGCGAATGTCAAATCCACAAATGTCGGAGCATTGTTTCAATGGAGAAAGGGGGGGGGGGGTTATGATCCTGGCGGTTCGTGATTCATGAAGGAACTAGAACGGGCACTCATAGAGTGCATACCTTTGCCGCCACTACTTTTTTTGTTCTTGGTATGAGTGTGGGGAACTGGTTTGATGCTGGTTTCATGCAAATCGACTAAGAATTGACTGAGTTATGCCGAAAACTGCATATTTTTCAAGGGCGTGACTCCCCCCCCGACATTTTACCCCAACCGGTGACATGTGTTATGACGTCATTGTGTCACAAGATTGGGCATTAAATTCTGAACATTTTGGTGCTGGGTTCATGTAAAGCGGACAAGAATTGACCGCGTTATGACAAAAACCGCATATTTTTCAAGGTCGTGACCCCCCTGACCTTTGACCCCTAACTGGTAACAAGAGTATGGGCGTCATTGTGTCATGTTGCATATCACAAGATGAGGCGTTGAATTCTGAACATTTTGGCGTTAGTTGCATGCAAATTGAATAAAAATTGACCGTGTTATCGTAAAAAGACGATTTTGACCTTTTTGTGACCTTGACCTTGACCTTTGACCCGAACGATCCCAAAATCTAATCGAATGCTTCCTGGCTAATAACAAATCATCCCACCAAATTTCATGCAATTCGGTTTAATACTTTTTGAGTTATACGAATCACAAGATTACAAATAAATAAATAAATAAATAAATACACGCCGACCAAAACATAACCTTTCGCAGAATGCGAAGGTAAAAATAAAAAATCCCATTAAAAAGCGCGAATACGCCCGCAAAAGAAAAACAAACGTGAAAAACAGAAAAAAGCTCCGAATACGTGAAGCACATGGCCGCAAATGTATGAGCAGATCACTTTTTATGAATGTTTAAAAAAAATAATAATAATTAAAAAAAAACAACATATATATATATATATATATATATATATATATATATATATATATATATATATATATATATATATATATATATATATATATATATATATATATATACACATACACACACACACACACACACACACACACACACACACACACACACACACACACACACACACACACGGTGGCCTGAAAGTCACTTTACTCCTTCCCAGTGAAGCATTGTTCTTGAACTCTTTTAATATACAGGTTTTATTGTACAGTACTTACAATAATTCATTTGTCATTGTATCGGTATGTGCTCCATCATTCCTCTGAGTCAGTGTTTCCGCATACCATAGCGGGCGAGGGGCGAGGGCAGACGGGAAGGGACGAAGAGAAGTACGAGAAATTTATCAGGGGTAAAGTAACTTTTGGGCTACCCTGTATATACACAATGTCAAGGCTCATATAAGAGCTAATACACAGAATATATAACAAGGGGAGCAGTAGACAAGAAGGGCAGGAGAGGGAAGCACAAAACAGTGGGGAACAGAGAATATACATATTGTTACGGCTGTGGAAATTCGCAATACACCATAAAGGGTCCTTAGATCAGTTATGACGCTAAGTTTATGTGCAGATAGTTCCCCACCGTTGTTTAAAGGGAATTTGTGTGGTTCATCGGGCTGCGACTCTTTGAGATAGCCATTTTTCTGTTCTATCGTTATTTTGGACCATCCAAAGACTTCAAACGAAGGCCCCGTGAAAGGCCTACAACGGCGCGCGAGTTTTCCTGCCTTTTTTGCGGTGCCGGGGCTGACGGGAGAGGCTGCGAGAGCTCGCTGGCGATTGGTGGATACAGGGTGTGAGGCGGCCGTGAGGAGGGAACGCCCCTTTTCGAGGAGCTTCTTGGAAGGGCTAAAGGAGAGGCAGAGCCAAAAAGGGGGTGGAGCGAAGGGGCGGAGCCCCACGCTATATAGGGCGGACCGCGCGTGGGCTCGCTCTCGTGGTGGACGTCGTGTTTGAGCTCCCTCTCTCTCCTGCCTGGATCATCGCGTTGGATTCTTCCTCTCTCCTACCTCGATCATCGCGTTGGATTCTTCCTCTCTCCTACCTCGATCATCGCGTTGGATTCTTCCTCTCTCCTGCCTGGATCATCGCGTTGGATTCTTCCTCTCTCCTGCCTGGATCATCGCGTTGGATTCTTCCTCTCTCCTGCCTGGATCATCGCGTTGGATTCTTCCTCTCTCCTACCTCGATCATCGCGTTGGATTCTTCCTCTCTCCTACCTCGATCATCGCGTTGGATTCTTCCTCTCTCCTACCTCGATCATCGCGTTGGATTCTTCCTCTCTCCTGCCTGGATCATCGCGTTGGATTCTTCCTCTCTCCTGCCTGGGACGTCGTGTTTGGACTCTTCGGGGTCTGGACGTCATGTTTGGACTCGTCGGGCTCTGGATCGTCGAAGTGGGCTCTGGATCATCGAAGGCTCGTCTCTCCCTCTGGGCGCCAAGCCATGAGGGTTGCGAGCAGTGGTCCCAGGTCGAGGCGCGCACGAGAGGAGAGTGCTGGAGAGGGCTCGCCGACTGTCGCCCCCCGAGGGGGCAGGTAACCTGCTATGGTCTCGCGGGACCCGTTCGGCCTCCCAGGTCCCGTGTCAGAAAGACCCAAGTGGTCCAGCCTGACCCCCTTGTCTGTGAGGGGGTCTTTTCTTTCCATTTCTTTTGCTTTTGTATGACTGCTGCGGCGCCGTGTCCCTATAAGTAGACCTGTGGAAGTGCCTGTAAATTACTAATAATTATAGTCGGTGGTATTGCTTTCTTTGCTTTCTTGCCTGTATATTGCATTGACTGTATATGTGTACGTGTAAAATAAATGTCCTTGTGTGAAATGTATCCCGTTTCTCATCTCTTTCCCCATTGAAAGTGCCATCTTGAATCGCGGAATGAATTAGTAGTGGGTTTTGAACACCCAGGGTAAAGAAGAGAATCTGATCCGTCGAGGTCGGCGATAACACCGCTTGGTTATCACTGTAGTACGGAACGGACCGCTTAAGCGGTTCGTGTCCTTGGCCGACCTGCGGCGAGGTACGATCGCCCGGTTGACCACTCACGCAGGTACTTAGGTAGGTCGAATTTGGCGAGCAACCCTATCCTGCGTGGGTGGGCAATTGGCACGATCGTGGTGAGGTTAAACCCCCACCCGTGACTGGCTCCTGGCGGTAGTTCCAGGAGGGTCACGACTGGATTGTCCGTCCGGTGGGAGACGTGGTTGTGATTGGAGTTACGTGGCCGTTCGCACGCCAGGCGGGCCAGAATTCGTAACAATATATACATATATATATATATATATATATATATATATATATTTGGTATTGGGAGAATATACCAAGATTAAAATCTCGCCACGAATTGGAATATAAAATTACTACAGAAAAGCGCGTAAGCGCGGGAAAATTTTAGCGGGATTTTTCAAATTAAAATTAATTGGCGGTAAACGGGACTTCTGCACCATGGCGGATGTGCAGATGTTTGAGGAGGAAGGCCACGTGTCTGGCAGCGAGTCGGGGGAAGAAGGGAGAGACGGGGGTAGGGTTGGAACCTCCCCCATTCCAAGCGTGGACCGTGCTTCATCGCCCATAACGGGGGATCCGGAAACCGGTGCGATGACGATCCAGACACTGTTGGAACGTTTAATAGCGGACATGACGGCACAAATGGAAAATCAATTCGTTACACAGAGGGCAGAAATGATGGCACAAATGGCAAAAATGACGGCACAGGGGGCAGAAATGACAGATCAATTGGGGGTAATGGGGGAACAGTTGGGTGCACGCATTGATTTAATGAGGGATGAATTGGGGGAAAAGATGGAGAAATGAAAATTGAGATGCAGGAGTGTGTGGATTTTAAATTGGGAAAAATACAAAGTAAATTCGAGGATAGATTGGAGGAAACAAAGGTAGAAATTACATTGGAGGGGGAAAATATACGGAAAAAATTGGTAGATAAAATTGATGCAACGAACATTCGAGTTGATAAAGTGGATGAAAGCCTGGAACGTCATCGTGCCTGTGTGGATGCTCGTATGCAGCTGCAAGTTGAAGAGTGGGGAGAGCTGAGGAAGCAAGGGATGAATTTGGCGGAGGAGGTAAAAGGATTGGAGGCTCGTTTGGACGAACAAGATAAAATTATGAGCAAAGATGAAGTCTTGGATAAAGGCCTGGAAGAGCCGTCTTTTGTAAGTAGAGTGTCCGGGTTGGTTGAGGAGCAGCTACAAACTCGCGACGGAGCCTTGGAGGAGGTTGTGCGGGCCCAGAAGATCCTGCGGGAAGAGGTGAATCGGTCCATTCAACGTTTGGAACAGGAGGCAAAATTGACCCATGAGACCCTCAACACAAAACATCTTTGGCCACAGTGGGCTCCGAAATTGGATACGCAGCCACAAGGGTGTTTGATCCCCGGGCTGGATTCGGACAAGGGAGAAACTGAGAAGCGGGCCACCGTAAAAGTGATCGCCCTGGTAAATTTTGACGGGTCAGGGAGCCTTGAAGCTTTTCTGACGCAATTTGTGTATTTCCCGACTAAACGGGTGGAATGAGCGGGAACGTACAGGGAATTTGGTGGCAACGTTGCGGGGACCAGCCGCAGATGTGTTAAACGTGATCGTGGAGGGGATGTTGACCAGCTCCCACATTTGCGAGGAGTTGAGCCGTCGGTTTGGGTTCGCGGCGAACTGTGATCTGGTGCGGGCCCAGCTCCAGCACCGCATATTAAAGCCGGGTGAGACAGTGCAGGAGCTGGCACAGGACATTTACCAATCAGTCAGGATCGCGTATCGGGACCTTACAGTGGAGGCATGGGACAGACTGGCACTAGAGAAATTTTTAGCTGCTCTTCCTGACCCTGAGGTCCGAGCGCTAGTGGAGTTACAGGATCCACCCGCCGTTCACCGAGCGGCTGAGTGCGCAGCCAGGCTGGCCTCATGGAGGCGGCCGGGTTGGGTGCCAGAGAGGCCATCGGTGACGGTCCAACAGGCGGAGATTCAGGATCAAGGAGAGGGGCTGGGAGAAATTGGCATTACCCAAATGTTTCAGAAAATTTGCCAGAAACTGTCAAGTTTGATAAAGGGTAATCCGGTAGTTAGTGCGCCGAAGCGGCAGGGTCCAGCCCAGCCAATAGAGAAATTCGATTATGGCCGAGGGGGTCCAGAACCGGAAGAGACATTTCACCGATACTCACGGGGGCCTTTTATGGGGAGTTGTTTCCGGTGCGGGCGAAGAGGACACATGCAACGATATTGCCGGTACCCGGCGATGGAGGGACCCTCCAATAGACTTTTCGACTCGGAGAGGGTGAATCCTCCTGCTGAACCGCCAGGTCTATCCGAGATGCCCTTTCATAGGTCGGGTCCGGCGATCACTGTTGGGGGTCGGGGAGACTAGATTGGGCTGAGCATATACGGCCATGCTCGGCTGCTGAGATTGTGGCGAAGTGCCCTCCTTTGGTGAAAAAAGTGAATTGTTGAATAATTGGCATGGGTTTGTAAGTTCTGCTGGGTTTTAGAGTGACAATCGGGACAGTGGGTAATTGGAAACAAAGCGGGCATGAGTGGCTGTCCAATGGCTGGTGCATGGATCGGGTGAGGAGAAGTGCTGTGTGAGTTGTTTCAAGTTAAGAAGTGAAATGTATGGTGCACACGTTGATTTTTTATTGGACATGGTGTGGTAACAGGGAAGGTCATGGTCGGTGAAGTGTTAGAAATGCAGGTGTCACATGTAAGGCCGATGGGGTGGGGGAGTCATGTGGGTTTTGTGGGTGGGGATGATGTGCTTGTCCACAGGGATTGCTGAAGCTCACGGTGAGCGGGAATTGCGACCCCCTTCGAGGAGATTCACCCCTGGTGGCTAATGGTGACAATGGCTGGAGGCAACTGGGAGAGGGTCTGGTTGGGCGACCAAGGCGGGTAGGACCTTGGCGACCCAGGAAGGCCAGAGGAGCCAGTGAGACCCCTTCCAGTGTGTTGTACGGGGTTAGAGCTGATGGCTACCAGGGGGGGGTGGGAATCAAAGGGAGCGGGGCGGAGAAACGTCCGGGTTGGACTAAAGCTTACCTGTGGGCATGGTTGCACCTGAGATGCCCCCATTATCTTGTGGTAACCCACCCCACGGCCATGACGGGGTTCAGCCTGCATCATTAAAATGGGGACCATGACCGAGAAATGTGATGATGACCATGGTGTGAGTGTTGTGAAGATGTGTGAGTCCCATTCGATCCCGCACAACTTGACATGTGCAGCCAGGGCATGATGTCCGCATAATTTTGGGGCAAGCAAATTTGAAAATTGGCTCCCCAGGTAACGCTGGGTCTATTAGCATCCACTGGGGGAGGCGGTCAAGTGTAAATATCCTGTGAATAGTGTCGTTAAGGCTTAGAGTAGGAATGTAAAGTATAAGTGTTGTGTTTTTGTGGAACCTTTTGTTTCCCCTCCCCAGATCACTGGAAGAGTGTTGGGGAAGAACGATGATCCAGAGGATGGAGTGCAACTTCGCTCAGTGCTCTCATGTGATTAAAA
>NC_140970.1:72690448-72745448 GCF_056783735.1 Eptatretus burgeri
GTTGAGAAATGACATGGAATGTGAGGGATCCTTTGTTATTCCTTTTGAAGGGAAGAATTACAAGAAATTTTGTATGATGAATGAGCCTTGTTGTTTTGTATGTAAGGCAAAGGATCACATGACAGCAGACTGCCCCACTCTCTCAAAAGAAGCGTCTACTCCTCGGTACCTTGACAAGCCTAAGGAAAAGACAAGTGTCATTCCAGAAGCTTCTGTATTGCCTTCTCATCCTGGCCCTTTTTCTGCTGAGGATCAATGGCAGACAGTGAGGGTAGAGAAGGGGAAGAGAGTGCAGAAGAGAAAATCAGAAACAGAAGATAAAAGGGCTGCTGACCGAACTGACATTGAAGATGAAGCTGACAAGGACTTTAAGCGATCCGCAAGGTCAAGTGTTTTGGAGGAGACATAAATTGTGACCAAAATGGGACAAATGGAAGATTATGAAGATGCTGTTCCTGAAGTTACAGATCATGGGAAGTCTTTGCTGCCAGATACACCCAAAGACCTGTCGAGGATTGAACAGAAAGATGGATCATCCATGAACAAGCCTGGCATGGTAATGAATAATGATTCTGTGGCATCTCCTGACCTGTCAGAGTCAAATGAGACTGAGATGTCTGTCGCTAACGCAGTACATCCAGACAAATCAACAACAACTGAAATGAGGATTCATCATAACTCGATGATTGATGCATCCATGGCAGCAGTTCTGCATGAAAGGACCACCACTGAAGCACCAAAAGATACTGCAGAACCCCTTCTTATTGTGACAGACAGGCAGAAGGTACCGGTCTTATAAGCAACAAAAGCATTACCTGCACTTACCGAGGTCTCGAGTGCTGCCACGACGTCCACAGTAGATGTAGACAGTGAAGTCAAGCACAGTTCTACCGTTGCACCTCAAACGGATGATCTCCCTGTCCCGACCATCGAAGCATCTTCAATCCCTATAGCTTTGCCAAGCGGTGAAGCAAGGACTGCTTCATTAGTACCAAAGGAGTGTTCATCTGTCACCAAGAGACAGTGCAAAGTCAGTTTTACGTGACGACAAGGTAGAAGTTTTGTCATACAGTGCAGATGTACCAAAAGAGAAAGACCATAAGCTCCCAGACAGCGAAGATGAGGAGAGCATCGTTGACTGGGAAAGGGATCAAGGATCATTAACGGGCATTGAATCGGAACTGCCCTCAGGGCATCATTCGTGTATTCCTGGAAATGAAATATTACAGTTCCTTGAGATTGACTTGAGAAATATTACAGTTCCTTGGCACAGCTAAAATGTCATTCCGTGGGCTGTCAAGGAAGAACATATACCTACTGGTCATGCATTCACGCCATGACATGGCTCTTGCAACCCGACGGGATACTCCCTGGTGTGAGATTCTTCCACTTACTTTTCAAAGTCATCCATGTTGGGGTTCGCTCTGTCTCTACCCAATGCCAAGAACAATGGCGGACTTAAGTTGGAGATTGCTGCATGGTGCCTTAAGCTCTGGAGCCATGATGCGGCATTTCACAAACATTCCAGAGGAATGCTGCTTTTGTGGTGAAAGAGAAACGTTATTTGCACAGTTGGAAGAAAGTCGAAACTGCTCTAAAGCAGTGGAAAGATTCTAAAACATTCGTGCATTCCCCGTATATACTGAGAGATGGACAAAAAAGCAAGACTTCAGGTTCGGCTGAGCAAGTCCAAGTCAGGAAGTTTCTTGAAAAGTTGCTAAGTTATGGGGCTAAGCATGAGTTGGCTTCGACTGTCTTTCTCCTTCTATAACTCTCATTATATGTAATGACAGCATTATGTCTTCGCCTGGGATCACTGAATGTTAACAGGTGTAAAGACGCATTTCGTTTGCACCAAGTATTGTCATTCTGTTTAAAGGAGAAACTTGAAGTAGCATTTCTGCAGGAGACCCACACAACCCAAGAGGCTGCCTTCCAAGGGGAAAATCAATGGCAAGGATTGGCTTTTTTCAGTCACCTCACGGATACATCTTGCGGAGTGGCTATCCTCTTTTCGCCAAGTGTGAAACGTGAAATACTCGTTGTAAATGAAGTCAGTTTGGGTCGTTTTTTACATGTAAAAATGAGGCTTGAAGATTTTGTTGTTTACTTCATCAACAATCAACATTTATGTACCATTTATAGGAGCTGCAAGGGTGAGATTCTTTGATCACATATGGAGATTCATGCTCACCTTGGCTGACGACGAAGAGTGTGTGATTCTTGGAGGGGATTTTAATTGCACTTTCAATCCCTCCCTAGATAGGGTGGGTAAAGAGCCGCACAGTCCTTCTGCTAAGGTATTACAAGTGGCAACACTGTTCAACCTGAGAGACATTTGGTGTGTGCAGCACCCCACAGAAAAATCATTTACTTTCACTAGTATCAGGGGTGGTAATATCTCGCAATCCCAGTGAGACAGATTTTACTTGTCTCGTTAAGAAGGAAGCTCTTGACTGGTAATATATTCACAGTACAGTGGGAGACCTTTTGAAGGACAGAAAGGGAGGCCTTCTCTCACCAGAAGAACTCGCAACGAAAATGGGCCTACGGACAATTAGAATGCCCTCAAGGATACTCCAAGAGGTTAAAATGTCTTTGGGATTCTCTAGATATGCCAAGCAATCAGGAGGCAATGAGGGTGACGGAACTTTGCAGATGTCCAGCAGCAACTCCATGGACTTTAAAATCAAACCACCACATTGCGAGCTCCTTCAGGCACCACCCGCACACAACATGGGTTGGCCCCCCTGGCGCAGCTAAAATGTCATTCCATGGGCTGTCAAGGAAGAACATATCCCTACTGGTCATGCATTCGCGCCATGACATGGCTCTTGCAACCCGACGGGATACTCCCTGGTGTGAGATTCTTCCACTTACTTTTCAGTCATCCATGTTGGGGTTCGCTCTGTCTCTACCCAATGCCAAGAACAATGGCGGACTTAAGTTGGAGATTGCTGCATGGTGCCTTAAGCTCTGGAGCCATGATGCGGCATTTCACAAACATTCCAGAGGAATGCTGCTTTTGTGGTGAAAGAGAAATGTTATTTCACATCTACCTACAATGTCACCATCTTCAGCCAATTTTCTTGCTGATGAAAAACCTTTCGCGCTTCTGGCTTCACTTCTCCCCAACACTCTTCATCATTGGACACCCAGTTAAGAGGCAGAGCAAGTCATGAGATCTCGTCAATCGTATTTTAACTTGTGCAAAGATGGCAATGTATAAAACTGGGAAGGTAAAAATTGAGAGAAATGTGGTGGAATAGTTATGTGAGCCTGAAAGATTTGATACGCTCACGCATTATCTCAGAATAGAAGGCGGCAGAATATGGTAACACTGTTCGAAACTTTAAGGAAACTTGGACCATAAATGAAATACTTTGTAGTATCTCTCCACAAGGCACTTTGCTCTTATTTGTATGAATATGTTATTTTGGTAATTTGCTTTTTCTTCCCCTCCCTTTCTCTCTTGGTGCTGCTTTCTCTCAAGATGCTCCACCTTATCCACTGCAGACCAGACGGTGTACTAGCGGGGGTGAGGAGAGCGAGCGACATTAAATATAATTCTGGCAATTCTAACAAAAGCACTACTACTGATACTACTTCATCTTCTTTCACTCCACAATTTTTATGAACTGGCTGACCATGCCAGGGTGTCATCGATAACTTGCCTACTCTTTGCAAAGGACACCGTGGGATCTTTAACGTCCAACAACGACGATCACCGCCAATGTCCACCCAAGGGACAACACATGCATTGATGCCTCCTGCTGTGAGCAAAACATCAGGACAACAGTTTATAGCTGGGTTGAGATTTGAAACAGGGATAGACAGCTCAGAGGGGAGTGTGCATACCTCCATGACCTCGGCTGTCCTGCCAGCCAAAGGAAACTGCAGCAGATTAATATCACGCCCAATCACCTATGGTATCCAGAGTTTATGTTTGTCCTATGGCATGAATTCAACTGTACGAGTAATTGTTGCTTACTTCGAGGTGGACAAGATAAAGAGGAGAATTTACAAACCTGAACAACCACTTGAGGACAGAGAGGCGAACCAGTAAATTGTGAACTCTCTGTACATTGTTTACAACTAGCTATTATTGCTTGAGTTTGTAAATTCCCTTCACTTATCAAATTCCTTTCCATACGACAAAGAGAAACTTTGGATATCATGGAATTTTCCTGCCATCTAATCTGCTACAACCCCCTCTGTGCATTGTGCAATGAGCTTTGGACCCGCTTGACCTTTCGCAAACATGAAGCATTTTCCCTCAACTCATTAACCAGCCATATTGATGGGTCAATGAATCAGCAAATTAAAAATAATGTTTGCTTCACAGACCATGTTTAGTTTGTAAAGAATATTTCGGTCTTTCTTCACCCCATCGATTGACAAAATGTTTTCTAACACTGCAGAAACATATTTTGCAAATGTCAGAAAAAAGATCTCCCTTTAACAGTAATTTAGCTAATTATTATTAGATCTGGCTAATTATTATCCACCGAGGCTAGACAAAGGTTATGTGGGGGTCACCCCTGTCTGCCTGTTTGTCTATTTGCTTGTGAATGGGATATCTCAAAAAGTTGTGGACAAATTAAAACGAAATTTGGTGGACAGGAAGGGTTTGTGACAAGGATGAAATAATTCGATTTTGGTGAAGGTCTGGATCCAGCTACTAGAATTTTTAAAGTGATTCTTCACCATTGAGTGTGAGGGCGAAGAACAATATATAGCACGATATCTCAAAAGGTTGTGGACGGATTTGGACGAAACTTAGTGGACAGGTTGGTTGTGTCAGGTCAGGGCAGGTATGGGAGCATGCGCCGGAGCAGCGCGTCGCTGCGTCCACTTTCCGCCGGTACTCCAGGGGCCTCTGTCTGGCCATCGCCGAAGCAGATGCCTCGCCCACCCCCATCTCCTTGAGATGCTGATCAACCTGCTGCAACTACGAGGCACGGGGTCGGCCCATTGGCCTCCTCCACTCACGAGGCTCCCTTGCTGAGAATCTGGTGAGCAGGATCAGCGTCAGGAAAATGAGCCACATGTCCATACAACCGCACCTGACGTAGACATATGTTGACATATGACATATGTTGAAAAGATGGTTCTACCTTTGGTCTCACCCAAGAGTTAGATATTGATTTGTCAAATTATTATCCAAAGCGCTGAATGACAGAAATATCACATAACATAATACACCTGGGCACGTTTGACAGTCAGCTCGGATACAAAACTTGATGCAACCAAGTGTTAATCAACCTTAGCGACTACAGAAAGTGAAAACAGAATTAAAATTGAAATTGAAATAAATGCGTCAGGCCGCTTGAAGCAAAAATCTCCGTATTCTAGGAATCATTCCCAACATCATTATACAATTTTAAAACCCGCATTTATGGCCGTGAAATAAATACTCTAAGTGTGTGCATTTAATGGCTGTATCCAGGACAGAGCTGGACCCCAACTAAAAAGGACCCTCATGCCACCGAGAAGCTCAATCAATCACTTGACCAGCCAGCTCGCCTTTGGATGAAATGCCCTAACAAAATCTTAAAACGTCCGTTTTTCACCGGAATTCTTTCAGATATTTGTAGAGCAACCATCTAAAATATAAACATTAACCTCAGACTACGAATAAGCAGTCCCTCACGAGGACAGGTTACGAGGTGAAGCAGCGAATGGAAAGCATGTGATATCCCTTCCAGAGTCTCACGGTTATTTGAATTCAATATATTTTCCTCATGAAAAGTGTGTTTCCGAGCGGATTTGCACGAAAAATAATCTTCATTAAACGTGTAGCTCCACCAGAAGGTCCCAAAAGTGAAAACAGAAATCAACTCGAACTTAAGACAGCCTCGTAAAATGGCATGGAAACGGATGGAAGCCCATGGAAGCTACCCCTCCCTGCAATGCATTCCACACAGACAGAGGATATAAACATTCAAATTATCACAAAACTTGATGCAACCGAGTGTTAATCAACCTTAGCGACTATGAAAAGTGAAAACAGAATTTAAATTGAACGTAAAATAACCGCGCGAAGGCGTGTTAAAGTCAATGGACCTCGTGTTGCCCAATAAACATGGCCAGACGATAGAGGTTAACGAGAAACTAGTTGGTCGAATTAAATCAATTTAATAATCCCTATGAAACCTATTATGCATTATAGCAGTCCGATGCTTCCTTATAGGGCATTCAACCAATCGGTCATTTTGCACTTGATGACCCTGTAAACCTTGACCCCGAGGCAAAGATTTGAAAAAGGGCTCAGACGATGTATAGAGAGCAACTAGTATTATCATCGTGTTAAGTTACAACTCAATCAGCTGAGACGTCAAGGAGGAGATAGAAAAATAAAAATTGTTGACAGACGGACGGACCTGAGGACATCGAACGGTTTCAGTAGGTCAGCTCGCTGACCTAAAAAAAACAATGAATATGAAAAATGCTTATGAATGAATAAATTATCAAAGCACTACTGGTGTGAATGACTTGGTGAGATCAAGTGATTTATCACAATATATATGCTTGAATAAAATGGCTGTGTATTCCAAAGATACAGATGTTGATTTTCATTCCAGGTCATACAGAATTCACAGTTCCGATTGAAATTAAATTTTTATAAAGAAGGGCGTATCGTATTTATGAGAACAGAACCTTGGGGATATATGAAATGAATGATTTAGGGTATAATTGGTCGTTTAAAATAAACCTACAAGACCTGAAAGAATTTAATCGGTCTTGCAAAGAAGAACATTATCCACTTGTTGGGGAGAAAGAGATATGTGGAAGCACTGTTAGAGCTACCAACAAATAAAACAAGCAGTCATAGACTGGTACTTACGAAATCGTCAACTTGACCTCTGACCTTGTTTAATAAAAGCTGTCTCCAGAGAAGGTAGCGATGCAAACCAGAAGTTTCTAGGATGATTCTGTACCAAACCATCAAAAATCATAAGGTCGACCGAAGCAAAAATCTCCATTTCTCCACGCAATTATTTAATATTATTTTATCAAAGTCACAAAACCAAAATATTCGGCCATCCACCAACAATCTTTACATAATCCGATGGCTTAGCAAGTCAGGCATGCGATGATAACCTTTATTGGGATAAAAAATGACTTTTAATCACCATCTTTATCGAAAACACCGTCAGCGCGCACACGGAAAATCTTTATGTGATCAACGACGCGTCTGCTCGAGCGCGCTGCACCACGTGATGACCCGTGACGCGGCGAGCGAAATATTTTTTATACAATCTTAAAACGTCTCCAAAACATCCGATTTTTACCAGAATTTCGACAACTGAGTTTTAAGCGTCCTAAGCGATCGCAAAAACTGAAGACAAAATTAAAATTGAAGTTAAAACGAACTCGTAACGTCGAGCGAAGCAAAAATACTCCATTTCTCCACATGAATTTACAGAATTATGTTTGACCTCACTGTGACCTTGACCTTTGACCGATTTTGACAAAAATCTAATCAGCGCTAGCCATCACCCTCCTGAATCAGGTGGTGTAATTTGACATTGGTAGTTTCTTCCGTTCTCGAGTTATGGTGCCTACAAACAAACACACACACACAAACAAACAGAGGACGGAAGTCATCAATATACTTATGAAATCTTTAGATTTCGTAAGTAACAAGCAGTCATAGACTGGTACTTACAAAATCGTCAACTTGACCTCTGACCTTGTCTAATAAAAGCTGTCTCTAGAGAAGGTAGCGACGCAAACCAGAAGTTTCTACGAAGATTCTGTACAAAACCATCAAAAATCGAATGTTTGACCTCACTGTGACCTTGACCGATTTTGACCAAAATCTAATCAGCGCTAGACATCACCCTCCTGAATCACGTGGTGTAATTTGGCATTGGTAGCTTCTTCCGTTCGAGTTATAACTTTTTTTTGGATGTTTGACCTCACTGTGACCTTGACCTTTGACCGATTTTGACCAAAATCTAATCAGCGCTAGCCATCACCCTCCTGAATCACGCGGTGTAATTTGACATTGGTAGCTTCTTCCGTTCTCGAATTATCGTGCCTACAAACAAACACACACACACACACAAACAAACACACAAACAGAGGACGGAAGTCATCAATATAATTACGAAATCTTTAGATTTCGTAAGTAATAGAATAAGTGACAAATCAATAACAGCTTTGCTGTAGTATATATAATGAAAACACAAAGAACAGGATTTTATGCAGGAAGTAAGGGAATACTAACCAACTTAGGAAATAGGATGATTGGGGGGGGGGGGGATTATCTGTCATATATATCTGAAACATAAATTTTTGATCCATATAAATGACACCAATAAAGCTTCAAGAAAATTATCATTTCTGTGTCCAAGCATACCTACAAGAAAAGGGTATTCAGTATTTTAATAAACATGTTCAACAACATAAGAATGGGGGGTTTTCAATAAAAGATTGGCTTTATACTGATGTTAATAAAACAAGTTTAGATTTAACAAAAATGTTAAGTAATGAAAAGGTTTTAAAGTTGAAAAAAATTATAAAGCGCTTTTAGAAATTCAGAAGAAATTTTAAGTTTCCTGTTGTAAAAAAATTATTTTGGATACAGGAATATCAAGAAATCCAGATGAATAAATGTATGATATTCTATGGGGTGAAAGTGGTTCAAGGGTTGAAAGATGTTGATGACGTAGATGAAAAGGAACATGTCAAAATAATAAATAAAAAGGAAATTTGGGAAAGATTAAAGAAATGAAACCAAGAATTTTCAAAGATTGATAAAATGATTAAAACAAATGTTTTAGGTGAAGAAGAAAGAACCCATAACATGACAAAAGTAGAATGAGGAATATTTATGAGAAACATCATCGAAACAAAATAACTGTAACAGCATGTTGTTTTACCTCAAAGCGGCAAGCGCGGGCGTCGGCCTCAAGGCAGAAAGCAGCAAGCGTGGGCGCTGGCCTCAAGGCGGAAAGCAGCAAGCATGGGCGCCAGCCTCAAGGCGGAAAGCGCGGGCGTCGGCCTCAAGTCGGAAAGCGCCGGCCTCAAGGCGGAAAGCGCGGGCGTCGGCCTCAAGGCGGAAAGCGCAGCGTCGGCCTCAAGGTGGAAAGCGCGGGCGTCGGCCTCAAGGCGGAAAGCGCGGGCGTCGGCCTCAAGGTGGAAAGGGGCAAGCGCGGGCGTCGGCTTCAAGGCGGAAAGCGCAGACGTCGGCCTCAAGGCTGAAAGCGCGGGTGTCGGCCTCAAGTCGGAAAGCGGCAAGCGGCAAGCGTCAGCCTCAAGGCGGAAAGCGCGCGCGTCGGCCTCAAGGCGGAAAGCGCGGGCGTCGGCCTCAAGGCGGAAAGCGCGGGCGTCGGCCTCAAGGCGGAAAGCACGGGCGTCGGCCTCAAGGCGGAAAGCGCGGGCGTCGGCCTCAAGGCGGAAAGCGGCAAGCATGGGCGTCGGCCTCAAGGCGGAAAGCGGCAAGCACGGGCGTCGGCCTCAAGGCGGAAAGCGGCAAGCACGGGCGTCGGCCTCAAGGCGGAAAGCGGCAAGCACGGGCGTCGGCCTCAAGGCGGAAAGCGGCAAGCACGGGCGTCGGCCTCAAGGCGGAAAGCGGCAAGCACGGGCGTCGGCCTCAAGGCGGAAAGCGGCAAGCACGGGCGTCGGCCTCAAGGCGGAAAGCGGCAAGCACGGGCGTCGGCCTCAAGGCGGAAAGCGGCAAGCACGGGCGTCGGCCTCAAGGCGGAAAGCGGCAAGCACGGGCGTCGGCCTCAAGGCGGAAAGCGGCAAGCACGGGCGTCGGCCTCAAGGCGGAAAGCGGCAAGCACGGGCGTCGGCCTCAAGGCGGAAAGCGGCAAGCACGGGCGTCGGCCTCAAGGCGGAAAGCGGCAAGCACGGGCGTCGGCCTCAAGGCGGAAAGCGGCAAGCACGGGCGTCGGCCTCAAGGCGGAAAGCGGCAAGCACGGGCGTCGGCCTCAAGGCGGAAAGCGGCAAGCACGGGCATCAGCCTCAAGGCGGAAAGCGGCAAGCGCGGATGTCGGCCTCAAGGAGGAAAGCGGCAAACGCGGGCGTTGGCCTCAAGGCAGAAAGCGCAGGCATCGGCCTCAAGGCTTTCTTTCTCCCCAGTGGATTGTATCCATAGGCAAAAGGCACCATTATAAATACGATTATTGTTCGACAAATCATTTTTCAAGCAGCCTTCTTGATATTGCTGCTTGTCATAAGACAAATTCAATCATACAAGGTTTGTACATCACACAAGTTCTTTTCTTGTGCCCATTTATTTCCGTTTTCTGGAATGCCAAATCACCACACAAGAGGTCGAATAAATATACACAGGATGAGGGCAGCATACAGCCGATATTATGCAAAGTACTTCTTCAGGGAAAACATTTGCTTGTGTACAAAATTGGAAAAAAAAAAAGAAAAAAGTTTGGTACAACATTAACTCATTGGTATTGAAAATCTCATATGATCTCCATTTTCTTTGTGCAACAAACAGAGAAATTATATAATTTTGCTGAACTTCAAAATATTTTATCAATATGGGGAAGGAGAAACATTTTGCTGTGCCGCAAAATGTGGACAACCCTTACATAACCCATCTATACTGGAAAACCATCACTTGATGTGGTCGCTTACAAAAATCTGCTGTGATCCATAATGCACAAAGCCAGCTGCCATTACATCCATCCTGAACAGATGTTACCTCAAAATCTTCTCAATGGTTTAAAACAGGAGCAGTGCAATGGAAAGTTAAGACTGCAAAGTATGACCAATCTGTCGAATCAATGTCTGAAAATGCAAAGAAATTGGCAATAGCAAATGATAGAAAAATAAGTTATTGGCTTCAATTATTCCAACGACTGAAACTTTTCAGCTCAGGAACATGAGCAAGCTCACAAAAAGGAAAATCTGTAGCTCACACACCAACTCTCAAGCTCACACACCAACTTCCAAACACAAAAACAATGAATATATATATATATATATATATATATATATATATATATATATATATATATATATATATATATATATATATATATATATATATATATATATATATCGAGCAATGGTACTTCTTCAGAGGCCAGTCAAGCCACATATAACAATCCAAGAACAAGTAATTTAGTTAATACCATATTGCCATGGACCGAGTTCCTGGAAATGACTCAGACAAAGCAAATTATTCTTACGCAGAGTAGACAGCAAGTATCAGAATGTGTAAACAATTGTAGCACTTGTAATATTATTGTTTACGTTTTCCTTTGTCATCCAGCTGAAAGACACCAGAGTTTAGGATTTCCAATAAAACAATGATGGCTCACATGAGAAGACATGAAAGTTGCAAATAAACTCAAGAACTTGCGTCACACATTGCTGGATATGATGACATAATTCTCTGCAATATATAATATTTCTCACAATAATCCCATTTAAAGACTGCAAAAACTGAATTGATGAGCATCACCATAAAGCCTGGTTTACAATTAAAAGATAGTGTTCACATAGCTGAAATAGGATAAAACATTGAATCACTGAAAGAAAAAAACAAAGCCCTGGCTGTGCTGGTGTGTGCATTGCACTTTTCGTGGATAGTCATACAAACGTCCAAAATATAACATTTATCGTATGTACAAAAATGAAATAAACAGTGAACATTCAAGATGGTGTTAACAAATATTTTCAAACCACAAGAACAAGGTTATAAATAAAAAACAAGCTGGTGTAAGGGCAATCAGCTCCTATGAAATAATGTGAATGCACCAACAAATAACACTGCATCAAATAATTTGACCGAAATTTGGTAAAGCATCACTGATGGTAGTATCTGATGCTAAAGAATATGTTTCGACTGGACAAAACCCCAAAACCACAGGCTGACACGTAAGGATAAGAACATAATCTCTAAAACGCCAGTCTTCTGAAAAATCATTTGCATACCTCTCCAACATTAGAAAGTTTAAAGGTTTATTAATCTTTTTAATACAGTTTTTTTTTTTACACGAACAGTGAAACAAAAATTCAGATTGGAAAAAAAACAAAAGAACTTAAAAAAAAAAGATAGGTTGGTTCGTAAGAAGTTAAAATTCAATGGAATCGAATTCCATGCATCTGTGAACTGAAAACCATTATTTTTCCAATCTGTGTGTTCTATTAATGACTTCCTCCCCCTCCGCTCACCACAAGTATCAAACATTCTACAATTCTTGTACATCTTGTACTTAGAAAATCTTTAAAGCTGTGAGCATGTCATGTGAGAAAAAACAAACAATAGAATAACAGTTCATGAAAGCCATTCCAGTTCCATACCCAGAGAGACAAAATACAGTCAGTTTTAAACTGTAAAAATTGGGAAAATTACAGGTTAAAACTGTTGTAAGGGGGAACTTTGTGACTGAGGGGTATTCATACTTAACGAGCCATACTAGAGCTAAAACAAGAGCACACAAAGTGTCCAGCACCATGAACATGAACAAAGACAAGGACTGAGAGCCAAACAGGTGGCGTGAATTCAAGCCCAAACACATCAGCCGAGATTGATGCTCCCGGAAAACATTGTGAGCAGGAACATGATGGCAAACCCAGTGAGAAGACCAAGGTTTTGCAGTGCAAATGTGATCAAAGAGTTATTTTCTTTGTCCTCATTACTGACTTCATTCATTTCTGGAAACTGGGGAAAGAAGAAAATGCCAGACAGTTTTACGTCGTAACTAAACCAGTAAAATTAAAACAATGGCAGTCTCAACATTCAGTAAAGCAGAAGTGCAATGTAGCATTTATGATTGCTTGGAAGGTGTTTTATTTTATTTCTGCAATAACTTTGCTCATTAATAAAATCCTTGTTGGTCTTGAGAAGCCTATATAACTTTACTTGTTCAAAATAAATACATAAAATTGTGAATCTGCCCTTTGGAGAATTATTCAGTTAATCATGCTTTCTCAAAACCCAAGGTAGGGGGAGGGGGATATGGGATATTTATCTGTGGGTGCCATCTGGAAAGCTTCTCATTTGTCTGCAAAGTTCCCTGAAACCACTCATCCTTCTCTTATTTTACAGTGAGCCAATCATGTACGATTCTACGGTACCCCCATCCTACATTTCCCCAATCTTTCTTTGCTTTTTCACCCAGGGGTCCCTCGTGATTTTTGGACTTGACCCGTCCGCTCAATGGTGTTGATAAATAAAAACTAAGCACTTAATGCACAGCCTCACCAAGGTATATAGATTATAGTAGATCTTAGAATGAACCATCTCTTAAAGTCGATCTGCATGTGCAGAAACACTCATCCTCAAATTGGGCAAGGCGAATAATTCTTCTTTTAATGTCGAATTGAAATAATACAAGATCCTTTACAAGAAACATTGATGCAAGAGGAGACTGTTAGGCCCATCAAAACCTGCACGATTGTCAGCCAATGGTTATTTGTCCATGCTCTATCCTTTTTCAATGCTGAGCATCAAGCAAGGAAGCAGTATGTACAATTATTAAAGTCTTTGGTATGACCCGGCCAGGGTTCAAACCACTGACCTCCAGAGTCAGCGCGAACGCTCAAATTACGCCACCGAATTAGAGGTGAATTTTTGTTTGCTCGTTATTTTTAAGAAACCGCCAGTTTTATGTACCGTACTTGTTTTATGTACCAAAACATCTTCGATCTTTCATTGTCCTTCCTTTTCACAATTTTGTAAAACAAGTCTCAGTCAAATAAAATATCAATCTTGTCTCAGTTTGCTGTTGATCTAAATATTTTGCAGTGTGTGGTCACTTCATACAAATGCTCCAGATAAGCTAAGGTTATAATCTCTAGATTTGATGAAATATTTTTCAGTTCGCAAGTAATTGGGTTAAATTACATTTCAGATAACTTTAGAATATTATTTATGTACATTTAGTCTCATTAAGACAAACAAACTCAATTTTTCACAATTCGAGAAATCTTCTTGAGATCTTTATGAGATTTTATAGCAGAATATACTGTACAGTACAAGATTGAAGTCTTGCCCAAGAAAGATGAATGCAAAAAATATGAATAACAACAAATGAAAGATTTCCAGTGATGTGATTGATTATAATTATTTATTATTAGGGTACCCAGTCAAATGGACTGGGTAACCTATTGTTTTTCTTCTGTTTATTTCTTATTGGGGTACCCAGTCAAATAGACTGGCTAACCTATTGTTTTCCTTCTGTTTATTTCTTATTATTTCCTTATTCTTTTTCCGCCGCAATTTGCGGGTTCTTTTGCTTTAAAAATCATTTTCTCAGGAACGGTAAGTCCGATCGACACAAAATTTTCACCATAGTATGTATCTTTTTTGATAGCATACTCAATTGATAATTGTGATGTCATAGGTTACGTGGTACGGGTGCCATCTTGAAAAAAACCGATAAACGTTGGACGTCTGTATCTCTGAAACTGTGCAATGGAAATTTTTTTTGCTTCTTACATTTTAATGAACTCCCCGTGGGGAACACGGGTAATTTTTCATGACGTCATCAGTGAAGCGGTATCCCGGTGAAAATTCGTCAGGAGAACGCTGCATAGGAAAAATCTGAAATTTCTTGAGCCTCATCTACACAAGAATTCACCATAGAAAAAGTATATTATGATGTCATAGGTGGCTTGGTTCGGCAGCCATCTTGTTTTGAAAAAAAAAAATCTTCTTCTCCAGAACGGCTGGACAAATTGAGGTGAAACTTTACACACACATTCCCCATGACGTCCCTTTTCAAGTTTGTTAATTTCTTATTGATAGGTCACATGGCTATGCGGCCATCTTGAATTGACCCGAAAACCTTCAAACTTCTTCTTCAAGATCAAGAGGAAACTTCACATACGTATTGGTCACGAGTAGTGAATTTTAGTTTGTTAATTTCTAATTGATAGGTTACATGGTTTGGCAGCCATGTTGGATTTAAGAAAAATATTAAATAATGTTTTCTCTGGAACCGCTTCATCTATCGAAGCGAAAATTTGCAACTATCATTTCCCATCGTGTATGCACGCATGGTAAAAATGACGTCTAAAGTCACATGGTTTGGTGGCCATCTTGGATGGAAAAATGCACCTTATCCGATTAACACGAAACTTCGCAAACCTATTCCAGTACAGGATTAGAGGCAGAATATACATTTATGATGTCATAAGTGACATGGTTCGTCAGCCATCTTGGATTGAAAATTAATAAATTTTAAAAATCTTCTCTAGAACGGCAGGATAGATTGAGGTAAAAATTTACACACACTTTCCCCAAGACATCCTTTCACAAGTTTGTTAATTTCTTATGGATAGTTCACATGGTTTGGTGGCCATCTTGAATTTACCCAAAAACCTTCAAACATCTTCTTCTCCAGAACGGCTGATCAGATGAAGGGGAAACTTCACATACATATTGCTCACGAGTGGTGAATATAAGTTTGTTAATTTCTAATTGATAGGTCACATGGTTTGGCAGCCATGTTGGATTCAAGAAAAATATTAAATAATGTTTTCTCTGGAATCACATAACCTTTCGAAGCGAAAATTTGTAACTATCATCCTCCGTCATGTCTGCATACATAGTAAAAATTATGACGACACAAGTCACATGGTTTGGCGGCCATATTGGATAGCTAAATGCACCTTATCCGATTAACACGAAACTTCACACACGTATTCCACGACAGGATTTGAGGCAGAATTTAAATTTGTGATATTATAGGTCACATGGTTTGTCAGCCATCTTGGATTGAAAATTATTATTATTTTTTTTAAATCTTCTTCTCCAGAATGGCTGGACAGATTGAGGCAAAATTTCACACACACTTTCCCCAAGAAATCCTTTCACAAGTTTGTTAATTTCTAATTGATAGGTCACATGGTTTTTGGCAGCCATGTTGGATTCAAGAACAATATTAAATATTGTTTTCTCTGGAACCACTTATCCTATCAATGCAAAACTTTGCGACTATCATTGAAGTCTCGTGTTGTATCAAAAGCGGACGTCTGGGTACACGGTCATCACTGCCAGCAGTTTTAGTTTATTATTTTTCTTCTTCCGCTGGCATTTTGCGGGTTCTTTCGCTTTAAAAATCATCTTCTCAGGAATGCTAAGTCCGATCGACACGACATTTTCACCATAGTATGTATCTTTTTGGATAGCATACTCAATTGATAATTGTGACGTTATAGGTCACGTGGTACTGGCGACATCTTGAAAAAAAACGATCAACTTTGGACCTCTGTATCTCTGAAACGGTGTAATGGAAATTTTTTTTCACTTTATACATTTTAATGAACTCCAAATGGGGAATAGGGGTGATTTTTCGTGACGTCATCGGTGAAGCGGTATCCTGGTGAAAATTCGTCAAGTACAACGCTGCACAGGAAAAATCTGAAATTTCTTCAGCATCATCTACACAACAGTTCACCATAGAAAAAAAAAATATTGTGACGTCAAAGGTGACTTGGTTCGGCAGCCATCTTGTTTTGATTTTTTTTTTAATCTTCTTCTCCAGAACGGCTGGACAGATTGAGGCGAAACTTTACAGACACATTCCCCATGCCGTCCTTTTTCAAGTTTGTTAATTTCTTATTGATTGGTCACATGGTTTGGTGGCCATCTTGAGTTTACGCTAAAACCTTCAAACATCTTCTTCTCCAGAATGGCTGGTCAGATCAAGGGGAAACTTCACAAACATATTGCAGACGAGCAGTGAATTTAAGTTTGTTAATTTCTAATTAATAGGTCACATGGTTTGGCAGCCATGTTGGATTCAAGAATTATATTAAATAATGTTTTCTCTGGAACCACATAACCTATCGAAGCGAAAGTTGGCAAATATTATAATCTACCCCCATGCCTGCAAGTCGGCAAAATTATGATGTCACAAGTCACAAGGTTTGGAGGCCATCTTGGATCGAAAAACGCACCTTATCCGATCAACAAGAAACTCAACAAGCATAATCCACTTCCCCATTCGATGGAGAATTTAAATTTAATAGCACGTGCCCGTTAAAAAAAATAAAAATAACTAGAACTGCCACTTTATAACTGCTGGCAGTGATGACCGGGTACCCACACATCCACCTTTGTTACAACATGGGACTTTCTACAGATGACAGTCACAAAGTTTCGCTTTGATCGGGTAAGTGGTTCCAGAGAAAACAATATTTCATATTGTTCTTGAATCAAACATGGCTGCCAAACCATGTGACCTATCAATTAGAAATTAACAAACTTATATTCCCTACTGGTGGGCAATACGTGAGTGAAGTTTCCCCTTGATCTGATGAGCCGTTCTGGAGAAGAAGATGTTTGAAGGTTTACGGTAAATTGAAGATGGCCACCAAACCGTATGACCGATCAATAAGAAATTAACAAACTTGATAAAGGACCTCATGGGGAATGTGTGTGTAAAGTTTCGCCTCAATCTGTTTAGCCGTTCTGGAGAAGAAGATTAAAAAAAAAAATTCCCAAAACAAGATGGCTGCCGAACCAAGTGACCTATGACGTCATAATATATTTTTTCTATGGTCAATTGTTGTGCAGATGAGGCTCCAGAAATTTCAGATTTTTCCTATGCAGCGTTGTACCTTACGAATTTTGACCGCACACCTCTTGACCGATGACCTCACGAAAAATCACCCCTGTTCTCCTTGAGGAGCTTATTCAAATGTATGAAGCAAAAACATTTTTACCCGAGAAAGTTTCAGAGATACAGAGGTCCAAATTTTTTCGGTTTTTTCAAGATGGCGCCCGTACCCCGTGACCTATGACGTCACAATTGCCACTTAAGTTTGCTATCAAAAAAGATACATACTATGGTGAAAAATTCATGTCGATCGGACTTACCGTTCCTGAGAAAATGATTTTTAAAGCGAAAGAACCCGCAAAATTGCCGGCGGAAAAATATAAATAATAAAAAATAAAAAAATAAGGAAATAAACAGAAGAAAAACAATAGGGTTCCCTGTCAGAATGACAGGGTACCCTAATAATAATATTCAACCCGCGACCAAGAAACAACAACCACACAGGCCGTTCCATCGCTCTGGCGTGCCCGTACGTGCGTGGCCCGGAAGTTCGCATATCGCAGTCATGATTATTCGCAATTTCGTTTTAATGGCCAATTATTCAATTTGTGCCAACGTATTTTGCCTTTTCGCAATGCCATTGCAAGGTAAAACACAAAGAGAAGAGAAGACAGAAAAAAAAATTACTTCCTGCTTTGGAGCATACCAGCTCACTCTGTTACCGAAATTTATGCACCGTCTAATAAGAAAACGATCATAACTTGGGGCATTGTGTTTATCTATAAATGCGCATACGAAATCGATAAATTATTAGAATACACGAAGTCATCACTCTCCGGAAGTCCGTACGTTGTAACCCGTAATGGGGAACGCGGCTGAGGTTCCCTTCCCCCATCGGCCACACCCACGCAGCAACGTGTCTTGTCATTGGTTGGTAAATAAATGGCCATAACTTGGGAAGCACTTGTCCGATTAATATCAAACCTTGAAAAGTCACATCCTCAGATCCCCAGCAATATACCTGGCAAGTTTGAATTAGATCGGACCAGTGGTTGTCGAGAAACAGCGGTCACAGGGACACACACACACAGGGACACAGGAACACACATTGCTGGAATTATAGATAGATGTTGTAATAGGGCACATGGTACGGCAGCCATATTGGATTGAAAATTAATAACTTTAAAAGTTTTCTTCTCTGAAACGGCTGAACAGATCGAGGCGAAATTCCACAAATTTGACCACCTCTCCACGATTAACAAAAAGTTCCCCTTTTGATGTACGACACATCGTTTGGCAGCGATATTGGATTGAAGGGAAAATATGAATTAATATTTACTCTGGAACTGCTACATCAATAAATGTGAAAGTTCAGAGAAATGATACAGCAGACATGTGGAATGAAGTGTTTAAATTTCAACTCGATTGGCACCATGTTTTGGCAGCCATGTTGGATTGAAGGATAAATATTAATTAATGTTTACTCTGGAACCGCTGCTTCAATATATGCAAAACTTCACAACTATAATCCAGCAGACATGTGAAACGTAGGTTTAAAATTTCAACCTGATCAGCCACACGGTTTGGCAGCCAGAAATATTTAAATATTTGAATCTGAGAACTTTTAGATTTTTTTTTTCCATAAAGCTCACTTGGCTGCACCTGAAAGCGTTTGAGGGTACAGGAATAGCAATTCAATTGATACCGCCAATGTCCCCAGGAAAAAGGGTTGACTCCATATATATATATATATATATATATATATATATATATATATATATATATATATATATATATATATATATATATATATATATATATATATATATATAGTTGAAAGCGTGTCTGTGTGTGTGTTTGTCTGTGACCGATGCACGCGAAAAGTACTGGACTGATCCTCACCAAACTTCACATGCTGACAGAACATGTACCTGGGAGTGTCCCGATGTAAAAGAATTGTACTTCCGACTTGCGGTTTCCGAATTATGACGTCATCACCTGATTTCGTAACGTTAATTTTTCAAGTTCAGCCGATTGACATGGGGCCAACGCCATTTGCAATAGAATGAAAAAATAATGCTACAGTCAATTGAAGACAATGACTTCCGACTTCCCGGTTTCCGAATTATGATGTCATCACCTGATTGCGTAACGTTAATTTTTCAAGTTCAGCCGATTGACATGGGGCCAACGCCATGTGCAATAAAATGAAAAAAAAATAATGCTACAGTCAATTGAAGACAATGGCTTCCGACTTCCCGGTTTCCGCATTATGACATCATCACCTGATTGCGTAACGTTAATTTTTCAAGTTCAGCCGATTGACATGGGACCAACGGAATTTGCTCGAGAATGAGAATTAATTAAGTCGCAAATGATGACATGAAACCAGCCTCACATTGTTGAGGCATTATGGTTTTTTTATCTGATGCGGCAATAAATGTTAACATTTTTGAACTCGAGTCTTCTGCATAAAAAACATGGCAGGGAAAATATAATATTATAGTGGTGATGAAAAAAAATAATAATGGAGGCAGCCTCTACAATTTTACAATTAACTGACATATACTCCTTCAGACCCGCCGTCATCCACGGGATTCATGTGCGGAGCACGGGTATCCCTGCTAGTACGTAATAATTAGATTGAACACTTTGTGCTACCCGGTTCGTAACTCGTCAGTCCCACGCTGTATCGAAGCAGGGCTGTATTTGTATCACTCTTAAATAATGTTTTCTCTGGAACCACTTATCCTATCGAAGGGAAACTTTGCGACTATCATTTAAGTCTCACGTCACATCAAAGGCGGACGTCTGGGTACCCGGTCATCACTGCCAGCAGTTATAAAGTGGCAGTTCTAGTTATTATTTTTATTTTTTAACTTCTCGATCCAAGAAGATTGCACTCTGTGAAAGCAAAGGGATGGCCCTCTCATTAAGCACCAGTGATGGAAGGCCAAACTATGTAATGTACCATGTCAGCGAGAGAGATGTAAAGGAACATTCCACCAGCAAGTGCAAATATCCAATGTGGAGCAAAATGGCTGCCTGCCAGGATTCCACAAATGAGTCCAAGGTAGCAGCTGCAGGCAGACAAGAAGTTGAAGAACAATGCCTGTTGCGTACTCATGCCTGCGTTCAGCAAGATTACAAAGTCTCCTGTGGCACAAAGCGCAAGGAAGGTTAAAACAGTTTAGCTTCTCATCTAACTCATAGATTGCATATTTAATGTAGCCTGCCAGATGTGGTAGCAGAGTGCATCGAATAGGTGCAAAGTGCTCGCTGCAGGTGGAAGAGTAGCATCTGTCAATATGAGCTCTTCTGGCATATTCAGCAGATGACAAGTAGATTCAAAGTTATTCTGCTATTATTGTTGCGGTTCTGCAAAAACGCATGCCTCTCAGGCAATGTCACCCAACATACCGACTCCAATGATATTTCGTTAGTCTTCGTGCAGTCAGATCTTCCCCTCATGTCTAGTGGGTTAACGGGACGAAATGCGTTGCGTGGGTCTTATAGCGAGGTCGAATTACATCTATAGATTCCATTCAATCCTGATTTCCATTCCAACCCTTTCCTTTTATCCATGGTACAAATCAAATCAAGCAAGCAAACACACACAATATGAATAACAAGCACCCGCACAGCCACCCGTGAAAGAAACACAATAGATACTGTACAGCACGTGCATGGCATGCCCTTTCATTCAAATCTGTGTGCCAATTTACAACGGCATCTCACCTTGCTAACCCCTCGCTCACCAAAAACTCACCACCTCAACCACTAACATCTGCGCACACGGGAAAAATATTCCCGTACCTCCTCGAACTTCATTCATCGATACAATTCGCCACTAAACAGAGGCGTGCTGCACGGCTCAGGATACTTGGACCGTGTGATGCAGGAACAAGCCAAGAACATTAGCGGCACCAACCGCATCTCGCTGGGGGTGTCCCAAGTGGGCACGCTGGATTGATACAACCCTCGTCCAGTCGCCAGAACATGGCAGGACAGGCGGCGAAGAGGAGGGGGTGATCGTGGGAAGAGCGGTCCAAGAGTTCGGTATGGAGCTCCGGATGTGCGAATGAGACCACTTATGGCCCCAGGAGCCTGGCAGGGCATGGCAAGGACCACCATGGCCCAATTGAGAAGCGTGATTCGGGTCGTCACCCCACCCTTTGCCCGGGGCTTAGAAAAGGCAGATTGCGAAGCAGTCTGCCCTATTTTTCGCCTGCCTGCCTCACCCTCTCCTTCACCTCTCTGTTCCACACTCTTCTTCACTGCTCCTCGCTGTCATCCCGTCGCTGGATCTACACTTGTGGTTGGTGTGCGACGGACATTCTTCTGGGACCAGTGCGGAGCACACATTTCCACGAGCCCCGACAAAGTGACTAAGCAGGAGATAACGCGTTGACTCTTGAGGTGGGAATGCTCAAGCAGAGTGTCCCATGGAGTTACATGCTACTCACAAATCTATGTGCGACTAGGCTAGGAAATTTTTACCTCAAACATCTTCTCTCCTCTCTCTCTCTCATTCCACCCCTCTTTCTCATCCCCTTTGGACACACAAAAGAGCATCCTACTGACTTGCAATCACAGTTTCCTCTGGCACAACACTGCACCCCCCATATTGCACCACATCATGCCTCCCACTCCCACACCTTAGACACCAGTATTTCACCCTCCGACCTCCCCCAAAGCGTACTGGGTTGCGTTGATCAGCCGACCGCACCAGGTATTGCGAGGCCGTTAGTCCTCATCTGCTATCTAATCGTGTGTGTGTGTGTGTGTGTGTGTGTGTGTGTGTGTGTGTGTGTGTGTGTGTGTGTGTGTGTGTGTGTGATGGCACCTGTCGTAGCATGAGTTAATATTGTAGAAGTGACAACGGGATAAGTCTGCTCTGTGTCTGCCTTTGTAAATTGCTTGCCTTTTGTCACACCCCACAAATTCCTTGCTATCCTCTGCTGTACATAATAATATATCCCATTTACTGTGCCACATACCTTTCATTGTTTGATTGTAAATAAATGCTTTGTGTAGAAATGTTCCTCGTTCGTTTTTGACTTTTCCTTCATTGGTCCAGCATGATCCGTATCCTCGCCTGGCCGGGACGTTATCCCCCAATGATCTGTTTATCTAGCCTGTACGCTCTTGGGCAGTTACGCTCGGCTGCATCTGATCCAGTAACGTGATCCGGTTTGAACAAAGCGTACCGAGGGCATGTCCCCCAGTAATTAGATCAAGTGACCATTAGGTGAATGGTATTCATTAGACGGAGGACCCAAAGTCACATGGTCAAATTATTGGCGTTCACGGTCGATTAGCGACCCGCCGTGTCACAGAGTTATTCACGTGTGACGGCCTGTGATTCCGGAGTCTGGTGGGAACCCAAGGTACCTCTCCCCCCCCCCCCCCCGCCATGGTCTTCTCACTTCCGGCTCCGGGTCTGCAACAATATCATAAAGAACTTTGATGGATGCATAATCAGATCATATGCAGCCTGTGACTGCTGCTTGTATCATTGCTGGGAGCATGGATGTGCCACTGATGCAGTGCCCCGTTTCCAGTAAGGTGGTACTCCTTTGCAGTCTTCAGAAGGATGACAAGCTGAATCAACCCACCTGGTGTTATTTAACGGTCGACAGGGGCTGATATTCAAGACCCAAGATCTTCAGCCAGCCACCTTAACCATTAAGTCAACACCAGGCTTCTTGCATCATGAAAAGATGGGGTTTCAAAGAAAAAAGTATTTTCCATGCATCCACTCTTTGCTTGATCAGACAAGACATTGCAATTTCACATGCTCTGATTGTTCAGCTTCCATGTTTAGAAATGAGACTACAAATTAGGTAAATGAGAGTTTTGCATGTAATAAAACCTTTACAATTTAAAAAGAACACATGCAGTGACCACAAAAAGAAACCCTCTAAAAAGTCTGTTTTTTGCAAAACCTCATTACATTCTTCCAATGTATACGTGGGAACCTTTTATCGATGCCTCCTTTTACAGATTATCTATGGCAGCTTTGGAAATCTAGCAAGTGGTACAAATACTACACATTGTTTGAATAATATACACTGTTATTTCCCTCTCTGAGTGTTTTCACTGAATAATTCAAGCAGGTACGTCTAATCATCCTTTCCCTGTCTAAATGCTTCAAATTGTTAGTAATGAGTTTTTTGTTACAGATAAAAAAAATTCAAATGTAAATGTCCAGCGATGAGTAGGCAATATGTGCTCCTAAGTGTCCCATCCAATGGTTAAGAAGTTTGCGCTTCCTTGTGGAACAGACGCACATGCATGCAGGCACACTTCAAAAGTTGTTACTAAAAAAAAGAAAAAAAAACATACAAAGTCTACACTTGTGTAAAAGCAGGGAGGCAATATGATGGAGGGAAGAAAAGCAACAAACAGACAGTGGGATAACAAGTTGGGAGGTGGTGTTCCAAGTCAGGAAACGAATGATGTAGGAAAAAGAGGAGGCAGAATAGGGGAGGAATATAGTAACCTGTGAGGAAGAGATTGAATAGGAGTGGGTTAAAGGTGTTACAAATAATCATGGGTAGAGATGGAGGAGCATTGCCATGTTGAAGCTGTAAAGAGAAGATTGGGGTTGTACTGTCTCAGGAATGCAGTTCCTCAAGTGGGAGAAAAGAGGACCAAAGGAGTGGAGTGGAGGTGAGCAGCAAATCTGGTTCGTGAGAGGTTAACAAGGAGAAGGCTACTGGAAGAATCCTTGAGGAACCAGGGAGGTTCAAAAGAACAGGGGGAACAAGACCGGAATAGTAGTAAATAAGAAATACTGATGCTACCAAACTCGCTGCAATAGGAGAGCTGCAGGACTTGTGCTTCAGCTTCCTTGCAGGATATATCCATGCTGTTGAGAGCTTTGGAGCAAAAGCTTCCAGGAAAGAGGGTTGAGGAGTGGGCATTATGCTATTGAGCTATGAACAAAGGTCTTCCAGTTGTGAAACATTCACATTTATCAAGGAAGGACTTGACGTGAAAGGAGATGCCCAGTCTGCAGCTGGCATTGGAGGCCAGCTTCGATACATGGTCTGCCCAGGAGGTTGTGACTGATGATGAGCAGAAGCTCAAGATGTTTTAAACCATAATTGTTTCGACTTTATGGTTATATTCACAAATTATAATACTGTGAAAGCAGTGGCCAGGCTTTGGTGAATCAAACTTTTTTCGGGTTGCAAGATCCGATGTTCATTATTCGAAGACGATGCCGACCATTTTACATGCACAATTTGAGAATGTCGCGTTCTTGATAGTGGGAGATTTCAATGACTGATCTGAATTTGTACAACACACTTTTATTGCAAATTGTCACAACCTCCCAGAGGTACTGTTATTTTGAACAAGATTCGAATGGATATTGTGAATCAGTACCAATAATCCATATGTGCTCCTACAGCAAACGGGGACCATTCCATTGTCATGCTCAAGCCCATTCGCAAACAGAACAGTACAAGTTCGATTAAAGTCTCACACTGACCGTTCCGTGAGTCTGCTGTTCGCTCTTTTGGGCAATGGATAACCGAAACGGACTGGTCTGTTATGAATAATATTTTGGGCCCTGAACCCAAACACAGTGGCTCCAACAGATGATTACTAACCAATACAGTCACCATTTCGAGTCTGTAATGATCAAGCGGCAATTGAATGAAAGACCATGGATGAGCAATCGCCTTCGTAGACTTATTGCCAGCCGTGACGCTAGTTTTCAAAGACATGATGTCTGCGTCTTTAGAAAACTGAGAAATGAGGTAAAGAGAGAACTAAAGAAAGTGAAAAAGGAATATTATGCTCACAAAATACAGCATCTGAAAGAGACCGAACCAGGCAAGTGGCATCAGCAAATAAGACATTTCACTGGAATGAGCAAACGTTCACGCCTCCTATCAGACTCACAAAAAATGACAATTGAAATTGCACATGAATTAAAGTGCTATTTTGTTCAGATCTGCACCAAGTTCCTGTCACTCGACCAGTCCTCCCTTCCTGCATACTTGCCAGCTGGTCCTCCACCAACTATTGAGCGTCAAGAGGTCTACAATCGCCTTCACAGGTTGAATGCATCTAAGGCCAGTCATCCAAATGACGTTCCTGCACAGCTCCTGAAAGTTTGCCTACGAGATTTCAGACCCCCTGACCAGACAATTTTAATAAGTCTTCGTTTTTGTAATTTTCCAAATTGCTGGAAAATTGCATCAGTGTGCCCATTACCGAAATCTGTGCCCATTACCGATTTCAGCCAACTTTGTCCAATCTCGATTACGACTATCGTAGCTTGCTTGTTTGAAAGCTTTTTGGCGGAATGGGTAATGGCCGACATTAAGCCTCTGATAGACCGTCAGTTTGGCAGTATGACAGGCAGCTCTGTCAATCACTACTTAATCGTCTATATGTTATTTACCGAGGTCTTGACAAGCCGGGCTACTATGCCAACATCTGTACCATTTTTTGGTTGACTACTGTCAAGTCAGGCCAGATTACATCTATGACTTGCTGTCGGTACCATGTAAACTTGGACTAACCTGTTTCTTGCATGGTCAGGTTGTCGGCGACTAAACCATCTCCCCCACCAGGTTTCCTGGTGAGGAGGTTGTGTGGATATGGACACTCAGCAGGATTTAAAACAAAACCTGTCAAAGGGTGGAGGAGCACGAGGAAAACTTCCTGGATCAGATTGTGGTGGTGTATGGTGGAGTGGTGCTGAGGTGTTGTCCAGATGGCAGTCTCCTTGGGTTAACCTGGGGCGGTCGCTTTGGGTGGGCGCCTGGAATGTCCCAAGAGAGGATGATCGTCTGTCTGTTACCTGAGCTCAAGCATTTGAACATCGGCATTGCAGCACTCTCTGAGGGTTGGAGTCCGGAGAGTGGCAAGATCATGGCGGGTGGTTACACCGACTATTGGTCTGGTTGCTCTGATGGTTACCATGCCCAAGGAGTTGCTGCTGTAGCTGTGTCCATGAAACCGACTCCAATGATAATAATTGAGGTAACACCGGTGAACGAGTGTATTACGAGACCAAGGATTCGTAACTCCTTGGGTGTCGTTTTCCTGGTCTGAATATGCTCCGACTGAGGAGAGTGATCTCACTGTGAAGGACGCATTCCAGGCTGTGCTCGAGTCTGGCTGATCAGTGCCCCAGGCAAGATACTCTTCTCGTCTTGGGGGATTTCAATGCATCAACGAGCACTGATCGGAATGTTTAGGAGACATGTGCTTGTCCCCATGGGTCTGGAACGGTGCACCAGAATGGCAATAAGTTCCTCGACTTTGCAAGAAGTCGTGGACTTATGGTGGCTGGTTCATGGTTTCAGCACCCACAGGTTCATCAATGCACTAGTTATTCCAATGCTGGTGGTGTGCCAAAGAAGATTGACCATGTGCTTATTGCTGGTCACTGGAGGATGTTCCAGAACTGCAGGGTCCACCGGAGTGCTCAGTTCCTCAATACCGACCACAGGCTTGTTGCAAAACTCTGAAGGTGCAGCTTAAATCCAGGAGAATGGCATCATCCCAGCTGAGGCTGGATGTTGGCAATCTCAAGGATGAGAGGGTAGCTGAGGAGTTTGCGAACAGGCTGAGTGGGGATTTGGGGGTTCTGCCTGCTTTGGGGAATCCTGAAGAGTTGTGGAGTGCCTTCAAAACCACCATCCTTGATGTTGCCAGAGGATGTCTTGGAACTCACCGGAGGGTGAAGAGAAATTTTGTCTCAAGGGACACTGGATACCATTTACCAGAGTTGCAGGGCCAGGCGTAATGGAAGAGCTGAACTGTTCAGGGAGTTGAGGCATAAAACTGTATGTGCACTGAGGGTGGATAAGGAGGTCTATCTGCGAGGAATCTGTGAGAGGGTAGAGCATCACCTGTGGTCAAATGATTCTCCTCCTGCTGGCAGGGGAATTCACGCATTGTGTTCCTCCAAGCTTATCGCTCGGTGTACTGCAGTTACAGCGGAGGGTGGTGGGCTCTTGACAGAGGAGTCTGAAATGAAGGCCCACTGGGCCCATTACTTTGAGCGGCTGTCCCAGGATGACCCACCAGCTGTTGAGTTAGATGTTAGGGGTGTTACTATCCCTATTGCTGACCCTCCAATCAACTGTGATCCACCTTTTGTTTGTGGAAACAGGCTGCAGTGAACCGGTTGAAATGGGGTAAAGCTCCTGGGATCTGTGGCATCTATGCTGGACTTCTGAAGGCTGGTGAAAATACTGAACTCATGTCGTTGCATAAAAGCATCATCCCAACTCACTGGAAGATGGGCATTGTTGTCCCTCTCTGGAAAGGGAAGGGTGATCGCCAGGACTGCAACAACTACTGAGGGCTGATGCTGCTCCCAGTGCCGGGCAAGGTCTTTGAAGGAATAATTATTGATAGGGTTCGCTACCATCTGTTTGAGCATTAGCACCCAGAGCAGTGAGGCTTCACACCAAAGAGGTCAACAATTGACTGCATCCTTGCTCTTCGGGACCTCACCGAATGCATATGAGAGTTTCGGTAGGGACTGCTTGCAGTCAATGTTGATCTCCACAAAGCGTTTGATTCAGTGAATCGGGATGCCCTCTGAAGGATTATTGGTCTTCATGGGGTGCTACCAAAACTGATCAATGTGTTGTCTGAACTATAGTCTGGTACTGAGAATGCTGTGAGATTTGCTGATGCAATCACCGACTTTCCAGTTGTTACTGGAGTTTGTCAGGGGTATGTACTGGCCCCCACATTTTTCAGCACTTGTACGGACTGGATTTTTGGGAGGATGTCGGAGAGGTCAAGCTGCAGTGAATTGTTTGGGAATGTCAAGATCTCTCACTTTGATGTTGCAGCCAACGCAGTTATCTTTGTGGAGACTCTGGATATCCTTTTGGGAGCCCTCAAGGTGTTGATTGTGGAGTCGCAGCAGCTGGGATTACGGGCTTCCTGAGTCAAAACAAAGATCTAGGCTTTCAATGACATATTGAATGCTGCTATCTTGTCTGTACCTGTTTGTGGTGAGGATGTGGAGGTCATGGAGAGATTCACTTGCCTTGGCAGTGATATTGAAGTCTCTCCAGGCTGTGAGCCAGAGGTCAATGGATGTCTGGGTCGGGCCTGGGGAGTCATGGATTCACTGGATCATGGGGTGTGGCGCTGCCAGTACCTGTGTGGGAGGATGAAAGTCCAAGTCTTCAGGTCCTTGGTACTTCCAGTCTTGCTCTATGGATGCGAGACTTGGACTCTGACCAAGGATCTGAGACGGAGACTTAATTCCTTTGGTACCAGGTCTCTTCGGAGAATCCTTGGCTATCGCTGGTCGGATTTTGTGTCCAACGAGCGGTTGCCGAGAGAGACTCGGATGAGATTTGTTACCTGCATAGTCCATGAGCATCAGTTGCGGCTGTATGGACATGTGGCTCGTTTTCCTGACGCTGATCCTGCTCACCAGATTCTCTCAGCGAGGGAGTCTCATGAGTGGAGGAGGCCAGTGGGCCGACCACATGCCTTGTGGTTGCAGCAGGTTGACCATCATCTCAAGGAGATGGGGATGGGCCTGGCATCTGCCTGGGGGATGGCCAGACGGAGGCCCCTGGAGTACTGGCGGAAAGTGGACGCAGCGACGCGCTGTTCTGGCACATGCTCCTATACCTGACCTGTGTCTGTGTGGGCCCTGTCTCTTAAGTAGAATTGTTAAATGCTTTTGCTCACTGTACATTGCCTACCTGATATTTGGAGAACTCTGCCCTTACGTGCTTCCCGCCCTGATAATTTATTGTAATAAATTTCCCTATTGTTGAATGTCCCAGCTCGTTCCCTGTCATTTCCTTTATTGGCTGAGCATGGTGCGTGTTGAGGAATAGCGAGGCAGTAAATTGTTCATTTTGACGGACGGGCCTTGGTAACCATCCGCTCGGGTTACACACAGTTCAGGCACGGTAACGGCTCATCCCGCTCGAGGTCTATCGAGGGTGTGAATTCCCCGGTAGCTTTACCGCGTGGGTAATTAGGCATATTGAAGTTTGGCAATTAACCCTATCCCACGCGGTTGAATTATTGGCGATTAATGGTTCTGTAAGGGACCCGTGCCTTTCGGACTTATCCGAGGGTCACGACCTAAATTCCGGTGTGTTCGGTGGAGCCGACTCTACTGCTTCCTCTAGCGGTCGTGCTCGCCACCGATACCCGGCGCCGCAACAATATTACTTCTTTGAATGGTATTAATTTAGACATAACAATCTTGATTCAGGTCATGTCAGGTCAGGTTCGATCTGTGACCTGCTACAGGTACCATGTAAACCTGTACTAACCTGTTCCATGGTCGGGTTGTCGGCGACGAAACCGTCTCCCCCACCAGGTTTTCTGGTGAGGAGGGTGTTTGGATATGGACACCCAGCAGGATTAAAAACAAAACCTGTCAAAGGGCGGAGGAGCTCATTGTGAGCCAACGGCCATCCATATCTAGTGCCCAACTGTGTCTGCGGATGTCCTCCTGCAGTTGGGTTACTTTTTATGAGGAGGTTGGTGGCAGGATTTGCACTCCGGCCACCGTAAAACCCTTCATTCCGCAAAACACAAAAACGCAAAAAAAATCTGAAAACCCACTCCGTGGGAGTACCTCCTGTGCAGCTTCCCTTCGCAGGGCAGCTCACCGGATGACGGGATTGGGGCAAAGTCTTCGGGACCCCCAATCTTTGATGATAGGAGGGAAACCATGGGGTAACATCCCTAGGTCAGATTGCGGGAGAGTGTGTCGGAGTGGTGCTGAGGTGTCGTCCACCAGACGGCGGTCTCCTTGGGTTAACCTGAGGCGGTCCCTTCGGGTGGGTGCCTGGAATGTCCTATCCCTAAGAGAGGATGATCACCTGTCTCTGTTATCATCTGAGCTCAAGCGTTTGGACATCGCGATTGCAGCTCTCTCTGAGGTTCGGAGACCGGATTGTGGCGAGATAATGGTGGGTGGTTACACCGACTATTGGTCTGGTCGCTCTGATGGTTACCATGCCCAAGGAGTTGCTGCTGTAGCTGTGTCCATGAAACCGACTCCAATGATAATAATTGAGGTAACACCGGTGAACGAGTGTATTACGAGACCAAGGATTCGTAACTCCTTGGGTGTCGTTTTCCTGGTCTGAATATGCTCCGACTGAGGAGAGTGATCTCACTGTGAAGGACGCATTCCATGCCGTGCTCGAGTCTGGCTGATCAGTGCCCCAGACGAGATACACTTCTTGTCTTGGGGGATTTCAATGCATCGACTGGAACTGATAGGGATGATTATGAGACATGTGTTTGTCCCCATGGGTCAGAAACTATGAACCAGAATAGCACTAAGTTCCTTGACTTTGCAAGAAGTCATGGATTTAGGGTGGCTGGTTCATGGTTTCAGCGCCCACAAGCTCATCGCTGGACTTGGTATTCCAACGCTGGCGGTGTGGCAAAGGAGATTGACCATGTCCTCATTAACGGTCGTTGGAGGATGCTCCAGAACTGCAGGGTCTACCGGAGTGCTCAGTTCCTCAATACTGACCACAGGCTTGTTGTAGCAACTCTAAAGCTGCACCTTAAATCCTGGAGAATGGTACCATCCCAGCCTAGGCTGGATGTTGGCAAGCTCAGGGATGAGAGAGTAGCTGAGGAGTTTGCGAACAGGCTGAGTGGACACTTGGGAGGTCTGGGTGCTTTGGGGGGTCTGGGTGCTTTGTGGGGTCCTGAAGAATTGTGGAGTGCCTTCAAAACCACCATCCTTGATGTTGCCGGTGGATGTCTTGGAGCTCACCGCAGGGCAAAGAAGAATTTTGTCTCTCAAGGGACACTGGATACCATTGACCCGAGTCGCAGGGCCAGGCTGAATGGCAGAGCTGAGCTGTTCAGGGAGCTGAGGCGTAAAACGGTAAGTGCACTGAGGGTGGACAAGGAGGCCTTTGTGCGAGGAATCTGTGAGGGGGGTAGAGCATCACCTGTGGACAGGTGATTCTCGTCCCACTTACAGGGGAATTCGCGCATTGCGTTCATCCAAGCCCATCCCTCAGAGCACTGCAGTTCGAGCAGAGTGGTAGGCTCTTGACAGAGGAGTCTGAAGTGAAGGCCCGCTGGGCCTGTTACTTTGAGCGGTTGTACCAGGCTGATCCCCCAGCTGTCGAGTTGGACGTCAAGGGTGTTACAATCCCTGTTGCTGACCCTCGAATCAACGGTGGTCCACCTTTGCTTGTGGAAACACGGGCTGCGGTGAACCGGATGAAACGGAGCAAAGCTCCAGGGATCTGTGGCATCCATGCTGAACTTCTCAAGGCTGGTGGAAATGCTGCACTCGTGTCGTTGCATGCAGTTTTGTGCTCTGCCTGGAACACAGGCATCATCCCAACTGATTGGAAGAGGGGCCTTGTTGCCCCTCTCTGGAAAGGGAAGGGTGATCGCCAAGACTGCAACAACTACCGAGGGGTGACGCTGCTCTCAGTGCCCGGCAAGGTCTTTGCTCGGATAATTCTTGATAGGGTTCGCCACCATCTGCTTGAGCACCAGCGTCCAGAGCAGTCAGGCTTTACACCAAAGAGGTCAACGATTGACCGTATCCTTGCCCTTCGTGTCCTCACCGAACGCAGACAAGAGTTTTGGCAGGGGCTGCTTGCAGCCTATGTTGATCTCTGTAAAGCGTTCGATTCAGTGAATCGGGATGTCCTCTGGACGACTCTTGGTCTTCGTGGGGTGCCACCAAAACTGATCGATCTGATGTCTGAACTCTACTCTGGTACTGAGAGTGCTGTGAAGTGTGGTGGTACCATCTCTGACTTATTTCCAGTTGTTACTGGAGTTCGTCAGGGGTGTGTACTGGCCCCCACACTTTTCAGCACTTGTATGGACTGGATTTTAGGGAGGATGTCGGAGAGATCAAGCTGCGGTGCATCGTTTGGGAATGTCAAGATCTCGGACCTTGATTTTGCAGATGATGCAGTCATCTTTGCGGAGACTTTAGACATCCTTTTGGGGGCCCTCGAGGTGCTGAAAGAGGAGTCGGAGCCACTGGGAATACGGGTTTCTTGGGTCAAAACTAAGATCCAGGCTTTCGGTGACATCTTGGATGCTGCTGTCCTGTCTGTGTCTGTTTGTGGTGAGGATGTTGAGGTCGTGGAGAGATTCACTTTCCTTGGCAGTGATATTCATGTCTCTGCTGGCTGTGAGTCAGAGGTCAATAGACGTCTGGGTCGGGCCTGGGGAGTCATGGATTCACTGGATCATGGGGTGTGGCGCTGCCGGTACCTGTGCGGGAGGACGAAAGTCCGAGTCTTCAGGTCCTTGGTACTTCCAGTCTTGCTCTATGGATGCGAGACTTGGACTCTGACCAAGGATCTGAGACGGAGACTTAATTCCTTTGGTACCAGGTCTCTTCGGAGAATCCTTGGCTATCGCTGGTCAGATTTTGTGTCCAACGAACAGTTGCTGAGAGAGACTCGGATGAGATTTGTTACCTGCATAGTCCGTGAGCGTCAGTTGCGGCTGTATGGACATGTGGCTCGTTTTCCTGACGCCGATCCTGCTCACCAGATTCTATCAGCGAGGGAGTCTCATGAGTGGAGGAGACCAGTGGGCCGACCACATTCCTCGTGGTTGCAGCAGGTTGACCATCATCTCAAGGAGATGGGGATGGGTCTGGCATCTGCCTGGGGGATGGCCAGACGGAGGCCCCTGGAGTACTGGCGGAAAGTGGACACAGCGACGCGCTGTTCTGGCACATGCTCCCATACCTGACCTGACCTGAATCTTGATTAAGTGTATTTTTATAATTTGAAAGTGTATTTTATATTAATGGCATATCTTTGTATTTTTTTTCTTTTTACATTGTAAACTTGACTTTTAAGTATTTGGACTTTTGTCATCTATTTGGCTCATATGAATAAAACCGAAATTGATTGACTGATTGAAGACTCTAATCAAATGGGTGTTGAGATTTTGATGGTCAAAAAGGCAGCAAGGCCACCTCCACCACCTCCCCAAATTACACAGGTCTGCAAAATGGAACTTAAAAAAAATTGTTTTGTTACTTTATATAGTTTTGGGGTGCTAATTCAAAATATCAAAACAGTTTTTCTCCATCACGTAAGGTTTTCTTACAAATTGATGATGAAATATACAAGAATTTTAGGTAAATTCCCATATGGTAAGACAAAATGAAACTAATAAAAATAAATTTGGTACTCTATTTAGCAAAGAGAAATGGCACAAATGCAATTAAAAAGTAAGAATAGATTCTTTACAAGTGCTCCAATCATTTTTTAGGTTCAGCACCTCAAAATCGCTTCTTTCTCACTTGAAACTTTTTTGTTTGTGAGCATTTGGTGGACTTTCACGATGCAACATCCAGCAGTAGTCGGCCATCATACCGACATTCCATCTTCCCTGATATCTTCTTTCCATCTCCTTCATATCTTGATGAAACCTTTCCCCTTGTTCTTCACTCACATCCCCTAGATTTTCCAGAAAGTAATCCAAATGGGCATGTTGGAAATGAACTTTAAGGCTCATTTTACATCTTAAGGCCTCAAACTTTTCTAGCATTCTTCCCACGATATCTTTGTAGTTTGGATCCTTGTAATTACCCAAGAAGTTCTTCATCACATCTTTCAAACTAATCCATGCATCTTTTTCAAGATCACCAAGAGAGTTTTCAAAATTTTCATCCTTGACGAGTTTTCTTATATCTGATCCAACAAATACACCCACTTTAACCTTGGCATCTAATAGAGCAGGAAACTTACTATGCAAATACTTGAAGCTTTCTGCATCCTGTGGCAAAGCTTTTACAAATTGCTTCATCAGGCCAAGTTTTATATGTAGAGGAGGCAAAAGAACCCTTTTCGGATTCACCAAGCTTTCTTGAAGGATGTTCTTTGTCCCTGGTGTAAGCGTATCCCTACTTGGCCATTGTTTTTGAGGCCAATGGAGGTCCCTGGCTCTACTATCCCACTCACACAAGAAACAAGGAAACTTTGTGTTGCCTGACTGTTGTCCAAGTAACATGCAAATTATCTTCAAGTCACCGCAAATCATCCAGTTGTGATCTTTGTATTTAATCATGTTTAAGAGTAACACCAAATTTTCATGTGTCTCCTTCATGATCACCGAGTGCCCAACAGGGATGGAAGCATATTTATTACCATTATGCAAAAGAACTGCTTTAAGACTTCTCTTTGAAGAGTCAAGAAAGAGTCTCCAATAATCAGGGCTGTAACTTATGCCAAACGTTTCTATTAGTCCTGATGGATCTGTAGAATAAACCAAATCATTTTCTTGAGCAAAATACGGAACAAACACTTTTTCTCGGTTACGATACCAAGAGAATGATGCACCAGGAGCTAAAAGACTCTTGGATTTAAGTCTGGAGCCTAAAAGCTCTGCTGACACCTTTGCAAGTCCCAAGTTCCTCACTAGATCATTTAATTCACACTGGTTGAATAGTTGAGGTTCTTCACTTTTACCACTATTGAAGTCTACATCATCATTGCTATTGCTGCTTTCTAGCTCAGAACTTAAGTGTATGTCTTCAAGGTTTCCTGGTGGTGATGGGACTGAAACATCTGGTCCATGGGCAACAGGTCGCAATGCAGATGGGAGATTTGGATAAACAATGTTTTTCACACTCTTTGAATTGTGTCCTTGTACCTTTGCTCATGTAAATGAGAAAAAGTAGCAGTCATCACTGTGATTTTTAGGCTCTCTCCATATCATTAGAACCCCAAAACGAAAAGACTTCTTTGTACATTTTGTCCATTGTCTTAGTTCTTCAACACAAATTGATCAGACCTTATGAGGAGCCCATGTCTTATCTTGGTCTCCTAATTTCACACCAAAGTAGGCATAGTAAGATTTCTTAACAAAGTAAGTAATTTATCTCTGACGTTTCTTCGTCATAAACTCGCCACAAATGTAACAAAATTTGTCCGGGCTGGTTGCACATCCTCTAGAAGCCATTATTGTTTCCATTCATGTACAGATCTGTAAAGAAAAAGTAATGGGATTAGAGAAAGGAGATATTACATTAGGATAAAATAATAAAACACAATAATCAAACTCGGGCACACTGGTAAAACGCAATTATCGATTTTGTGAAGAAACTATACGTGATAGGATAATTTATTTGTCATTTTTGAAATCAGCAGGTAAAAATTGATCAAATTCACCCAATAAATTTGAAACAATTTTCTGGTCGCAGACCTGTGTTATCAGAGGAAGGACCACATATTCATCATATCCTGGACATGAGTTGGACAGGCAACAGTGACGGGTGAGGAGGAGTTTAAAGGTTTGGGGTTGGGAGAGGCAGGTTGACGACTTTGGGTTGTGGAGGGGATGAGTGGGAGTTGAGGACTCGAACTCACATTTTACATTATATGGAATTTCTACAAGTCCCTGCTAGTTTCCTCTATTTCCATGAGTGCGATTTGCATTCAGGAACAGAACAATTATGGTTAACCATCTCCAAATTGACACTTTTTTTCTAAATGCCGAAAATTGTTTAAAAGACTGAATTAGATTTCGTGCTGAAAATGGTAGGATGAAGGTGTCCAGTGACCAGAACCGAGTCATTGAAAATGCACACACAGCGTTGTGCAAAAGGCCTCGTTAGTATTCATACATAATTTTGAAAGTCGCATATTGACTAAGACTCACATTGAATTTAAATGTACAATTTTAAATGTCATCTATCTAACCATGATGACAAAATTATGTGCAGCGATTTGACCTACCCAGCTCATGTGGGAATTCTTCACAAAGGATAGCAATGGATGTGCTCACACCCTGGAAAACGGAGACGGTAAATGATGCCCCAATGGCAAGTCCATCGATAAAGTTGTGCAGCCCGTCACTTAGCGAGATCATCCACGCAATGGTGCCAATGCGTGAGATTCGCGTGCCCTTTAGCCAGTAGCAAGCACTTTGTTGCACTTGTGCTTCCTGGTATGTACAGACAGGTGCAATCAATGTTACATAATTCAGTGCATACCCATTTACCTCAACAAAAATGAGAATAAAACACCCGTATTGTGTCATCGATTCAAACAAATAGAGATGGAACATATCAACAATTATCTTGGTACGTTTTGAAAAAGGCACAGTTGCTGTGCAGCGATTAGATAAATGAAGAAAAGGATGATTCCTACTTGTAAAGTGAAAGTCGAATGGTGAAGGTCGCCAATAACATGGCCACTTGTTCTGCCATCACACTGCCGACCGTTCTTGTTGACAGCACCTACCGACAGTTTCACAGGGCCCTCTAATTGCAGTTGTTCCATAACCCCCTCTTCAATGTCCTTCCCATTGGAGCAACTCCTGGATGAGGCAAAGCCATCCACCTGGACACAATATTCTTAAATTACCAACAAGGAAATGAGAGAATGATAGGTTAAGGTAATGGGAAAGATGTCACTCAAAAATCGTTTTCTTTTTGCAATCATCTCCATAAGGAACAAAATTCATGGATATAAACCAAAGTCTTCATTCGTTCTTCGCTCATATGAAACACAAGGCTGTGGAGTAGCATAAATGGCTGAGGGCATGGGTGTGCCAGTGATGAAATGCCCTCTGCTGGTTATAGTATGGATTTGGAATTTGGCCATGGTGCCGGCAATAGCTCGTCCACTCTACGTGAAGGACACGATGGGATCTTTAACGTCCAACAAATGTTGGCAGATTCTATGCCCATTTAAGGTCTGTCTGAAGGACGGCACACATACTGATGAACCACCCTGCCTGTGAAACACCCTGACAGTTAATAGCTGGGTCGGGATTCAAACCCAGGCTAGACAGCTTAGAGGCGAGTGTGCGTAGCATTAGGCCGTCCTGTGAGCCCATAAACCAAAATGAATAGCATACATAGGCTCATCTGTGATTATAATATATCTTGGACATTGCAGAATGTATATTGCTGCATTTATGGAAAAGAAGGACCCCAGAGAGTTGCATCCAACACACAAGAAACCCTTGGAGAGATATTTCATTAGTATGTTTGCAGAGTCATTGTTAAATATTCCCTTCGTAGCAGGTGACGTGGAAGATGTGTTGTGTGGGCTCTTTCCCTCTGTGATTTCCATCTTTCCGATCATCAATCCACCCATCCATCCATCCCTCCATCCAAATTCTTCACCCTTTTTCTCCCAAACCTCCATTCCCCGTGCTTCCCAAAAAGCCTTCACCCTTCAACTTTCGAACCCTGCACTGGTTAAAGCACCTCATTTCATTTAAATCTATAACCATTCCTTCTGTCCTCAAACCCATTCAAATTCCACCTCCCCATTTCCCTTTCCTTCCTTCCCCTCAGCATCTTTCCCACAGGACTTAGACATACAACACAACAAACCATGCAGTACACACAAATCAATACCACCACTAGAAAGGAACATCACTGCAGCACAATCAATTGCTCCAGAAGCTCTCCGCTGCAATGCCACTAGTCTATCCCTTGGAGAGTTGGTAAGTGTGAGCCAATGATGACGACCAATGCGGGGTCAGAGATCGTGTGGCAACCCTTGCCCCCTGGAGCCATGTTTTGAGTGGTTGGAGAATGCTTGCAAGAACTTTGCTCCCTGAAGGCCACGCCTGACCTGGGGAGAGATAAAAACCAAGCGACCGAGTTGTTTGGGGCTGCTGTTCATGTATGCTGGGGGCCTCGTCAGAAGAAAGCTGTCTGCCTGTTCGTACGAAGACATGCAGCACTGGCCTGGGACGACCCACACTGGCCTGAAACAAGCTGCACTGCTAGTGCAGTGGTTCAGGGGCCAAATTTTTGTCATACCTTGCACAACTTTAGAACAAGACAAAATAGGTATCATTTTGTTCCTTTGGATGTCTGCTTAAGGAAAAGTGATGTTGTACTCGTGAGATCTCCTGCTGACATGGCATATTGACCCCTTGCATTCGGAAACATTGAAAATATGGAAATAGAAGAAAATATAAGAAATTTATTTTCCGCATTGGTTTTTATTCTTACTGAATGGTAGAAACACTCAAAACACTCACATATATGCTGTTCTGATGTACTTGAGCAACTGTTTTTGTGCTACGAACTATGTTAATCCTTTAACCCCCCCCCCCATTCCAGCACTTTACCCTCAACACTTGAACACAGCTTTGATTTACTGCTCCAGCAGAGCCGATAATTTTGTCATAGCATGTTATCAGGTACTTCACACAGGAATTGTATGTTCCAAATAATACATAATCAAGATTACAAGTGAATTTAACTCTTTATGTACCGTGAAATACGTTAAGCTTTATCAAGACAATATGAGATAGTCCATTTTTCAGGATCAGAAATCACTGTCAGGTTTGGGACAACCTCTCACTTTCTCTCCAGGGCTTTGCCTTTTACCACAATGGGATTAGTACTTTATTCACTAACAGATCAACTTGCATAATTAATGGTCCTATATTCAGGCTTAATATCCTTCAGTACAAAACAAGAAGAATGATTACCAGCACCCAAATCATCAGAAAAGGGATCTTAGGTATCTCCACCATCTGTTTCACCTTCCATCTCCTCTGGCTTCCTATTGAATGGATTACTGCAGTCTGACCTACAGGAGCAGATCTGCATGCACTCTGGACCTGCTTGCAAGCATTGGCATTTCAGACCTTCACAGTTCTTGTCCATACAATACAAATGTGTAACATCCCTTACTTCAGCAGGAGCAGATTCATTCATGTAGAAGACAGGTCAACGTCCATTCACATTGTCCATATGCCATCCATGACCGACAGGACCCGCGATTTCTGGCCTAGCAATATGACTCTGACACCATATCATGGTCTGATATCGGGCACGAAGGGAGTGTTACTTGTAGGCGTCTTCCGTGGGAGGCAGTTGCGAGGGTGGTTTGTCTGTGGTAGTGGCAAGGTGATAGCGCAAATCATTCAATGATGCTTGTTTTTTTGCTTTCTTTCCATTCATTAGCAAGGCAAAGTCCATTGCAGATGATGTGAATGACTTCATCCTGGAGGTTCCCTAAACCTTGCAGTGCTTCGGCATTTTCCATGAGAACTGAATAGGTGGTCTTCTTTCCCATCCGGTACATGGAAGATGTACTGTCACAACCAGACAGTGCATGGACTGTGGGTAGGACGTTGCACACATCTTGACCAAGTGTTCGAGCTATTTCATGGACCGGGATGTAGCGTTCTCTTGAAATGTCATTTCCAGAATGTCCACAATGCATGAAGACCTCACTAGACAACATCCCTCGACTCCAGTAGTAAAGTAACACCACTAAGACATCAGTGTCATCACATCTCAAGATGATTCTTGAGTGATGGATTGACAAGTTCACTGCATGCAATGGAAGGCGAGTGTCCACTTCCTCATGGGTGCACTTCAGATCATGGATGTCTGACACACCATCTTCATTTACTTCTCTCACTAGTTCACCCTCTTTGAATCCTCCAGCTAAAATGACTGATTTCCCCGCAGGCAACAACTCACGACCATTCGTGCAAACATAATCAGAGATAAATGCTGCAAGACCTGCCTTATTTGCTGCCGACTTCAGAAAGCATCGAAAGTTGGGAACATTCCTGTTACCCTGTATCAGGATGGTACTCCCAGCATCTGAGGTTCCATGACGCTCCCTCTCTGACAACTTGATGCTAAGCTCCTGGTCATATCTATCAAACACTATAGTCACTACATCAACATCCATATCTCTATTGTTCAAAATCCTGATGAGTCTCTTCAGTACAAGCTTTCCAATATCATCGAAGGTTTTGAAATGGTTGTCATTTAGACCCTGGATCATGGCCATGCCATCAATGAGGTAGGCATCTGTGTTTACAGATGCTGGTGGAAGAACTACAATCTCGGGCCCATTCTCTTCAAGTTTGTCAGCAAGATCCAACTTCTTCGTCTTCCTCATTTTGCCATCATCATGAAACATGGACGTGGGTACCCCTGCTAACTCATACTGCATGACTTCACACATGTCGATTTCACGGTATTTTGACACTGCAAGCAACCTCCGAAACAGCACCTCTGTGTCAATCAACAGCTTCCTATCTTTGTCATTCTTGAGACATACTTTCATTGAAGCGAAAGTTGCAAGTGGTGTTTTATGGATTGGCTCCCAGAAACCTGTAGACCTCTCTACCATTCTGTCTTTGACAAAATTCTCCATCATGGATTTCCTGTTTTCGGGACCTTCTGTCAATGACTTCTCTACTTTCTCAGTTGCGACTTGGCCAGTGGTAATGTTCACCAGTTTAGCTGGAACTGAATCAAGGTCGAACGGATTCTGGCATTGATCAGAAATATACCCCTTTATCCTGGAAACATCATTTTGGTCTTTGCTTTTTCGGGCTGCACAAAGTTCTTCATGGCCCTTCTTGGACTTTGTAGTCTGGTACATCGACTTGAAGCACTGGGAATACTCGCCAGTCACATATTTAGTGATGAGCTAACGCAGCAGTGCACCTTTCCTCAGGGTGAAATTGACCACACCACCTATTCAAGACCATGTACGGAAGCTGTCCCATCCCAACATTTTTTTTCCTTGTACATTTACAGTGCGGTACATTTATCAATAAATTAGCGGGTTGCTGTAACATGTAGTTACTGCTATTCACAACAGATGTCTCTACTGAGGTGATCAGAAATTATCAGTATATGGGTATTGTTTTTAAACAGATAAGGAAAAGGGGAAAGGTAATTCACAATCAGCAAACTTGTAACCTGGCCTTGGCCCCAAAGGGGTTAAGTACCGGTAGCCAAAGAGTCTTGAAGTGTGCATGTTATTCTGACTCAATTGGCATACCATAGAATGAAAGTAAAAGTATATGTATGTCAAAACCATGCTTTTTCAAAAACATCATTCCACTCTCTCCTCATTTGAAATGTTGTATAGAGATTTACCTTTGCCTCCCCTTTGTTCTTGAGAACAGGAAATCCTACTTTGCAAGACAATTCATTGCCATTGTTGACTGTTTAGTCATGAATGGTTTCAACTCATTGTTTTTCAAAAGAATGAAAGCTGGTCGTGACATCTATACCCAGGCTTGGTCATCTATCATATTCTATGGGAGGCAACTTCAACAAAAAAAAAATCAAGGAATCTGAGATGAAAACTATAAAAAAAAAAGCTTCCCGTAATAGGGGCTGAAGGGTCAACGCAGGGTTTTTTCAATACCCTTGTAACGAGATGTTCAATACCCTTGTAACTCAATATTTTGAAGCCATTTCCATCCAAATGTAAAGAATCAAAAGGAAATTGTCTAAAACAACACTTTTTTTTAAACATGGATAGAGCAAATCCGAACACAAGTGACAAACTTTTCATGAATTTTTCATGTTTTTCATGTATGCCGCAAGTAAGGGGCTAATACGCCATGTCAGCAGGAGATTTCACGAGTACAACATCATTTTTCTTTAAGCAGACATCCAAATGAACAAAATGATACCTATTTTGTCTTGTTCTGAAGTTGTGCAAGCTATCTCCATTTTTAGGGCCCTTTTTGGAACTCTGCCACTACACTATGCACTGGGATGGGCTGTGCTGTGGCAAGAGAAGCTGCGCTGGACTGTGATGAGCTACACTGGGGCGAGGCCGGAGCACAAACGATGACACGAGGTCCTTGGCACACAGCAGTAGCTTCATACGGACTTACAGGATTTTTTCTTTCATTTTCCAAGAACCACTAAATCATCTACTCGAGACACACAAAGAGCTTCAGCAACTCTGAAAGAGCAATCAATGATTGATCTGAGGCCCCAAGTGGGTGAGGCACTGATTCGCACATTACACTATTTCCTCCAAGCTTACACCACATACGCTACACCTGTCCCTACATGTAAAACCCACATACCACCTTCATTCCTTCCTCCCCTCATTCCCTTCCTGTCCCTCCATTTTTGGGATCCGCTAAAGCCTGCCTGTTTGTGCAGAGGAAGAAAGAGGCCACACCGAAGCCTCGCACTCCCTTTATCTTCCTTTTCTCCTCCTCTCTGCTTTTCCTGGATGATTGTGGTGCATCTGTCTTGTGTTTTGTAGACAAGTAAGACTGCAAAAAGGGCTTTTAGGTATGAAGGGAAATTACCTTTCTCCAGTATCTCTGCCTTAGGATTATTGTTGCTTGCTAATACGTGCCTCATGATTATTGTTGCCTGTAAATACACACTTTTCCGTAAATCCAAAATATAAAGTTTTCAAACCGGTCCGGTAGGCATTTTCCTTCATTGGTTCAGCATAAGCGTGTCTGTAATAGAAAGACGGAACATTGTCCACCACTAATTTGTTCCGAGATAGCTAATGCCCCACACACAGTTTTGCTTGGCCGAACAGAAATAAATAAGGGTGGGACATTGAGCGCGCGGTTCCCCGGTTTGGGAAGCTAATCTAACGGTAAGGGAACGCGATAGTTAGGCATGAGAACCTTGTTCGGTTTGGCTGCTTCAAACAGCATCCGTGGTTGCCTCGCAACCCGTCGGGCTACAGAGTTATCCATGGCTTGTGGCTTCAGGGTTGAAGGTTGAGCGGCAGGTCCGAGAAACCCCCTATTGCACCCCAGCAAGCGAACTCCAAAACACGTAACAATACGTGCATGCAATACGTGCAAAACACGTAACACGACACGTAACAAACAAAACACGCATCTCTACACTACAACATAATTTTTTTTAAGACTACAAAAGTTTATTGCTGAACTATTTGTAATCTGCTTGGTGCAATCTTGTTTCTGACAGCCCAACTCATCATTGGCGGGTACGGGCAATGGCGGAGATGGTGCGGGTGCGGGCAGTGGTGGCGCAGGTGTTGGCAGTGGTGGTGAGGCGCGAGTGCGGGCAGTGGCGGAATGGTGCAGGTGCGAGCAGTGGTGGCGAGGGTGTTTGCAGTGGCGGCGAGGGTGTTTGCAGTGGTGGCGAGGGTGTTTGCAGTGGTGGCGAGGGTGCGGCGTGGGTGCGGGCAGTGGTGGCGCAGGTGTTGGCAGTGGTGGTGAGGCGCGAGTGCGGGCAGTGGCGGAATGGTGCAGGTGCGAGCAGTGGTGGCGAGGGTGTTTGCAGTGGCGGCGAGGGTGTTTGCAGTGGTGGCGAGGGTGTTTGCAGTGGTGGCGAGGGTGCGGCGTGGGTGCGGGCAGTGGCGGCGATGGTGCGGTGCGGGCAGTGGCGGCGATGGTGTGGTGCGGGCAGTGGCGGCGATGGTGCGGTGCGGGCAGTGGCGGCGATGGTGCGGTGCGGGCAGTGGCGGCGATGGTGCGGTGCGGGCAGTGGCGGCGATGGTGCGGTGCGGGCAGTGGAGGAGATGGTGCGGTGTGGGCAGTGGAGGCGATGGTGCGGTGCGGGCAGTGGAGGCGATGTGCGGTGCGGGCAGTGGAGGCGATGGTGCGGTGCGGGCAGTGGAGGCGATGGTGCGGTGCGGGCAGTGGAGGCGATGTGCGGTGCGGGCAGTGGAGGTGATGGTGCGGTGCGGGCAGTGGAGGCGATGGTGCAGTGTGGGCGGTGGCAGCGATGGTGCGACGCGGTTGCGGGCAGTGGTGACGATGGCACGGGTGGGGCAGTGGCAGTGACGGAGATGTTGGTTGTAGTCTACTTTGGAGCAAACGATGTCAGGAAGTTTGCTTGGAGGATTTGAAAAATAGGTACGTGATATTGGGTACGTGACAAAGTAAAGGGTTGTGATGTCATGTTTTCTGGTATTCTCCCAAGATTAGGAAATGGAAGATAATTTATGAGCAGTGTGACATGGTGCTCATTGATTTAGGGGTGTTCTTGTATTCAAGCTTATCCTTGAGTTGCCATATTGCAGATGCTGTGAAGAAAGTAAACTGTAAGCTTGGAGTTATTTGACTTTTTTCATCATTCGATTAAAAAAAAGGGCTTGTACTATTATACAAAGCCATTGTGCAACCAACACTGGAGTACTGTGATATAGTTTGTTCACCTTTTTAAAAGAAAGATGAAGATTGCCTTGAGAAGGTACAACAAAACTACTGGACTGTTACCAGAACTTCATAGACTAGAGCATCCAGATAGAATGAATGCACTTGTAGGTCATGTGGAGGTGGGTCGGTTCGTTCAGTTCCGTTGTGCAGATCACAAATCTAAACGAAATTCACCCTGTACATTCATGAGAACACACCATTGAAATTCCTACTTGTTTCCATATGCACAAGTTGACACACCGACAGTTATTACCATTGGAAATTACCGCCGTGAAGTGGGCGTGGCATGCTTGTAATCGCGGAGGAAACAACCAGGAAACAACAAATCAAGATGGCGGCGCCCATGGTTGTCTGGTGATTTTGAGTGATTTTTGGTCTTTCAACAACCAAATATGCGTTGTTTCACACTTGGGCAGGGAGGAAGATGAGAAAGTGACGCAATTCACGGATAAGAGCTGGTTTAAGGTATGTGAGTGTGCGAAGGCTTGGTGTGACGCCACAGATAGTGAAACTATCAACAAATGCCGTTTGCTGGCTGATCAAATTATGAAACTGCTGCCAATGACTGATCCTCCTGCGGATGCCGGCTGTCACCGGTTCTGCTATGCGTCGTTTTGTAACAAGGATCATATAAAACATACTGAAGCCAGGAAAAGGAAATCAGAAGCCAGCACTACTGCAGTTTCTGCTCGAGCCAAGTGAGGTGGTGGGCAGACTATAAGAAGAGGGACACTCATACCACAAAATACATAGAAAATCCCTCAGAACCTCTGTAGAAAGGGTGGCTGGCAAATCAGCTGGTGTACTGCCAAGAATTTGTGTGATATGCCAAAAAAAAAAGACAAATTCATCCGTGTGAAAGGAAAATCTCAACGTGATCAGTTGTCCCTGGCAGAAACACAGGATGGAGGAAAGCTGAGGGAAACTGCTGAGCAGAGGAGAGATGAACGTGATGTGAGAATAATGACAACTATAAAGGATAAAGACTGTGTGGCGCTGGCAGTTTGTTATCACCATAAATGTTATTATGAGTATGTGAATGACAAATACCACAGACAGAGTGAAAGTAAACTCCAAACTCAGAAAGTGAACTATGACTCAACATTTGACATTTTCTATGATAAAGTAATCCAGGTAAGACTCATTGATGGAAAGCAATCTATACATATGAAGAAGTTGTGTGAGATGTTCAATGACCTACTCAGAGTATGCGAAGGTCAGGATAAGTACAACTACCAGGCAACAAGACTGAAGAAAAGACTGCAGGAACGGTACCCAGACATGATTTTCTATCGTCCACCAAAAATGTCTGATAGCGAAGTGGTGTACATGAAGGACATTGATATTGGTTCCATTGCTCTGGCTGCTGTAGTAGTAGTAGACAGTAGCTCGACAACAGAAACAGAGTCAACTACAGAGGATGAAGCCAGCCAGGGTCCACAGCAGGGTGACTCAGACCTCAATTTACATGTTCTATACTTGGGAGCACTTATGGTGAGGGATGACCTGAACAAACACCAAAGTGTCGACATTACATGGCCCGACTTGGAAATGATGGAGCTCGCACTAGAGCTTATACGGGCAACTCGTACTTCGAACTGGCCGAAACACCTTGCGATCACAAGAGCGTCAATGCCCCGGTACTTTGCGTACGATCACCTAAACTATGCAAGGTGTACCCGTTTACTGGCTGGAAATGGCCGGGCTGGAGCACTCCCACCCAGACACCTATCAAGTGTTCATGGACGGCAAATGGACTGCCCAACGGCATACTCATTATGGATTTAGTAGTGTTGCATGTGATCAGATCATAGAGCAGACTTTAAATAGGGACAGCAAGACCAGTGGAGGCATCATTGGTTACACTCAGAAAAGCACAGCTGTGGAGAAGTGGATCCTGTCCCAACCAGCACGTGCAGAAATCGCAAGGAAATGCGAGTCCATGGCGGGTATCCACAACGAGCCCCGAACGAGAAAGGATTTGGATGTGTCGAGCTCGAAGAAGAACGAAGCAGTGGTGGTACAAGTGATGGACACAGTACTTCAAATGATTAACCCTTTCTCCGGCGCTCACCTTGAACTCGTCAATATTAGTTCAGGTGTCATCGCACCGCCAGCCACTTCCGCGGACTTGATGAATGCGTATGTCAAGGGAGAGAATGCTGTTGTGCAATTCATGCGTGATCGGCTTCTCTCGGGTGAGGTCCCATTCTTCAGTCTGATTATGAAGGCCAAATTGGCAACTTTCTTGAAGGCGCGAGGAAAGTCGGCGACTCCCCACCAGCAGACGCCGAAGGTTGAAATTGCGAATGAACGTCGTCTTTTCACACGACTGCTGTTGATTGGCGAGTAAAGCAATGTAACACTCCACGGTCTGCTCGCATACCCACTGGCGAACATATTTTTCCCGCTGGAATCCGGTGATGGTTCGATTGGTAAGACGGACAAAGCCAAACTCCGCAACCATATACTGAAACTGTGGCCCAATTGCCGTGTGGACGCTCGGCCTATCCAAGGTGCAACAATTGTGGATGGAATGGCCGTTATTCAGGCGATAAAGGCTGGTTGACTGCATAACACTTTCGGCAAACTGGAAGATATGGTGCTGAACATCGTAGTGGCCAAAGCATGACATAACCAATCTTCGAGACTGGATATATCTGTGTTTGAGATTACCCAAGTATGAGCATCAAGTGCCTGGAGCACGCCAGACGAGCGGGCAGGGCGGGCGATCTTCAGGTACGAACCATCTACAGATGTGATCAAGCCATTCCAAAACAGTGGGCTAATTATCTCCTGAGCGGAGCCAACAAGGAGGCATTGATAGAGTTCATCGTCAAATCGTGGACGAGAAACATCTCTCCATCAAAACTGGGTGACATGCTGTTGTACATCAGTCATGCCGGCAAATGTGAGAAAATCAAGGCGTCGAATGGTGTCAGGACTGTGTCGTCAGTACCTGAACTTGAATGTGACCATGAGGAAGTTGATACGAAGCTCCTGCTACATGCCGCTCACGCGGGACAGAATGAAGAGTCGGTGCGCATAGAGAGTTTCGACACCGATGTGTTTGTGTTGGCGTTGGCTCACTCGAAGTCGATTTGGGCGCGAAATTTCCATCTGGTCACAGGAAGTCCCAAGGACATTATCGTCGTTGACATTAGGAAGCTGAGTAATGCCCTGGAAAGTTCTGTCTGCGATGCGTTGATAGGTTTGCACAATTTCACGGGAAGTGATACCACCAGTGCATTCCATGGTAAGGGCAAAACAAGGCCATTTGACTTGATTATGAAGGGTCCCCATCTCATCACCTGTTTCGGGAGCATTGGTCGAGAATTCATGCTAGATCAGAATATCATTCACGACCTGGAACAATTCGTCTGCACCATGTACAATCAGCCGACCATGAAGAGTGTGGATGAGGCTCGCTACAAGCTATTCTGCAGCCAGTCGCTGGGAGAACAGAAGTTGCCGCCTACAAGCGACGCTCTGATGCCGCATTGCAAAAGAGTGAACTATCAGTCTGCGATCCACCACCATGCGACTGAGAGGTTTATAGAAGCCCCTTCTCCTACATTTCACAGATGGGTGGAACGCAACGGAGCACTGATTGTTCACTGGCTGAACAAACCACCAGCACCGAAGGAACTGTTAGAGGCGACGAAATGTAATTGCAAGAAGATGAAATGCGAGACCAACCAGTGTTCTTGCCGGTCAAAAGGACTGTCCTGCACAGAGTGCTGTGGGTGTCAAAACTGCGCCAACGATGAACAGACCCGTGCAGAGATGGAACTTATGGATGATGAAAGCGGAACTGACGATGATTCCGACGACGAACTGTGAATGCGGGTGTCACACTGCTTTTGCTGTGGTGATCTACTACACAGTAGTATTCAGATTGGTTAGCATGTAATAGTGGACTTGAGTTTTGTAATAACAGCAGTCAAGAGCCTAGTTCAGCAACCGCTTCAGAGCAAGAACTACTGGAGTTCTAAGACAGTAATCTTCTTGTGGCGGTTCTACTTTTCATCAGGCTGAGTAGCGCAGTGTCTTTGTCTTTGATTTAATCCGTAATAGCCAATGTAACTGTCTTTAATAGGCGCAGTAACTTCCTTTAATAGCCAGTGTGGCTGCCTTTTAAGCAAAAAGTTGCCTTGGTCAACTCAAAGGCCTGTCTGGTCGGTAAAAATATGTAACTGCTTCGGTTTACGACCTTTAATTATAAACATCTTTAATAACAGTGAATAGGGCTCTGTATAAAAATATTGTATCATTTTAAGACCTCACAATAGTTTTCTTTGACGTACATATCAGTCTATCCTTGATTCTTCATTTCTGTGTCAAAATCGTGCTTTAATGTTCGGTGTATCTTTACTGCCAAAAATGACCAATTGTGTCACATCCTCGACGTGGAAACAAGTGGATTTGGACTCAGCGTCTAAAATTCTTTAAGTATGCCAAATTTCATTCAGATTGGTGATCTGCACAACGAATATCATTTTCTGAAGGTAATAGCGAGTACCTCCATATGGTCTATTGGTCAAACCATTCTGGCATATAGACAAAGTAGAGCAGATATGATTCAAGTTTTTAAAATTTTCAGAGGATTGAATAATGTGGACTACAAGAAGTTTTTACACTGGAAGAGTTGACCAGGACAAGAGGGCATTCACTCAAGCTGAAGAAGTTTCATTTTAAGACAAAAATCAGAGTGTGCCTTTTCTATACATTGTATGAATAATTAGAATTCTCTTTCTTATCATGCGATTGAGTTTGGTACTCTAAATCAGTTTAAGTCCGTGCTTGAGGTATTGGTTTGACCATCCCTTGAAGTTTAACCCCTTTATTAGAGTTGAAGACACACTGGAGTGAAGAGAGGCACATAAGCTATGCTTTACATCTCAAAATCCAATAAATCTAGAAAATCCAGTAATTGTCAACCAGTGGACGGAAGAATGTCAGCTAGGCAAAATGAGTTTGACATATTTGTGTTTGGCTCATTCATATTATATAGTGGTGCATAAAGATTTTGGCAGAGTACATGTGTAGTTATTGCACAATATATTTAGAGGCTGCAGGATGGCCCAGAGGAATGCACACTTGCCTCTAAGATGTCTAGCCTGGGTTTGAATCCCGACCCAGCGATAAACTGTCATCCAACTGTTTTACAAGCAAGGTGATTCCTGAATGTGTATGCTTCCCCTCGGATGTACGTTAAACTGGGCGTCCCATCTCCTGGCATTTGTTGATGGATGTTAAAAGATCTAATGGTTTCCTTTGCGAAGAGTAGGTGAGCTATCACTGACACCATGGGCAAATAAAAAATTCCAGCCCTAACCAGCAGAGGGCATTGCATCAGTGGCACAATTTCAGAGTACATTGCCACACCCTAAGCCAATGATGATACCCAGCATCATTGTGCTGCATACGAATGAAGATTTGTTTGAACATACTGTACTTGAAGAGGAGTTTAAAATAATGCATATTACGATACCATCATATATTTTATGAGTAATGGAAACTTGATAAAATAATCAATGAAAGTAATCAAAGAAAAATGGCTTACCTCATCCTTCTGTGTAAGAACCATTTTCAAAATCTTCTCAACAAAGAAGAATAGGTAAAATCCCCCAAAGATCATGGCTGATTTATAAATGTATCCATGCTCTTTGGGATTTAAACCAAAGGCCTAAATATGGAAGAAAAGAGGGAGCAAACGCATAGAAAACATTTACTGTTTTGCAAGTGCAGGAACAAGAATTTAACAAAAGAAAATGTCACCTTTTACTTAAAAGATACACATATAAGATACAAGTTTGGGGCGTTTGAGATTAAATATTGAAGAGAAAGAAGGTGCCTGTAACCAAAAAACAGTGACGAGATGTACCTTGATACTCCAGCAATAAACAAGCAAGGGCAGATTTAGCCTCAGGTGATGTTTCACCTGCTTCTCAGCAGGCTTCCTCAAGCCAATGCACTTGCATTTAATTTTTTTTAATCACGAGACTAACAGGGTATGTCCAATTGCTAATTTTTGGTTAGATTCGTCTTTTCTCTTGACAATGTTATGTATATATATATATATATATATATATATATATATATATATATATATATATATATATATATATATATATATGTATATATATATATATATGTATATATATGCACTCTACTGATCTAAAGTTTTAGAACACCCCCATTTTTCCAGTTTTTACTGAAATTTAAGCAGTTTTATGTTTCAATGCAATTAAATGCTCTGCAATTAAAGCAAAGAACAAATAAACAATTGCAAATAAAAAAGAAATCATGGAATCGTTTTGTTGAACAAAATTTAATCTAAATTTTTGACTCATCAAACTCGCCACCTTTTGCAGATATAACAGCCGAACATACTCGTGGCATTCTTTCTACAATGGAAATCAAATATTGTTTGGAAAGTTCTTTCCAACACTGTTGCAGAAGTTCCCACAAATGCGTTGCACTTGTAGGTTGCTTTGCTTTCACCCTTCTGTCCAGTTTATCCCAAACCAGCTCGATGGGGTTTAAGTCTGGAGACTGTGCGGGCCATTCCACGATTTGAAGCCTAGAGTCTTGTTCTTTTCTTCTAAGGTAGTTCTGACAGAAACTGGAGGTATGTTTTGGGATGTTATCGTGCTGTAGGATGAACCCCTGACCAACTAGGCGTAGACCAGAGGGTATTGCATGGCACTGCAAAATGCTGTGGCAGCCCTTTTGGTTCAGGGTGCCAGTCACTCTGTGCATGTTGCCGATTCTGTATCCAGCAAAAGAGCTCCAGTTCATCACGCTTCCTCCTCCATGTTTGACAGTTGGTGTCACACACTGAGGAGCCATCCTTTCGCCTACTCAATGGCGTACAAAAACCCTGCATGATGAACCGAAGATTTCAACTTTTGATTCATCGGTCCATAAGACCTTCTTCCAGTTTTCAGTAGTCCATGAGCGGTGCTTTATGGCCCAGGCAAGCCTCTTTTTCTTATTTTGCCATCTTAGCAATGGCTTTCTTACTGCTACATGACCTGTCAAACCTGCAGCTCGAAGTCTTCGCTTCACACTTGAAACTGAGACTTCCTTACTTTGACCAGTGTTAAGCTGTGCTTGAAGCTGCTGTCCTGTGAGAAGCCTATCACGCAAGCTGTTGACTCTCAGAAACTTGTCTTCTGATTGTGTTGTGGCTTTTGTCGGCCAGACCTCTTCCTGTCAGCGTTTCTTTCGGTTTCCAAGTGCCTTTTGATGGTGTAGGAAACTGTACTCACTGACACCTTAGCTTCTTTGCACTTTCTCCAAAGAAAAGACCTACACTTTTGAGGGTTATAATGGTCTGTCTGTCTTCCTGTGTTAATTGTCTTTTTCTCACCATTATGATAGCAATATACTACTTCCTACAGTGCAGTATTGTCCAAATAATGCTTCAGAGGGTGTAGCAACACAGTCTGTTCTTCCATACATTATATGGAATATACATGGCCAAGGACACCTGCTCGTCCTTCATCAGGCTGCACACAAAAGCTTTGTATGTGGTCGGAGCTCAGGTGGGCCGTGGAAGGACTTTGCACGACGGAGGATTCCCAGTCGGCGACTGGCTTTGGAGGCCAGGTTGGAAATGTGGCTTTCCCAGGAAAGATCATGGCAGATAATGAGACCCAGAACCTTGAATGAAAGGACTTCTTCCAGCGGATTGTTGAGAAAGTAAATGGGGGTTGGGGGGGGAGGGGGTTCTAAGACATAGTGAGAGTGTGAGATTTGTCAGGATTGAAAGACATGTTCCACGTGTTGGCCCGGTTTTTGATTTTACCCAGATCTGCAGAGTGAAGAAGCTGCTGCTTGCCGGTCTGTGTGATGACAGATGGGACAGCAGAGGGTGGATTCATCAGCAAAGAGATAAAGAGGATTTTCCAGAGTCGGAGAGATCATTGATGAAAACCAGAAAAAGAACAGGGCCCAGAATGCTTCCTTGAGGAACTCCAGCCTGGACAGGAAGAGGGGTTGAGAGAACTCCATTTCGGGCATTCAATGAGGTTGAGGTCAGAGCTTTGTGCAAGCCAGTGAAGTTCTTCCATACCAATCTCGACAAACAATTTCTGGATGGACCTCACTTTTTACATCGGGGCATTGTCTTGCTGAAACAGGAAAGGGCCTTCCCCAAACTGTTGCCGCAAAGTTGGAAGCACAGAACCGTCTTGGCTCTCGGATGTCATTGTATGCTGTAGTGTTAAGATTTTCCTTCACTGCAACTAAGGGGTCTTGCCTGAACCATGAAAAACAGCCCCAGACCAGTATTCCTCCTCCACCAAACTTTACAGTTGGCACTATGCATTCGGGCAGGTTGCGTTCTCCTGGCATCGGCCAAACCCAGATCCGTCCGCCGGACTGCTAGATGGTGAAGCGTGATTCATCACTCCAGAGAACGTGTTTCCACCACTGCAGAGCGGTGAGCTTTACACCACTCCAGCTGATGCTTGGCATTGCGCATGGTGATCTTAGGCTTGTGTACGGCTGCTCGGCCATGGAAACCCTATTCTTGAAGCTTTCAATGAATAGTGCTTGTGCTGACGTTGCTTCCAGAGTCAGTTTGGAACTTGGTAGTGAGTGTTGCAACCGCCGACAGACTATTTTTCCATGCTACGTGCTTCAGCGCTCGGTACTCCTATTCTGTAAGCTTGTGTGGCCTATCACTTCATGGCTTTGCTGTTCTTGTTCCGAGACGTTTCCACTTCATAATAACAGCACTTGCAGTTGACCAGGGCAGCTCCAGCAGGGCAGAAATTTGATGAACTGACTTGCTGGAAAGGTGGCATCCTATGACGGTGCCATGTTGAAAGTCACTGAGCTCTTCAGTTCGGCCCATTCCACTGCCAATGTTTGTCTGGAGATTGCATGGCTGTGTGCTTGATTTTTGTACACCTGTCTGCAATGGGTGTGGCTGAAATAGCCAAATCCACGAATTAGAAGGGGTGTCCGCATACTTTTGGCTGTGTGTGCGTGCGTATATGTATGTATGTATGTATGTATGTATGTATGTATGTATGTATGTATATATATATATATATATATATATATATATGTATGTGTATATATATATATATATATATATATATATATATATATATATATATATATATATATATATATATATATATATATATATATATATATATATATATGTATGTATGTATGTATGTATGTATGTATGTATGTATGTATGTATGTATGTATGTATATATATATAAAGCCTGGTGTTGGCGCAGTTGTTAGGGCAGCAGCTTGGGATCCAAAAGGTCCTGAGTTCAAGCCCCGTTGGGCCACTGAATTAATTCACCAGGGGGTATATATACATTGTTACGAATTTCGCCCACCCGGCGTGCGATCGGCCACGTGACTCGAATCGCGACGCGTCGCCCACCGGAACGGACAATTCGGTCGTGACCCTCCTGGAACTACCGCCAAGGAGCGAGCCACGGATGGGGGTTAAACCTCACCACAACCCAGTGCGCATTCTTCTTGCGCGAAATAGGGTGAATCGCCGAATGTCGATATACCTAAGTACCCGCGCGGGAAGCATACCGAGGTGTTGTACCACGCCGCAGGTCGACTCCGGACACGAACCGCTTAAGCGGCTCGTTCCGTGCTGCAGGGATAACCGAGCGGAGTTATCGTCGACCTCGACGTTTCGTGATTATTTATTGGGTGTCTACTCCCACTACCAATCCCTTACGTGATGCAAGATGGAACTTTCAAACAAAGGAAAGGACGCAACGAAACGGGAAACAGTTCAACAAGCAAGCACTTTATTACACACACACACACACACACACACACACACACACACACACACACACACACACACACACACACACACACACACACACACACACACACACACACACACACACACACACACACACACACACACACACACACACACACACACACACACACACACACACACGTATTTACAGCACTACAAAAATGCACATATAACAGTCAAAGCAAGAACAATACACAGAGTTACTACCGAATAAAGCAATGTCGAAGCACTTATACGGGTTTACTTAATAGACTGGCGCCTCTCACACACATTTACACCAAAAGCAAAGAAAATACAAGCCACCCTCACAGGCAAGGAGGCAGATAGGTCCGTGGACCAAATGAACGTGGGACTTGGGTGATCGGCCAGGGACACGAGACCGAAGGGGTCTTACCCGCGCCCTCGTGACGTGATGGCGGGCTAGCCGCAATGTCCGCGTAACGCGCCTGACTCCGTGCCCCTGGTATGGTCGGTGAGCTCCTCCTGGCATGCGTTGCGCAGGCACGTGTTGGTCGGTCGACACCACGGTTGGGGCGGGGAGCGGACGGGGTTACCGGCGCTATCTCAGCGCGGATGGGAGAAATTGTTGATGATCGGGGTGGAAAGAGGGGAATGGCGGATGCTCCGTCCCGCTAGCGGGGTCTCGGGACCGCACCGACTCCGGCGAACTCTCGCACCTGAGTCCTCTTCTGCGTCCCTGCTCCACTCTGCGACTCATCCCTCGACCTCCATTCCGAGCTCCGTCCCCTTCGCCGTCCGATCCCCGCAAACACACGAC
>NC_140970.1:72757948-72770448 GCF_056783735.1 Eptatretus burgeri
ATATACAACAATGAAACATTTTCACCATACTCTTTCTTTAAGTCATTATACAAATAATCATACATCAATATCTTTGATAAATCAAGAACTGCTGTTCCAATATAAATTGGTTTATCCATTACAATACTTTCCTTTTTCATATGAATTGCAGAAAAGTTCTCTGAAAAAACCTCTTCTCTCTCAAAACTTGGTTTATTTATCAATCTCAAGCTTCTTTCCAAGATGTTGCGAATCTAATGTTTTGCCTGTTTCTAACATTTTCCATAGTCTTTCCAAATACAGCATTATTCATTAATTTATAAAAGTCCCCTTCAAATTTTACTTTTGTATTTGCTCTCATATCTGTATTGAATTGAATATACTTTTTCACCCAAGGACTTTGTTTAAATTTTAAAACTCTATGAATTTTAGCTACTCTCAATCCTTCTCTCAAAAACTGTTTTAAGCTTCTCTGATGCAAAACATATCCCTCTTTATCATAGAATGTTGTTAATAACTTTTCTGTTGATTTACCTTTAATATTAAAACTTTTATGATAATCACTTAACCATTCTTTCTTTGGAGTTTCTTTCTCACATGCAAAAGGAAGATCTTTATGCTTATTATGAAGATCACTCGGGTACCTCAAATCAACTTCAAAATAATAACCTTCTTCTTCGTCATTCAATTCCTCTTGAGAAGAAATAACAATATTCATCAAAGCCTTTTCATAATCCTTTTCTTCCACCCACTCTAATTTACCATAAGGCAGAGATTGAGACATTGCCCATCCATACAAATTATTAGCATCAAAATACATCAAATAATTACTATCTTTTTCACTATCATAATTTGGAAGATATTTATTATTTGCTTTAGCATATCTTTTTGAACATACTTGTGATATTCCACCTCTCTTGGACTTCTCAATCATCAAAAGCATATCCACATCACTGATTAAATCTATATCTTGTTTTGTCATTTTCAACATTGCACTCCAAGCTAAACCAGGAGCTGTGAAATAGTGGGCAGGATCTAATCCATAACAATTTTTATTATGACAGAGTGATCTAAAAGCTTCAAACACATCAGCTAACAATAAAACATCTGTTTTTAGATATAAATCGTGGATATTCTCCAAGGTTCTTTATCTTAAATATTTTCCATATTTCTTGTGCGTGTTTATATTCCTTATCACTTATCTCTTCTTCATAAAGGTTATTATAGAAACTTTCTTTTGAAGGAAGTTGTGTTTCTTTAAATCTCATAAATGAATCCATATAATCATAAGGATAAATTCCCTTACTTGTAAGAATTTTCTCTTTACTTTGAATTTCATTCCTTGTTTGAATTTCCTCTCTCGTAAGAATTCCTTCTTTAATCAGAATTTCATCTTTAATCTGAATTTCCTCTTTAGTTCGAATTTTCTTTATAATTAGAATTTCATCTTCAGTTAGAATTTCCTCTTTACTTTGAATTCTCTCTTTAATCTGAATTTCCTCTTGAGTGAGAATTTCCTCTTTTGGAAAGAATGAATTAAGATTTGGAAAAGAGTCCGTGGAGCTTAGATTTGATGCGAGGTAGGCTAGTGGTGTTCCCATAAACTTGTAAGAATCTAAAAACCTAATACGAGTTATAGGTTTTGTGAATATCATTTTTGAAAATGAAATATACTTTTTGACTTGTGTTTGTTATAGCAGAAATATTCCCTGGTGTTTTTGAAAGTTCATTTATAAATAGATGTGTATCATAGTTGGCGCTGTTGTGAAGAAAGACTGGAATAAAAGAAGGTAATTTATAATTAAGATTACAACAGGAATGAGCGGGACCTCTATATTTACCAGTAAGATGACAATGGTCTCTAACTTTAAACTCCTTAATTTCCCCCTCACAAATATGACAGATATTGTTCATTCTAAATTCTAATTTTTCTTCTTTGGTTAATTTCATCGGTTCATTTGTTTCTTTCATTAATTTAGTGAGTCTTATACAATCCTTTTCTAATCGTTTTACAAACTCTTGTGAAGCATTTTTTCCACGATAATGTTCAAGTTTGTTATACTTTTCTCCAACAGATGATTTGATATAATAACAAAAACCACAAGGAATATGTTTTTGATATTTATTTGTATATGGTTCTTTTGGATTAGGAGAAGCAGTATTTATCTTTTTAAGGATACATTCAAAATCAGCGTATATCACAAATGGGTGCATGATAGATTTATTATAATCTTCAAAATAAATCTTTTCACCAGGTTTAGGCATTGTAATTACAGCTGATTTATGATTACTACAATATTTTGAATGTTGTTCTAATCGTTCTTTTGTATGAAATGAATTAAGACATCGCTTACAAGGATATATTTTGTTTGCTGTTCTGAATACCTGAGAAGAGATTAATCTTGATAAATTATTGATGTATGTGTAATGTGAATTCTTTCCAACACTAAAATATAAAAGGTCAATGTGTGTTTCTTCATTTTTATAGTTGTTTGAAATTTTTAATATTTGAACTTTGTTTGTATCCGTTAATCCATATACATTAATAGAAAGATTATTCTTTTTCTCAAATTTAGGAATATCTGTTAATGGCATTGGGAATTTAAAATCTTTAATGTCCAAGGTATTCTCATATTTCATATATTGTTTTACTCTTTCTGAATTACATTTTGGTGGATGTAAGTGAGCAAGAACAGACCAGAGAAAACATTTATTATCATTGTTCTTAATATTAACAACTGCCTTCTTTAGTTTTATTTCTTTTGGTAATTCAATATAAGAAGAAGCTTTAAGAGGGTTTGATTTTAGAATGTGTATATCTAAAAAGATGATTTTTTTAATATTGAATCCACTTCCTACCACTGTATTATCAACATCCTCCTCTTGTCTTGATAGTTCTTCATAAACCCCACTATTCAAAAAATCTTGAAATGATGTTATAAAATGAAGATCTGTTCTCATATAAGGAGTTTGTTCTTCATCTTGTCTTTTCATATTCATTTTCACTCCCATATAAAACTTTAAAGTTTTTATTTCTTTTAATGTCTTTTTAATAAATTTTTCAACATCGGGTTTCACTATTTCAATTGATTCAGCTATTGATGATGGACCGGGTTCTCCAAATTGAAAAATCCTTATTTTTATATGCCCTTTAAATGCCTCATCAGTGTTTTTAATATAATAGTCTCCCTTTACTTTAAACTCATTTTTCTTGTGTTTTTGTGATTGAAGATGTTGATTATAACTACTCTTCAAAACATCCTTTGAACAGATATCACAATGTTTTCTTTCCAACTCAAGAGGAGATATTTGATGAAATAGATTAAATGTGTGTTTGTTGGTTCGGAGGTGTTTTCTATAATGTTTATATTCGTGATTACAAACATCGCAGTACGTTGTATTCACCATATTTATAGAATAAAACTTTGCTTAAACTAAAATTTTCTTGATGAAAATTTCGTTTAATTTATAGGTGAATCTGTGCTTAAAAACATTTTATCCTCCAACTTTTTCACTTAATAAATACAATGTTTCAAGACACAAAAGACAAGTTTCAATCAATCTCTTCATCTGTTAAAGATACTGAGAAATATGTCAAGGATGTAAAATTGAACAAAGATAAATATAACAACTATTGGATAAAAACTATTATGGTAAATAATATGAGTTCTTCAATTTCCTTCAGTGGAAGGGCTTTTAGTATACCTGGTAGAACATCAATTAAAGTATCTCTAACAAAAGTTTCTCCTCTCCTTCTAGTAATACATTCAAAACTAGAAAAAGCAATGAAACAAGAAAAAGTATCAAAGAACAAAAACCTTATGGATGAAGCTTTAGAAAGAAAAGATAAGACCATCTGTAATATGCAAGGAGAAATTTGTATTTTTTTCAACAACCCTAAAGATGTAAATCTTGATGAAATAAAGGATGTTAATATATCAGGTGAAATGACATTTCGTTCAATAGTAGTTAACGATAATTTTAAAATTACCTTTAATATAAAAAATGTTGTCGTTGAATCTGATAATGAAAAAGTATATCGATATCGATGGTAATATACAACTGAAAGTATAGATGAATTTCAGTTTAAGTAAAGTTTTACTTTATAAATATGCTAGACTTTCCTGATTCTCCATATGACAAATTTGAGAATTGTCCTGCGTGTGAAAGACAGGGATTAAACACAGAGTCAAAAGCCTATAAACAATGTATATTCTGTGATTATCTTCTAATTAATGATAATAAAAATATAAAAAGGAAAATAATTCTTTTAGATTTACACCAAAAATGAATTACTTTACAAGATTGATTAGAGAAATGAATGTAAAGTATGAGGATGATAACACACCTTTCCTTACAAGGGAAGAAACTGAACGTATAAGAGAAATGTTCAAAGGATTGTTGTTGTATATTATTCATGGATGTAATTTTCAGGGAAATATCAACACAAGATATTGTATAAATAAAATAATGGATTATCTTGAAATTAAACCTGAACTTAGGATAAAATATAGAGTTTCTAAAAAAGCCAATAATAAATTAAATAACCTGTTTTTCAAATATATAAATGAATGATTTTTTACCTATTTGGGAAAATAAGATAAAATTTAACAACCATAAAAATCTCCCAAATTCATTAAGATGTCTCATAGTTGGTTCAAGTGGATGTGGAAAAACCTGCTTACTTTTAAAAATGCTCCTCACTCCCAACTTTTTAGATTATGATAATTTAATAATTTTCACAAAGTCGATATTTCAGCCAGAGTCTCAACTACTCTCACAAGGTTTTAATGCTGGTCTTCAAAAAGAAGATATAATAGGTTTATTTAAACGTCAAAAAACCTAAATGATTATAACATTGAAGATATAATTCAACTATTTTGTGATACACAGAGATGTAAAAAAAAATCAAATCTTATAACTTGTATTCTTAGTGATAATACGGATGATATACCGTCTCCCCAAGATTTGGATAAATCAAAAGAACCTCGTTATCTTTGATGATTGTGTTAATGAGAGAAACCAAACGGTAATGGACAGCTACTACACAAGAGGGAGACATTCTTCTTGTAATTGTATTTATCTTAGTCAATCGTACTTTCAACTTCCTCGTCGTTCCATCAGAAACAATGCTAATACTTTTATTTTATTCAAGTTAAATTCAATAGATATCAATAATTTTTGGAGAGATAATTGTTCTACATTATGTAGTAAAAAGAAATTTGAGGATTATATGAAGCACACGACTGAAAAATATAAATATATTGTTGTGAAACAAGATGAGATATTAAGGGATATATTTTTTGTTTTATAAACAATTACATATATAAATGACAACTATTATTATAAATCTTGTGGGTAAATCTGCTTCTGGAAAAAACTTTCATAAATCAAGGTTCTTGTGTAGTACAAATGAGAATATTGTAAATTTACTTAAAAACACCCCGTGATACGCATTGTATCAACAACAACTAGAGCAATAAGACCTGGAGAAGTAAAAGGTGTAGATTATCACTATATTTCAGTGGAGGAACATATGCGATTGAGGAATGAAGGACAAATATTTGAGGAGGTTTCTCTTGGTACAACAAAATATTCACATTGTAAGAGTGAGTTAAAGAAACTAAAATCTGGTGGTGTTGGGATATTAGAAACTAATCCAGAAGGAACGAGACAAATTATTAAATATCTGAGCGGAGTGAAGATTTTATCATTCGGTTTTGATGTTGATGAAGAAACTCAACACAAACGTATGAAAAGCAGAGATGCAAGGATTAGTGAAGAAGAAATTACAACTCGCATTAATGTTAATAAAGAATTTGATGAAATATTTAAAGAAAAGGATTTATTTGAACACATCTACTTGAATGATGAAGAAAAGGAAAATTTCCCTGTTGATCTTTACAATTCATTAAATGATATTTTACAATAAATAAATGGATACAAAAGAAAGAGCAAGAAGATTTAAGGAACATCAAGAGTTGGTTTCAAAAGTTGTAAAACAACAGGAAGACATAAAGAAGAAACGCAGACAGAAACTAACGGGCGAAGAAGCATTTGAAAAAAAACAAGAGAAATTTTTTAAACCACTTTTAAAAACTTCCCAAGAAAAAATGAAAGATGTTTCCACAGTTCCCACAGTAGAATATACTCCTAGAAAGCTTCAAATGTTAAAAGATTTCAGTCAAATGACGGAGGAAGAATTAGAGCATTTAGGAGAATTAGAATATGATGATGAAGGTTTATTTCAACAACTGGAAGAGATTAATCAACCCCTGATTATATTGTGAATGCTGTTCAAAACAATGAATATTCAGCGGATTCAAAAACCAAAGCAGGACTCATTCCAACAGAACAACCAGCAATATTTCATCTTGTTCAAGAAAAGGTATTGATATTTAATGATGAATTAAGGTTCTTAAGTTCTGCTCAACCCCTGTTAAACTAACTCCGAGATTAATGTTTCTTCTCACAAAAGATGGAAGACAAGGTTCAACTGTGAGGGATGAATCAAAGTATATTGATAAACCATTGGATATGGAAAATAATGATGATAGAGTATATATTGATTTGCTGAACACTCTAAATTATAAGGTTATTCTTTCTGGTAAAAGTAGGAAGAATGAGAAGGAGAAACACATTATTCAGGCTTTAAGTATCCTTGGTTCAGGTATTAGTTTTCTTCCAAATGACCCATCGCAATTAGTTAATAGACTGTTATTGTTGTTCGGCAGTAAGAAGGCTGGAAATAACAATTGTTTTAATGAAGCATCAGCCATTTTAGACCAGTTGATGAACATGAAAATAATTAATAAATCTCAATATAAAGACATTTTAACTCATATTAAATAAGATGAGAAGCACAATCCTGAGTTTTAATTTCACAACAAGCGACCACACATCTTCATTCCCATACCCACTACAACTTGACACAACAAAAGAATATGAGGCATCTTTATTGTCCATGGAGACTTATAATACCTTATTTAATATAACCGAGAAAAATGACAAGTTTAGTTATAATCCGGGAAGTGGATACAAAACGATAACAGTCTCACCCGGAGCATACGAGATTTCTCAAATATCTTCCGAAATTGCTCGTCTTATGAAAGAACAGGGTGATGAACCAAAAAATATTGTTATAAACATTCAAAAACATACTTCAAAATCAACGATTAAAGTTAAAAATAACTACAAGGTTGATTTCACAATTGATAATTCATTTAGAGAGTTATTAGGTTTCTCCTCAAAAAAGATTGAAACTAATGGGACGTTTTACAGTGATAATGTCATTCAAATATCCTCAGGAATAAATTCGGTGTTAATTCACTGTGATTTGATTGATGGTGCTTATAATGATGGATTAAAAACAAATACAATATTTTCATTCAGCGCATACTCAACCCCAATTGGTTATAAATTCAATATGGAGCCTAAAAATTTGGTTTATCTACCTGTGTCAGGAAAAACCATACACAGAGTAAATTTTAGGATAACCGACCAAGATAATCGTGTGATTTCTTTTAATGGAGAAGTTATATCCATCAGAATTCACCTACGTGAAGTTTTTCAATAAATAAATACGATGGTTATTGTGAGGAAGCACGAGTTGGGAAAATATAAAATAATTACAGGGGATGGGATGTTCCTTTCCCGTACTACAAGGGTGAAGGTATGTATCTTGGTAGAGGATACTATAAACCTAAGAGACAAAGGGGTGTTGGACATCAATTTAGAGGAGATGGGATAATTGATACTCTCATGGGTATTGGTTCAACTATTCTTAAACATAAAGACCTAATTGGTTCAACTGCTTCTGCTGTGGGAAATGTAGCAGGTGCTGTAAAGAGTATAAAAGATGCTCAGAAAGAATCTCATAAATTACAAGCAATAAAAGAAATTAAGAAAGGTAAAACTCAGTTGTCCCCCCAAGAACGACAGAAAATAATTCAAATACTTGGATCAGGGTTTCAAAAGTTTTAACATCTTTTTTCCTAAATAAATACAAGTATGGAAGCAATTGATAGTATCTATGATTTGGATGATACTATTATTATCTCAAACTCCACTAAAAAGAAGATTACTTCAAGGTAAATGCAATAACTGGAACAGACTGGAATACAAATGGTACAAAAAGTTTTGAAATAAATAATCAACAAACCTATTTGAATCTCTCCGAAAGTTTCTTGTTGTGTAAATTTAAATTCACTAAGGCTGGGAATAACACAAACGCTACACTTGTAAATGATTTCTTCTGGAAAATGTTTGATAGTGTGCGATTGTATATTGGAACACAAGAAGTTGAAGCGGTTGATTATGTCTCTGCTGTATCTGAAATGATGAAATTTACACTCTATACATTCAGTGATAGAATGGGAAAGGGGTCTGTCGAAGGTTTTATTCCTGATATGTCAACGGGAACAAACACAGACCCTGGATATATTCAAAGGAAAGGAATGTATAATGATGATACAAAAGCAGAAAATAGTTTTACTGTGGCAGTTCCTCTTAAAGGTATATTTGGATTTTGTGATTATGATAAAGTTCTGTATGGTCTTAAAATTAGATTTCAACTACAAAGGAATGATAATGAAAATAGATTGCTTTTTGGTGTTGGTAATGCTTTTGGTGATCAGAATAAATTTGTAATTGAGGAGATGAGTTGGTATATCAGTGAATATACTCCTAATCTTAAAACAGAAGAGATGTTGAATCGAAGACTTAACTCAAAGAGACCACTCAGTGTATCATACCTCAAAAGAAGATGTCAACACGTTAAACTCAATCAAACTACTTACACGTGGAATTTGGGTGTTCTGGAAGGAAAGCCACGATATCTGTGGATGATTTTTAAAAAGCCAGATGGTGATACTGCGACTGATAAGAATAATGCATTGAGTGATAATGCTAAGGTGAAACAACTTCGCTTTCTCTAGATGGAACATTTTATCCACGAGATAGATTGGAAATTAATTGGGAAAAAATGATTTTGCTGAAGCATACAAGTCTTACCAAAAGGTGTGTGAAAGTAATGGAAATAAAGAACCTATTTTGGATATGACAGCATTTAAAAGTTTGTATACAATCTATACGTTTGACCTGAGCGCTCAAAAAGAAACTATAAAGTCTAATCGAGTGGATACTTCCCTATACATTGAAAGAGGAGAGAGTGAAGAAGTTGATACATATTGTTTGCTTTTGGAAGAAACAGAATTGCAGATTAATACAGATAATGGTGTGATGATTAGTCTCACATAATTTTTTTGTTAAATAAATGAGTGGCAAAGTACCAACTGGGGTATATGTTAATCAAATCAATCTTCATAAACTATCATCTTGTGTTCAAAATCAAAAGCCTTGTACGATTAACGTTAATACAATTCAGAGAAAAGGAGCAGTAAGAATTGATGTTTTGCTCACAAGAGAACAGGTTAAAATCTTGAATGACACTGGCTCACTTAAAATTAAAATGACAAAACCAATGTTGAAAAAATATTCAATAAGAGAGACGAGTGGAGGATTTCTCCCATTTCTAATTCCTTTATTTGCTGGTTTAAGTGCGGTTGGAGCATTGACGGGTGGTATTTCAACAGCGGTCAAAACTGCCAATGAAAGGAAGGCTCAACTCCAGGCACAAAAAGAATTGGAAAGACATAACAAAGAGTTGGAGAAACAAATTAGTGGAAGTGGTGTAATTGTAGATTTTGCTGAAAAACTTGAAGGTCTGCCTGATAAAGCGAGATTGTTAGTTGGAGATATGCTTTCTTCTATAGCACAAGCAGGTGTAAAATTAACGAAAAGAGGTAATGGATTATATCTTTCTAATAAATAAATGAGCATTGATGAGTGGTTGAAAGAATTTGGAAAGAATACAACATCAAATTTACAACTTGCCAAATATTGTAAGAAATTAAAAATTCATAATGTGGTTATTTGTATGAGAGATGAATTAACAAATGTGTCGAAACATACAAAGAATATTATTATGAACTTAGAAGATAATGATGGGAACGGTTCTCATTGGGTTTGTATTTTTAATAGTCAAGACAAATATTATTTTGATAGTTTTGGTCTTCCACCACCTGTTGAAGTCATAAAATTCTTACAGAATGGTGTTTATCAAACATTTCAAGTCCAAGAATTAAATTCCAAGTGTTGTGGTCAATTATGTCTATATGTGTTATTTCAACTCAACAAAAATAAAAAATTTTATGATATTATTTTTAATCTAATATAAATGACTTATGTTGGTAAAGATGGTTCTATCTTTGGTGTATCTCAAGAACTGGATATTGATTTATCAAATTATTACACAAAGGCACAGGCTGAACGATATAAATATAATATAAACAAAAATATTAACATGAAAAATGCTTATAAATTAAAAATTATCCAAGCCCGACTGACGCGAATGACTTGGTGAGATTAAGCGATTTATCACAATATATATACTTAAATAAAACGGCCGTGTATTCTAAAGATACAGAAGTGTTGATATTATCTCCAGGTCATACAGAATTCACAGTTCGAATTAAAATAAATTTTTATAAAGAAGGGCGTATCGTTTGTATGAGAATAGAACAATGGGGGTATGATATGAATGATTTAGGGTATAATTGGTCATTTAAAATTAACCTCGAAGACCTGGAACAATTAAATCAGTCTCGTAAGGAAGAATATTATCCACTTGGTATCGAGAATGAGTTTTGTGGAGCCACGATTAGTAAACAACAAATAAAAGAATTTAATAAGGGTAAATATAATAATGGTTTTGCCCTTGTTTATCTCATGAAAACAGAAAAAACAGGATTATATATAATAAGTAAGGAAATACAAAATGATTTAACTATGGGAAGATGGGGAGGTGTTTCGTGCCATAATATTATTCTAACATATATTTCTAATACATAAATGACAGCAAGAAGGCTTCAAGAAAATTATCATTTCTGTGTTCAAGCATACCTTCAAGAAAAGGGTATTCGGTATTTTAATAAATATGTTCTACAACATAAGAATGAGGTATTTTCAATAAAAGATTGGCATTATGCTGATGTTGATAAACCAACAACTTTAGATTTAATTAGAATGTTAAATAATGAAAAAATTATAAGGTTAAGAAAAGGTAAGGCTCTTTTAGAAATTCAAAAGAAATTTTATTGGTATCCTGTTGTAAAAAATTATTTTGGATACAGGAATAACAAGAAATCCTGATGAATATATGTATAATATTCTATGGGGTGTAAACGATTCAAGTATAGTAAGGGATGAGGAAGGAGTTGAAGAAGAGAGGGAAGAGGAGGAAAAGGAGGAGGAGGAGAGAGAGAAGGAGGAAAGGGAGAATATAGAGGGGGAGGAAAGAGAGAGAATGTATAAATATCAAAATGTGGAAACCAGTGAGATTCAAAAAGAATAGAGGTATTAAAGAAATTAACTTATCTCACCAGGGAGGAATACAAAGAATTAAAAAGTCTATTTGCAATACTTTCGACAAGACTATCGACATCGAGAAGACATGTATTTTAATTCAAGTTTTTTCTTAAATAAATGGAGGAGAGAGTGAAGGCATTTCTAAGGATTCTTTATGTTTTAAAAATTAAGATTCAAATGTGCATGTTGGAAACTAAAAAGGTTTTTGCACTCTGCAGAAATTTTTCTCATAAATAAATGAGTTATTGTCTCAAATGTAAAAAGAAAACTAATACTAAAAATATTTCATATATTAAAAGTAAAAATAACAGGGTTATACAAAAAGGTATATGTTCGGTGTGTGGTTCAAAAAAATCAATTTATCTCCAAACACAAACTCGGAGGAGATATACAAAAGTTTTTATCAGGAAGTAAATTTACAACTACTGGAATACCAGGGGAATTACATCTTCCAGGGTATTCTTTCTGTGGTCCAGGCACAAACTTGGATAAAAGATTAGATGAGGCAGACAATCCTAAATCCTGGAGTAAACCAATCAATAGAGTTGATGAAGTGTGCATGAGACACGATATTGATTATGGGAATACCACAACGTTGGAAGAAAAGCATGAAGCCGATAGAGAAATGTTATATAATTTGTCTCTGATACAAAATCCAACCTTGAGAGAAAAAGTTGATAGGTTCATCGTGAAGAAGATGATTAGTGCTAAATTGAAACTTGGACTTGGAAATTCAAAAAACTTATAGGCTCTAATGATGCCATTAAGACTGAAGAGCAATTAGCTGATGAATTACATAAACCAATATTCACAAAGTTTCAGAGAAGGAAAGTTTATTCCAAGGAAGTTGATTATATCTGGTCTGCTGATTTGATTGAACTCAATAATGATAAGGGGTACAAGTATGCTTTAACCGTTATTGATTTGAGGAGTAGATATGCGTGGGTTGTCCCTTTAAAAACAAAACAGGTAATACTCTTGTGTTAGCTTTTCAACAGATATTTAATAAAAGTAAGAGAAAACCTAAGAAATTGTGGACTGATGAGGGTAGAGAGTTTTATAACAAGACATTTATGAATTTTTTAAAAAATAAC
>NC_140970.1:72780448-72807948 GCF_056783735.1 Eptatretus burgeri
ATTGGATGCCATCATTCACTGGTCTTGAGATCTATATCACAGGATGCGTTTCCAACAGCCCCATTAGAAACTCAGCATATTTTATGGCGTAAACCAGGGTATTTACAAACATCCTTCTGTTGTCATGGAAAAAAAATATATAATTAAAAAAAGAATAATAATAATAATAATAATCACCGAATTTCTTTCAAGTCACTTGTCGAACATATAATAGTACTTTACCATTACATGGTTACATTTTTGTTAAGTGTTAGGGTTTCTGAATAATTTTGTTATTGCTATGATCAACAACAACCACAAAAAAAAACAGCCTGTGCTTAACATTATTCCATGTGAATATTATGAATAGCCATTACTGTTCAACAAATAACTTAAAAAGTAGTTGTGAGGAAAAGAAGAAAGTAAAAACAGTGTGAAGCAGTGAGGGAGTGAGAGTGAGGCTAGCAAATGTAAAGTACTTACATGATGCTGAATTGAAAATCACAAAGTATGTAATAAATAAATCACAAAGTATGAATAACAGTAAAATCATTTTTATAACTACCAAGTGAACAAATAACAAATAACTTATTCCTTAAACTAATATATTAAGTTGTTTCCATTTACAATGTAGAAACTTTGCTGGCTGGTGGTATTTTAATTCGTTCAAAAGAAACACAAATTTTCTCATACATTTCACAAGGCAGCATGGTCACCAAATAAAGAAGACTAACTAATTACCTCAGGAATCAACTGAAAGAGTGCATTTGATGAAAGTGTTCCAATAGCAAGGGCAATGAAGTACATGAGTAGCCTCCTGAAGAAAACCTTTCTCATGAAAGGCACCAAGCCCACACCCATCAGTGATGAGAGAGAGATGATCGTCACACACAGGAAGCCATAACCCCACACTGAAATCACAAGCCAGACAAAAAAAAAGAGAAAGGAAAAAGGAATCCAGAACCAAGAGATTAAGCATCACCAAAATAGTGTTAATGAAGTCAAATTGAAAGGGTGGGGAGGGGGAGAGAGAGAAAGGGGGGGGAGAGAGAGAGAGAGAGAGAGAGAGAGAGAGAGAGAGAGAGAGAGAGAGAGAGAGAGAGAGAGAGAGAGAGAGAGAGAGAGAGAGAGAGAGAGAGAGAGAGAGAGAGAGAGAGAGAGAGAGAGAGAGAGAGAGAGAGAGAGAGAGAGAGAGAGAGGGAGAGAGCAGAGAGAGAGAGAGAGAGAGAGAGAGAGAGCAGAGAGAGAGAGAGAGAGAGAGGGAGAGAGCAGAGAGAGAGAGAGAGAGAGAGCAGAGAGAGAGAGAGAGAGAGAGAGAGAGAGAGAGAGAGAGAGAGAGAGAGAGAGAGAGAGAGAGAGGGAGAGAGAGAGAGAGAGAGAGAGAGAGAGAGAGAGAGAGAGAGAGAGAGAGAGAGAGAGAGAGAGAGAGAGAGAGAGAGAGAGAGAGAGAGAGAGAGAGAGAGAGAGAGAGAGAGAGAGAGAGAGAGAGAGAGAGAGAGAGAGAGAGAGAGAGAGAGAGAGAGAGAGAGAGAGAGAGGCAGGGAGCGAGAGAGAGAGAGAGAGAGAGAGAGAGAGAGAGAGGCAGGGAGCGAGAGAGAGAGAGAGAGAGAGAGAGAGAGAGAGAGAGAGAGAGAGAGAGAGAGAGAGAGAGAGAGAGAGAGAGAGAGAGAGAGAGAGAGAGAGAGAGAGAGAGAGAGAGAGAGAGAGAGAGAGAGAGAGAGAGAGAGAGAGAGAGAGAGAGAGAGAGAGAGAGAGAGAGAGAGAGAGAGAGGGCAGGGAGCGAGAGAGAGAGAGAGAGGCAGGGAGCGAGAGAGAGAGAGAGGGGCAGGGAGAGAGAGAGCAAGAGAGAGAGAGAGAGGCAGGGAGCGAGCGAGAGAGCGAGAGAGAGAGGCAGGGAGCGAGCGAGAGAGATAAGAGCGGGGGGAGATAGAGGAAAAAAAATTAAGCAGAAGAGAAGGAGAGAGGTCAAAAGAGCAACATCAGCATTGTGATTAGATAAATAAAAAGATGGAATTAGACCAAGCATAATTATTTATCCTGACAATTTCAGAGAAGAGATGGTCCAATCAAACGATTTTATTGGAACGTGATTTGTAGTTTTTGAAGATTATTTGTGGCTCAAATGTTCCATAAGCCAGTGTAATTCTCAATGGTGAGACACAATTTTCCTCATGGTACTTGTATATCAAGTGAAATGACACAGAAGACATCAGAATGCTCAATTTTGAAGGTGACTCAACCTCTGGTATCAGTTGTAACATGGCAGTTGAAGTGAGGGTTCCCATGGCTAGTGACAGAAAGAAAACCAAAACTTGAGGAAAGTATGGCTTCTGCCGCAGTGGTGCGATGACGATGCCCAACAGGGAGAACAAGTTAATCAGTGTCACACTAAGCATACCGTAGCACCACACTGAAAGTAAAACACAGAAGCAGTGTCAACAAGCTAAATGAAAAACATTTTGGCTGTCAAAAATCCTATAATCAAAGTTATGGTTTTTAAAATAACGAGATCCTACTGAATGCATGTCACAAAACCATCTCAATGTGTATACCTGTATACAGTAAACCCTCAAATATCATGGGGGTTAGGTTCCTGGAAAATGCCACAATAATTAAAATCAAGGGCCAATGGGAAGGGGGGGGGGGCGGTCGAAGAAGAAAGAAAAAATAATAATAATAACAATAAAGAAAAAATTGGTTCATAAGCTTCGAGGAAATATAAAGGAAGACCGACAGCAGCCAGAAATAAACATATCACAATTGAAATAACTGCGTAAATATACAAATAAAATAAATACAGCATAAAATACACAAAAACACAAGCCTTTTAGCTTTTAAATTTATTATAAAACAGCGAGGTGGGTGAGGGTAAACATATGTACTTTTCGTACTGTACTCTGTCCCAAATAGAAAACACAAGACTTAACTCGGGATGATGCTGTTGGAGAGGGGAGGGTGGAGGTTAGAAAGATGTGGATGTAGAACTTGTGATGACTGTTGGATCATGATAAAGTCACTTGCTGCATTGCCGCACAGAAGAAGGGTAAGACGATCCTAAGCCAGCTTGATCCAGAGCAGATCTTCCCTGCTTGGAGAGGAAGGTGTGAGATGGCATCCTCTTCCAAAATATTCCTGTCTCTTCGGCATTAAAAAACCTGCTCCAGCATAAATCCCTTCGCCTCGATTAGTTCCATGAGCCATGTTTGAACTGGAGTCTTCGGTTCTGAGTGGCTCGTGAAAACGATGGTAAATCTGTAATGATTTCTCCCTTACACCAGTCCACTCAGGCATTTTTTTTTCTGTTTGATCATCGATCCAAACATCAAGTGCTTTTTCCATCCTTTCAATATGATTATCACAGGACTGGAATGAAGTGTTTGTGCTTTAAGGAGTGGGAGCACTTGAATGGATATTTGACACACGTTCACAGTACAATCGATTCATCGATCCCGTAATGGCGACCCACAGATGCTGCACTTTCACTTCTTTCCAACTTATCTAACTAACAACTCTCGTTTTCGCACAATGTCATAACCTTTCTCTGCCTTTGGCACAATTAATTTTGTCAATTGTTTTACGTTTGGGCACCATTATTAATGGTTGTGTCTCTACTAGATCTTGTGGACGTAATATTGTTGCGGGGCCGGGACGTCGGCCGTGAGCACGACCACGAGATGGAGCAGTAGAGTCGGCTCGACCGATCGCCCGGAATTGAGATCGTAGTGTTCGGAAAAGTCCGAAGAGCACGGGTCCTTTCTTTTGGACCGAATCCGCCAATAGACAGGCCATGTGGGTAGGGTCGATTGCCAATTTCAATTTACCTAAATACCCACGTGGTCCAAACTACCAGGGAAGTTCATCCTCGACGGCACTCGTACGAAACAAGCGGCTTAGCGTGCTTGTTCCGTGTGCGATCCCGAGCGGTTTAATCGCCGAGTTCCGTCGGTCCCGTTTACCCTGTTACTCCGGCAATGGCTGCTCACTTCCCAACACGTGACACGCTCGGTCAATGCAAGAATGGACACAACGAGATGAGAACATTTAACAAATGGGGATATTTATTTCTAATGCAATAATGGGGAACTAGGGAACACAGAAGAGTAGAACTATACCGAATATAATAAATGCAAGTATATATACAGCACGGCACTTGTGCAATTCAGTACTTATTGACTGGCGCCACACACACACACACACACACACACACACACACACACACACACACACACACACACACACACACACACACACACACACACACACACACACACACACACACACACACACACACACACACACACACACACACACACGGACCCCAATGGTCTTTATTAAAACCTTCAGCCCGGAGGACAGGCGGGCTGCAGATCAGGATGGCTGGCTACCTGGCCGCGAGTGCACGGCTGGGCGTCCCCTTCTTTCCGGAGCTCTGTCAGACGGACCAGCGCAGCCGAACCCAGCTGATGTGAATCGAGGAGGAGGAGGCGGCGGATGAGGGTGAGGACCAGGGTGGATGGCCACGAGGACGGTGAAGAGAATCTCCTTTTAAAATCTCTCTCCTTCTCGCTGGCTCCCTCCAAGCTGGCTGGCTTGCTCTGTCTTCTTCTCATTCCTTTTTATCTCTCGGGCGCGCCTCGCTTCCGGCGTGACAACCCCTCCCCCCTCGGCGCGCTGCCCAGTGCATCGGTGGGTGGGAGTTGTCGTTCTTTCTGCACCATACTTTTTGTAACCGTCATTTCTGTTTACTGTTATTGAGGATTAGGGTTTCCTAAAATAAATCACAGCACATTTACATTTATTTACCCATTAAACAAAGGAAGGGGAGGCATCTATAAAACACGTACTTACCGAGATAACTGAGCTATAGGAACCTGAATGTTGTGTGTGATAGTTTTCCAAATTCGTAACAGTATTACAGTGATGGGGGTGTTCTAAAACTTTTGACTGGTACAGTAGTGTCCCAGAAAGCTCGCTTGTGTCTTGCCTTCTCCATGATTGGGCAGTACACAAACCGATTTGCAATAAATCCAGCATGCAAATACAATGCGTCCTTCTCTGACCCTACTCTTCATCCTCAACATGATGTGTGACAGCACTGCCAACATTCGTATTCTAAAACAGAAACTGCCTTGATATAAATGCAGACACACAAGTCCAACCTCGATCTATACTCGCTGGCTCCGCCTCTTCAGATTTTAACCCAACACGTGCCACCACCTGCCCCCCCCACCCGACCCCCCAACATCACTGTTCATTAGGGTGGTCCAAAATCATAAGGGAAAAATTCAAAATTTGGATATTCTTAGGGCATGTTGATTATTTTGTTCTACCTGACTAGAAAATACTCCTGGCCAAATTTGCGACAGTTCCAAAAATATTGAGGGGTCCATCAAGAGGAAGGAAGTTGTTACATCCAGTGGGGGTTGCTACATCCGGTGGGAGAGAAGAAGACGTCAGTGGGAGAGAGGGAGACGTCAGTTGAGCTTTCGGTTCACTGTCGGTCGGTGTTAAAAGTACTCTTTTATTTTTCTTTTTTTTTATCTCTAATTTTTTTCTTCTTCTTTTTGATTCCCAGAGTGAGTGAGTATGGCGTGTTCTACACGGAACTGTTCCTCTTGGATCAACCATTGGAGAAATTCACCGACCGCCAGTTTCCCACTGCCCACTGAGAACATTTTATGCTCTTTCCTTTCATTTTTCCTATTAGTATTGTGACATTATAATGAATCCGTTGAGAGACTTTGATGGACCCCTAAACCACCTCCAAATCTGCTAATTTTTTGTTTCTTTGCGTTTTTCAACGTCAGGAACGATTTGGCAAACATGCCCGTGAGAAATTCGAACTTTCATTTTTTTGGACCACCCTACTGTTCATGCCCCCAATAGAACCAAGCCACAAACCCAGCTTTTCATCTTTCCCCACTACCTATCATGCTTACTCAATGATGCAACACCCAATCATTTACATCTGCTCCAAGGAAATAAGCAACCTTTGTTTCAATCTTATAGACCCTTTCTACCCATCACTGCCCCATCCAAAGAAGTTTTCTGTTCAACAGAAACATTTTCCCCTCACAGGATATCTAGGACTTGCTCATCTCCCTTCCTGATTATTCCTTGTAACACTTTTACTGATCTCCTGCTTCTTTGTGTTTGTGGCTGTCATGCGGTCTACATCACAAGAACCCAATCTCAATGGAATACCCAGCTTTCCATCTTGCCCCACTACAAGCCCCCCATCCCAATGGAATATCTCAAGATCCACATTACTCACCACAGAAATTTGTTGTGCATGTGTGTAGTCTTCAGCCCTCTCAACTGTGTAAGGCTGTATCAGCTCTAACTCACTGATATCTTCCTACCTCAACTCTTTTTCTAATAGGTGACAACTTCAACTGCCACCATTCCAGCTAGCTTGGTGTTGACTCTCACACCACTGTCCATGGTACTACAGCCAAGGACTTTTGTGACATTTCTGGCATTACACCATCTGTTGGATTCCTAACCCATATTTACCAAATGTGAATTTACCACAATCTATTTGATTTGACTAATGTTCAACTTTCTGCTCTTCCTCTGCTCCCTTTGGCTCCTCAGATCATGTACTTTTGAAATTATTTCTCATATTGGTAGTCTTCAAAGGCCTCACTGTGATGGACAGTTTAATTAGGCACATTTATCTGGCCTGCTGCATACCATCTCATCTCTGGACATAAACAGTGCCTGGTAATCATTTTGCATTAAATCTCTCTATATCTCTCTTCTCTTCCCTCACTGGTTGACATCTCCTGCAAACCTGCAAAACGATTCATGCAATGAGGGAATTGCCAGAAAGCAGGCCTTTTCCTCCTGAAAAGCCATCCCCAATGACAGGAACCTGTAGATTCTCCACAAAACCTTGCAACTATTATTTCTGTCCATGTGACAGATTTCTTAGTGCTTTGGGGAATCCTGAAGAGTTGTGGATTGCCTTCAACACTACCATCCTCGATGTTGCCGGTGGATGTGTGGAGCTCACAGGAGGGCAAAGAAGAATTTTGTCTCACAAAGGACACTAGATACAGTTGAAATATTTTATCATGATGGGTTTGGGGGTGATAAAATAAATAAATTGATGATTATTAAAACCTGATATTAAAATAAAATATATTAATCCTGAAATAAATGTACTCAAATATGATATGATGTTTTAAGTTTGTATCCATTTGGAATTAACATAATTATATTTCGCCTCTGTATGGAAAGATCACCTGTATATTAAATGTGTAAGCAGGTTGAACTTTGCCAGTAAGTTGAATATAAAGAAGAATTGCCTGTCATGTAGAACTATCTTGAGAATTTTGTATGGAAGACACAAACAAGTGGGAATGTGGATTTGAGATGTCCAGATGTATTCACGAAGCTCTGGTCGCTTCAAGATAATATATCTTCCCAGTTTTGGGAGAAGCAGACAGATTTTTAACCTACAGAAGATGGAAACTTGTTTTAATGGCCATTAGGGTTGGCGTTTGATGTCATTCTCACGTTCTGTGCGATTAATATGTCTGGGTTTGAATATGTGTTCCAACCATTTAAGCAGGAGCTGTCAAAGAAGACTGAAGATAAGGTTCACCTGGAAATTGTCAAGACTGGGCAAACTGGCGTCAGCGTCAGAAAATTATAAATTACTGTGTCTTACGGGAAACTATATAAAGACAAATATTCTCCGGTTATGTTGAAAGATATGTTGAAAGTAAATTTGTCTGTCCAGGATCTCCTGTGCTGGCACATATAATCTGTTTGTTTGTTCAATAAATGTTTTAAAATTGTACTGACGTGTATGAGTATCTACAATACGATTGACCAGAGTTGCAGGGCCAGGCATAATGGCAGAGCTGAGCTGTTCAGGGAGTCGAGGCATAAAACTGTACATGTGCTGAGGGTGGAGAAGGAGGCCGATGCTCGACTCCCCCTCACAGATTCCTCGCACATCACCTGTGGTCAAGCGATTCTCATCCTGCTTTCAGGAAAATTTGCGCATTGCGTTCCTCCAAGTCAGTCGCTCGGGATACTGCAGTTAAAGCAGAGGGTGGAGGGCTCTTGACAGAGTCCGAAGTGAAGGACCGCTGGGCTAGTTACTTTGAATGGCTGAACCAAGCTGATCCACCAGCTGTTGAGTTGGAAGTCAGGGATATTGCTATCCTGATTGCTGACACTCCAATCAACTGTGATCCACCTTCATTTGTGGAAACACAGGCTTTGGTGAACTGGTTGAAATGGGGGTAAAGCTCCTGGGATCTATGGCATCCATTCTGAACCTCGAGGCTGGTGGAAATGTTGTACTCGTGTCATTGCATATAGGCATCATCCCAACTGAATGGAAGATGGGCACTGTTGTCCCTCTCTGGAAAGGGAAGGGTGATCGCCAGGACTGCAACAACTACCGAGGGGTGATGCCGCTATCAGTGCCGGATAAGATCTTTGCTTGGATAATTCATGATGGGTTCACCACCATCTGCTTGAGCACCAGCGCACAGAGCAGTCAGGCTTTTCACCAAAGAGGTCAATGATTGACTGGATCCTAGCCCTTTGGGTCCTCACTGAACACAGACAAGAGTTTTGGCAGGGGCTGCTTGCAGCCTATGTTGATCTCTGTAAAGCGTTTGATTCAGTGAATCGGGATGCCCTCTGGAGGATTCTTGGTCTTCGTGGGGAACCACCAAAACTGATCAATCTGATGTCTGAATGATACTCTGGTAGTGAGAGTGCTATGAGATGTGGTGATACAATCTCAGACGAATTTCCAGTTGTTACTGGAGTTCGTCAGGGGTGTGTACTGGCTCCCATACTTTTCAGCGCTTGTATTGACTGGATTCTGGGGAGGATGTCGGAGAGATCAAGCTGTGGTGCGTCATTTGGAAATGTCAAGATCTCTGACCTTGATTTTTCAGATGATGCAGTCATCTTTGCGTAAAATCTGGATATCCATTTGGGGGCGCTCGAGGTGCTGAATGAGGAGTCTGAACTTCTGGGATTATGGGTTTCCTGGGTCAAAACTATGACATCTTGGATGCTGCTATCTTGTCTGTACCCATTTGTGGTGAGGATGTCAAGGTCACAGAGAGATTCACTTACCTTGGCAGTGATATTCATGTCTCTGCTGGCTGTAAGCCAGATATCAACAGACGTCTGAGAAACGCCTGGGGAGTCATGGATTCATTGGATCATGGGGTGTGGCGCTGTCGGTACATGTGTAGGATGACGAAATTATGAGTCTTCAGGTCCTTGGTGCTTTCAGTCTTGCTCTTCGGATGTGAGACTTGGACTCTGACCAGGAATCTGAGATGGAGACTTCATTCCTTTGGAACTAGGTCTCTTCAGAGAATCCTTGGCTATTGCTGGTCAGACTTTGTGTGCAATGAGTGGTTGCTGAGAGAGACTTAAATGATATTTGTTACCTGCATTGTCCGTGAGTGTCAGCTGTGGCTGTATGGACATGACACTGATCCTGCTCAACAGATTCTCTCAGCAAGGGAGCCTCGTGAGTGGAAGAGGCCATGGGCCAACCACGTACCTCATGGTTGCAGCAGGTTGATCAGCATCTCAAGGAGATGGGCATGGGTCAGGCATTTGTCTGCGGAATTGCCAGATGGACGCCCCCTGAAGTATCAGCGGAAAGTGGACACAGCAACACGCTGCTCTGGCGCATGCTCCCATACCTGACCTGGCCTGATATTGTTGATTCATGAACACTGACCCAATCTCAGACATAGAGCCTTGCAAATCTTTCAAAGTCGTTGTTGGATTTAGTGACATCCCCAACCAGTTTCCTGCTTACCTGGCTGCTGAGTTTGGATGGGTGATCTGATCTGGGTATAGTGTGGGTGGTATGATGCCTCTTCCACTTCTTAATGATGGATTTCACCATACCCAAAGGGATAATGCATGACTGAAAACTTCTTATAACCCTCTCCTGAACGGTGCTTCCCACTACTTTATATCTGACTTCTTTGGAAAGTTCATTGGTCTTCATGTTTGCCTTGTAGGTTGACAAAGTGAGTTGCACCGTAAAACTCCTAAGATAAGTGGGGGAAGCTCAATTTTTAAGTTAACCCACTTGTTGCATCCAGATGAAACCTATTACACTTATTTTGTAATCTTTCAAACAAATGATTTGCTCCTGAAGTGATTTAGGGTTAATTCGGCAAAGGATTTGAATACTTTTGCAATTGAGACTCATCTGATTTACTCTGATAAACTTATTCACATTTTATCTGCATTTTTTTTTTAGCTTTATCACTTTGGAGCAGTTTTTAGCTTTATCACTTTGGAGCAGACTTGATATATTAAGTTTGATTTGAAAGCATCATTAAATAAGCTCAGGTGGCATCAAAATGTGAAAACTTTGGAAGGGAGAGGGGGGGTGAAATATTTTGCAGGCCACTGTAAATCATGGTTTCTGAAGTTTTTTTTATTTTTTTTTTAATCTCTCACATTTATTACCTGGTGTTGGCTTAATGGTTAGGGCGGCAAGCTTTGGATCCTAGGGTCCTGAGTTCAAATCCTGCTCAGCTGTTGAATTAATACCAGGTGGGATTAACTCGGCCTGTCATCCTTCCTTCCGAGGTTGGCAAAATGAGTGCCAGCATGCTGGTATACTGTGTCGGAGTGGCGACACGTCCATGATTGTGCCCAATAGCCAAGGAGACTCCTGAAGCAGCACCAACGCTCTGCACAGAGTATGGTCCCAATTACCTCTCCTCCTTTATTAGACCGACCGATATCATGTTCTTCCTTCACCTTCAAACCCTCCACTCTTGCTGTGGTCAAGGAGTAAATCCAGAAATTGTCCTCCGGTTTCTTCTTCGCTTCACTTTGGCTGGAAACCCTTTGTCTCCAATTGTTACAGATCTTCGATACATGTATTTTAAAATATATATATATATATATATATATATATATATATATATATATATATATATATATATATATATATATAAGATGATCATATATATATATATATATATATATATATATATACATATACATATATAGAATATATGTATTAGTTGTTTATTTCAGATTTGTTGTTGATTTTAGAATCATATCCGTGTAATGCACTCAACATCCAGGTCCTCAGACAGTTATTTCCATAAATGCATGTTCAGAAGAGACCCGTCCCCTTGTCTGGTGGGATTCTAACTCTTCGATGCGTTGGAGAAGGGTAGAGAATAGGTTCCCTTCCTTTCCTCGGGATAACCTTTTCCTCTTCACGACAGGTTCATGACGTATGATTTCATGTCAGTTTTCATTTCTGCATGAGCGATATTCACCATTCATGCTCACAATAAGATAGCCAATAGCCCAACGGACACTCGTTCTATTCCCTTTCCATCAAGACACATTGGCTTGGAAATACACAATTTATTTTAGTTATCATTTTCACATTGGACTTACAGGACATTTGAGTCATTAATCACACCGCAAGCTTTTCCCGAACAGTTCATTCTAACGATCAAACGTGGCTGTGGTCTCGGATCATTTACCTCAGACACCCACCTTTTTCCATTGACATTCGACACCCACCTTTTTCCATCAGCGATCGATATCCCGTTCGGCATTCGATAGACGTGAACCGGCTCTTCTTCGCGTCGGGCTGAAAAGGGAGGAGATGAGTGACTGTTGACGTTCTGTGAGCGCTTCACGTTTCCCCTCGGTTGTTCCAGCAAATGGCTGATTTCTGGCATTCGTCCAGCACCCCAAACATGGCGTCGTAAGCCAGGCATGTGTTTGGTGGGAGTTGCATCTCATTCGATGGTCAGGAGAGAATGACCACGAGAATGGACAGGTGGAGGTCTCATGCAGAAATGCGGCAATAGGCAAGCTGCATCTGGCTGACGTTGTGCTTGAGGTTTCACCCACACCGATCGCCGACAAAAGGATGGCAGGACTGCCCTGATGACAGTTAGTGAGAGATTCTGATGACGGTTGGTGATGACTAACAGCTCCTGACGGTTGGTGATAACAGCAGAAAGCCACGCTTACACAATTTGGGTTATTTTAATAGGCGCACGACAACTTCTGCCTTGGTAAGCCGAGACCGGATTTCTTTTTCCCCCTGAATGGTCTGATGGGTACTCATGTCTTGTGTTTAATTGTGAAGCAAGGCATAGTGACAAGCATGTGCTCTTTGTCCATTTTCTATAAATACTTGTTGAATTCTTTATTTGATTGAGATTATTTTGTTGATTGAACATTTGATTTGAATTCATCCATTTAATTGACAAGAAAATAAAAAGTCCTTCAGTTTATTTATTTTTCTTAATAATAAATTATTTAGCGCTTCAACCTGTTCGTGATTGTCATTTCCTTCCATTCATCCAGCATTGTCTGAACCGAGTTAGAATGGGAGAATATAATTCCCAAATTAATGAACCTGTCATAGTCAGCGTGCACCAGCGTTAAACGCTCGGCCGTCCTTCAGTTTATTTATTTTTCTTAATGATAAATTATTTGACATTTCAACCTGTCTGTGATTGTCATTTCCTTCCATTCATCCAGCATTGTCCGAACCTAGATAGAATGGGAGAATATAATTCCCAAATGAATTAACCCATCAGTCAGCGTGCACCAGCGGTAAACGCTTGGCTGCATTACTTAAGATCTGATCAACATAAGATTGGTGCATTGCCGAGGGCACGTTCCCCGGTCAGGAGGCCACGTGACCTCGAGTTGATTGGCAAACTAGACGGTGGACACTGGAACTCGTGGTTAACTGATTGGCTTTCGTGGTTGTTTAGCAACCCACCGCACCAGGAAGTTAATTGTGAGCGGTGGCCCCAGGTCTGGTTCTTCCGAGGAGAAACGGGGATTAACTCCCTCATAATACACTCTGTACCTGTGGCCATAACTCTATATATATATATATGTACATACATAAATAGATATACAGTGGGGAGAACAAGTATTTGACACACTGCCGATTTTGCAGGTTTTCCCACTTACAAAGCACGTAGAGGTCTGTAATTTTTATCAGAGGTACACTTCAACTGTGAAAGACGGAATCTAAAACAAAAATCCTGAAAATCACATTGTATGATTTTTAAATAATTCATTTGCATTTTATTGCATGAAATAAGTATTTGATCACCTCCCAACCAGTAAGAATTCCGGCTCTCACAGACCTATTAGTTTTGTCTTTAAGAAGCCCTCCCATTCTCCAATCATTACCTGTATTAACTGCACCTGTTTGAACTCGTTATCTGCATAAAAGACAGCTGTCCACACTCAATCAATCAGACTCCAACCTCTCCACAATGGGCAAGAGCAGAGAGCTGTCGAAGGACATTAGGGACAAATTGTAGACTTGCACAAGGCTGGGATGGCTACAGGACAATAGGCAAGCCGCTTGGTGAGAAGGCAACAACTGTTGGCGCAATTATTAGAAAATGGAAGAAGCTTAAGATAACAGTCAGTCTCTTTCGGTCTGGGGCTCCATGCAAGATCTCACCTCGTGGAGCCTCAATGATCATGAGAAAGGTGAGGGATCAGCCCAGAACTACACGGCAGGACCTGGTCAATGACCTGAAGAGAGCTGGGACCACAGTATCAAAGAAAACCATAAGTAACACACTACGCCATCATGGATTGAAATCCTGCAGCACACGCAAGGTCCCTCTGCTCAAGCCAGCGCATGTCTAGGCCCGTCTGAAGTTTGCCAATGACCATCTGGATGATCCAGAGGAGGAATGGGAGAAGGTCATGTGGTCTGATGAGACCAAAATAGAGCTTTTTGGTTTAAACTCCACTTGCCGTGTTTGGAGGAAGAAGAAGGATGAGTTCAACCCCAAGAACACCATCCCAACCGTGAAGCATGGAGGTGGAAACATCATTCTTTGGGGATGCTATTCTGCAAAGGGGACAGGACGACTGCACCGTATTGAGGGGAGGATGGATGGGGCCATGTATCACGAGATCTTGGCCAACAACCTCCTTCCCTCAACAAGAGCATTGAAGATGGGGCGTGGCTGGGTCTTCCAGCATGACAACGACCCGAAACACCCAGCCAGGGCAACTAAGGAGTGGCTCCGTAAGAAGCATCTCAAGGTCCTGGAGTGGCCTAGCCAGTCTCCAGACCTGAACCCAATAGAAAATCTTTGGAGGGAGCTGAAAGTCTGTGTTGCCCAGCGACAGCCCCGAAACCTGAAGGATCTGGAGAAGATCTGTATGGAGGAATGGGCCAAAATCCCTGCTGCAGTCTGTGCAAACCTGGTTAAGAACTACAGGAAACGTCTGATCTCTGTAATTGCAAACAAAGGTTTCTGTACCGAATATTAAGTTCTGTTTTTCTGATGTATCAAATACTTATTTCATGCAATAAAATGCAAATTAATTCTTTAAAAAAATCATACAATGTGATTTTCAGGATTTCTGTTTTAGATTCCGTCTTTCACAGTTGAAGTGTACCTGTGATAAAAAAAAATTACAGACCTCTACGTGCTTTGTAAGTGGGAAAACCTGCAAAATCGGCAGTGTATCAAATACTTGTTCTCCCCACTGTAAATACATACAAGCCGGTAGGCGGACATGGGGAGTCGATCAAGTCAAATTTAGTCGTTTAGCCATTACTAGCCAACAAAAGCGTCCATAGCAACGGTTCTTTCTCACACATAACTAGGTCATACCATGAACCTACCATACCAGTTTCATGATTGTATATCTGACTCATAGTCTCTGAGATATAACAAACGTCGTTTTTTTTTATTGTTTTAGACCAGGGTTCATTCAAAGTCTATCTTCTCCGACAGTTTTCATAGGATCCGGATGGAAATTTTTGACAATATGGCTGAATGTACTGCCCAGTCGCTCATGGCCCGATTTTTGAAAAAAAAAGAAATTGAGATTTTTTTGAAAAATTCAAAGGTCCGTTGCTCGGCAACGGATGGGTCCATAGCAACGGTTCTCATTTGCACACAACTAGGTCCAATCCAACCTACCAACCAAGTTTCATCAAAATCGCCATTGTATTAACGGAGCACTGGACCGAACCGACAAACATACAGACAGACAAACATATCGATGGAAATCTATCTAATTCCAGCAATCTCTGTGTGTGTGTGTCTGTCTGTCTGTCTGCGACCGCAGTTTCTCGACGACCGCCGGTCCGATCATATTGAAACTTGCGAGGAATATTGACGGGGCCCCGCAGATGTGGTTTTTCGAGGTTTGATGTCAATCGGACGAGCGGTTCCCAAGTTACGGCCATTTATCTGTCGACCAATGACAAGACACGGTGCGATGACATCACGAATGACGTCACAAATAATGTTTATTTATTTATTTATTTATTTTTTATTTTTTGCACGATTGACAGTCCAATCTGATTGAAACTTGCCAGGAATATTGCTGGGGACCCACGGATGTGCCTTTTTGAGGTTTGATATTAATCGGATAAGCGGTTCCCAAGTTACGGCCATTTATCTGTCCACCAATGACAAGGTAAGGTCAGGTATGGGAGCATGTGCCAGAACAGCGTGTCGCTGCGTCCACTTTCCGCCGGTACTCCAGGGACCTCCGTCTGGCCTTCCCCCAGGCAGATGCCAGGCCCATCCCCATCTCCTTGAAATGCTGGTCAACCTGCTGCAACCACGAGGCACGTGGTCGGCCCATTGGCCTCCTCCACTCACGAGACTTCCTCGCTGAGAGAATCTGGTGAGCAGGATCAGCGTCAGGAAAACGAGCCACATGTCCATACAGACGCAACTGACGCTCACGGACCATGCAGGTAACAAATCTCATCCGAGTCTCTCACAGCAACCGTTCGTTGGACACAGAATCTGACCAGTGATTGCCAAGGATTCTCCGAAGAGACCTGGTACCAAAGGAATTAAGTCTCCATCTCAGATCCTTGGTCAGAGTCCAAGTCTCGCATCCACAGAGCAAGACTGTGAAGCACCAAGGACCTGAAGACTCGGACTTTCGTCCTCCCGCACAGGTACAGGCAGCCCCACACCCCATGATCCAGTGAATCCATGACTCCCCAGGCCCGACCCAGACGTCTATTGACCTCTGACTCACAGCCAGCAGATACATGAATATCACTGCCAAGGCAAGTGAATCTCTCCATGACCTCAACATCCTCACCACAAACAGACACAGACAGGACAGCAGCATCCAAGATGTCATTGAAAGCCTGGATCTTAGTTTTGACCCAAGAAACCCGTAATCCCAGCGGCTCCGACTCCTCTTTCAGCACCTCGAGGGCCCCCAAAAGGATATCTAAAGTCTCCGCAAAGATGACTGCATCATCTGCGAAATCTAGGTCCGAGATCTTGACATTCCCAAACGATGCACCGCAGCTTGATCTTTCCGACATCCTCCGTAGAATCTAGTCCATACAAGTGCTGAAAAGTGTGGGGGCCAGTACACACCCCTGATGAACTCCAGTAACAACTGGAAATAAGTCAGAGATGGTACCACCACACTTCACAGCACTCTCCGTACCAGAGTAGAGATCAGACATCAGATCGATCAGTTTTGGTGGCACCGCACGAAGACCAAGAATCCTCCAGTGGGCATCCCGATTCACTGAATCGAACGCTTTACAGAGATCAACATAGGCTGCAAGCAGCCCCTGCCGAAACTCTCCTCTGCGTTCGGTGAGGACACGAAGAGCAAGGATACGGTCAATCGTTGACCTCTGTGGTGTTAAGCCTGACTGCTCTGGACTCTGGTGCTCAAGCAGATGGTGGCGAACCCTATCAAGAATTATCCGAGCAAAGAACTTGCCCGGCACTGAGAGCAGCGTCACCCCTTGGTAGTTGTTGCAGTCTTGGCGATCACCCTTCCCTTTCCAGAGAGGGACAACAAGGCCCCTCTTCCAATCACTTGTGATGATGCCTGTGTTCCAGGCAGAGCACAAAACTGCATGCAACGACACGAGTGCAGCATTTCCACCAGCCTTGAGAAGTTCAGCATGGATGCCACAGATCCCTGGAGCTTTACCCTGTTTCAACCGGTTCACCGCAGCCCGTGTTTCCACAAGCGAAGGTGGACCACAATTGATTGGAGGGTCAGCAACAGGGATTGTAACACCGTTGACGTCCAACTCGACAGCTGGGGGATCAGCCTGGTACAAACGCTCAAAGTAACCGGCCCAGTTCACTTCAGACTCCTCTGTTAAGAGCCTACCACTCTCTGCTCTAACTGCAGTGCTCTGAGGGATGGGCTTGGATGAACGCAATGCGCGAATTCCCCTGTAAGCGAGACGAGAATCACCTGTCCACAGGTGATGCTCAACCCCCTCACAGATTGCTTGCACATAGGTCTCCTTGTCCATCCTTAGTGCACATACAGTTTTACGCTTCAGCTCCCTGAACAGCTCAGCTCTGCAATTCAGCCTGGCCCTGCGACTCTGGTCAATGGTATCCAGTGTCCCTTGAGAGACAAAATTCTTCTTTGCCCTGCAGTGAGTTCCAAGACATCCACCGGCAACATCAAGGACGGTGGTCTTGAAGGTAATCCAAAACACTTCAGGACCCCCCAAAGCACCCAGACACCCCAAATGTCCACTCAGCCTGTTCGCAAACTCCTCAGCCACTCTTTCATCCTTGAGCTTGCCAACATCCAGCCAAGGCTGGGATGGTACCATTCTCCAGGATTTAAGGTGCAGCTTTAGAGTTGCTACAACAAGCCGGTGGTCAGTATTGAGGAACTGAGCACTCCGGTAGACCCTGCAGTTCTGGATCATCCTCCAGCGACCGTCAACGAGGACATGGTCAATCTCCTTTGCCACACCGCCAGCGTTGGAATACCAAGTCCAGCGATGAGCTTGTGGGAGCTGAAACCATGAACCGGCCACCCTAAGTCCATGACTTCTTGCAAAGTCAAGGAACTTTGTGCTATTCTGATTCATAGTTCCTGACCCATGGGGACCAACACACGTCTCATAACCATCCCTATCAGTTCCAGTCGATGCATTGAAATCCCCCAAGACTAGAAGTGTATCTCGCCTGGGGCACTGATCAACCACAGACTCGAGCGTGGCGTAGAATGTGTCCTTCACGGTGAGCTCACTCGCCTCAGTCGGAGCATAGACAGAGACCAGGGAAATGACACCTCAGGAGTGACGAATCCTTAGGTCTCAGTCACATTTGCTCTACGGCGAGGATAAGGCGGCCGTATGCCCTCTGAATTGACAGAAACGTGCGGCGGCCACAGAGAAACTGAGGTGGCCTCAGGGAGGCCCAACGCCATTTGGCTATATTTTACAGGCCGTAGAGTCGCCGTGGAATGAAATCGCGGAGTTATAACTTTTTTCATTTCTACGCTCGCCATAGCAATCAGACAAGCCAAGCTATGACGTAGATGTGTTTCACGTCGACCGTACATAGGGCGTGCGGTGGGCTTGAGTTTTCAGTGCGGCTGCCGTAAGCTCTTCTCAATGAAAAATGAATTTTCCCAACCCCCAAGAAAATTACGGTGGCCGCACTATTTACACGGTCGCCGTACGGTGGCCTTGCGGTCTGTGTGACTACCTGTGGGCAACGCAAGTTCGACGCACGGTTCCCCTACGCCCGCCGTGCACCTACGTATGGCCTCCGTGATAGTCTGCGTCGACCGTGCGCTACCGATAGAGATCGGAGTATAGTTGTTTGCCTATACACAGTGGTGCCCCCAGAATCCGAATTTAATTCGTTCCAGGAGGCTGTTCGGATTGCAAAAAGTTCGGATTCAAAAAATATTTTCCCAATAAGAAATAATGGAAAGTGAATTAATCCGTTCGTGGACCCAAAGAAAACCCACTTTCAAGACACTTTAAACTGAAATTCCCCATGTTTAAGGTAAAATAAATGACCTTCGGTGGCGGTGTATTGTATGTAAACTGGTACAATCGCCACATCCAAAGGCCCACACAGGCTCGAGCTCCAGCCTGGGTTTCGGTCGCTCGCGCACTCTGCGAGAGCGCTGCCCCCAGAGCACCTCATCAAACATGATGCCCCCAGAACCACAATCACTTTCATCAAACGCATCGGGCTGACGTAATCATGGATATTGAAAATTACAACCGGTTTTGCTGTGAAATTCAATCCTTGCCCGACAGTCCATCATACCACGTGATCGGATTGCTTCTTTGTTCATAATTAAAACACAAGATGATTAAAAAAAAAATGAAGGTGAAAACACGAGGTCAGGCCGAAGTCACATTTGGCTCGGTGGCCGCAGGGTCTACAAAATGTACGGACACTCGCAATTATAAAGCGGCCACAGTATTTCCACGGTCACACAATGTAGCAGTCACACATGTTTTTATTTTTCGGGTAGCCGCACGGCGTGTTTATAAATTGTGGAGACCGAAAACTTGGGGGTGCCGTAATTTTTTGGGGGTTGGGAAAATTCATTGTTCATTAAGAAGAGCTTACGCAGCCCCACGGAAAACGCAAGCCCACCGTACACCCGACGTACGGTCAACGTGGAACACATCTACGTCATAGCTTGGCTTTGTCGAATTGCTATGGCAAGCGTATAAATGAAAAAAAGTTATAACTCCGCAGTTACAATTCCACGGCGCCGCTACAGCCTGTAAAATATAGCGAAACGGCTTAGGGCCACCCTGAGGCCACCTCAGTTTCTCTGCGGCTGCCGCACTTTTAAGTCAATTCAAAGGGCGTACGGCCGCCTTATCCTCGCCATAGAGCAAATGTGACTGAGTACTTCCACCGACGAACTGAATGAACAAAGCGCGAAGATGCAGGTCGAACAGGTGGGGGAGACACGTGAACAAACATGAACGCCACGTTTTGTTCGGTTTTTTAAAATGCATTGGGTTTTTAGGGCCAAACTTTCTCGAAAAAATTGTTCGGATTCCAATTTGTTCAAACAGCTTAGCCGTTCAGATTCTAGGGGACCACGGTATATTATAGTTATAGTATATTCAGTTATATGAACTGTTATATTTTTATTTCAGTAAAAAAAAGGACTGGTATATATACCCACTCGTTGCCGTCCGTCTGGCCGCACGTTCGCCTGAGGCCCCCCTGCGGGCACCTTGCGGCCACCTTGAGGTCCCCTTGCATCTGCCTTGAAAATTATATTGCTGCCGCAGGGACGCCCTAAGGTCACCGTGCGACATCAAATCAAAGACCGAACGGCACCCCCACGTTTTGGTCTCCACAATTTATAAACACGCCGTGCGGCTCCCTGAAAAAGAAAAACATATGTGACTGCTACATTGTGTGACCGTGGAAATACTGCGGCCGCTGTAGAATTGCTAGTGGCCGCAGATTTTGGAGACCCCACGGCCACCGTGGCAAATGTGACTGAGGCCTTAGTCTCATAATACGCTCGTTGACCGGTGTGACCTCAATTATCATTGGGGTCAGCTTATTGGACACAGCTACAGCAACTCCTTGAGTATGGTAACCATCAGAGCGACCAGATCAATAGTAGGTGTAACCACCCACCATTATCTCGCCGCAATCCGGTCTCCGAACCTCAGAGAGTGCTGCAATACCGATGTCCAAACGCTTGAGCTCAGATGATCATCCTCTCTTAGGGATGACATTCCAGGCACCCACCCAAAGGGACCGCCTCAGGTTAACCCAAGGACACCGCCGTCTGGTAGACGACGCCTCAGCACCACTCCGACACACTCTCCCACAATCTGACCCAGGGAGGATACCCCGTGGTTTCCCTCCTTTCATCAAAGATTGGGGGTCCCGAAGGCTTTGCCCCAATCCCGCCATCCGGTGAGCTGCCCTGCGAAGGGAAGCTGCACAGGAGGTACTCCCACGGAGTGGGTTTTCAGATTTTTATGCGTTTGTGTTCTTTGCGGAATGAAGGGTTTTACAGTGGCCGGAGTGCAAATCCTGCCACCAACCTCCTAATAAAAAAGTAACCCAACTGCAGGAGGACGTCCGCAGACACAGTTGGGCTCTAGATATGGATGGCCATTGGCTCACAAGGAGCTCCTCCGCCCTTTGACACGGTGATATGACGTCACGAATGACATCACAATTGTTTATTTATTTATTTTTTGTGAATACATTTACAGAGAGAGGAGTGAGAGAGGAGGATGGAAAGAGGAGGGGAAAGAGGGCGGGCAAGAGAGGGGAGGGCGGGCAAGAGAGGGGAGGGGGGCAAGAGAGGGAGGGGGGCAAGAGAGGGGAGGGGGCAAGAGAGGGGAGGGGGCAAGAGAGGGGAGGGGGCAAGAGAGGGGAGGGGGCAAGAGAGGGGAGGGGGGCAAGAGAGGGGAGGGGGCAAGAGAGGGGAGGGGGTCAAGAGAGGGGAGGGGGTCAAGAGAGGGGAGGGGGTCAAGAGAGGGGAGGGGGTCAAGAGAGGGGAGGGGGCAAGAGAGGGGAGGGGGCAAGAGAGGGGAGGGGGCAAGAGAGGGGAGGGGGGCAAGAGAGGGGAGGGGGCAAGAGAGGGGAGGGGGCAAGAGAGGGAGGGGGCAAGAGAGGGGAGGGGGCAAGAGAGGGGAGGGGGCAAGAGAGGGGAGGGGGCAAGAGAGGGGAGGGGGGCAAGAGAGGGGAGGGGGGCAAGAGAGGGGAGGGGGCAAGAGAGGGGAGGGGGGCAAGAGAGGGGTGGGGGCAAGAGAGGGGAGGGGGCAAGAGAGGGGAGGGGGCAAGAGAGGGAGGGGGCAAGAGAGGGGAGGGGGCAAGAGAGGGAGGGGGCAAGAGAGGGGAGCAAGAGAGGGGGGCAAGAGAGGGGGCAAGAGAGGGGGGCAAGAGAGGGGGCAAGAGAGGGGCAAGAGAGGGGGCAAGAGAGGGGGCAAGAGAGGGGGCAAGAGAGGGGGCAAGAGAGGGGGAAAGAGAGGGGGCAAGAGAGGGGGCAAGAGAGGGGGCAAGAGAGGGGCAAGAGAGGGGGCAAGAGAGGGGGCAAGAGAGGGGGCAAGAGAGGGGGGCAAGAGAGGGGGCAAGAGAGGGGGGCAAGAGAGGGGGCAAGAGAGGGGGCAAGAGAGGGGGCAAGAGAGGGGGCAAGAGAGGGGGGCAAGAGGGGGCAAGAGAGGGGGCAAGAGAGGGGGGCAAGAGAGGGGGCAAGAGAGGGGGCAAGAGAGGGGGCAAGAGAGGGGGCAAGAGAGGGGGCAAGAGAGGGGGGCAAGAGAGGGGGGCAAGAGAGGGGGCAAGAGAGGGGGGCAAGAGAGGGGGGCAAGAGAGGGGGCAAGAGAGGGGAGGGAGAGAGAGGGGCGTCACAATTCAAGAGAGGGGGAGAGAGGAGGCGGCGAGAGAGGGGGGGTGAGAGTGGGGGTGAGGGAGAGGGGGCGAGAGAGAGAGAGGGGCGAGAGAGGGCTGCACATACTGGAACTCACCTACGGGCCCGCACTAGTACTGATAAGGGTAGACTAGATAGACTACCCAACATACATACATATAATACATTATTGCAGTTCTGCAAAACCACATGCCTCTAAAACTTGGTTTTTCAAACCCGGGGACGCGACCCCAAGTGGGGTCGCCGAGCAAATTTTGTGGGGTCGCGGGCGTCCGCTTGCAGTGAAACAAAATTGTGTATTTTCGATCGGTGTTCGCTTTTACGGGATGCAATACAAACAGTTCGTTCAAAGTATGGGAACCGGCGCAACATGACGCTTGGAATGGGATCCAGCCGATGCATGGGCTCGCTGAAGGGCGGTTCATTTTGGCGGGAAATTAGTGGTTTGATCCACGGCCTCTCAGACTCAGGCTCTGACTCTATCATTAACGTCTATTCACGTCTGCACGTACGACTCGAGACCTTATTTGTGATGGCAGCACCGGCCACCAGCAAATCTCGAGAACGTTGTTACCAGGATAAATTTCTGGACCTTGGATTTTACTACGTGGTGGATAAAAGTGGGGCACAGACGCCTCAGTGTGTGATTTGTTTCGAAGTGCTTTCTGCAGAGTCTATGAAACAAAATAAGTTGCAGAGGCATTTGACTACAAAACATGCACCTTATCAGGATAAGGAGAGAGCCTTCTTTGAGAGGAAACTTCTTGCACTGAAGAATACGCGTTTTGACAGAGAGGGTACATGCCATCAGACCAATTTTCGGGCATTAGAGGCCTCGTATCGAGTGTTGCTCCATGTTGCCAAGACTAAAAAGCCTCACTCCATTGCGAAAGAACTCGTGCTGCCATGTGCAAAGGACATGGTATCTCTGATGGTTGGAGAGGAAGCGGCGAAGAAACTGGCAGTTAAACCCCTCTCTGACAACACCATCCAACGCAGAATTGAAGATATGAGTCTGGACGTAATGGCTCAGGTCGTACAGAAGATCAAGGAATCGCCGTGGCACGCCATACAGTTGGACGAGTCCACTGATATCGCATCGTACGCCCAACTCATCGTCTGGGTCCGCTTCATCAAGGCTGATAACTTTGTCGATGAGCCTCTGCTCATCAAACCATTGGAGGCCACCACCAAAGGCGAGGACATTTTTGGGAAAGTAGAGCAGTTTTATCGTGACCATGATCTGGACTTCAGAAAGTTGCTCGGTTCTACAACAGACGGCACGCCAGAAATGTTAGGAGTGCGTTCTGGATTCAAGGCTAAATTGCTTGAGGTGGCTCCTCAGACCTCCATGGTACACTGCATGATTCACCGAGAAGCGCTCGCCTCTCGTACTTTGCCAGAAACCTTGCAGAGCAAGGTTCCCATGCTCTCAGAAGTCGTAAAAATGGTGAATCACATCAAATTGAGCGGCCTCAACACGAGGTTATTCAGGCTATTCTGTCAAGAGATGAACGCCGACCATAAGAATTTACTATTCTACACTCAAGTCAGATGGTTATCTTGAGGAAACCTTCTTCTGCGCGTTTACGAGCTCAAAGATGAACTGAAGGAGTTCCTATGCACACAAGGGAAAACGGCATGGGTAGCGTTGCTCGAGTCGGACTCTTGACTGTCAGAACTGTGCTATCTCGTTGACATCTTTGAACGTCTCAATGTCCTCATCCGGTCGGTCCCTCCAAGGCAAAGACGCCAACCTCATGATTTTTCACGATAAAATGAGCGGATTGCTGGCGACTCTAAAATTACTGGCAGACAAAGCAGCTGTTAAGCACTTCAGCCTTTTCCCCCGTCTGGTGGAACATCTAACGACCTGCCAGTACGATGATACTGAGCTCGACAGTCTTTCTGGGGAGATAGCACATCACCTTCAGTCGCTCATTGAACAGTTCGAGCACTATTTCCCTGAGCTGCATGTGCAGTCCTTTTCTGTGGTTCGGGACCCTTTCACAGCTCCACTGGACTCGATTGCTGATTAAGATGATACAGTATAGGAAGAGCTGGTACAGCTCCATCAGGATTCAGGAGCGCACGCTCTTGCGCAGACGAATTCGTTGTCGACATTCTGGTGCAAAATGCTGCCGTCGTACCCGACCCTGTCAAGGCACGCCATTAAGGTTCTCATGGCATATCCTTCATCATACTTTTGTGAGCAGTCGTTCTCCACCATGGTGGTGATTAAAACAAAGTACAGAAATTGCCTTGAAATGGAGCATGATATGATCATGGCATTGTCATCTACTTCTCCATGAATAGAGAAGTTGGTTTATGAAAAACAGGCTCATCCTTCTCACTGATATATGTAAATGTCATTCGGACTAAACTTCTGAAACATTCAACTGTACTATTTGGATAATGTCGGCTATTCTCCGTTTACTCGTCTATGAAAACATGACGATGGTGAATAAAGTAAACAGTAAATGTTCTTTTGTCATATGAAATCTTATCTTACATATTATGAATTGGGTTTTGAATCTTTTGGGTCACGCGATGTAGAGAGGTTCTGAAATTGGGTCGCTACTAAAAAAAAGTTTGAAAACCACTGCTCTCAGACAATGCCACCCAACATAGTGAACCCCAGGCAGTTATTTTATTCGTATTCGTGCAATCAGACCTTCCCCTCATGTCGAATGGGTTAACGGGATGAAGTGTGTTGCGTGGGCCTAAAGGCCCAGTCACACCTTGACGTTTTACCTAGCTTATGCCGATTTTTGGAAAATTTGTGTAAAACGCTGGTACACGTCAAATACGTTATGGGTACATTTTGTATATGTTAAGACCATACTGAAAAACACTGCCATAAGTGGTAGTATGCTGGCTTTAAACGTTGAACTTTTGGGTTTTCCTCGAATTTTTTCATGCTTGAAATTTTACGACGTATGCCAGCGTATGACTCACACGTTCCGCTACGCTGGCCATAAGTTGTAGGCACGTTATGCGATCGTTGAAACACGTTACTTGTAAGTTACTCATAAGTCGAAACACGTCGAGGTAATGTTTAGCGTACCCGAAACTTATTTCTAACCTATGAGTAACGTTTTGTAAGCACGCTACACGAACGTTGTTCACACTTTGCAACACGTTACTTGAAAGTACTACTACTACTACCATCATCGACATCAGTAAATTCTCTCGAACTACTACTACTACTAATAACATCGACATCAGTAAATTCTCTCGAACTACTACTACTACTACTACTACTACTACTACTACTACTACTACTACTAACATCGACATCACGAAATTCTCTGGAACTACTACTGTTACTACTAATACTACTACTACTACTAACATCGACATCACTAAATTCTCTCGAACTACTACTGCTACTACTAATAACATCGACATCACTAAATTCTCTCGAACTACTACTACTACTACTACTACTACTACTGCTACTGCCACTGACATCTACTCAACATGGAGTCTGGAACACTGACGGGTTCCTCTTGTGAAGCCCATTTGTATATACCAATTTCAATAAACGCTGCCAATACGCCATTATACGGTAGCTGTAAGTTAGAAACACGTTCAGTAAGTTCTGTGGTCATCCGGAAGACGTCAATCAAATTCGTCTACATACGCCAATGTGCGTTTGAGATACGTTACACATAGGTTCAAAGCACACTACTCATAGGTCCAAAGCACGCTACTCGTAGGTTAAAAATTAAGTTTCGGGTATGCTAAACATTACCTCGACGTGTTTCGACTTATGCGTAACTTACAAGTAACGTGTGGCAAACGTGTGTAAACGATTGCGGAGCGTACCGAGAACTTATGCAAGCGTATGAGGAACTTGTGAGCCATACGTCGAATACGTCGTAAAATTTTCAGCATGCTTGAAATTTCACGACGTACTTGATGTACCACATAATAAGCCAGCGTACTTCATTGTTTTTCGTCGTGCTCCTAACGTATTCGACGTGTCCCAGCGTTTTAGACACATTTTTCATAGGTCGGCATATGCTGGCTAAATCGTCAAGGTGTGACTGCGATGTTGACACTTCCAATTTTCAGGCGGTTATGATTTAAATCTGCGTGCGGCAGGTTTTTAACAGAGAATGCCACGAGTTCGTTGGCGATACGTGCAGCACGCTATGCCTAAGTTAAACAATCGTTGGGCATAGGTTGTGAACGCTGACAACAGGCTAAGCATTCGTTGGTATAAGTTATCTTTAACAGAACGAAACGTTCTGTGCCCGTTACTCATACGTTATGCATACGACCAACACGTTATGAATACGACCAAAACTTAAAAAAAAAAACTCAAAACTTCAGCGTACGCCAACGTTTTACGTGGATTTTTATACGTTGCCATTCCTGGCTAAAACGTCAAGGTGTGACTGGGCCTTAATAGCTTGGTCAAATAATTGGTTCGAGGACGCCACCAGTGACTATTATTTTCGTTGTGTCTGTGTGTCTGTCTGTCTGTTGGGTAGTCGATCTAGTCTACCCTTATCAGTATTTCTGTTGATATGTTTGTCTGTCTGTCTGTATCTCTGTTTGGTCCAGTGCTCCGTTAATACAATGGCGATTTCGATGAAACTTGGTTGGTAGGTTCATACCATGACCTAGTTGTGTGCAAATGAGAACCATTGCTCTGGACCCATCCGTTGCCTAGCAACGGACCATTGAAATCTTCCAAAAAAATCTCAAATTTTTATTTCTTCCGAAAATCAACAATCGGGCCACGAGCGACTGTGGGCAATACATTCAGCCATATTGTCAAAAATTTCCAGCCGGATCCTATGAAAACTGTCGGAGAAGATAGACTTTGAATGAACCCTGGTCGAAAACAATAAAAAAAACGAAGTTCGTTATATCTCAGAGACTATGAGTCAGATATACATGAAACTGGTATGGTAGGTTCATGGTATGTCCTAGTTATGTGCGAGAAAGAACCGTTGCTATGGACACTTTTGTTGGCTAGTAACGGCTGAAAAACGACAAAATTCGACTTCATCGACTACCCATGTCTGCCTCCCGGCTTGTCTGTCTGTTTGTGACTCTCTCCAGAGCATAGCTCCGTGACGTTTGATGCGATCTTGATGAAACTTGGACACAAGCTCGATATCATGGTCTCGTTGTGTCTTTTTGTATGAGGTCCGTCCCACGCCCACTTGAACTTTTTATTTATTTTTATTTTTTTCTCGCAATTTCATTTCCTAGAAGCTGTGCGTAATGTCCATAAGTACAACATATAAAAATATACCAATCAGAGATGGGGAATTCCCTGCCATTGAAAAATAATTGAAATCAGATTAGCGGTT
>NC_140970.1:72812948-72882948 GCF_056783735.1 Eptatretus burgeri
GGAGGCATTAATTTAAACTGGAGTGCTCTAAACGGTGGTCCGGGAAACGTTATAATTCTCATTGTGGTTGCACACCAACTCAAGAGTGCCCACTGGCATTTTATTCATGCATGGAGAAGAGATCAATCCCACAACGACCAGGACAAAGGGTATCAAAACAAAAGTCATTAAAAATGTGTAAAATAAACCAGGGCATGAAGCAAGTACAACAACAACAGCAGTTGCAGAAATGAAGGCAAAGAAAAATAAACCGTCTCATTACGAAGGGAGATAAACAGCCGATTAGTTGCAAATGCCTAAACAGCCGATTAGCCTGTGAAGCACCGCACATATCTTCAACATCCAATTGAAATGATGCACTTGCATAGAATTGCAACGCCACGGAAAATTGTTGGAGGGGATGTAACGCATTGCTCATCGTAGGTTGATCCAGGTCATCTTGCACTGGATTCAGCAGCCAACGAAATGATTCCTTTGAGAGTCTAACACCAGACAAATTTTATATTGTCACACTTCACCAGAGGATTGCATCGACCCCCAAACATTCTCAATGCACGTTGGTGAACTGCCCTATTCCTATCCTCTTCTGCCACCTCTTGAGCCAATTTAAGCACTCCAAATGCATCCATATTTACCGTCCCATTTAAACTACAAATTTATAAGCCATGCAATTCTCCCTTTGCTGTAGTTATTGTCTGTGGATGACTGCAATTATAACTGTAACCAGCATCCTTACTGCAGTACATAAACCACAATAGTGTAACCTATAGTGATTTTAAAGTTAACTTAAACTGCCAGGAAATATTTGAGTACAACTGCAGTTCCAACCATACCACTTTTGCCGAATGCTTGCTTCAAGGTCTTAAACGCACTCGAAAACATACCCTCGCTGGCAGGGTGTAAAAGTTCATTATTTAAATGCTTGTGATTAAGTTTTGATTGTGCATTAGATAGTCACTCTTTGGTGATTGGTGACTAACTTTAAATGAGTGATCATCGCACATTAGCGATTTTACATGTGTAACTCTTAAACACCCTTCATAAATTTGGCCCTTAATGTTGAGGCACAAAATTTTATTTTGGAAAGAATCAACATCCAAAAGACCCCCACAGCCTTCTATTTTTCCTCCAACACCCACAAAAGGGCAAATTCATTGGTTACTTTCATAAGGTATCGAAGACAATAACGGTCATTTGAATTACCATTCTTGTGCCATATCCACATCCGAGCATTCCTACAGGTAATGTACAAGCTAACCTCAAGCAATGAATTGTAACAGAGTACTAAGTACACACACAATGGCTTACTCTTTTCAAAGATGCCCTGGGATCTTTAAAGCTGACAAATTAAATGGCAATCGTACAACGGGTTTTACATTTCCTTTTGAAAGATGACATTTTCCAAGACACAGCGATCCTTATCTTGTATCACTCAATATGTTTGAGTTAGACTTCTGTAATCAAACCCAGATTACCAACCAAATTAGATATTGAAAGACCCTTGACTTGGGAGGTTTGTGGGAGCAATCAAATGAAGTATGCTCATCACAAGTGAGAGATCTCTTCTTTGAATTAACAACCACAACCCTGAAAGATGTCCACAAAATTTTAATAGGACTTACTAATGCCTAAATTGATGTGAAGAAAAAAACAAAACTGCAAAACCTTGTACTATTATAAAGATTTTGTGTGGATGTAAGATATTGTTGCAGTGCTTGCAGCCAAGGTTAATCCCAACCAACCCAAATTGCGGTGACAGGTGATTAACACCGCCATACTGGATGGCCGAGCAGTTTTTCCTCATTAGGAGGAGGACACGATAATCCTCGGAGATTATAACATGCGCGGGAAGAGCATGAGGCAATGGCGGTGTGACGGAGCACAGGAATGGATGCACAGGGGGGTTTATACTCGAACCCCATGACAAATACACCGACAACCACTTAAAATGAACACATTTAATGAAAATATACAAATATTTATAAAGGACAATAATCAGAATATTACAATATGTGAAGTAAATTAAAGTCTAAGTTGAGGTGCCTCAAACACACAGACTTTAAAAAATACAGACAAGGGGAAAACGAAACAAAAGCAAAGCAAATCCTCCCTTTATTCTGGGACTTAGCTTCGTCCAGCGATGGTCTTTATGGAACTTGGAATCGAGGCGCTTCATAGACGCGCCCAAAAATGGCGCCAAACCGCTCCCTCGCAGCGGGAAAAAAACGTACGTCAGGCAATTCGTGAGCGGTATCCAACACAAGGGCTCAGGGACCCCGTTCAGCCTCTTCATGCATCAATTGTCCTCACTGACTCTGCGGCTTTGCAGAATCGCACCATCCCCTCCTGTGATACACGAGGCCTCGATGCCCGTCCCACACGACCAGCCAAGAGTGTATGGCCAGCGTCTCACTTCACCACACGAGCCAAATCGCCTAAGCACAAATACGAGAATTGTGCAGTCTTCTTCATGCGTTGAAGCAAAGCCATTTCGTCGTATGAGAGGAGAGCAAAGCGAGATCCTCCGTCCTAGCCACATTCCTACCACGACTACAACTGCCATCCTCATACCGACCTCATGCGTTCCTCCTCCAAACTCTCAACTCTGACTGACGTCACACCGAACCCTCCCCCCCTACCCCCCGCCCCATTTCCTCCTCTAGGGTGTGGCTTGCTCTCACGAAACCTGGGAAGGCGCGGCCTCTGCCCACTCGGCTAGCTTCTGACATCACGCCCATCAATCATCAGCCTCGGGGGTGTGACCTCACCTGCCGTCACCCTTGGAGGTGGGGCTTCTGTCTGCACGGCACATTTGGCTTGCTTGTAAACGCAAAAACGTAGGAATAGGTTACAGGGATCAATCACATGCTGGGCGAACTTATTATTAATCCCTATCTAATTAACACCGCACTTACACCCCCCCCCCCCCGCCAAACATAGCAAACAGTGATGCATGCAAAACTCTTTAACTTTTGCTTACCTGAGATCGACTGCTGTTGGTCCAAAGATCAAAAGCACCTTTTTGGTCGCCATCAAACCCAACTTTTGTTTCCAGCAAAGCTTTTAGCTCGCTGACTGTCAATGACCCATTAATACTGTATTTGTTCAGGAGAGTCTGAAGCAGGAAGCCTCCATCATCCATGTTGGTCCTCTTTGCTTGAGAAGGAACCATTATGTATGCGAGGATGACAGTGACTATTAACTTGGACAGAAAGCTTCCTCCATTCTTTGGAGCCATAGAAAAATGTTGATTTTTCCAGACTATCAAAATCTGCCTCTCAGAAACATCATCTCTGAAATACAAACAAAAGAAAGGAATATGATGATGTCATTTTCAAAATTCACATTATTTTTTTCTACCACAATTGAAGATATCATGACAAGGGAATTTTGTTGTTTTTTTAAGTTGTTTTTGGCATTTACACCATTGGGAGTTCTTTGAAATAAAGGGAGGTAGTCGTAGAAAAAAATATTGGCACCCTTGAACTTTTTTCAAATAATGCACCATTTACTTCAAATAATTGTTGTAATTAAATAATCTTTTGATATCCACAAATGTATTTCTTTGGTTTGCAGTGGAACAAAACAAAAAAAGCTGAAAAAAATTAAGAAATCCTAGTTTATTCCACACATAAATCCTAAAATGGCCTGGACAAAATTATTGGCACCTTTTCAAAGTTGTTAGAAATTATTAGATTTTGAGCAGGTGATTCTCCTTTACTTTGGAATTGAACTCACCTGTGATGAGTTGCAGGTGCCTGCAAAATAAAAATCACTCATTCAACCAGTATGAATAGAGAAAAGGAGTCATTCTGCTGCTTTGTGTTGTGTCACTGTTTGGCAATGAGCATGGAGAAAAGAATGAAAACCAGAGAATTGTCTGAAGAGGTCAGACACAAGATTGTAGCCAAGCATGGACAATCTCAAAGCTACAAGTAAATCTCCAGAGACCTTGATGTTCATGTGTCCACCGCACACAATGTTATCAGGAAGTTTAAAGCCCATGGCACTGCAACCAACCTCCCTGGACATGGCCACAAGAGAAGACTTAATCAAAGATTGCAGCGAAGGATTGTTCAAATGGTGAAGAACGTACCTCAATCAACTGCCAAACAGATTCAAGCTGACCTTCGGACACAAGGTACTACAAATAATGCACCATTTTCTGCACAAATAATGCACCACTCGTACCATCTGTCGCCAACTCAATGAAAGGGGGTTCTATGGTAGAAAACCCAGAAGGATAGAGAGAGATAGAGAGCGAGAGCGAGAGCACTAAGAAAGCCCAACTGGAGTTTGCCAAAACACACCTGAACAAGCCAAAATCCTTCTGGGAGAATGTCTTGTGGATGAATGAGACCAAATTAGAGTTTTTTGGAAAAGCACATCATCTCTGTTCACAGAAAACAAAATGAAGCCTTCAAAGAAAAGAACACCTTCCCTAGTCAAACATGGAGGAGGTTCAGTGATGTTTGGGGTTGCTGTGCTGCCTCTGGCACTGGGTGCCTTGAATGTGTGCATAGCATCATGAAATCAGGAGATTACCAAGGCATTTTGGAGTACAATGTTCAACCCAGTGTCATAAAACTGGGTCTCCATAGAAGGTCATGCATCTGGCAGCAGGACAATGACTCCAAACACACTTAACAAAGCACCCAGGAATGGTTCAAGACAAAATGATGGACTGTTCTGAAGTGGCCAGCAATGAGTCCTTATCTAAATCCCATTGAATACCTGTGGGGAGATCTGAAAACAGCAGTTGGGAGAAGGAACCCTTCAAATCTGGGAGAACTGGAGCAGTTTGCACAAGAAGAGTGGGCCAAACTGCCAGTAGAGAGGTATAGGAAGTTCATTCATGGCTATAGGAAGCACTTGACTGCAGTTATTTTGTCCAAAGGCTATGGTACCACATATTAAGTCGAGGGTGTCAATTATAATTTTGTCAATGCTATTTCTATTTATTTTCTGATTTAAAAGGATATATTAAGTTTTGAATTAAACACAGTTTCTGTGATATCAACAGTGAAATAAAGAATTGTGGAGACCAAATACTTTTCTCAATTTCAACTTATTTTTTTAGAGAAAATTGAGTTATTTGAAAAAAGTGCAAGGGTGCCAATATTTTTGTCAACGACTGTACGTATGAATAAAGTCATTGAAATAACAAATTAAAGAGTATGAAGGGAGTCACTCAAATATCGAATTTATTAAAAAACAAAATTGATACCTGTACTCATAATAATTCACTAGATAGGCTACTCTTGCTTAAATCAAAACAAAATGACAATTTCTATGACAACGAAGAATAATATCAGCAAAATCATATTTGCAAATAGAGCGAGACATGAAAAAGTACGAACGCATTGCTGACCTTGAAAATAATATTCAATGTCAACACCAAAACAAACAGTGACTCAACAAGAAAAGCACTCGGGAGAGTGCATACCTCCACGAGGCTGAACAGTTTACATTTTCTATCCCACTGATAGGCCGGATACGGGTCTTCAACAAAATGTAATCAATTCATCCTTGTCACACACCCAACATGTCCACCAAGTTTCGTCCAAATCTGTCCACAACTTTTTGAAATATTGTGCTATATATTGTTTTTTTGCCCCATCTCTCAACGGTGAAGAATCTTAAATTGTAGAATCCAAATCTTCACCAAAATTGAATCAATTCATCCTAGTCACATACTCAACTTGTCCACCAAGTTTTGCCAGAATCAGTCTTTAACTTTTTGAGATATCCTTCTCACAAACAGATCAAAAGCAAGAACTTATTTTTTCTATCACCCCTGCCTGTCAACACCAAAACAAATAATGACAATGAGAATGGCACTCGGTAAAGCGCATACCTCCACCAGACTGAACAGTTTACATTTTGACGACATCTTCGGTGGCAGACATAAATAGAGTATATCAAGATATGCCCTTGGAGATATTTTTGGTCAGAAATAGCATATATACTATAAAAAAATAGGACTGCCTGTCCTGAAGCTTACCTGGATCAGGAGCAACAGTCCCTCAAACCGACCCACCTCCCTCCCCCCTCCCAAACCACCCAACTGCACACACACTTAGACCGTGATGTTTTTAATGCCATGAACAAACTTTGGTACATCACGGGTGATGAAGGTCGTGGTCAAGATTCATGGAAATTGGGTGTGTAGTTCAGAGAAGAGGGCAAATATTTTTTGGGGGTCAACCCCCCCCCCTCCCGAAGACTCCTTTAATGAGTGTAGATTTTGATGCAGTCAATACACTTTGGTACATGACAGGTGATTAGGGTTGTGGTCAAGTTTCATTGAAGTCGTGCATGTAGTTTGGGAGGAGAGCAAATACCTATCTTTGGGGGGGGTCAAACCCCACTCTATAGACCCCCATAACGAGCTCAGATTTTGATGTGGTCGATATACTTTGGTATATTATGGGTGATGAAGGTTGTGGTCAAATTTCATCAAATTGTGTGTGTAGTTTCTTTTTGGGGAGAAGGTGGATGTAGCAAATCCCTATTTCATTTATTTTTGGGGGGAAGGGGGGGGGGTTAACGCCCCCCCCAATAGATCCTATTAATGAGCGCAGATTTTGATGCAGTCAATAAACCTTCGTTCGGCATCAGATATGCTTGGCATCAGACATCAGAAACTTGTGGTCAAGCTTCAACAAAATCGTGTGTTTAGTTTCGGCGATAATGTCTGAAGTGTTTACAGCCTGACACTCACTCACCTACAGACACTGCTCAATCGCATAAGCTCATCTGACTGAAGTCCAGGTGAGCCAAAGATTAATATATGGGCTGTTCTACAGTAATATGCTACATATATGTAATAATATGCTACAATAAGGGTCTTATCTTCAGGAGCTATCACAGAATTCCTAAAGTATCTATAGAATACCACTAACATGTTTTTAGATGTATATAAAAACGTAGATATATACATATATACATATATACATATATACATATATATACATATATACATATATATATACATATATATATATATATATATATACTATTAATAGCAAAACCGCTATGGTCCTAAAATTAAAGCGTGCAGATAAAATTTTATTCACTGTGATGGGAATATATCTTTGTCTTAAGTGTAATATTAAAAATGAAATAGATTTACCAAGAGTTTTATATGAACACATACGTTTTTGATTGAGACTGGTTTAGATTATATGTGTAAAAAGACTTTACTTATGATATCCCACACCTGAATTTGCCAAAAAAAAAATACTTTAATGTGAATGCTGGGGGGTTGAAAACAGAGTAACAAACGTTATGCTATCGGTCAATTCGTCATGAAAGAAACAAAATGCTCAAGCTGCACAACCTTTAAAAATAGTCTTGTTATTTTTGTGATAACATAACTTTACCTAAATGACAAATGTGTAACAAAGGATAACATTAGTGGTAAGTCCATATCGCCGTAAAAGCTGTACAAAAATCTGGCTTTCCGATTGCGGTCCAAAGTCACGTTTGTTAAGGCCCGGTCACACCTCGACGTTTTAGCCAACGTATGCCGATTTTTGAATTTTTTTCTAAAACGCTGGCACACGTTGAATACGTTATGGGTAAGTTTTGATAACATTGAGAGCATGCTGAAAAACACTGCCATACAACGTTGTACGTTGGCTTTAAACGTTGTACTTTTTGGTTGTCCTCAAATTTTTTCATGCTTGAAATTTCACGACGTATGCCGGCGTATGACTCGCACGTTCCGCTACGATGGCCACAAGTTGTATGCACGGTCTGCGATCGTTGACAGATGTCAACACATGCTACTTATAAGTTAATCATAAGTTGAGACACGCCGAGGTAATGTTTAGCGTACCCGAAACTTATTTCTAACCTATGATTAACGTGTTGTTGGCACGTTACGCGATCGTTGCCACACATCGACAGACGTTACTTTTAAGTTACTCATAGGCTGAAAGATGTCGGTATAATGGATCGTCCTTGCATCAGCGTCCACGGCCACGGCCAGGACACTTATTTGCAGCATTCTTCAAAATTTTCTTCGGCATGACGAGGATGTTCACACTTTGATGTCTAGCTTGGCTATGATTCCAATTGTCCATCGGCAGCGTCTATTTAAAATAGTCGAGTTTGAGTGTTTTAACACGTTCAGAAGAAACGCTTCAAATTTCCAAACCCCAGCGTCAAAAAACAAAGGCGAGTGACAGCAATTTAAATTGTTCATTGTAAACAATGAAAATAGCTGAGTGGTACCGTTTAAAAGTCGTTGAGTGTAAAAAAAATCAAATTGTTGAGCGCAAGCGTCTACTTTCAATAGTGGAGATGCAGCCATTTAAATCGTTGAGTTCATCATTTAAATCGTTAAATCGTTAAACGCAAGGACGATCCATCATAACCCACACCCTCCCCTCACACTCACCCACTACTGCCAACATGAACAAACTACTACTATTACTAATACTAATACTGATACTGATACTGCTGACATGGACATCGACTCAAAAAGGACTCGAAAACACTGTTGGGTTCCCCTTTTATGAGCAGCATTTTTATATACCAATTCCCAAAACCGCTGGGAACACGTCTTTATATGGCAGTTGTAAGCTAGAAACACGTTAATTTTTTTTTTTTTTTTGTCGACCGGAAGACGTCATTGGAATACGTCGACATACGTCGATGTGTGTTGGGACTACGTAAAGAATTGGTTCAAAGCACGTCAAACATAAGTTAGAAATAAGTTTCGCGTAAAAAAGACATTACAGCGACGTGTTTCGACTTATGAGTAGCTTATAAGTAGCCTTTGTGGACGTGTGTAAGCGTCCACATATCGTGTGTAAAACTTATCCCCATCGCATGCGGAACGTGTGTCATACACCGAGTACGTCGTAAAATTTTGAACATGTTTAAAATTTCTTGACGTACTCTACTTACTACGACGTATGATAGCGTACTTTAGCGTTGTACTCACGTATACCAAACTTACTCACACCGTATTTGACGTGCCCCAACGTTTTAGACACATTTTTCTTAGGTTGGCATACGCTGGCAAGATTGCCAAGGTGTGACCGCGATGTTGACACTTCCATTTCTACGGCAGTTATGATTCGAATCGTTGTGCGTCAGCCTTTTAATAGGCTACGTCACAACATCGTCGGCGATGCGTGCAACGCGCTATGCCTAAGTTAGACTATCGTTGGGTATCGGTTGTGTAGGCCGACAACAGGTTCAGCATTCGTTGGTATAAGTTATCTATAACACAATGAAACGTTCTGTGTCCGTTATCAATGCGTTATACATAAGACCAAGTCGCTATGAATACGTCCGAATCTTTAAAAAAAAAAAACATCAAAAGTTCAACGTAAGCCAGCGTTTTACATACATTTTAATACGTTGCCATCGCTGGCTAAAACGTCAAGGTGTGACCGGGCCTTTACAGAAGGCTTTGAGCCAGTCAGACGCCGTTTAATAATCATCACTACGAGAGCCTACGCTATATATATATATATATATATATATATATATATATATATATATATATATATATATATATATATATATATATATATATATATATATATATATATATATATATATATATATATATGTCGGGGATTGAATGTACTCTAACAGCAACCAAGCATGTTTTGGTGGTTTGTTAAACCCTTGAGCTAATTGGAAATAGGGAAAGGATAAATCTTCCCAATGTTTATCTGTGCACTGTCAAATAACTTGTTTTGCCAGCCTAAGGGCTGGCACTGTTACACCACAGCTGGCCTTGTTGACTGTTTGGAGTGGCCTTTCTGACCGGGCAGCTGGGCTGCCTGGAATCTGTTGGATTACTGTCCAGAACTGCTAAAGCCCAACAACATGTAGGAGGCTACCTTGCAAACCGTGATAAGGGAAGGAAGGGAGCTGTTTCTGTACTCTCTGTGCTCTCTTATCAGCAGTACTGGCAGGAGAATGCTAAAAAACTAATGAATGGTAACAAATCCTCTTTGACAAGCAGTCATTCAGAGGTCACAGTAAACTGAATATAAGGAAGTGCTGAAAGCCAGCTCACCAGAGGATTAGGCTGGGTGGACTATTGTGTTCAAAGCCTGTTGTCTCCATATGCATATGTCTGATGTGTAATAAAACCTTCTCTTCCAAGATCGGTGGGAACAAAGCTTGATCTTAATCAGTGTGGACCTCACCTGGATATATATATATATATATATATATATATATATATATATATATATATATATATATATATATATATATATATATATATATATATATATATATATATACATACACACATACACATACACAAGGAAGAATAGCATTTCTTGAAAAAAATAACTTCTGAGGTAATGCCAAAAACTTGAATGTCAATATAACATTTGTTACATTTCTGTTAATGAAGACAGAACACCCCATCAATAAATTGTGCTGGGTTAGATTATCTTCTTACTGTTGGATTCCAGTAGTGGAGGGGTCAGTCTTTTATTTCCCCTCATTTGCAAGATAAACTGGACACACTTAATGTGGACTATGTATGTAACACAATGGTTACCCATTACTGTGGAAAGGCTCATACATACATACATACACACACACACACACACACATACACACACACACACACACACACACACACACACACACACACACACACACACACACACACACACACACACACACACACACACACACACACACACACACACACTTCGCTGATGAGAATACAAAGGAGGGGTGGGGAGAAAGTGAGGAGGTGGAGGGAGAGGGAAAGAGAGAGAGGAGGGAGGGTGAGTGAGGAGGGGTGGGGGAAGGGAAAGCAGGATGAGGTGAGGGGAAGGGAAGGCAAACGTGTAGTGGAGCATTAATTACGATTCATAGTGTCTCATCAAAATGATTCAGTAAATAAAAATATGGAAGACGGAAACAAAATAATGTCTGAAATCCATTTTCTACTCGTCATGTAATAAATACCACCCAGATACGTCAGAAGACAAACACGATCCGGACATAATAATCACCCGGATACGGCTAGAGAGAGAGTGACAGAGTGAGAGAGAGAGTGAGAGTGAGCTTTGCTTAAATAAATACACTGAGTTATTAAAATTTTCAGATTTCACTCGAGTTTGACAGTTATTTTGTCCACGTGATTCAATCCTCCAAAAATCAAATTATACTAGGAATACGCGTGCACATGCACGGGATAGCAGTACAACATAGCTGGTAGTAGACGACAGTCCGTACACGGGGAATGACAAAAATACACATTGTGCAAAATGCAAGTGGTACTATGGAATGCCAAGACTTCCCAAACATTGTCGACATGTCCGCAAAGTTCCACAGCAATTTCATAGGGATCGTGTGATGGCGAGCCGAGTTTTTAGTGTGCAAGCTTGGTATTATAATAGAGATGTCAATTAGTCCATGAAAAATCACATCATATAATACATGAAATCACTCCAAGCTCCAAATTTGAAAAATATAGCACTTACAAAAGCAATGCATACAGAAATTCATAGGTATGTAGATGAGGCATTCAATGATATCAGTGAGGAAAGTGAAAAAAAACGTTGAGCACTTTATCGTTGATAAACCATTGGGGCCTGTTCCAAGTCAAGGCATTGTTGACTGAAGACCACAGCAAGGGAGAATGAGGTGACTGAGGATGTGCCTTGATAAAATATTTAATTAAATAAAGCTGTTAATTATCTTCAAAAGGGGTGCTTTAATTAACCCAAACACCCAGTTTTCAGTTATGGACATAGACAGACACAGACACCAAATTTTGCATGTTGCAAAAGGGTACCCCAAAATGGTTTCTTGTAGGGTAGCATATCTGGGGGAGGGAGTTCAAGGCAAGGGTAAGACCCCTTTTTTCTTTATGTAAATGTGTATCATATTGCATCCCTGATGGTAGCTGGTATTACAAATCATCTTCTTAAATAAAGAAAGTTAAAACAACTTAACAATATACAAAATAGTAATGTTGAAATCTGAGAATAATTCAAAATTTTCAAAATGCTTCACTTCACTCATTTTAAGTGGAGGTTTAAACCAAAGAATCCAACAATGACATTTGCAGCAAAGCAGAAGCGATTTTTGCTCATGCCATTAACAGATATAAGCAGCAAAGATGGTTGTGACAGGTGATGTTAGCATTATCAATTTGAATAACAATTCAAAGGTCGGATAATGCCGATAATTATGTTATTAATTTAAACAGCACACATGCAGATAAGTTACATAATCATTCTGACTTTATTCTCATTAATCATTCTGACTGATGAAAAACCGATAAAGAAATAAATAATCAAGAAAGAAAGATAAAGAAACAACTTAAAAACATGCATTACAATGATGTTGAAATCTGATTGAGAATAAGTTGAAATTTTCAAAATGTTTAATTTCACTCATTTTTAAGTGCAAGTTCAAACCAAAGCAACTTGATGAAGGCTTGAAGAAGATGGATCACAGGATGGCCGAGATGCATGCACACTCACCTTTAAGCTGTCGAGCCTAGGTTTGAATCTTGGCCAAGCTAGAAACAGTGATCTCAGGATTTCACAGGCAGGCTGTGTGCCAGCATTAAACCAGGCATCCCGTTTGCTGGCATTAGTTGGTGGCCATTGAAGATCCCATAGTGTCCTTCGTGAAAAGTGTGCCAGCTATCACCAGCACCCTGGCCAAATTAAAAATTCTTGCCCTAACATTAGTCGAATGTCAGGCTTGGCCAGCCGGTTCGTGAAAGACTCGAGCCAAAATCTCCCCTGGCCAACCTTGCAAGAACATGGGAATAATTGTGGCAGTGAAGAAGAAGAAGAATAAGGAGGCTGATTAAGGTGATGTTAGTCGACTTCAAAGCAGATGGAAGATGGCCTCAGGCAAATGACAGGGTGAATAGAGCAATTTAATGTTTGTGAAGTATATGTCTTTTGATCTAATCTGTCAGTGAAGCCATAGGTCAAAATGCCCAGTGTGATGTAATGTAAGAGCATATTTAAACCATTACCCTCATCCACACTTCTGCAAATGAAGTGGCAACTAGTCCAGGATTGGTTTTCAGCCAAAGAAAACGTTTACAGCAGTCATGTCATGTATGCCCTAATGCTCTGTTGGCCATACCTATATCATTCAAACCAGCTATCAAAAGACTAGGTTAATGTGATATCTATTTAACATAAAGCAAAAATGAGTGAATTTTTGAAGCTATGAATAACCAAATCCACTTTACACCCCAGCAAGAAAACTGCAGTCCAAAAACAGGAAACACCTCATACCTCAACACTGGACATCAAGATGATCAGAAAGATGACTTCTGTTTTTTTTATTATTGACGAAGGTGATGTGAGCAGACGGAAATGACTTTGGGTAAATTTTACAGTGAATCGAGTAGAATGTCTGAAGTACAACATTTTGTCTTTTGATAAAATCTGTCAAAAAAAGAGACGGGTACTTTTTCTAGTGTTTTGATAACATACGGAAGTCAAGTTTATCTGAACCATTCAATAAGATTTTTGAGGGCATTTGTGGAATTGGTTCTTTCTTATTGGGATGAAGAATGGATGATCACCAAAACAATGCAGTAGAGGTTGGATGGGCTTTTACAATGCAAGATCTTTTGCTAACGGTGCTCTTTTGCACCATTATATGTACCAGTAACATTTAGATAACTCATGTGGTCAGTTATGATATTACCGTGCACTTCTGGCAGAAAGCATGAAACTTCGCACAATAATAATGACACCCACAGAACAATTTTAGCCTGGGAGCCACTTCATTTTTTCTTTCTGTACTAATTAACAGCGTGTTATAAACAAGCACTCTAACTGGGCGTGGCACACTCATATTCATCCAAATTCAAGCTGGAGTAATGAAAGAATGTTGGACAAAATGGTGGCCGAAAGTAAAATTTGCAAGAATTTCGAACCAAATCTTCGCTTTTTTGATGTTTACCGAACAGTAAATGATCCCAAGATGATTCAGCTGTCAGAACAGGTAAGATTTGCTTGCTATTATTATATAATGATGAAATGGCGTGGTACAACAGTCTGATGAGCATCTCATGATGTCGTTTGTGTTGGTTTTTTGTCGACAAATATGATGACGGTTCTTGATCAGATTCATTCGCCGTCTGTAATATCTGACAGATTCAGTCATCAGAAAACATTCTGATGCCCTAAAGCACCTTGCTTTATAGCCTTGACAGAATAATTCTGTCTGTGCTGGGCACTGTCTGTGCTGGTGTTAGGTCGATCCAATGCTATTTAGTAGTGCCAATTTGCGACATGTTCAGGGGCCGCTGGCTTCACATGGTTATTACTCAAAAAGAAAGTGATGTTCACTTTTGAAGTCAACTCACAGGCTTACCCAAATGCTTCATTCAGATATATGGTGTGTAAATTATCCGATCATAAATTGAATTCCTTTTTTATTGGAACAATTTTGGAGAGAGGTCTGCCTGATATGTAAACATTTCCTGCTGACGCAGTGCTTCCCACTCACAGAAACGACCAATTTTTTTACTTATTTTAGAAAAATATATCATGATTAAACTTTTTATTGTCCGATACATGTTTATAGTGATTTAAATTTTTTTATTTAATTGGAATTTGATGCTTTATTGCTCCTGAATTATTTTATGTTTTGTTTGGACGATGCAAAACCAGAGTGTGGTGACCAAAACCTGTCGCATCTTCTCACGCATGACGACCCCAATCTGTTATGGCGCTAAAGAGATTTGATCACTGTGCTGGGCACAGACAATTATCTCTCATTTTGTGCTGTTGCGGATGTCAAGGTTTTCCCAAGTCTGACGCTGCCAGTCGTGGTGTTCATTACTAATTTTGTCTTCCCTCGGGCCCATCTAACAAAGCTCATAGTGTGGACATGAATATAAATAATGTCTTCCTAAGTTCAAATTTTAAAATGTCCAGAGATGATCATTTGGCCTCATCAGTCCCATATGGATGAAGCATACTCAGCAGGCTGGTGTTTTGTATGAAATTATGTTGCTATGCACAACATGATTCAGAAGGGTATGCTAAAGATACACTGTGTGGAGAGCAGGCCTATTGTTGAGAGTTTTGCTTAGACTATGGCACATAATCATGTTCTTCTTAAATCAATTGTGGAAAAACATGCAATTCTCTGCCCATCATTACAATCCTCCCAGAGTCAATAAGACTCACAAAATTTGATTGCGACTACTATGCCCCGAGACAGGGTGAGAATAATTGATGGATTATTTCAACGTGGAGTTCTCTTTTTCCAAGTCCCTGATGCAGAGGGTGGTAGGAGAGTAAACTGGGAACTTTGTATCGTTTGCCAAACAACAAAAGAAGACGGCATGGATGGCGTCGACTTTGTGCCCGGAGTTGACGGAAGCTCTATTATACATCGCTCGTAACCCGTTCGCAATTCCTGCTGAAGACTCAGCGCATTTCACCACCATCCAGAAGTTTGTTTGTGTAATGTACGATCAGTCCCTGGAATGCACAACTGTAGATGAGGCACGGAAGAACCTCTTTTGCTAGAAATCTGTCCGAGGCCTTGATTGGCTGCCACCAACAAAGGTAGGCAATAAGAAGTCTTTATTTGTTTGCTCCGTTTAACAGAACATTCCATTCTTCCATGATGAACTTTCAACACTTAAACTTCTTGATCTGATCTTAAGTGTTTGTTACATATCAACGGCGCTGAAAGTTTCCTCGAGGACAAATGGTTAAATTTCCTCTTTATTTCAGGATGCCTCACATCAGTATCTCAAGCGAGCCATCTATCAATGTGGAGTATGGATGTGCAGTCCCGATCCAAGTCGTCCAGACGTTACGCCATCGGATTACGGCTGGAGGAAAGTTCAAGACAGATGGGAGCCTGTGTGGACTGTTAAACCGATTGTATCAGCCTGCCAACAGCTGATCAAATGCACATGTAAGAATGTATCTTGTGTGTGCAAATGTGCATGAGCTGAACTGAAGTGCACTTACTTATAAATGTAAGTGTGAATGTGCGAAGTAAATGTGCTAAGTATATTGTGGACTGGTGAGTAACAACATTCTTGTATCGAATCATGTTGCCTCTCACTGAAGATAGTGTGACCTTGCTACTTGTTCAGTGTTTGGGCATATTGCCTACTGTTGTGGAATATTCTTCGTTCTGGTAGATTCAGAACTGTGAGATTTGGTAAGTGACTCGAGAAATTGAAACATTTTCACTTATTTTGTAGTTGAATGGACTGAACATGTTTTGCAATAACCAATATACGAATCAGTTTGACCGACTGTCTCTTTCCAACGGTCACCATCTTGGATTTTTTGAGCCAGTATCCTGAATTTATCATGGTTGAGACGTCACACTGGGGTGAAAATAATCACAGAAATCGATTCTACACCCCCAAAATTAGTATAAATCTTTGTATTACACAAATGTTTGGTCCTGTTGGTTCGTTAGTGGGAAAATTAGCCCAAACTATGGATGCCAAATTGTATTTCAACTCCAAGATGACCTCCAAACATGAAAAGGTCAAAAAGTTGAATTTCTTCACCCAAAATAAATATGATTTCATGTTTCATTTGTGCAGTTTTGTTGGTTACTTCAAAAGTTATGAAACAATCCAATTTGACGGCGTTGAGGGACCTAATTAGCATAAATTATGCAAATTATGCTCTCCAAGGTCATTTTCCAGTGTGGCTCCCAGGTCAATTTTTTTTGTTAACACCTTGGCTACCTCCATGCCAAATTTGGTGCTTTCTGCCAGAAGTGCATGGTACATTTGAATATCCTGACGAACTGACCACACAAAGAGAAATGTAAAAGGAAATACCAATTATTTCAGAAACTGTTAGTTGAAAGTTGGGAGAAGCTTGCAGGCCATTATGCAAGAAGTTCAGAAATAGTGACATTTCTGGTCACTTGGCACATGAAGTATGGGAAATAGAAGGCTAGCAAGGCCTAAACTGAACAATCCTCAGACACTAGCATCTGAACTTGGGATGGCTTTTGCTGAAATCGGGAAAAGACATGCAGGGCAGACATCCATATTAGGTTGTGAACGGTTTATGTGATCAGTCCTTGGATGATTAAAAAGTAAGAAAACTTCCCACAAATCAGAACATGCCACAAGCAAGTGTTCACGTATTTCATGGTGATATTCTTGCTGATTGGCTAACAGTTTATATAAATATTTGTTTTGCTGTGATGCAATTTTGCTCTTTGGATTAATGTTTTGCTGCTATAGCATCTTACCCTAATAATTATTACATAATAAAATGGTATATTATAGTCAGTGACATGGATGTGGTATGCAGTGAGCACATGTTAGGCAACAATCTAAGCAAGCCAGCAGGGTTATGATTCTAAATGAAAAGAGCTTAGATAGAGCGAGTTGAGTCGGTCCAAAGTGATCACTGACAATCTTACATGAGATAAGGGACACTAGAAATGTCCAGGCATGCCCAGAGAAGACAAGGTGTGCGGTAGTGTGCTCAGACAGAGCCAACCTTTGCTTCACAATGCCAAACTGTATATGACGTCAGCAAACATTTCTGTTGTCAGACCTGAAAGCGATACGACAAAAAAAAATGCTGGCAATAACTTTTCAGCATCATGTGCTTGCAGAGCCAAATCAAAAAACAAGCAGTTCAGCCTTAATGTCTCTTCCCATCAGGGCATGATTCAAATAAATTATCTTTTTAACCAAAGCATGAACTGGTGACCCATAATTTTAACTCGTGCAGCAAAATGTTACTAGCACAGCAAATGTATTTATTACCTCTACTACTGAAGGTGAAGGAGGTTATGTTTTTTTCTGTGTTTCTGTCTGTTTGTGTGCAGGATATCTCAAAAAGTTGTGGATGGATCCAGATTTTGTGGACAGGTTGGGTGTGTGACAAGGAAGAATTGATTCAATTTGATTCCGGATCCGATTTTCAAGTGAAGATTCGAGTCCGGATCAGACTACTAGAATCTTTTAAAGTGATTCTTTACCATTGAGAGATAGGGCCAAAAATGATATATAGCACAATATCTCAAAAAGTTGTGGACGGATTCGGATGAAACTTGGTGGACATGTTGGGTGTGTGACAAGGAAGAGTTTATTAAATTTTGGTGAAAATCCAGATCAAACGACTACAATTTTTTAAGCGATTCTTCACCATCAGAGACAGGGCTAAAAACGATATATAGCACGATATTTCAAAAATGTATTGGGCCCGATATGTTCTCGTGGATCAGGCATTGTGTGGCGGAGGTATGCACTCTACCAAATGCCCTTATAGTTTGAACAGTGATCAATGCTCATGTCATTTTGTTTAACATTTTCCAAGTTAACCAGACTCTGTGGTTTAATGGTTGGTTGGAGTGTCTCCTCAGAGTCTGGGAGGTTGGTGGTTCAAACCCTGGCCAAGTCATGCCAAAGATCTGAAGAAAAAAAAATGGAACATGCCACTTCCTTGCTTAACGTGCACCATTTAAAAGGTAAGAGCACGGACAATCCCATAGGTTGGCATCCTTCATGGGTAGGAAGAAGTAGGAAGAAATACCTCCTCAGGAAATGTACAGCTGACTGTTGTGAGAAAGGCGGTGCCATTATTGTGGCGTCACAGGTATCCAGAGTACGTGGCAGCACTTCCCCAAAGTTCAGTGGCTGTATTTTCATCAAAAATTACTGTGTTGTGTCTGGAATCTTCGTCTGTATATCTTCTGTGTGTACATGAGCGTCTCCACTACGAGCCTTAGATCCTGTAAAAATAATAAATAAAAGTGTGCTAAAAACAGAGGAATGATTTGATGTTCGGCCGGTGGGGGAAAATTATTCCACATATCATATGCACTGTAGAGAAATCATGATTACAGAGGAAAAACCAAAAAAACAAATAAACCAATGTCACCCGCAGGATGACCCGTATCTTGTCAAAAGGTGACCACGTGTGACTTCTTTAAGGTCACACTGAGGTGAACAGAGCTGCGATCCACCAGGAGCGACTCCTTGAGGAATATCTGCCTACGAGAGATTCCGATGAGAATCGTTCTGCAAACCATGAAAAATATTCTTTTGCCTCATAACGTCACCAAATGACGTCATAATGTCTCAAACTTGACATCTCTAGAAAGCACTCATCGAGGTGTTCAATTTGAGGTACTACACGATATGGTTCCTAAAACTTGAAAATTTGACCTTGGGGTCAAATATGTTTGACCTTAGGTGCTAACCATTAAGGTCAAGGCCAATCACCACCAAAAATTAATCAGCTGAGCGCCAGACCATGAACTATATTCCCATGAAGTTTGAAGATGATCCGATCAAAATTACTCAAAAAATAAGGGTTTCGTCGACTCCCCTGATTTGCGACAAAGTGACCTTGACCTTCAAAATTTTGTGCACTGAAAGTGACCTCTATAGGCCTCTGATATGCGAAGTTACAAAAATTTCCAATGATAACTGTGCTCTGCAGAATTTTTTTATACGTGATTACAGACAAACAAAAAAAAATAATAAAAAAAACATACAAGCTGACTCACATATCTTGCAAAAACTTCGTTTTGGCAAGATAACAAGCAGTCAAAGACTGGTACTTACGAAATCGTCAACTTGACCTCTGACCTTGTCTAATAAAAGCTGTCTCTTGAGAAGGTAGCGACGGAAACCAGAAGTTTCTACGATGAATCTGTACCAAACCATCAGAAATCGTAACGTCGACCGAAGCATAAAATCTCCATTTCTCCACGCAATTATTTAATATTACTTTATCAAAGTCGCAAAACCGTAATATTCGGCCATCCACCAACAATCTTTACATAAACCGACGGCTTAGCGAGTCAGGCATGCGACGATAACCTTTATTGGGATAAAAAAATGACTTTTAAACACCATCTTTATCGAAAACACCGTCAGCGCGCACACGCAAAACCTTTACGTGACTCAACGACGCGTCTGCTCGAGCGCACTGCATCACGTGACGACCCGTGACGCGTCGAGTGAAATATTTTATACAATCATAAAACGTCTCTAAAACATCCGATTTTTACCAGAATTTCGACAACCGAGTTTTAAGCATCCTAAGCGATCGCAAAAACCGAAGACAAAATTAAAATCGAAGTTAAAACGAACTCGTAATGTCGAGCGAAGCAAAAATACTCCATTTCTACACATTAATTTACGGAATTATGTTTGACCTCACTGTGACCGATTTTGACCAAAATCGAATCAGCGTGAGCCATCACCCTCCTGAATCACGTGGTGTAATTTGACATTGGTAGCTTCTTCCGTTCGAGTTATCGTGCCTACAAACAAACAAACAAGCAGTCATAGACTGGTACTTAGGAAATCATCAACTTGACCTCTGACCTTGTCTAATAAAAGCTGCCTCTAGAGAAGGTAGCGACGCAAACCAGAAGTTTCTACGATGATTCTGTACGAAACCATCAAAAATCGAATGTTTGACCTCACTGTGACCTTGACCTTTGACCGATTTTGCCAAAAATCTAATCAGCGAGAGCCATCACCCTCCTGAATCACATGGTGTAATTTGACATTGGTAGCTTCTTCCATTCTCGAGTTAATCGTGCCTACAAACAAACAAACACACAAACAAACAAAAACGGAAGTGATCAATATACTTACGAAATCTTTAGATTTCGGAAGTAACAAACACACAAACAGAGGACAGAAGTCATCAATATACTTACGAAATCTTTAGATTTCGTCAGTAAAAAACAAACAGAAAGGGGTGAAAACAGTAACCTCCATCCATCTTCGATGGCGGAGGTTAAAAATACCCCTGAGTGGGAGTGCCGGTCATCTCTGCCAGAGGTCGAAAGTAACTCTGTGCCAGACTGGAATAGGGGCAGTTCATAAAGTACGTACGCTCTACTTCCAGGTTTCAAAACCACCCACCCACCCCCCTCATACATCGCTAATCGCTTGCAAAGCCAGCAGTTCCTTATGAACCGATGTTTGCAAGTCATGACAATGCAGTCCCTAGCGGTGTAATTTACCTTTTTCTTTTAATATCACAGCATGTCATTTATGAAAATAAAAGTACAAATTGACATTCAAGACAATGTTAATGTCATAAATGAAAGTAAGTGTACATATAAACTTGTGTTCCATTGTTTTAGTTAAATCTGACAAAAGCTTCAAATGTAATATTTGTCTCGGCGAGTTCCGGTTCTTAATTTAATGCTTTGATTTTTGTATGTACTTTATGAACGGCCCATACGGGGAATTAGAGCGAAGCTTGAAGGGCTATAAAATCGGAACGAGAGCAAATTTCAAAAAAATGGCTCGTGTTGTTCGAGATAATAGTCCATAGTATCTGAATCACTGATAACATTAGATCTCTCTTAATAAATGAGGGAGGAGATACGATTTGAAAGACGATTTTCGCAACTTTGACAGCCTCGTGACGTTGACCTCGACCTTGGACGACCTTGAAAGTTATATCGTTGTGCATGTCTCATCGACCTCAATCCATTCTACTATTGGTTATTTGTCTCCACTCGGCTTGATTGTGGACGGACGGACGGACAGACTTCGAGACTGTTATTATTACGTCATCTCCACTGAGATGATAGAGATGACCTAAAAATGGATGAATGCAGAGCGTTTTGGAATTAATAAACTATATTGAAAAGTTCGTGGAATCTGGAATTGCTATCTTTAAGTTATCTGAGGTCCACTCCCTCTATGTTCATCGTCTTGAAGATATGGGCATCAACAAGGATGTAAACAAGACCAGGTTAAAAGATAAATTGTTACAGCACTTCCCTGAATCCCAAGAGCAGCAAAATGGAAAGTATACCATAATTGTTTTCAAAGAAGGGATGAGAAGCATGTTGAGTGAAGCTCTCAAGGTCCATGATTTTTCAGAAGATACTGCCATATTGGCTGAAGCAGCTATGATTAATGGAAAGGACATTTTCAATCATGATAGCTTTAGATTTTGTGGAAGCTTTCCATCCAAATGTCAAGAAAACTCCATACCTTCCAGTCTCAAATCTTTGATCTCTTTGGTCCTGAATAGACTAAACTTAAAGAATCAACATCATCATGAATCTCAGGCACCTCTCTCAATTGGTCAAGCAATATACTTCAACACCAAGAAGAAAACATCCAAGCCAGATGCACACACGCGGCTGTAGAGCGTGAGCCTCGTGACCCACTTCCAGTTGCGGACCCACTTCCAGTTGCGGACCCACTTCCAGTCTACATTGAATTGAACATTCATGCTCTAACAAGAAGCAAAAACTCGATCCAGCAGCTTTATCATATGGGAATCTGTATATCCTATGAAAGGGTTATCGACCTTGAGGATCAGATGGTATTCAGCTTGTAAACACTTTGAGGAAGATGGAGTAGGTTTTTTTTTCCACTTGTTTAGGTAAAGGGTGCTTCATTGTTGGAGCTCTTGATAATTTAGATCATAATCCTAGTTCCACCACTTCACAATCTTCTTTTCATGGAACTGGTATCAGCTTGTTCCAATTTCCCACAGAATCGAATGCTACTGAACTCTTTCTATAGAGTGCAGCCTGCGGCTGCTGGTTGCATCATTGGTTGGGACGCGGCTTTTTCCGCTGATGCAGTGTCCCCCTTACCAGTACACTGGTGCTCATTTTTCCGACCTCGAAAGGATGACAGGCTGAGTCAACCTCCTGGTGTGTATTAATTCAGCGGCCAACGGGGCTTGAACTCAGGACCCTAGGATCCCAAGCCGCCACCGTAACCACTAAGCCAACACCAAGTTGTTACTGAACTGAGACCACTTATCATATCACCACTTTCTGAAATGTAAATATAACCAAGAGGGATACATCACTTTCATGAAAGGCAAGAAAGCCAACTCATATCAGTTGTTGTGCTGCTTATTCTGGTATATTGACTGACTTATAGTCTAAATCATAATATATTGTTCAGGAATTACGTACATGTATTGATATCCTGTATAAATAAACTAATATATTATTGAAAAAGTTCTATTTTTGAAGTCATAATGACAAAATAAGCTGGCAGAGGACATTCATATGAGTAAAATAATATTTTTTGACCCTAAAAAGCCCTATTTTGACACCAAATTTATGTTGATAGCACTTCTAGAACCAGAGATATGTGATTTTTTAATTTTCATTGGCGGCCATCTTGGATTTTACTGCGCTGATCGCGTACCGAGAATATTTCATCAGGGCTCCCCTTCTAAATTTGTTTCCTATGGCCAAAAGAAGCCATAAACAAAGTTTGGCGCTTTTGTCCGCCCTGTAACGATTATCACCCTAAACCACCCCACTATTAGCCAATTCGGGCTGAGGGGTAAAAAGTTCAATGTATAAATGATAGTCCGTCGGTCAATGTAAAAAAAAACAAATTTTCATATAGAATCTTGGCAACTGTGTTTAATTCCATCTAAATACATCACTGATCAGAAAAAAATGTTATTGCCAGTTTTTCTGTGTGGTCCCAGGGTCATTATTGGTACAAAATAAACATTGGTGTGAAAAATTCGATAATATTTGACCAAAAATTTAGTTTCTTTAGTAAGTAATAGAAAGGCTGTTTGGGCCGTAAATTGTTCATTTGGGTCCGACAGACTCTGGTAATTCCGCTCGGTTACACTGGACCGAGGTCGCTAGAGCGACTCAGTTTGACAGAGCCCATCGAGGGTGTGGTTTCCCTGGTAGCTGGACTGCGTGGGTACTTAGGTATATTGAACTTTGGCAATTAACCCTACCCCACGCAGTCGTGGTATTGGCGTCCATGGTCTGCTGAGGGACCAGTGACGTTTGGAGTTATCCAAGGATCATGACCTAAATTCCGGGTGTTCGGTGGGAGACGACTGCACTGCTCCACCTAGTGGTCGTTTATCGCCACCCACCCACGGCCCACAACAATATTACAGACACTTCACTGGCCTCTGGCAAATTATAGCGTCGAATGTGTTCATCAGATGGTCGCTTCTTGGCATCGATAACCATCTTGATTGAGTTGTCACTGTTAGTCAACTCAATGGCAGATTTGAGAGAATAAATGTAAGGATTTATATCTCCGAGTAAATTCTGTAGTTCAGTCAGTATTCCAGCATATGCACAGGTGGTGTAAGAATAGCTGTACATCAACACCGTGTTGACCCGTTCAGCCGTTTCGGAGTCTATAGCGGACATAATGGGTGAATTATAGTATGTACTAGCAAAGTACCCGCCCATGGGCGGGTACAGTTATCTGTTGAATGGCGTTGGTCCCGTCTCGATCGGATGAAATTGAGAAATTGATGTTATCCGGTGATCTTGACCCCGTGACCTTTGACCTTGACCCCCTTATGTCCGTTCCCAAGGATCACATATGCCAAGTTTCATCTCATTCTATAAAGGACAAACAAACATGAAAAATTGACGTTTTAGTCAATTTATGACGTCATAACTCGAAAACCGGGAGTCAAAAGTGAATGTCGTCAATCAACTGTGTCATTTAATTTTGATTATCTGTCGAATGGCGTTGGTCCTGTCTCGATCGGATGAAATTGAGAAATTGAAGTTACCCGGTGACCTTGAACTTGACCCCCCCCCCCCATGTCCGTTCTCATGTCCCAAGGATCACTCATGCCAAGTTTCATCTATTCCATCCAACGGTTCAGCTGGCTATAAAGGACGAACAAACAAACAAACACACATACAAACATATTCTATTTTTTTAGTATAGTAGATACCGTGTGACCCCTTAAAATGATCAGAATGATCCAATCCACCATGAGAGTATGTTTCCATATAGTAATGAGTCCCTATGTGTGAATATTGTGCAGTTAAATGCTATTAATGTATAATTCTTCACTACAAGTACCAGCACATGGAGTCTCAAAAAGATGAGCATTTGAATTTCCAATGGACAAAGTGTCGCATTAAGAATTTTCAAACATCAGTCACTCCTATTGTGAACCAATGTGTCCCACTTCAAACCACATATATTTACACCTGAGTCCTTGCTCCTTATGTTACTCCTCTTCCTCATCTTGTCCAATTACAGTGGGTTGTGTGTTGTGACATTTGTCCTCATCTCCCAGGCAGTGGCAGAGTTCAGTGCAGACAAGATTGTGGTGTCTGCAAGAGCAGCTGCCTGAGCATGTCCTGTCTGTGGATGCACAGCTGCATCGCGTCAGCTGCAAAACTGCATCTGGAGCTGGTGCTTCCTCGGTCAGCACTGGCACCAGTCGACCAATTTGCTGCTGCCATCCAAGCTCCAGAGGGTTGGGGATGACTGGGTCGAGGACCAGGTCCTGTGACCAAACACTCACCTGTACATGTGCTCGCCTGATATGCTCCAACCAAGCACCATGGGTAGGTGGTAGTTTGTCCACTCCTTGTTCAGGCTTCAGTAGTTTGAAGAGGTGCCACCTGAGGTCCTTCGCCTGGGTGATGTGGAGTCGTCTAGGATAGAATAGTGCGCACAAGAACTCTTCACAGCCCTTGACCACTTCAGCGGATGGTTCGGCTCCTTCTCCAAGCCCAGCCAGTGCAGCAAGTACCGTGGGGCTTGATGCAAGGAATGCTGTGAAGCATCCCTTTTTGCCCTTTCCTTGTACGTGTCCAGTTGTATCACACCCGGTCAGTGCGTGCCAGTTGATTAAAGCAGATGCTTTATCTGGACCAAGTTGGTCATAGATTGGTTTCAGCATGACTGTGACGACGCTCCATGATACCCATGATTACTGCTGGTTCGATGACCAGTTGTGGCACCCTGCGAAGAGCCAGGAGTAGGACATCGGTGTCTTGGGAGTATAGGTGGACTCTGAGTCCTGTTTCTGCAACTTCCACCACATGTAGAATCATGAGAGTGTCTGCCTCTTCATGTGTGCTCACACCTGTAGAGACAGGGCAGTCGGAGTTTGTCACGACACCACTGCATGTCACGGTCACCAGGTTTCCAGCAGTACTCATGTCGATGAGTTTTTGAGCCAGGTACTGAGTGAGTGAACCCTTTGTGCCGTTGCTTGCGAGAAAAGTACCTTGTACTATGTAGGATCGGATTCCCTTTGACTTGCCTCTGCGCCGTTCTCTTGTGCCTTCCTTCAGTGAAGATACTTTGGTATAGTTATCAAAGATAACCCTCACTTGGTCATAGCCTCGAGCTTTTGAGTCGATGATCTTGACATATGATGTGCCAAGGTCACTGCAGTTATTGAAGTTCTTGACGGCCATCAACTCCTGCAAGACTGCCATTCGGACTTTCAAACATTCTGTGGAACGTTGACTCTGATGACATGGGGGTGAGTGTCACTTGTCTGTCTGTCTTGCAGGCCTGTACTATTGATTGAGACGGATGAGACACGAGTTGTGCAAGTGTTCGGTGTGTGTCTCGGTTGTTGCAGCTTTTGCTCCTTGCAAGACCCATCTTGTGAAGATGATCAGTTCAGCTGGTACACCTGATTCACTGCACCCGACCAGTGACCCATTAAAGGACCATGGATCATCCTTTCTAGACCATAGGATAGCTTGCCTAATTTTGTTGGAACACCGGAAGATTGTGTTCATCTCTCCTTTGATGTCTCTCTCCTCTATTGCCTGGTCTATAGCAGAGCGACCAGCTTCATTGGAATGTAGGACTGCTGACTTCCTCCTTCGTGCATCAGTGATTGTGAAATTTGTGATGTTCTGTTGGATTTTCTCCAAGAGGACCTGCCGAGTGATTTTCTCATTGTGAATTCCATGATCGTGCATCATATTGGTGTACAGTGCAGCCACCTCGGTCAGTGTAATGATGTCTCCTTGATTCAAGCGCTCTTTTAATTCGGCAAAGAAATCAATCTCTGCCGAAATAGATGCCACAGTGTCTTTGTCTGACTGGTTGTCCCTGTTACTGAGCCTTTGGGGCTGCTGCACGTAGCGCTGCCAGTGCATTGTGTGGCAACTTGTGTGGTACTTGATGTCCCTGGACAGGAAGTCTCCCTCCGCAAGGCTGTCTGTCATATTCAATTTCCATTGGTCATTATGACTGACATCTACAATCTTTTTGACTGATTTTCCAATGTCTGAAGTTCTGCATAAGTGAACCTGCTCTGGGTTTGAACCAGATCTGGCATGTTTCTTTTCGTGTTTGATATCTTGGCAGTAGAAACAAAGCTCTCGGTTGAACAGGCTGACGTGGGATTGTGCGAGTGACCTTTTCATTGACTCAGCAGATTCACTGCTATCAGGCATCGTGGTACTACTTGACATGGGTCGTTCCCCTTCCTTCTTGTATGACAACACGCTTGAACTCTTCGCACAGTGCATTCTCGTATGGCTTTTTGTCTCTGTCAGTGTGCCCTTTGTGTATCACCTCACTGTAGCATGTCCTTTGCCATACAGCATGGTTTCGTTCCAAGATCTCCGCTGACAAACCATGCAGCCATTGATTCAAATCAACGAAGTCAGGATTCCTATATTCAGCTCTTTGACTGGTATCGTCAATAAATTTCTGACAGCTTTCACGTTTTGGATAAGTCAGTGAATCCAGCTCTCTCCCTTTGTTTTTAGTGTTCACCCACTGTTCTCCTTGGCATTTGAGGCAGACGTTAAAATCAATTTATTGTTTCTTTATAGGTGGTTCTCCTAATGCTGCAGAGGTGGCCATCTTCGTTTATGTTCTCTGTGAAGGTGCAGATGTTGGGCTTGACAAAAGTCGGCAATCAGAACTTGCAACAGCAATGAAGTCGAAGCTGGGACGTATTAATCTGCAACTTACGAAACAAATGCAATAATAAGGTGACACCAGTGGCGGATCTACGGGGGGGGGCAGGGGCCTGACCCCCCCTCCCCCCACAGACCAAAAAAATGCCAAATTTTCTCACATATACACTCCAGCTTTGCTCGAGATTCTGCTAAGCCTCAAGCAGGCCGCAGAAACGAATTTCCGGGTGCCTATTTTTCAAAATTTTCTGGGGGAGGACCCCCAGACCTCCCTCACGGACTTCGCGTCTTCGGCACTCGTGAGTCAGGGCCGACGCCCCCCCCCCCTTGAAATTTCCTAGATCCGCGACTGCAGCCCCATATGTTACCTAAGATCATAAAATATCAGTTGTTAGTAGAATTAGTGTAGTATTTTGTATTATTAAATTTTTAAACAATCAAACCATATTTTGACTCTGAGGGTACAAAATACCTTAAGAAAAATTGGCAATATTTGTTTTCGTATTTTACGAGATAATTTGGATGAATTGAAATGCATTTAAATGCATTTGCCAAAAGTCTGGCTCCCCAAAATTGAAAAATATTTTTACGGCAACTAAAATTTTTTCAAATACTTTTGCTCAGAAATCACCCCGGGACCAAATAGAAAAACTGGCAACATGTTTTTTTTATGTCCTAAATACTATTTAGAGGAATTTAAATGCATTTGCCGAGATTATAAACAAAAAGATGACAAGATTTAATTTTTTTTTTTACATTGACCCATAGACTATGATGTAAACGAAAAAAGTGGTAAGCAGAGGTCAAACCCCAGCATGGAGCCTTTCCACACAACCACAAACACACCAGGGATAATGTTCTGCATCACTCCGCCAGGATCTGGACATAGTCAGAGGACCCATCCATCCATCGGGACCATACTCTGTGCAGAGCATTGGTGCTGCCTCAGCAGTCTCCTTGGCTATTAGGAACAATCCTGGTGGGTCGCCACTCCGACACAGAATACCAGCATGCTGGCACTCATTTTGCCGACCTCGGAAGGATGACAGGTCGAGTTAACCCCAACTGGTATTAATTCAACAGCTGAGTGGGATTTGAACTCAGGACCCTCGGATCCCAAGCCCACCACCCGAACCATTAAGCCAACACCAGGTAGAGATATACCACCCAAACCAACACATTTGCTGCCAAAGTACGTTTCAAGCCTCGAGAAAATACAACACGAAGTCATTCACCGACCGCAGAAAATCTCCGAATAAAGTCCCCTCAAGAGAATGCTATGCCTTCGGCAAAAATGCTACGGTTAGAACGATACTCTCACATACTATAGTTGGTAACATGTCCGACTGCAGTCGCCTGCAGTCGTCTTCAAAGAATTACTGCAGGAAAGGAATGCTATTTTTCTCTGGGCATGCCAAAGGGGATCCCTCCTCCCCCACCCCGGGGGATCCCTCCCCCCCCCACCCCAGGGGATCCCTCTCCAACGCCCACAAACATTAATGCCGCCCGTGCTCCTGTCGGGTTGGCCGAAGGGAAGTCCCTGGCCCAAGACCTTCACGAACCAGCTCGGGCAAGTCCGCCACGAACAAACATCACCAATGCATCGACACTACCATCTGTACACAGGAGCCCCCATCAAACAAACAAACAAACAAACAAGCAGTCACAGACTGGTACTTACGAAATAGTCAACTTGACCTCTGACCTTGTCAAATAAAAGCTGTCTCGAGAGAAGGTAGCGACGCAAACCAGAAGTTTCTACGATGATTCTGTACCAAACCATCAAAAATCGAATGTTTTGGATGTTTGACCTCACTGCGACCTTGACCTTTGAACGATTTTGACCAAAATCTAATCAGCGCTAGCCATCAACCTCCTGAATCACGTGGTGCAATTTGACATTGGTAGCTTCTTCCGTTCGAGTTATCTGTACCAAACCATCAAAAATCAAAAATTTGACCTCACTATGACCTTGACCTTTGACCGATTTTGACCAAAATCTAATCAGCACGAGCCATCGCCCTCCTGAATCACGTGGTGTAATTTGACATTGGTAGCTCCTTCCGTTCGAGTTATCGTGCCTACAAACAAACAAACAAACAAGCAGTCATAGACTGGTACTTACGAAATCGTCAACTTGACCTCTGACTTTGTCTAATAAAAGCTGTCTCTGGAGAAGGGAGCGATGCAAACCAGAAGTTTCTACGATGATTCTGTACCAAACCATCAAAAATCGAATATTTGACCTCACTGTGACCTTGACCTTTGACCGATTTTGACCAAAATCTAATCAGCGCTAGCCATCACCCTCCTGAATCACGTGGTGTAACTTGACATTGGTAGCTTCTTCCCTTCTCGAGTTATTGTGCCTACACACAAACAAACAAACATACAAACAAACGTACAAACAAACAAACAAACAAACAAACAGAAACGGAAGTCATCAATATACTTACGAAATCTTTAGATTTCGTAAGTAACAAGCAGTCATAGACTGGTACTTACGAAATCGTCAACTTGACCTCTGACCTTGTCTAATAAAAGCTGTCTCTAGAGAAGGTAGCGACGCAAACCAGAAGTTTCCACCATGATTCTGTATCAAACCATCAAAAATCGAATGTTTTGGATGTTTGACCTCACTGTGACCTTGACCTTTGACAGATTGTGACCAAAATCTAATCAGCGTCAGCCACCACCCTCCTGAATCACGTGGTGTAATTTGACATTGGTAGCTTCTTCCGTTCTCGAGTTATCGTTGCAACAAACACACACACAAACAGATGACGGAATTCATCAACATACTTACGAAATCTAAAGATTTCGTAAGTAACAAACATAGACTGCTACTAACGAAATCGTCAACTTGACCTCTGACCTTGTCTAATAAAAGCCGTCTCGAGAGAAGGTAGCGACGCAAACCAGAAGTTTCTACGATGATTCTGTATCAAACCATCAAAAATCGTAACGTCGACCGAAGCAAAAATCTCCATTTCTTCACGCAATTATTCATTAACGAAACTCAACGACGTGTCTGCTCGAGTGCACTGCATCATGGGACGACCCATGACGCGTCGAGTGAAATATTTTTTATACAATCTTAAAATGTCTCCAAAACATCCGATTTTTACCAGAATTTCTACAACTGAGTTTTAAGCAAACTAAGCGATCGCAAAAACCGAAGACAAAATTAAAATCAAAGTTAAAATGAACTCGTAACGTCGAGCGAAGCAAAAATACTCCATTTCTCCATGTGAATTTACGGAATTATGTTTGACCTCACCGTGACCTCGACCTTTGACCAAAATCTAACCAGCACTAGCCATCACCCTCCTGAATCACGTGGTGTAATTTGACATTGGTCGCATCTTCCGTTCTCGAGTTATCGTGCCTACAAACAAACAAACAAACAAGCAGTCATAGACTGGTACTTACGAAATTGTCAACTTGACCTCTGACCTTGTCGAATAAAAGCTGTCTCGAGAGAAGGTGGCGACGCAAACCAGAAGTTTCTACGATGATTCTGTACCAAACCATCAAAAATAGAATGTTTTGGATGTTTGACCTCACTGTGACCTTGACCTTTGACCAAAATGTAATCAGCGCCAGCCATCACCCTCCTGAATCACGTGGTGTAATTTGACATTGGTAGCTTCTTCCGATAGAGTTATTTTTTGGATGTTTGACATCACTGTGACCTTGACCTTTCACCGATTTTGACCAAAATGTAATCAGCGCCAGCCATCACCCTCCTGAATCACGTGGTGTAATTTGACATTGGTAGTTTCTTCCGTTCTCGAGTTATCATGCCTAAAAACAAACAAACAAACAAACAAGCAGTCATAGACTGGTACTTACAAAATAGTCAACTTGACCTCTGACCTTGTCTAATAAAAGCTGTCTCTTGATAAGGTCGCGGGCAAACCAGAAGTTTCTACGATGATTCTGTACCAAACCATCAAAAATCGAATGTTTTGGATGTTTGACCTCACTGTGACCTTGACATTAGACCGATTTTGACCAAAATCTAATCGGCGCTAGCCACCACCCTCCTGAATCACATGGTGTAATTTGAGATTGGTAGCTTCTTCCGTTCGAGTTATCTGTACCAAACTATCAAAAATCGAATATTTGACCTCACCGTGACCTTGACCTTTGACCAATTTTGACCAAAATCTAATCAGCACTAGCTATCACCCTCCTGAATTACGTGGTGTAATTTGACATTGGTAACTTCTTCCGTTCTCGAGTTATCGTCCCTACAAACAAACAAACAAACAAACAAGCAGTCATAGACTGGTACTTATGAAATCGTCAACTTGACCTCTGACCTTGTCTAATAAAAGCTGTGTCGAGAGAAGGTAGCGACGCAAACCAGAAGTTTCTATGATGATTCTGTTCCAAACCATCAAAAATCGAATGTTTTGGATGTTTGACCTCACTGTGACCTTTGACCGATTTTGACCAAAATCTAATCAGCGCTAGCCATCACCCTCCTGAATCACGTGGTGTAATTTGACATTGGTAGCTTCTTCCGTTCTCGAGTTATCTGTACCAAACCATCAAAAATCGAATATTTGACCTCACTGTGACCGATTTCGTCCAAAATATAATCAGCACTAGCCAACAGCCTCCTGAAACACGTGGTTTAATTTGACATTGGTAGCTTCTTCCATTCTCGAGTTATCTGTACCAAACCATCAAAAATCGAATATTTGACCTCACTGTGACCTTGACCTTTGACCGATTTTGACCAAAATGTAATCAGCACTAGCCATCACCCGCCTGAATCACGTGGTGTAATTTGACATTGGTAGCTTCTTCCGTTCTCGAGTTATAGTGCCTACAAACAAACAAACAAACAAGCAGTCATCGACTGGTACTTAAGAAATCGTCAACTTGACCTCTGACCTTGTCTAATAAAAGCTGTCTCTCGAGAAGGTAGTGACGCAAACTAGAAGTTTCTACGATGATTCTGTACCAAACCATCAAAAATCGAATGTTTTGGATGTTTGACCTCACTGTGACCTTGACCTTTGACCGATTTTGACCAAAATCTAATCAGCACTTGCCATCACCCTCTTGAATCACGTGGTGCAATTTGACATTGGTAGCTTCTTCCGTTCGAGTTATCTGTACCAAACCATCAAAAATCGAATATTTGACCTCACTGTGACCTTGACCTTTGACCGATTTCGACCAAAATCTAATCAGCACTTGCCATCACCCTCCTACATCAGGTGGTGTAATTTGACATTGGTAGCTTCTTCCGTTCTCGAGTTATCGTGCCTACAAACAAACAAACAAACAAAAAAACAGAAATGGAAGTCATCAATATACTTACAAAATCTTTATATTTCGTAAGCAACAAACAAACAAACAAACGGAAGGCATCAATGTACTTACGAAATCTTTAGATTTCGTAAGTAACAAACAGAAACGGAACTGATCAATATACTTAGGAAATCTTTAGATTTCGTAAGTAACAAGCAGTCATGGACTGGTACTTACGAAATCGTCAACTTGACGGTTAAGAGCCACAAAAGGTGAATCCTACAGTAGATCAAGTTGACAAGTTAATTTATCTTATACTTTTTATTAATCTATGAACTTGTATGTGAAAATACATGCCGTGGATTCAACACATTTCTCAACTGCAATTGCTAACTCACCCCAGCTAATCTATATGGCAGCAGCAGCCAACCGATACATGATTGACATTTGTCATAGACTATGCAATTTTCAAACAGCACATATTGTGAACTACAGTCATGCGCCGCTTAACGACGTTCCGGGCAATGACGGATCGCATATACGACGGATCTGCCAGCTCTGAAAAAAAAAAAAAATGAAAAAAAAAATGTATCTGAAAAATTCCTATCGCCGAGTGATGTCGCCGACGTAGCGCTGCCAGTCATATAAAAATAGCACGTACAATTATGTACGCTGTACAGTACATAATACTTCATAATGATAATAAACGACAGTGTGGCCCTGTTATAATGCGATCGTTGAGGTCCATAAAATGTCATCACGAAAAAAGCATGGTCGTGCTAAATCGGGATTCAAGGAAATCGGCTTTCAAACTGAACCAATGTTTGCACGTTTACCTTCCAGCAAGTAAATTACCTTTGAATTGAAGAATTCCACGAATAAATCGTTTTTACAGTCGAAATTAAAACACGAATTTCTTTTTGGTGAAACTTTTCATGTTGTTAAAACAATCGCACTGTTCCGAAAATATATATCACAATTGACAGGTGCTCGTTTCTTCATTTATAAATTATAACATAGATGCAATGATTACGTATTTATAAAATCCAAACGCTATTTATTTATCTTTCTATAATCGATGCGAGAGGAGATTGTAAGCTGCTGCTAACAACACCGATGGCCGTCATGAACAGCACAAAGGTAAAACTAACGTGTCTTCCGTCTCTTGGACGTGTGTTACAATTGCCAACAGTATTCAGTACAGTAACATGCTGTACAGGTTTGTATCCGAGGAGCAATAGGCTATACCATATAGCCTTGGTGTGTAGTTTTGTGTAAGTAAGATGTTCGAAAACGAAAACGAAAAAAAAAAGATGTTCGCACAACGACGACGTCGCTTAACGACGAGTTTCTCAGAATGTACCCTCGTCGTTAAGTGGCGCATGACTGTACTCATAATGTTTTGGAAATTAAATATATATATTTTGTTGGAATGAACATTCAGTTTACTAAATGTTCTAATATCAAGAAAAATTTAAAGTTGTCAGTAAAATCTTGTTCAACATGTACTGTCCCAAACATAGATATGATTAACATGCAAATTGACTTTAAAACGAGCACGTAATGCCATGTGTTACAATCCCCCTCATTAGCATAATCTTCAGTTAAGCCTCAGATATGACACCTGACATAAATCTCATAAAACATCCGATTTTTACAAGAATTTCAACAACCGAGTATTAAGCATACTTAACCGTTACCAAAAGTGAAGACAGGATTGAAATTGACTTTAAAAAAATACCCCCCGAGCGGGAGTGCCGGTCATCTCTGCTTGAGGTCAAAAGTAAGTAACTCTGTGCCGGACTGGAATAGGGGCAGTTCATAAAGTACGGACGCTCTACTTCCGGGTTTCAAAACCACCCACCCCCTCTGTATGTAGGCGAGTGACCCCCACCCACTCTGTATGTTGGCTAGTGACCCCCACCCACCCCCATATGTGTCTCATATCACATCACAATACTTGAAGAGTACAACGAACTGTAGATTTATCTCAAATGCATCAGTAATTATTAACTATGGTAATACAGTAATATGGAACAATTATTGACGTCCACGGATTCAACATCACGTCTAAAATGTTCCTGTGAACGGGCATATTTTTCCCCCTCGCGATGACGACAGGCTCACCATCTTCTGAAACGCTTTCATGTAGTCTGACACCACTTTCATAAAGTATGTATGCAGCCGTCGTACCACCCACCCACCCCTGTACGCAGGCCGTACGCGGGCTTTAAACCACCCACCCATCCCCCTCATACATCGCTAATCGCTTGCAAAGCCAGCAATTCCTTATGAACCGGTGTTTGTAAGTCATGACGATGCAGTCCCTAGCGGTGTAATTTACCTTTTTCTTTTAATATCATAGCACGTCATTTATGAAAATAAAAGTATAAATTGACATTCAAGACAATGTTAATGTCATAAATGAAAGCAAGTGTGCATATAAACTTGTATTCCATTGTTTTAGTTAAATCTGACAAAAGCTTCAAATATAATATTGGTCTCGGAGAGTTCCGGTTCTTAATTTAATACTTTTTTTTTTGTATGTACTATATGAACGGCCCATACGGGGAATCAGAGCGAAGTTTGAAGGGCTATAAAATCGGAACGAGAGCAAATTTCAAAAAAATGGTGTGTTGTTTGAGATAATACTCCGTACTATCTGAATCACTAATAACATTTGATATCTCTTGATAAATGAGGGAGGAGATACGATTTGAAATTGATGATTTTCGCAACTTTGACAGCTTCGTGACGTTGACCTCGAAAGTTATATCGTTGTGCATGTCTCATCGACCTCCATCCATTCCACTATTGGTTATTTGTCTCCACTCGGTTTGATTGTGGACGGACGTACGGACAGACTTCGAGACTTATTATTAGGTCATCTCTACTGAGATAAAGATGCCCTAACGAGCGCGTAATGCCGTGTGTTACAATCCCCATCATTAGCATAATATTCAATGCATAATACCTCAGTCAGATACGACACCAGACATAAATCTCATAAAACATCCGATTTTTACCAGAATTTCGACAACCGAGTTTTAAGCGTCGTAAGCGATTGCAAAAAACCGAAGACAAAAATAAAATCAAAGTTAAAATGAACTCGGAACGTCGAGCGAAGCAAAAATCTCCATTTCTCCACGCAATTATTCAATATTATTTTATCAAAGTCACAAAACCGTAATATTCGGGCATCCACCAACAATCTTTACATAATCCGACAGCTCAGCGAGTCAGGCATGCGACAATAAACTTTATTGGGATAAAAAAAGACTTTTAAACACCATATTTATCGAAAACACCGTCAGCGCGCACACGCAAAACCTTTACGCGACTCAACGACGCGTCTGCTCGAGCGCATTGCATCACGGGACGACCTGTGACGCGACAAGTGAAATATTCTTTAAACAATTTTAAAACGTCTCCAAAACATCCGATTTTTACCAGAATTTCGACAACCGAGTTTTATGCGTCCTAAGCGATCGCAAAAACCGAAGACAAAATTAAAATCGAAGTTAAAACGAACTCGTAACGTCGAGCGAAGCAAAAATACTCCATTTCTCCACATGAATTTACGGAATTACGTTTGACCTCACTGTGACCTTGACCTTTGACCGATTTTGACCAAAATCTAAGCAGCGCTAGCCATCACCCTCCTGAATCACGCGGTGTAATTTGACATTGGAAGCTTCTTCCGTTCTCGAGTTATCGTGCCTACAAACAAACAAACAAACAAGCAGTCATGGACTGGTACTTACGAAATCGTCAACTTGACCTCTGACCTTGTCTAATAAAATCTGTCTCTTGAGAAGGTAGCAACGCAAATCAGAAGTTTCTACGATGATTCTGTACCAAACCATCAAAAATCGTAACGTCGACCGAAGCAAAAATCTCCATTTCTCCACGCAATTATTTTATCAAAGTCACAAAACCGTAATATTCGGCCATCCACTAACAATCTTTACATAATCCGACGGCTCAGCGAGTCAGGCATGCGATGATACCCTTTATTGGGATAAAAATGACTTTTAAACACCATCTTTATCGAAAACAACCTCAGCGCGCACACAGAAAACCTTTACGTGACTCAACGACGCGTCTGCTAGAGCGCGCTGCATCATGGGATGACCCGTGATGCGGAGTGAAATATTTTGTATCCAATCTTAAAACGTCTCCAAAACATCCGATTTTTAGCAGAATTTCGCAACCGAGTTTTCAGCGTCCGAAGCGATCGCAAAAACCGAAGACAAAATTAAAATTGAAGTTAAAACGAACTCGTAACGTCGACCGAAGCAAAAATACTCCATTTCTCCATATTAATTTATGGAATTATGTTTGACCTCACTGTGACCTTGACCTTTGACCAAAATCTAATCAGCGCTAGCCATCACCCTCCTGAATCACGTGCTCTAATTTGACATTGGAAGCTTCTTCCGTTCTTGAGTTATCATGCCTACAAACAAACAAAAACACAAACAAACACACAAACAGAAACGGAAGTGATCAATATACTTACGAAATCTTTAGATTTTGTAAGTGACAAACACACAAACAAACAAACAAACAGAAACGGAAGTGATCAATATACTTTCGAAATCTTTAGATTTCGTAAGTAACAAGCAGTCAGACTGGTACTTAGAAATTGTCAACTTGACCTCTGACCTTCTCTAATAAAAGCTGTCTCTGGAGAAGGTAAAGACGCAAACCACAAGTTTCTACAATGATTCTGTACCAAACCATCAAAAATCGTAATGTCGACCGAAGCAAAAATCACCATTTCTCCACGCAATTATTTAATATATATTTTATCAGTCACAAAACCGTAATATTCGGCCATCCACCAACAATCTTTACATAATCCGACGGCTCAGTGAGTCAGGCATGCGACGATAACCTTTATTGGGATTAAAATGACTTAAACACCATCTTTATCGAAAACACCATCGGCGCGCACACGGAAAACCTTCACGTGATCATCGACGCCTCTGCTCGAGCGCGCTGCACCACGTGACGACCCGTGACGCGACGAGTGAAATATTTTTTATACAATCTTAAAACGTCTCCAAAACATCCGATTTTTACCAGAATTTCGACAACAGAGTTTTAAGCATCCTCAGCGATCGCAAAAACCGAAGACAAAATTAAAATCGAAGTTAAAACGAACTCGTAACATCGACCGAAGCAAAAATACTCCATTTCTCCACATGAATTTACGGAATTATGTTTGACCTCACTGTGACCTTGACCTCTGACCTTGTCTGATAAAAGCTGTCTCTGGAGAAGGTAGCGACGCAAACCAGAAGTTTCTACGATGATTCTGTATGAAACCATCAAAAATCGAATGTTTTGGATGTTTGACCTCATTGTGAACTTGAGCTTTGACCGATTTTGACCAAAATCTAATCAGCGCTAGCCACCACCCTCCTGAATCACGTGGTGTAATTTGACATTGGTAGCTTCTTCCGTTCTCGAGTTATCATTTTTTGGATGTTTGACCTCACTGTGACCTTGATCTTTGACTGATTTTGACCAAAATCTAATCAGCACTAGCCATCACCCTCCTGAATCATGTGGTGTATTTGACATTGGTACCTTCTTCCGTTCGAGTTATCGTGCCTACAAACAAACAAACAGAAACGGAAGTCATCAATATACTTACGAAATCTTTAGATTTCGTAAGTTACAAACACAGACAGATGACGGAAGTCATCAATATTCTGAGGAAATCTTTAGATTTCATAAATAACAGGTGGGTGAGCATACCGATTCTGGCTCACTTTTCCCCATGAAAGTGAATGGGGGATTTTCAGCGATTCATTTTTTTTTTTCCATAAAAAATAAACCCCCTTTTTAGCCCAAGGTATATTTATTTGTCTCCCCTTTTAACCTTGGGGCATTCTATTCAAATAACCAATGCAACAAGATAAAGATTTGTTCAAGTAGCAAACTAGTAATGTGATTTGTTAAAGGTGATTCTGAAGAAATATCTGAAACGTGTAAGCCTCGGGACACTCTTTTTCAAATAACCACTGCATATTGTTTAGCTCACTCATTGAACCTATAAAGATTTGTTCATTCTCAAATTCCTTCAATAGTTTAATTTTCTTTGCACAATAATCCCCATCTAAAATATTTAAAAATAAAACATTTGAATCTTTATATTTTTCAAGATACCCCTTTTGTGTCATTATGAAATGATATACTTCTCTCATTGATCTCATCTGACCACCCCCTGAGGTGCATATCATTTTTGTGCATAAACCACGCCATGAAAAAGTTTTGTTTCAAATGTTTGTTTTCAGTTCGTGCCGTGAAAATGAGGAAGTGTTTTTCGACAAGGTCGTGCTGTGAAAATGAGGAAGTGTTTTTAGACAGTCATACTGTGAAAAAAATAGGAACTATTCTGTGAGACAAGGCCTCGTGTTTATATTTTAAATCAGAACACTAACAGGCTTTTAAACACAAGTTTAATCAAAATCATTTTAGGGCATTTTAAGTATGTTTTGAAAATGATTCATACAATTTGAGAATATAATCGCCCAATTATTTTCCAAGCTGTCTCGCCCGAAGCGTCATTTCCTGTGGCCACACCCGATGATTAGGCAATTTCCTCATCGTTGCCTTATAAGTGATTCACCAGACAAAGTTTCTGCCAGACGGGATTTTCATTTTTACAACTGAGACATGAGCGATCTTTCTTCTGACGAACAAAACAGCTCACCACAAAGTTGGTAAGCTTGTGTATGGGTTCCTCTTTGAACGATAAAGCAATTGATTATAAATTAAATTGTGATTATTCTGATATATATATATATATATATATATATATATATATATATATATATATATATATATATATATATTTTTTCTTCCTGGCAGGTCCTTGGAAGAAGAGCAGTTTACATATCACGACAAGGTGCATGAAATGAAGGCTCTTATTGAAGAGGTCAATCATCTTAGAAGAGAATTGAAAAACATTTTTAATGACTGGCACGAAGTCTTATCACGGCCTCTGATCTTTTTGCCATCTTGTACTAATGGTTTACAACTGAGACATGGACTATTCTTCTTCCGACGAAGAAAACAGCTCACCACAAAGTTAGTAAGCTTGTGTATAGGTTCCTCTTTGAATGATGAAACAATTGATTATAAATTAAATCGTGATTATCCTGATATTTTTTTTTTTCCTGGCAGGTCCTTGGAAGAAGTGGAGTTTACATATCACGATGAGGTGCATGAAATTAATGCTCTTATTGAAGACGTCAATGATCTTAGAAGAGAATTGAAAAACATTTTTAATGACTGGTACAAAGTCTTATCACGGCCTCTGATCTCAAATGAATTAAACCAACGGTGAGACGTGTGTGTGTGTGTGTGTGTGTGTGTGTGTGTGTGTGTGTGTGTGTGTGTGTGTGTGTGTGTGTGTCTGTCCCTGTCTGTCTCTCTCTGTTTGTCTCTCTGTCTGTCTTTCTACCGACCTCTGTCTGTCTCTCCATCTATACCCTTGACTCATTATTTTATTTTTTTTCAGTTCGATCACACAACATCAGCTGTTGAAGCAATCTGGTACAACACATGATTTTCTGGAGGTAAATGTTTCTGAATTATTATTTAGTTATTTGTTTATTTATTCTTTTATTAAAATCACTCTCTTTGGAATGTCGCCTTATGTTGGTTTCATCATTAGCTTGGACGCGGTTATGCCAGTACACTGGAATTCATTTTATTGGCCTCGGAAGGATGACAGGCTGAGTGTGTTAATTCGGCCTCCTAGTGTGTTAATTCAGTGGTCAACGAGGCTTGAACTTAGAACCAACACCAGGCTTATTAATATTACCATGCAATTATCTTTATAAAACCTAATTATTATCCACTTTTTGTTTCAAAACAGAATATGCTGTCTGAGTTTCGAAATCACAAGACATCTGAAGAAGATTGCTGGGAAAGATTATACATTCTCGCAAATGAATATTTAATATTTTCAATTTTGATTAATTATATTTGTTTTGTTTATAATTACTTGATTTTGAATTACAAAAAAAGAATCAAGACATGAAGAGGGAGGGAGGGGGGTAGGTGCGCTCCCCCAACGACCCATCACCCCCTCATCCCACCCCCTCCCTCCGTGTGTGTGTGTGTGGGGAAAGGTGGGGGTGGGATGAGGGAGGTGGTGGGTCAAAGGTGGGGGCGCACAGGGGGGATGAGAGGGGTGGGGCTTGTGTGGGAGGGGCTTGTGTGGGTGGGGTTTATGTGGGCGGGGCTTGTGTGGGTGGGGTTTATGTGGGTGGGGTTTATGTGGGTGGGGCTTGTATGGGAGGGGTTTATGTGGGTGGGGGCTTCGGTGGGGTTTGTGTGGGCAGGGTTTATGTGGATGGGGCTTGTGTGGGTAGGGTTTATGTGGATGTGGATGGGTGGAGCTGAGGGATTGGAGCTTGTGTGGGGTGGGTGGATGTGTGTGGGGTGGTGTGTGTGGATGTGGGGGTTTGTGTGTGTGTGGAGCTTGTGGGGGGTTGTGTGTATGTGTGTGTGGAGCTAATTAACTTGTGGGGGGTTTGTGTGTGTGGAGCTTGTGAATGTGTGTGTGGAGCTTGTGGGTTTGTGTGTGTGGAGCTTGTGGGGGTTTGTGTGTGTGTGGAGCTTGTGGGGGTTTGTGTGTGTGTGGAGCTTGTGTGGGGTTTGTGTGTGTGGAGCTTGTGGTTTGTGTGTGAGCTTGTTTTGTGTGTGTGGAGCTTGTGGGGGGTTTGTGTGTGTGTGAGCTTGTGGGGGGTTTGTGTGTGTGGAGCTTGTGGGGGGTTTGTGTGTGGAGCTTGTGGGGGGTTTGTGTGTGTGGAGCTTGTGGGGGTTTGTGTGTGGAGCTTGTGGGGGGTTTGTGTGTGTGGAGCTTGTGTTTGTGTGTGTGGAGCTTGTGGGGGGTTTGTGTGTGGAGCTTGTGGGGGGTTTGTGTGTGGAGCTTGTGGGGGGTTTGTGTGTGTGGAGCTTGTGGGGGTTGTTTGTGTGTGGAGCTTGTGGGGGGGTTTGTGTGTGTGGAGCTTGTGGGGGGTTTGTGTGTGTGGAGCTTGTGGGGGGTTTCCAGTGTGTGTGGAGCTTGTGGGGGTTTGTGTGTGTCCAGGAGCTTGTGGGGGGTTTGTGTGTGTGGAGCTTGTGGGGGGGTGTGTGTGTGAGCTTGTGGGGGGTTTGTGTGTGTGGAGCTTGTGGGGGTTTGTGTGTGTGGAGCTTGTGGGGGTTTGTCCAGTGTGTGGAGCTTGCGGGGTCCAGTGCGTGTGTGTGGAGCTATCCAGTGGGATCTGGGGTTTCCAGTGTGTGTGCGAGCTTGTGGGGGGGTTTGTGCGTGTGGAGCTTGTGGGGGTGATCTGTGTGTGTGGAGCGTGATCTGGGGGGTTTGTGTGTGTGGAGCTTGTATCCAGGGGGGTTTGTGTGTGTGGAGCTCTGTGGGGGGGGTCTGTGTGTGTCCAGGCGCTTGTGGGGGGTTTGTGTGTGTGGAGCTTGTGGGGTTTGTGTGTGTGGAGCTCTGTGGGGGTTTGTGTGTGTGGAGCTTGTGGGCGGTTTGTGTGTGTGAGCTTGTGGGGCGGTTTGTGTGTGTGGAGCTTGTGGGGACCAGGTTTGTGTGTGTGGAGCTTGTCCAGGGGGTTTGTGTGTGGGAGCTTGTGGGGGTTTGTGTGTGTGGAGCTTGTGGGGGGTTTGTGTGTGTGGAGCTTGTGGGGGTTTGTGTGTGTGGAGCTTGTGGGGGTTTGTGTGTGTGGAGCTTGTGGGGGGTTTGTGTGTGTGGAGCTTGTGGGGGGTTTGTGTGTGTGGAGCTTGTGGGGGGTTTGTGTGTGTGGAGCTTGTGGGGGGTTTGTGTGTGTGGAGCTTGTGGGGGTTTGTGTGTGTGGAGCTTGTGGGGGGTTTGTGTGTGTGGAGCTTGTGGGGGGTTTGTGTGTGTGGAGCTTGTGGGGGGTTTGTGTGTGTGGAGCTTGTGGGGGTTTGTGTGTGTGGAGCTTGTGGGGGTTTGTGTGTGTGGAGCTTGTGGGGGGGTTTGTGTGTGTGGAGCTTGTGGCGGCTTTGTGTGTGTGGAGCTTGTGCGGCGTTTGTGTGTGTGGAGCTTGTGGGGGGTTTGTGTGTGTGGGCTTCGTGGGGGGTTTGTGTGTGTGGAGCTTGTGGGGGGTTTGTGTGGAGCTTGTGTGGGGTGGGGTTGATGTGGGTGGGGTTTGTGTGGGTGGAGTCAAAAAATTTCAATTTATCTTTGTCTTTTGTCATTCCTGTGAATAAAGTGAAACTAAAATCTCTTCCCCTTCTAAATCATATATCTTATAAGTCCAAGGAACCGTATCTATTACATAAACAATTTTTAAAAGTTTGTTCGTCCATCGTTTAATATAACCTTTTTCAACATGAGATTTCCACCTATATATTCTTACGATATCACCAACTTTGAACTTAGGTTTTCTGACATTAATCTCTTTTTCATATTTTAATTTTGTAAATGTTTCTGATGGTTTCATATTTGTTGACGTGTGAATCGTGTTATTATACTTATCCACAATATCCTGAATAAAAGATGACCATTGTTGTGAACTGAGTTGTGTGAATTTTTTATACAGTCTCTCTTTAAAGGTACGATTAAAACGTTCAACAACAATGGTCTTCCCTTCATTGAAGGTACTGTATAATGTAATACTCTTATTTTTTAGAAAATTCATAAATGTCTTGTTATAAAACTCTACCCTCATCAGTCCACAATTTTTTAGGTTTTCTCTTACTTTTATTAAATATCTGTTGAAAGGCTAACATAAGAGTATTACCTGTTTTGTTTTTTAATGGGACAACCCATGCGTATCTGCTCCTCAAATCAATAACGGTTAAAGCATACTTGTACCCCTTATCATTATTGAGTTCAATCAAATCAGCGGACCAGATATAATCTACTTCCTTGGAATAAAAACTTTCCTTCACTGAAACTTTGTGAATATTGGTTTATATTATTCATCAGCTAATTGCTCTTCAATCCTAAGGCCCGGTCACACCTTGACGTTTTAGCCAGCGATGGCAACGTATTAAAATGTATGTAAAACGCTGGCTGACGTTGAACTTTTGATGTTTTTTTTTTAAGATTCGGACGTATTCATAACGAGTTGGTCGTATGCATAACATATTAGTAATGGACACAGAACGTTTCGTTGTGTTATAGATAACTTATACCAACGAATGCTGAACCTGTTGTTGGCCTACACAACCTATGCCCAACGATAGTCTAACTTCGGCATAGCGCGTTGCACGCATCGCCGACGATGTCGTGACGTAGCCTATTAAAAGGCTGACGCACAACGATTCGAATCATAACTGCCGTAGAAATGGAAGTGACAACATCGCGGTCCCACCTTGGCGATCTTGCCAGCGTATGCCGACCTAAGAAAAATGTGTCCAAAACGTTGGGGGCACGTCAAATACGGTATGAGTAAGTTTGATATACGTGAGTAGAACGCTAAAGTATGCTATCATACGTCGTAGTAAGTAGAGTACGTCAAGAAATTTTAAACATGTTCAAAATTTTACGACGTACTCTGCGTATGACACACGTTCCGCATGCGATGGGGATAAGTTTTACACACGATATGTGGACGCTTACACACGCCCACAAAGGCTACTTATAAGCTACTCACAAGTCGAAACACTTTGCGGTAATGTCTTTTTTACGCGAAACTTATTTCTAACTTATGTTTGACGTGCTTTGAACCAATTCTTTACGTAGTCCCAACACACATCGACGTATGTAGACGTATTCCAATGACGTCTTCCGGTCGACAAAAAAAAAAAAAAAAATGAATGTGTTTCTAGCTTACAACTGCCATATAAAGACGTGTTCCCAGCGGTTTTGGGAATTGGTATATAAAAATGCTGCTCATAAAAGGGGAACCCAACAGTGTTTTCGAGTTCCTTTTTGAGTCGATGTCCATGTCAGCAGTAACAGTATCAGTATTAGTATTAGTAGTAGTTTGTTCATGTTGGCTGTAGTAGGTGAGTGTGAGGGGGAGGGTGTGGGTTATGATGGATCGTCCTTGCGTCCGCGTGTCCACGGGTAGGTTCATAGGTTGCCACTCAACGATTTAAATGGCTGCATCTCCACTATTGAAAGTAGACGCTTGCGCTCAACAATTGGATTTTTTTTACACTCAACGACTTTTAAACGGTACCACTCAGCTAGTTTCATTGTTTACAATGAACGATTTAAATTGCTGTCACTCGCCTTTGTTTTTTGACGCTGGCGCTCGGAAATTTTAATCGTTTCTATTGAACGTGTTAAATCGCTCAAACCCCACTATTGAAAGTAGACGCTTGCGCTCAAAAATTGGATTTTTTTTACACTCAACGACTTTTAAACGGTACCACTCTGCTATTTTCATTGTTTACAATGAACGATTTAAATTGCTGTCACTCGCCTTTGTTTTTTGACGCTGGGGTTTTGAAATTTGAAGCGTTTCTTCTGAACGTGTTAAAACGCTCAAACTCGACTATTTTAAATAGACGCTGCCGATGGACAATTGGAATCATAGCCAAGCTAGACATCGAAGTGTGAACATCCTCGTCATGCCGAAGAAAAGTTTGAAGAATGCTGCAAATAAGTGTCCTGGCCGTGGCCGTGGACGCTGACGCAAGGACGATCCATTATACCGACGTCTTTCAGCCTATGAGTAACTTAAAAGTAACGTCTGTCGATGTGTGGCAACAACACGTTAATCATAGGTTAGAAATAAGTTTTTGGTACGCTAAACATTACCTCGGCGTGTCTCAACTTATGATTAACTTACAAGTAGCATGTGTTGACGTCTGTCAACGATCGCAGACCGTGCATACAACTTGTGGCCAGCGTAGCGGAATGTGTGAGTCATACGCCGGCATACGTAGTGAAATTTCAAGCATGAAAAAATTTGAGGACAACCGAAAAGTACAACGTTTAAAGCCAACGTACAACAACGTATGGCAGTGTTTTTCAGCGTGCTCTCAATGTTATCAAAACTTACCCATAACGTATTCAACGTGTGCCAGCGTTTTAGAAAAAAAATTCAAAAATCGGCATACGTTGGCTAAAACGTCAAGGTGTGACCGGGCCTTTACTGACATCATTAGAGCCTATAAGTTTTTTGAATTTCCAAGTCCAAGTTTCAATTTAGCACTGATCATCTTCTTCATGATGAACCTATCAACTTTTTCTCTCAAGGCTGGATTTTGTATCAGAGACAAATTATACAACATTTCTCTCTCGGCTTCATGCTTTTCTTCCAAAGTTGTGGTATTCCCATAATCAATATCGTGTCTCGTGCACACTTCATCAACTCTATTGATGGGCTCACTCCAGGATTTAGGATTGCCTGCCTCATCTAATCTTTTATCCAAGTTTGTGCCTGGACCACAGAAAGAATACCCTGGTAGATGTAATTCCCCAAGTATTCCAGTAGTTGTAAATTTACTTTCTGATAAAAACTTTTGTATTAATATCTCCTCCGAGTTTGTGTTTGGAGATAAATTGATTTTTTTTTTGAACCACACACCGAACATATACCTTTTTGTATAACCCTGTTATTTTTACTTTTAAAATATGAGATATTTTTAGTATTAGTTTTCTTTTTACATTCGAGACAATAACTCATTTATTTATGAGAAAAATTCCGACAGACTGCAAAAACCTTTTTAGTTTCCAACATGCACATTTGAATCTTAATTTTTAAAACATAAAGAATCATTAGAAATGCCTTCACTCTCTCCTCCATTTATTTAAGGAAAAAAAAAATAAAAAAAAAAACTTTAATTAACATCAATATCCTCTCCCTGAAAACGATGTCAACGGTCTTGTCGAAAATACTGCTAATAGACTTGTCAATTCTTTGTTTTCCTCCTCGGTGGGTTGAGTTATTTTCTGTCATACCACTGGTTTCCATATTTTGATATTTATTCAGTCTCGCTCTTTCCTCCCTCTCTTTCTTCTCCCTTTCCTCCTCTTCTCTCTCTTCAACTCCTTCCTCATCCCTTACTATCCTTGAATCACTTACACCCCATAGAATATCATACATATATTCATCAGGATTTCTTGTTATTCCTGAATCCAAAATATATATAATTTTTTTTTTTACAACAGGAAACCAATAAAATTTATTTTGAATTTCTAAAAGAGCCTTACCTTTTCTTAACTTTAGAATTTTTTCATTATTTAACATTCTCATTAAATCTAAAGTTGTCGGTTTATCAACATCAGCATAATGCCAATCTTTTATTGAAAATACCTCATTCTTATGTTGTAGAACATATTTATTAAAATACCGAATACCCTTTTCTTGAAGGTATGCTTGGAAACAGAAATGATAATTTTCTTGAAGCATTCTTTCTAGCATTTATGTATTAGAAATACATGTTAGAATAATATTATGGCACGAAACACCTCCCCATCTTCCCATAGTTAAATCATTTTGTATTTCCCTACATATTATATATAATCCTGTTTTTTTTCTGTTTTCATGATATAAACGAGGGCAAAACCATTATTATATTTACCCTTATTAAATTATTTTATTTGTTGTTTACTAATCGTGGCTCCACAAAACTCATTCTCTATACCAAGTGGATAATATTCTTCCTTACAAGACTGATTTAATTGCTCCAGGTCTTTTAGGTCAATTTTAAATGACCAATTATACCCTAAGTCATTCATATCATACCCCCTTTGTTCGATTCTCATGCAAACGATACGCCCTTCTTTATAAAAATTAATTTTAATTTGAACTGTGAATTCTGTATGACCTGGAGATAAAAATCAACACTTCTGTATCTTTGGAATACACGGCCGTTTTATTTAAGGATATATATATATATATATATATATATATATATATATATATATATATATATATATATATATATATATTGTGATAAATCGCTTAATCTCACCAAGTCATTCGCGTCAGTCAGGCTTGGATAATTTTTTAATTTATAAGCATTTTTCATATTAATATTTTTGGTTATATTATATTTATGTCGTTCAGCCTGTGCCTTTGTGTAATAATTTGATAAATCAATATCCAGTTCTTGGGATACACCAAAGATATAACCATCTTTCCCAACATAAGTCATTTATATTAGATTAAAAATAATGTCATAAAAAATTTATTTTTGTTGAGTTGAAATAACACATAGAGACATAATTGACCACAACACTTGGAATTTATATTACTTCTTGGACTTGAAATGTTTGAAAAACACCATTCTGTAAGAATTTTATGACTTCAACAGGTGGTGGAAGACCAAAACTGTCAAAATAATATTTGTCTTGATTATTAAAAATACAAACCCAATGAGAACCGTTCCCATTATTATCTTCTAAGTTCATAATAATATTCTTTGTATGTTTAGGCACGTTTGTTAATTCATCTCTCATACAAATAACATTATGAATTTTTAATTTCTTGCAATATTTGACAAGTTGTAAATTTGATGTTGTATTCTTTCCAAATTCTTTAAACCACTCATCAATGCTCATTTATTTATTAGAATCCCCCCTGTGCGCCCCCACCTTTGACCCATTTATTAGAAAGATATAATCCATTACCCCTTTCAGTTAATTTTACACCTGCTTGTGCGATAGAAGAAAGCATATCTCCAACTAACAATCTCACTTTATCAGGCAGACCTTCAAGTTTTTCAGCAAAATCTACAATTGCACCACTTCCACTAATTTGTTTCTCCAACTCTTTGTTATGTCTTTCCAATTCTTTTTGAGCCTGGAGTTGAGCCTTCCTTTCGTTGGCAGTTTTCACCGCTGTTGAAATACCACCCGTCAATGCTCCAACCGCACTTAAACCAGCAAATAAAGGAATTAGAAATGGGAGAAATCCTCCACTCGTCTCTCTTATTGAATATTTTTTCAACATTGGTTTTGTCATTTTAATTTTAAGTGAGCCAGTATCGTTCAAGATTTTAACCTGTTCTCTTGTGAGCAAAACATCAATTCTTACTGCTCCTTTTCTCTGAATTGTATTAACGTTAATCGTACAAGGCTTTTGATTTTGAACACAAGATGATAGTTTGTGAAGATTGATTTGATTAACATATACCCAGTTGGTACTTTGCACTCATTTATTTAACAAAAAATTGTGAGACTAATCATAATCTGCAATTCACCATCATCTGTATTAATCTGCAATTGTTTCTTCCAAAACAAACAATATGTATCAACTTCTTCACTCTCTCCTCTTTCAATGTACAGAGAAGTATCCACTCGATTAGACTTTGTAGTTTCCTTTTGAGCACTGACCGGGCGTAGTGGCGCGCGCCTGTAATCTGGCTACTCGGAGGATCGCTCGAGGACGGGTGATCTGCAGTGGGCCGCACTATGAGAGGGTGTAGGGCAGCCCGGAATCATGGCGAAACCCAATCCTTATCCCTGTGTCATACGAGGCGACCAGGGTTGCGTCAGGAAGGGCATCCGGCGTAAAACCTATGCCAAATCAGTATGCGGATCATAACGGATGATCCGCTGTGGCGACCCCTAACGGGAGCAGCCGAAAGGAGAACAGTTTCCTTTTGAGCACTCAGGTCAAATGCATAGATTGTATAGAAACTTTTAAATGCTGTCATATCCAAAATAGGTTCTTTATTTCCATTACTTTCGCACACCTTTTGGTAAGACTTGTATGCTTCAGCAAAATCATTTTTTCCCAATTAATTTCCAATCTATCTCGTGGGTAAAATGTTCCATCTGGAGAAACATGAAGTTGTTTCACCTTAGCATTATCACTCAATGCATTATTATCAGTCGCAGTTTCACAATCTGGCTCTTTAAAAATGATCCACAGATATCGTGGCTTTCCTTCCAGAACACCCAAATTCCACGTGAAAGTTGTTTGGTTGAGTTTAACGTGTTGACATCTTCGTTTGAGGTACGATACACCGAGTGGTTTCTTTGAGTTAAGTCTTCCATTCAACATCTCTTCTGTTTTAAGATTAAGAGTATATTCACGAATATACCAACTCATTTCATCAATTACAAATTTATTCTGATCACCAAAAGCACTAGCAACACCAAAAAGTAATCTATTTTCATTATCATTCCTCTGTAGTTGAAATCTAATTTTAAGACCATACAGAACTTTATCATGATCACAAAATCCAAATATACCTCAAAGAGGAACTGCCACAGTAAAACTATTACCTGCTTTTGTATCATCATTATACATTCTTTTCCTTTGATTATATCCAGGGTCTGTGTTTGTTCCCATTGACATATCAGGAATAAAACCTTCGACAGCCCCCTTTCCCATTCTATCACCAAATGAATATAGTGTAAATTTAATCATTTCAGATACAGCAGAGACATAATCAACCGCTTCAACTTCTTGTGTTCCAATGTACAAACGAACACTATCAAACATTTTCCAGAAGAAATCATTTACGAGTGTAGCGTTTGTGTTATTCCCAGCCTTAGTGAATGTAAATTTAGACTACAAGAAACTTTCGGATAGATTAAAATAGGTTTGTTGATTATTTATTTCAAAACTTTTTGTACCATTTGCATTAACCTTGAAGTCATCTTCTTTTTTAGTGGAGTTTGAGATAATAATAGTATCATCCAAATCATAGATGCTATCAATTGCTTCCATACTTGTATTTATTTCGGAAAAAAAGATGTTAAAACTTTTGAAACCGATCCAAGTATTCAAATTATTTTCTGTCGTTCTTGGGGAGACAACTGAGTTTTGCCTTTCTTAATTTCTTTTGTTGCTTGTAATTTATGAGATTCCTCTTGGGCATCTTTTATACTCTTTATAGCACCTGCTACATTTCCCACAGCAGAAGCAGTTGAACCAATTACGTCTTTATGTTTAAGAATAGTTGAACCGATACGCATTAGAGTATCAATTATCCCATCTCCTCTAAATTGATGTCGGACACCCCTTTGTCTCGTAGGTTTATAGTATCCTCTACCAAGATACATACCTTCGCCCTTGTAGTATGGGGAAAGGAACATCCCATCCCCTGTAATTTTTTCCCAACTCGTGTTTCTTCACAATAACCATCGTATTTATTTATTGGAAAACTTCACGTTGGTGAATTCTGATGGATATAACTTCTACATTAAAAGAAATCATACGATTATCTTGGTCGGTTATCCTAAAATTTACTCTGTGTATGGTTTTTCCTGACACAGGGAGATAAACCAAATTTTTGGGTTCCATATTGAATTTATAACCAATTGGGGTTGAGTATGCGCTGAATGAAAATATTGTATTTGTTTTTTATTCCATCATTATAAGCACCATCAATCAAATCACAGTGAATTAACACCGAATTTATTCCTGAGGATATATGAATGACATTATTTCAAAACTTTCTTTCTTTGATAGAATAATCTTTCTGTTAATGTATATGGATAAACAAGAGAGAATAAAGTTCAGGTATTAAAAATTTCAAACAACGATAAAAATGAAGAAACACACATTGATCTTTTATATATTAGTGTTGGAAAGAATTCACATTATACATACATCAATAATTTATCAAGATTAATCTCCTCTCAGGTATTCAGAACAGCAAACAAAATATATCCTTGTAAGCGATGTCTTAATTAATTTCATACAAAAGAACGATTAGAACAACATTCAAAATATTGTAGTAATCATAAATCAGCTGTAATTACAATGCCAAAACCTGGTGAAAAGATTTCTTTTGAAGATTATAATAAATCTATCATGCACCCATTTGTGATATATGCTGATTTTGAATGCATCCTTAAAAAGATAAATACTGCTTCTCCTAATCCAAAAGAATCACATACAAATAACTATCAAAAACATATTCCTTGTGGTTTCTGTTATTATATCAAATCATCTGTTGGAGAAAAGTATAATAAACTTGAACATTATAGTGGAAAAAAAGCTTCACAAGAGTTTGTAAAACGATTAGAAAAGGATTGTATCAGACCAACTAAATTAATGAAAGAAACAAATGAACCGATGAAATTAACCGAAGAAGAAAAATTAGAATTTAAGGCCCGGTCACACATTGACGTTTTAGCCAGCGATGGCAACGTATTAAAATGTATCTAAAACGCTGGCTTACGTTGAACTTTTGATGTTTTTTTTTAAAGATTCGGACGTATTCATAGCGACTTGGTCTTATGTATAACGCATTGGTAACGGACACAGAACGTATCGTTGTGTTATAGATAACTTATACCAACGAATGCTGAACCTGTTGTCGTCCTACACAACCGATGCCCAACGATAGTCTAACTTAGGCATAGCGCGTTGCACGCATCGCCGACGATGTCGTGACGTCGCCTATTAAAAGGCTGACGCACAACGATTCGAATCATAACTGCCGTAGAAATGGAAGTGTCAACATCGCGGTCACACCTTGGCGATCTTGCCAGCGTATGCCGACCTAAGAAAAATGTGTCTAAAACGTTGGGGCACGTCAAATACGGTATGAGTAAGTTTGGTATACGTGAGTACAACGCTAAAGTACGCTATCATACGTCGTAGTAAGTAGAGTACGTCAAGAAATTTTAAACATGTTCAAAATTTTACGACGTACTCTGCGTATGACACGTTCCGCATGCGATGGGGATAAGTTTTACACACGATATGTGGACGCTTACACACGCCCACAAAGGCTACTTATAAGCTACTCATAAGTCGAAACACTTCGCGGTAATGTCTTTTTTACGCGAAACTTATTTCTAACTTATGTTTGACGTGCTTTGAACCAATTCTTTACGTAGTCCCAACACACATTGACGTATGTAGACGTATTCCAATGACGTCTTCCGGTCGACAAAAAAAAAAAAAATTAACGTGTTTCTAGCTTACAACTGCCAAATAAAGACGTGTTCCCAGCGGTTTTGGGAATTGGTATATAAAAATGCTGCTCATAAAAGGGGAACCCAACAGTGTTTTCGAGTCCATTTTGAGTCGATGTCCATGTCAGCAGTAACAGTATCAGTATTAGTAGTAGTTTGTTCATGTTGGCAGTAGTAGGTGAGTGTGAGGGGGAGTGTGTGGGTTATGATGGATCGTCCTTGCGTTTAACGATTAAAATGATAAACTCAACGATTTAAATGGCTGCATCTCCACTATTGAAAGTAGACGCTTGCGCTCAACAATTGGATTTTTTTTACACTCAACGACTTTTAAACGGTACCACTCAGCTATTTTCATTGTTTACAATGAACGATTTAAATTGCTGTCACTCGCCTTTGTTTTTTGACGCTGGGGTTTTGAAATTTGAAGCGTTTCTTCTGAACGTGTTAAAAAGCTCAAACTCGACTATTTTAAATAGACGCTGCCGATGGACAATTGGAATCATGGCCAAGCTAGACATCGAAGTGTGAACATCCTCGTCATGCCGAAGAAAAGTTTGAAGAATGCTGCAAATGAGAGTCCTGGCCGTGGCCGTGGACGCTGACGCAAGGACGATCCATTATACTGACGTCTTTCAACCTATGAGTAACTTAAAAGTAACGTCTGTCGACGTGTGGCAACGATCGCGTAACGTGCCAACAACACGTTAATCATAGGTTAGAAATAAGTTTCGGGTACGCTAAACATTACCTCGGCGTGTCTCAACTTATGATCAACTTACAAGTAGCATGTGTTGACGTCTGTCAACGATCGCAGACCGTGCATACAACTTGTGGCCAGCGTAGCGGAACGTGCGAGTCATACGCCGGCATACGTCGTGAAATTTCAAGCATGAAAAAATTTGAGGACAACCAAAAAGTACAACGTTTAAAGCCAACGTACAACGACGTATGGCAGTGTTTTTCAGCGTGCTCTCAATGTTATCAAAATTTACCCATAACGTATTCAACGTGTGCCAGCGTTTTAGAAAAAAAAATTCAAAAATCGGCATACGTTGGCTAAACTGTCAAGGTGTGACCGGGCCTTTAGAAAGAACAATATCTGTCATATTTGTGAGGAGGAAATTGAGGAGTTTAAAGTTAGGGATCATTGTCATCTTACTGGTAAATATAGAGGTCCCACTCATTCCTGTTGTAATCTTAATTATAAATTACCTTCTTTTATTCCAGTCTTTCTTCAGAACAGCGCCAAATATGATACACATCTATTTATAAATGAACTTTCAAAAACACCAGGGAATATTTCTGCCATAACAAACACAAGTCAAAAGTATATTTCATTTACAAAAATGATATTCACAAAACTTTTAACTCGTATTAGGTTTCTAGATTGTTACAAGTTTATGGGAACACCTCTAGCCAACCTCGCATCAAATCTAAGCTCCACGGGCTCTTTTCCAAATCTTAATTCATTCTTTCCAAAAGAGGAAATTCGAACTAAAGAAAGAATTCAAAGTAAAGAGGAAATTCTAATTAATGAAGAAATTCTTACTGAAGATGAAATTCTAATTATAAAGAAAATTCGAACAATGAATGAAATTCTAACTAAAGAGGAAATTCTGATTATAGATAAAATTCTGATTAAAGAGGGAATTCTAACTGGAGAGGAAATTAAAACAAGGAATGAAATTCAAAGTAAAGAGAAAATTCTTACAAGTAAGGGAATTTATCCTTATGATTATATGGATTCATTTATGAGATTTAAAGAAACACAACTTCCTTCAAAGGAAAGTTTCTATAATAACCTTTATGAAGAAGAGATAAGTGATAAGGAATATAAACACGCACAAGAAATTTGGAAAATATTTAAGATAAAGAACCTTGGAGAATATCATGATTTGTATCTAAAAACATGTTTTATTGTTAGCTGATGTGTTTGAAGCTTTAAGATCACTGAAATAATAAAAATTGTGATGGATTAGATCCTGCCCACTATTTCACAGCTCCTGGTTTAGCTTGGAGTGCAATGTTGAAAATGACAAAACAAGATATAGATTTAATCAGTGATGTAGATATGCTTTTGATGATTGAGAAGTCTAAGAGAGGTGGAATATCACAAGTATGTTCAAAAAGATATGCTAAAGCAAATAATAAATATCTTCCAAATTATGAGAGTGAAAAAGATAGTAATTATTTGATGTATTTTGATGCTAATAATTTGTATCGATGGGCAATGTCTCAATCTCTGCCTTATGGTAAATTATAGTGGGTGGAAGAAAAGGATTATGAAAAGGCTTTGATGAATATTGTTATTTCTTCTCAAGAGGAATTGAATGAGGAAGAAGAAGGTTATTATTTTGAAGTTGATTTGAGGTACCCGAGTGATCTTCATAATAAGCATAAAGACCTTCCTTTTGCATGTGAGAAAGAAACCCCAAAGAAAGAATGGTTAAGTGATTATCATAAAAGTTTTAATATTAAAGGTAAATCAACAGAAAAGTTATTAACAACCTTCTATGATAAAGAGGGATATGCTTTGCATCAAAGGAACTTGAGACAATATTTATCTGCTGGGTTGAGAGTAGCTAAAATTCATAGAGTTTTAAAATTTAAACCAAGTTCCTGTATTAAATTCAATACAGATATGAGAGCAAATACAAAAGTAAAATTTGAAGGGGACTTTTATAAATTAATGAATAATGCTATATTTGGAAAGACTATGGAAAATGTTAGAAACAGACAAAACATTAGATTCGCAACATCTTGGAAAGAAGCTTCCAGATCGATAAATAAACCAAGTTTTGAGAGAGAAGAGGTTTTTTCAGAGAACTTTTCTGCTATTCATATGAAAAAGGAAAGTATTTTCATAGATAAACCAATTTATATTGGAACAGCAGTTCTTGATTTATCAAAGATATTGATGTATGATTATTTGTATAATGACTAAAAGAAAGAGTACGGTGAAAATGTTTCATTGTTGTATATGGACACTGATAGTTTTATTTTAGCGATAAAAACTGATGATGTTTATGAAGAAATGAAGAAAAATATTTGAGTATATGATACAAGTAATTTTAGTAAGAAGAGCGAGTTATTTTCAAAAAAGAATGAAAAGGTTATTGGTAAGTTTCAGGATGAGTTGGGTGGAAAAGTAATGAGTGAGTTTATTGGATTGAGAGCAAAGGCATATGCTTATAAGTATGGTGATCAGATTGATAAAAGGTTAAAGGGAATAAAGAAATATGTAATAAAGAAATCAATAACTTTTAGAAATCATTATAATTGTTTGATGAAGAAAGAAGAATATCGGAAAATGAATACAATAAGAAGTTATAAACATAAGATATATTGTGAAGAAGTAAATAAAAAGGCATTAGGAGCCTTTGACGATAAGAGATTTATTTTAGATAATGGAATAGATTGTGTTCCATATGGATATTGTATGATAGAGTGAATATTTAATCATAGAGTATATAGATTAGATTGTGTTCCATATGGATATTGTATGATAGAGTGAATAGAATAGATTGTGTTCCATATGGACACAAGTTTTAACGATGGGACGATGGGTTAGGGTTTTTAAGGGCTACCGCCGCATTTTTCACAATATATAAATGGTCAAACCAAGTATGAATCAAACTAAAGAGTGGAGAAAATCTCAGTCTTGGTATATAAATGGAAAACATAATGAATGTGAAAAATATCAAATAAGTCTTATTGAAAAAATAACTAAAACAAAGGTAAATAAAACAAATAAGCGAATCAATTTAAAAACTAGTAAGTTAGAGGATGTAAAGAAAATAATAAATATCCTTGAATGGACTGAAAAATTTGATGGTTATCAATTGAACAATGGAAAAATAATTTACTACAATCTCAAAATGATATGCAACTCAGGAGGTGGTCAGATGAGATCAATGAGAGAAGTACATCATTTCATAATGACACAAAAAAGGGGTATCTTGAAAAATAAAGATTCAAATGTTTTATTTTTAAATATTTTAGATGGGGATTATTGTGCAAAGAAAATTGAACTGTTAAAGGAATTTGAGAATGAACAAATCTTTATAGGTTCAATCAGTGAGCTAAACAATATCCATGGTTATTTGAAAAAGAGTGTCCCGAGACTTACACGTTTCAGATATTTCTTCAGAATCACCTTTAACAAATCACATTACTACTTGAACAAATCTTTATCTTGTTGCATTGGTTATTTGAATAGAGTGCCCCAAGGTTAAAAGGGGAGACAAATAAATATACCTTGGGCTAAAAAGGGGGTTTATTTTTTAGGGAAAAAAAAAATATGAATCGCTGAAAACCCCCCATTCACTTACATGGGGAAAAGTGAGCCAGAATCAGTATACTCACCCGACGCGTAACAAACTGAGGTATCCAGTATTCCTTTCAGTGTGATTAGGCTTAAACTGGTTCCATTATGAGCATTAACTTTTCCGCTTACCTCCAATTCTTTTGTCTTCCTTACAGCACGTATAAACCAGTTTCTTTACAATCCTTATAAAATATGCCGAGTAGCCTTCTCAAGCCAAAACGTTTATTTATACTTTATCATGTGCCATTTGTCCTTGGAGCAATAACCACATTACAATCAGTAAGAGTGATTGCTTGTACTATACTTGTATAGACATGGTGCTACCCAGTACCCAATTATAGTTGAATGGGTGCCAACTAAAAACTTTATTTTTAAAATAGTGATAATCAGCAAATCCATATAAATAGCACACAAACAAATCTTCAACATTTTATTGTGCTTTTGGGATAGTTTCCTAAAAAGACTACCATACTTGCACGAAATTTCTAGTCAATGCTCAATGCACCAAATAGGCTGAAGGTAAAGCCAAGCATGATAAGGCCCAGTCATGATAGCCTGTACAAACCATTCTGGAGATCCCTATGACCTGAACCCTGCCCCCAAAACAATGTTTTTGAGTGATGAAGCAAGCCAATTCTTGTCAAAATTTATATGAAAACTAGAAGGGCACTCGGTAGAGTGCACACCTCCGTCACAAGAACATATCGGGCCTAATACATTTTTGAAATATCATGCTATATATCGTTTTTGGCCCTATCGCTCAATGGTGAAGAATCACTTTAAAAGTTAAATAATTCTCATATCCAGATTCGGATCTTCACCAAAATCCAATCAGTTCGTTATTATTCTTTTCAATTTAATTTATTGAGATAGATTGATGAACAACAAGCAACAAGAACAACAATTGAAACCACCCTAAATGACGAATGAGTGCAAAATTGGATAAGAAAAAACAACATTATATCTCTTCTTTGACACTTTCCCATTGGTCTGGGACAACTATTTTCCCAGGTAAGTGGGGTTGTGGAGGGGAGCTGTCATAAGTAAAAACAAAAGGCTGATTATCAATTCTTGATTAGTTACTTGAGTTGTATAGTTACTTGCAGAATGCAAGCACAATACACATCACGCACATACACCTCAATGATGAAGAATCACTTTTAAAAAATCCTCTTAGCCAGATCCGGATCCGTATCTTCACCAAAATAGAATCAGTTGGCCTTGCAACACACCCAACCTGCCCACCAAGTTTCGTCCGAATCCGTCCACAACTTTGAGATAAAAAATACATATAAATTTAAAAGCTCTCAATCCATATCGTCAAAAAATATAAAGCTTATATTGTTACGAATCTGGCAGCCATTTGCACACAACAGCCAGAGTACCCGCAGTTCAGTTATTTCGATAAGTATGTGTTTATCTTTAGGGTCCCGTCCTGCCGAATGGGTTAATTTCATGTGTGCGCTGCGGGTTTCTTTTATAGTCAGGTTTTTTTACATCTTCAATCAATCCTTCATTCTTCGCACCATCGCCATCCATCGCCCACGTGCAGCGTGTCACGTACAGGGGTGAGGTTCCCTCTGCCCACCGTGTGCTCGTCCAATCGACAGCGTCCGGCCCGACAGCAGACCCGAGAACCCCCCTCCCCGCTACAAGGATGGATGGAGAATAAGGTGCTCCCCTGGTTGTTCCGTTTGGATTCTCAGACACGCACGGGGGGAGGGTGGTCATTGCCCCCTCCCACCAGACCTCCTCCAATCACGGATGACCACCATTTCCCTCCACGGAAGCAATCAAGAGGCTCATCACCTCAGGGCCGACTCCACCCCAGCCAGATGGAGTGTTCATCCCGACCAATAAGGGGAGGCCACTGATCGCCCGACAACCCCTCGTCCAATCTGGAGGAGAGTTACCTCGGAGTGGTTCCCTCGACCCGCGGGGGGGGGGGGGGATAATAACGGTGGCGAGCTGTTACCAGTAGTCATCTGGGCTCTTTGGACCTTTGGTCCGCAGTGGTCGTCTGCGGTCTTTTCCGCAGTTCCTTGCGGTGGTGGTGTTTGTGGCTGCCAGGATAATGGGCTCGTTGGATTCCGGGTCATGGGTTCGAGTCCCACCATGGTGGGTTGGAGTCGGTGTAACCGCACAAGGTGGACAGGTACCGAGCCAGACTCTGTCTCCCCAGCTGAACTACCCTCCTCGGCTGGAGGACCGAATAAAGACCCGGAGGGGTCCATTTTCTTTGTGTGTGTGTGTGTGTGTGTGTGTGTGTGTGTGTGTGTGTGTGTGTGTGTGTGTGTGTGTGTGTGTGTGTGTGTGTGTGTGTGTGTGTGTGTGTGTGTGTGTGGTGGCGCCGTCGTATAAGTAGTAATTGTTAACTGCTTTTGATCACTGTACATTGCCTGCATATTCGTGATTAAGTCTGCTCTGTGTCTCCCTTCCCGATTATTGTAAATAAACCCGTTAAATGTTCCAGTTCGTTGCCTGTCGTTTCTATCATTGACCCAGTTTGGTTCGGGCTTGAGTACTAGGAAGGCCGATTGTGCCGTAAGTTGTCACTTGGACCGGCGCGGCTTTATAATTTCCGCTCGATTACGCCAGACCTTAGTCGGTCACAGCAACTCGGTTCGGACAAAGCCGGCCGAGGGTGTGGCTTCCCCAGGAGTTAAACGGCGTGAGTACTTAGGTAAATTGGAATAGACAAGTGGACCCTCCCTCACACCGTCGAAATATTGGCGACCACGGTCCTTAAAGCGACCCGTCAACTCTGGAGTTATCCGGGGTGACGACCTTTCAATTCTGGTGTTCGGTGGGAGACGGCACGACTGCTCCGTCTAGCGGTCATCCTCACCACCGAACCCGGCACCACAACAATATTTGTGATGTATGCACTTTACATGTTGGAATATAAAGCTGTTTCGAACCACTGACTGATATGATGATGAATTGCTTTCTAGAATCTAGACAGGCAAAAAGCTAAAATTTTGCACACTGATGCAACTTAAAGCCAATACCCCAGGAAAATAATAATCACAAACGTCAGAAAATGTCCGTAAAGGCAAATATCCATGAAAAAGAGTCCATCGGTGTAGACTCACACAACCCACGGTGGCTCACATGACCCAAGACAATAAAATTGTACTCAAACTGGTTGCTCGACGACTCCAACATCAGAGTGCACACGACGTCGTGGCTGTGGCAGTGTGTGCGGCGGCAGCGGCAGGGCGTGTCGTAGCGGCAGTGCACATCAATACCTCTGCCACCGAAGGGGAATGGAGGTTATGTTTTCACCCCTGTCTTGGAAAAAAACTCAAAAAGTTTTGGACAGATTTGGACGAAATTTTGTGGAGAGCTATGGTATGTGACACTAACGAAATGATTAGATTTTGGCGAAGATCTGGATCTGGATCCAAGAATATTTTAAAGTGATTTTTCACCATTGAGAGGTAGGGTCAAAACGACAAAGAACAGGATATATCAAAAAGTTGTGGGCAGATTTGGACCAAGCTTGGTGAGCAGGTTGGGTGTATGACAAGGAAGAATTGATTCAATTTTGGTGAAGATCCGAATTAGATCCGGATCCGAGAATATTTTTTTAAGTGATTCTTCACCATTGAGTGATGGGGCTAAAACAATATGTAGCACAATATCTCAAAAAGTTGTGGACATATTTGTAAGAAAGTTTGTGGATGAGTTGGTTCGGTGACAAGACCAAGCCGATTAAATTTTAGTTGATGTCCACATCCAGATCTGGCCCATCAGTGGGATACAAAGGGTAAATTAATCAGCCTGGCAGAGGTATGCGCTCTACCAAGTGCCATTCTAGATAAATAGTCTTGTTGAAAAATGAAATAGAACATTACATCAATTAAAGGTAAATGCATCAAACCAAATAACGTTGATTGAGGATTATGAAAGTAGTACACATCAGAATGGCACAAGGTCATGGCACAGAGGCTCAAACTCAAACCCTCAACCTGTCGGCAAGACAAGGTCACCAGAGTTAGTGGTGCCTTCATTTTTGAGTCTGGAATCTTGATCATAGTGCCTCATTAAACCATATTAAAAAAATGAAGGCATAATAATGTTGCGAATTCGTGCCCGCCGGCGTGCGATCGGCCACATGACTCGAATCGCGGCACGTCGCCCACCGGACGGACAATTCTGTCATGACCCTCTCGGACCAACGCCGGGAGCTAGTCACGGGTGGGCCTTTCGGCCTCACCACGATCGTGCCAATCGGCCACCTGCGTGGGATAGGGTTGTTCGCCAAACTCGACCTACCTAAGTACCCACGCGGATGGTAGACTGGGTGATCGCACCTCGCCGCAGGTCGACTCAGGACACGGGCCGCTTCAGCGGTCCATTCCGTGCTATCGGGATAACCGAGCGGTGTTATCGTCGGCCTCGACGGTTCCGATTAATTATCGGGCGTATTAAGCCCACGACAAACCCTTTACGTGAAGCAAGATGGAGATTCAAACGAAGGAAAGGACGCAGCGAAACGGGGAACAATTCAACATAATGCACTTTATTTACACGACACACGAAGAGCACACATATATCAATTTAAAACAAAAACAACAATGCAGAGCTACGACCGAATACGCGAACACACGGCAACACTTATACAGTTTTACTTTACAAGACACGGCGCCACAAGATCCACACAAAAAAAACAAAAGAAAAGGCCACCCTCAAAGACAAGGGGGCAGACGGGGCCCGTGGGCCTTTATGGCGTGGGACTTGGCAGACCGAACGAGTCCCAAGAGACCGTTGCAGGTTACCTGCACCCTCGCGGTGCGATGGTGGGCGAGCTCTCTCCGGCGCTCCTTGTATGAACGCGCAGGTCCGCGCGACACAGCTGGCAGAGCGGCACCTCCAGTCCGCGTCCCCTCCGCGACGTCCAGACTCTCCACCGACTGCAAGCTCCAACGAGCGGGTCGCTCTACGGACCGCTTCTCCAAGACCCAGACGAGCAGAAGACCACGAACCGCCGACTGATACTGACACTCTCACCGACTGCGCTGACCTGACCTCCTCTAGCGGAGCCTCTGTGCACCCTTTTATTTCCCCGGCACCCCGCCCCTCCCTTCGCGGCACGCGGGGGGGAACATTCCACCAGAGAAATCGGGGCGGGAGTTGAGTTCCAACCGTCATTCTTGTTTACCAGAGAAATCGGGGCGGGAGTTGAGTTCCAACCGTCATTCTTGTTTACCAGAGAAATCGGGGCGGGAGTTGAGTTCCAACAGTCATTCTTGTTTACCAGAGAAATCGGGGTGGGAGTTGAGTTCCAACCATCATTCTTGTTTACCAGAGAAACCGGGGTGGGAGTTGTTGTTGTTCCCCTTTTGTGTTCGTGGAGATGTTGACGGTTGCTGGCGGAGTGGTGAGGATGGCGTGGTTGTTGAGAGGCAGGTGTGGTTGTGATTGTTGTGGAGCGGCGTTGTGGTTGGTGGTTGAGACGTGGTTGGTTCAAAATAAAGACAGAACAGAAAAATGGCTATCTCAAAGCGTCGCAGCCCGAATGAATCACATAAATTCCCTCTAAACAACGGGTTTGGAGCTAACTACACATGTACAGGAAGTCCTCGCTTACCGGAAGTTCGCATATCGTAGTTTCGATTATTCGTAATTTAGTTTTAATGACCAATTTTTCAATTATCGCAAACATTTTATGACTATCGTAATGTCATTGCAAGGAAAAACGCAAAAAAAAAGTTTCCAACTGCCTGCAAAAAAACAACAATCACACAGGATGCGCATAAACACACTTTCACTTTACTGCGCATGTACTGTATGCTGTACTGTACGTATTCTCTTCACGCTCGCCTGCATACCTTCCAGTATTTTGCCGAGCACACCTCGTTTCAAGAGACAACGAAAGGCTGTCACATTGAAGGTGAAATTGGATATAATTAAAAGACATGAACGAGGTGAAGGGACAACGGAAATCGGCCGCGCGCAGCAATCACTGCATCGACTGTAGATTCGATCGTTCAAAGTTCGGCAAAGATAAAGAAAATATCACAGATTGCGACCAGTTCGAGTGCAACGACACTAACGAGAATGAGAGATGGTGCTATGCACAACATGAAGCGTTTATTATGTGTGTGGATAGAAGATCAAACTAAACGTCGCATGCCTTTATCTCTTGCTGTGATACAAGAAAAAGCGCGTCGTTTGTTCGGGCATTGACCCACGATTACGTGATCAATTACTTCTCCAATCATGTTGAGAAGTATCTCCAAGGAGAACAACATTGACAACAAATCTTTGCTGCTTGTAGACAATGCTCCTGCCCATCCTCAGCAAATGGAAGACTGGTGTGAAAACGTGCAGGTAGTATTTTTACCACCAAATACTACCTCACTTTTACAGCCTATGGATCAGGGAGTTATTGCTGCTTTTAAAGCCTATTATGTTAAGCATACCATGCTGCAGCTTATCAAAAAAACTGATAAGGACAAGCTATCAATCAAGGAGTTTTGGCGAACATACAACATAAAAATGGCTTTGGAAAACATTAAGGATTCGTGGGCGGAGGTGAGTGCGGAGGTGAACGCTGTGTGGAAGAAAGTGTGGCCTGAGTTTGTCCACAATTTCACAGGGTTTGCTGATGTTCCGTTGATTACAAGTCAAATTGTAGACCTGGCTCAGGAGGCTGGTTTTGAAGAGGTTGACGAAGAGGACGTGGATGACTTGCTGGAGTCTCATGCAGAACCCTTAAGCAATGAAGATCTTATGGAGTTGGAACAGCAGTGGGCTCTTGAGGAAGAAGAAGATGCTGTGACACCTTCATCCGAGCATCTCACCATGAAAAACCTCAGCCAAATCCTCAGCTCGTTTGAAAGTGCCATAGAATTTGTTATCGAGCAAGATCCAAATCTTGAAAGGAGCACTGATTTTAGCTGTGTTGTTAATGATGCCCTTTGTTGCTACAAGGAACTTTATGCAGCAAAGAAAAAGAAAGCCATCCAGCCCACTCTCCATGCATTTTTCAAGCCAAAAGATGCAGCACCAACTCCATCCACCATCCAGGATACTCCTTCAACCAGCTGCCAAGAGACCATTCCCGCTGGTGAAGAAAGTGACAACACAGTGTCAAGTGAAGAGGGGGACGATTCTGCCACTCCGCAAGTGTGACTTGTCCACCGCAATCAACTCTGTTCCTCCAGCCTCGGGGTAAGTCGCCACTAATCGAGGAGTGTGTTTTGTTTATTTGTGTTTATGTCCAAAAAATTCCGAGCCAAAAACACATTGGTTTCTATGGGAAAATATGTTTTGTTTAACACAGTTTCGCTTATCATAAGGTTTTCCAGGAACGCAACCCTTGCGAAAAGCGAGGACTTGCTGTACTTCGAGATATCTCACCTACGGGCCCTTCATGGTGTAATGCGAATTTCCACAGCCGTAACAATCACATGACCTGAGGACCTAAACCTTGCATGATGGGCAGCTAAACTAGTTGGTTAGGTTTTCAATTTTGAATATTATTCTTCCCAAATGCAAGCATTTTTTTTGGCCTCATTATAAAAGCTCAAAAATTACATTCGATGCCACATAAAAAAAAAAGGCATATGAACATCACAATTATATCAGGTCCGAGGAGCAGTTTCTTTAAGCATTGATCGAAAGACCAGAGCACATCAGCCGGTCCAAGGTGATAACACAGAATATGAAAATGCCTGATGTAGCACATCTAAGGTTGAGAAAGATCATTCCCAAAACTGGTGCAGACATTTGATTTCTATAACAATCTGCAAAAAGAAAATTGAAGTGTTGCCAATCAGGATTCCAGGTGGAAAGAATGTGGTCTACGATATACTTATAATTTTGGATCTTATCCTGCCTGTCATTTTGTGTTTGATCATCACCTAACAGCCGAAGCCTGGTGTTGGCTTATGATCTTAGGGTCCTGAGTTTGAGCACCGTTGGTTGCTGAATAAACACCAGGTGGGCTTGACTTGGCCTGTCATCCTTCTGAGGTCGGCAAAATGAGTACCAGTGTAATGGCAGAGGGGTATAGCATCAGCGGCATAGCTGTCCTTCCAAGAAATGATAGCTACCTGGCAACCAAGCTGCCATATGCAAGAACAGAACCGAACAGGCAACAATGTGAAATTTTCAGTGACCTTAAAATTCTAGTCTAAATCCTTGTATGCCCATCCTAATACAAATAATATTACACCAAATCAGCTGTTTCTCACACGGAAACGGAAAGCGGCAGTACAGCTCTCAGTTAAAAAGAGAAGTTATAAAAACTCATTGTCGACATTTGGGAAATAATAAATTCAAAGAATGGCACAAGAATCGTACACGAAGATAAGGATTTTTAAGTGGTGCAAACCACTTCAATGTACGGTATGTCCTTCCTTCCATCCCTCCGTCAAAAAATAACCTTTCTAACCTACTGCGTTTCGTTTTTTTTTAACATTAATGTTTAGTTTGCATAAGGAGAGCAAGGTAACCCTGCCTGCTGGGAAATAACCGCCATTCCCCCACGGAGCTACTTTTTTAAGCGGTGTAGACTGTAGCTACTTCACTGCACAGCTTCCTTCGGACACGGGTGCAATATATATTTTTTTCCTCGTGATGTTTGACAAACTAACAAATAATAAAAAAGCTGGGGGCTTCATAAAGAGAAGCAGGTGGGGACAATAAACTGGTATTTTATTCTTGTATGATTTGGCCTTAATGTAAAAATACATTGGTTTATAACAAGGTTGTTGAAAATTTGAATCCTGAGGAATAGTTAAGAGCTGAAGCATTCCTTACTTGTTCTCCCACCCAAAAGTATGCAAAGTATTTATTTTCAGCAAATTTTCAAATGCATGGCTTTGCACTTTAACTCTTACAGTTGCTTTGCGTTTTGCTCCTCACTTAATATCCAATACGGGACTTTCAAAATGACATCGGAATGGTAACGAGGCCTTTCACGCACGCGCTGTGTGTGCGTTTTCTATGACTAACTTCCGCTGGCTAGACAGGGAACTTTTAACCTGCCGTTGTTGGGATGAAATCTGCAAGTGAAGTCTTTTCCACATAAATTTTCATCATCTATCTATAATTCTAGCAATGTGTGTGTGTGTGTGTGTGTGTGTATGTGTGTGTGTCTGTGACCACTGTTTCTCGACAACCACTGGTCCGATCTAATTGAAACTTGCCAGGTATATTGCTGGGGACCTGAGGATGTGCCTTTTCAAGGTTTGATATTAATCGGACAAGTGGTTCCCAAGTTATGGCCATTTATTTACCAAACCAATGACAAGACACGTTGTTGCGTGGGCGTGGCCGATGGGGAAGGGAAACTCAGCCGCGTTCCCTTTTACAGGTTACAACGTAGGGCTTCCGGAGAGTGATGACTTCGTGTATTCTAATAATTTCTCAATTTCTTATGCGCATTTATAGATAAACACAATGCCCCAAGTTATGATCGTTTTCATATTAGATGGTGCACAAATTTCGGTAACATCAGAGTGAGCTGGTATGCTTCAAACCAGGAAGTAAATTTTTTTTCTCTTCTCTTCTCTTTTTGTTTTTCCTTGCGATGACATTGCGAAAAGGCAAAATATGTTGGGGCTAATTGAATATTTGGGCATTAAAACTAAATTGCGAATAATATGCGACCTTCCGGGCCATGCACGTACGGGCACGCGAGAGCGAAGAAACCGCCTGTGTGGTTGTTGTTTGTTGCTCGCGGTTTGAATATTTATTTATTTATTTATTTTTACGGGCACGTACTAGTATAAACAAAAGTGGCAATTTCAAAATGGTTAAAAACATTATTGTTGTGCTCCTGGATGCAAATCAAACTCGTGAAAATAGAGGAAATACGAGACATATCAGTGGGTGAGAGGTGCCGAGTTCCAACCATTTACTGAAGTGAGTACAAGCGAGTGGCGATGAATAAAGCACGCACACATACATACACACTTCTCCTTTTAACAATAGATGCAAAAATAGAGTATAATCTCTCGTGGCCCCACCAAACACAAAATATATTCATAACAGTGCTCACGACTCTCTCTCGCCCCTCCCTCGAATGCGATGCATCGTAAATATCACTTTCACAAATCTATTTTTGAACTTATCCTGGGCATTCATAAGCCGCAGATGACATTCCCGTCACTCTTGAGGAAGACTCAAACCTGATACAGTGTCTCCCTCAGAGAAGTCTGCCTGGTACATCTCGCTCTGACGTAAGCAATCGCTGGCGCAAGCTTTAGGTGTTTTCATGTCATTAAGATGTCCTTTGTCAAAGAGTTGATCACCATTACTTTGTTGGTAATGAAGCACAGCATCGTCTTTCCAATTACAAACATCCATTAAATAAATCACCAAGCCAGTCATGCTCATAGAAAACACCGCCGCAAGGTTCAAAGTTCATTCACTAGCAGAGATGGTCAGAGGTTTGGGTAGAACCCACCCGTCCACAGTTCGGGCCTTGCACCGACCGGTCTACATCATCGGAAGTCTGCAGTCCAGACAGCTACAACATCTCAGCCTGTTCGGCGAGCTGTGAAGGTTCTCCAACTCTTCCATTGTGCAGTCGAGGTACACCTGCTTTCTCTCAGGTACTTTTCCCCAAGTATTTTGGGCTTCTTTACAAATTCTGTGAGCCATTTTAGGTGACAACTCTTATCTGATTATGATACTGTTACAAATCTGGCAGCCATGAGCACTCAACATTCAGGTCCCCGTAGCTCAGTTATTTCGTTAAGTAAATGTGGATAGATAGCTCCCTGTCCCCTATGTCTAATGGGAATTAAGTGTATGTGCGCTGTGAAGTTATTTTATAGATAGGATTTTTACCCTAACAACCCTCTGCTCGCGGCATTGTCCACGCTCTTCGTGCGCTCGCCGACATGCGGGCGTGTGCGTGGGCGGAATTCCATGCCCCAGGTGGTGTGGATTTCGCACCAAATATGGTCACGAAACGTTTCGCTCTAGCTTGGCCCAAATATGGTCACGGAGCGCTTCATTCTGGCTTCGCGCCAAATAAGGGTATGCGTCATTTTCCGCCCAATGGGCGACACGCGGACCAAAGCCAGGGCGGTCCTTCTCAAGAAGGCGGAGCCACGACACGCCATCCAACCAATGGGAGCAGGTGACGGGAAAGCGGATCCGCCCCGAAAAACGATGGAAAAAGATTGGATGATTGCGTCCAGTCTGCTCGAGCGTGCTTCTGTCTGGGTCTGCGGCTGACTGCATCCCACGCATCCGAGGTGTCTCGTCTGGCGCATTACAACAAGCGGTCGACCATCTCATCACTGGAGATCACCTCGTCTCGCCTCTTCTGGGTTCGGCTGCCTTGGTCCGTTCTTTAGTGCCTGGTGCTCCGGGAAGGTGCGGTCGTCCAGCCACGCAAATGCGGCCAGGAAGCCAGCTACGTTCTCTTCCCTCAGCTCGTCTTCCCTCCCGAGCTGAAGGGGCAATAAATACCTCGAGGTCCATCTGTTTCTGGGTATTTGTGTGTGCGTGTGTGTCTGTGGGCCGTCTCCAAGTAGAATTTTTTTTAAGGAATTGCTTGTACATTTGATTCTCTTCTTTATTCGGATAACTCTGCCCTTACGTGCTCCCCTCGCCCCCCCCCTCCCCCGATTATTGTAAATAAATTTCCCCATTGTTGAATGTCCCAGCTCGTTCCCTATCATTTCTTTTATTGGCTTAGCACGGTGCGGTTGCGAAATAGCGAGGCAGTAAATTGTTCATTTGGACCGACAGACCTTGGTAACCATCCGCTCGGGTTACACACGGTTCGGGCACGGTAACGGCTCATCCCGCTCGAGGGTGTGAATTCCCCGGTAACTTTGCTGCGTGGGTACTTAGGTATATTGAAGTTTGGCAATTAACCCTACCCCACACGGTCAAATTATTGGCGATTTATGGTCCTGTAAGGGACCCGTGCCTTTCGGACATATCTGAGGGTCACGCCCTAAATTCCGGTGTGTTCAGTGGAGCTGACTAGACTGCTCCCCCTCGCGGTCGTGCTCGCCACTGAGACCCGGCCCCACAACAATACTACATGATATACGATATGACATGCGTTCACATGCCCAATCAAAATTGCGCCTAAAGGATTCATGTGCGCCGAGCATTCTAGGGCAGATTACATCATTTTGAAGGTCCTGTATTCGAAGGAGATATTTGAACCTACGGCCTTAAAATAAGAGCAGGAGGATGGCCAAAACAGATTGCCTGTACCTCCCTCTTGTTACCTCATATCTGGCATCAGCAAGGCAGTTTTTTTTTTTTAGTTAAAGTTTGCTCTAGTCAAGGATCAAAAATATTTATTCATACAAGGAAACTGTACATACACGAAAAAGTGTTGACAAGAAAATGTCAACAAGCCCCTCATACTGTGCCACATCCACACATTCCCAATCACGCACTCCACAAACCCACCATGACATCAAGTCAACCCACACCACAAATCCAATACAACCTAACAGACTATCCAGACAATCTTAGTCCGATTCAGTCCCAAGGTTTGTTTACATTTGAACAGTCAAATCTCTGAAAACACAAGCTTGTGCGCACACACACCAACTCACGAGACTGGTTAGATTAGAAGAGACCAAAGTTGCCTTCCAATCCTTCTATGATAACTCCGACTGCCACATCCAAGCAGCTCCCATACCAACTAGGCTTTTTGCTTCCCTCCACTCCACCCTTTATCTTCTGGAAGTTATATGAGCCTCGACTCCTTCTCTGTATTCAAAAGCATGTTAAATCATCTATATGAGGGAATGCCTTAACCCTGGGATTAAATTAACAAATTCCGATGAATCGCATCATTACTGATGCTGATACAATGTCCCCACAGTTGAGACAGGAGTTTTAGGGGTCGGACGACCCCCCCAAACTCACCGTCACGTGGCAATAAAATGAATTTCCTCAAAAGCAACTTATTTTGAGATTACATTTAT
>NC_140970.1:72887948-72895448 GCF_056783735.1 Eptatretus burgeri
CAGCACGTTATGGAACTCGTGCAGAGCATAAATGACAAACTGGATTACAGGAATGCCGAAATGAAAGAAAGGAACAACGAAATGAAGAGAAATACGCAACAAATGGAAAATAAAAAAATGGATGGAAACGCACTCGAAGCGAAAAACCAAATGAAAGAAATGCGGGGGTGAGCATGCCAAGCTTGGGGAGGGTAGAGACCGCGGGGTCTTTTGGCCTAATGGGGGTACCCGGAATGACTGTTCCAGGGGGTGTGCAGAGTGTGAGTCCAATGGCTTGGGAGAATAAGCGGGACGACGCGGGGCACGGACAGACGCAGACAAGGGTGGTGGAGCCCCCGGGCAAATGGCTCGGACCCTGCGGGAGTGAGGCACCGTTGGGACTGGGGAGGTACACTCCTCCCGGAGTCCCTAGGGAACGGGAGGAGACCTCGAAAGAACCGAGGGTGCCGCTACCCCCGTACGATGGCAAGACGGACTTGAGGGCATATATGGCCCAGTTCCAGTGTGTTGCCAGAGGCAATGGCTGGAACGAGGTGCAGGGTGTGGCACAACTCACAGCGGCCCTGCGTGGCGTGGCTTTGGAAGTCCTGACCACGGTACCCAGTGACCGCTCGACCCTGGAGCATCTCCATTCCGCCCTAAAAAACCGATTGGCATGGACCAGCAGAGCGAGCTTGTTAAAGCTCAGCTCAACGGGCGCAAACGACGTCCCCAGGAATCACTGGGAGAATTGGCACATGACATTCGCCGCTTGGTGGGGATCGCGCACACCAACATGCCGCCGGAGTACCGGGAGGAGATTGCCCTGGACCATTTCCTTCGAGCAATAGGGGGCACCGATGTCGGAGCATTGCTCACCGTATGGCGCCCGGACAACCTCCAGAAGGCGGCTGATACTGCTGCCTGCTGGGAGGCAGCCAGAACGCCATTGGGAGGGGCTGGGCGCCATGCGGTGGCAGTCCGACAGGTGGACCCCGTGCACGACAGTGCACTGGGAGCCGGGGCAACCCTGGGCGACCAAGCGCGAGTGGAAAGGATGGTGCAGGGCATGTTCGACCGCCGGTTCGGGAGACCTGTGGAGAGGCGGTCGGGCCCGGGAAGGGCGGGAGATGGGCCATCGGGGGGTACCCCAGGTCGGAATGGAGGGGGGTATAATTCGGCGTACTGGAGGCAAACACCTTACCAGAAGAGGTGTTATAATTGTGGCGCAGGGGACCACCTGCAGCGGAGGTGCAACGCCCCGCGCAGGGAAAGGCCCCCGCGAAGAGAAGAGCCACGGCCCCCTAGACCACCAACTCCGCCCCGGGTCAATAGGGATAGCCAGGCCCAACCATCCCCCCCACCAGTCCCCGGGAAACTAAGAAGTGCCGAACATGTAGGGCCGTGTTCGGCAGACTCAGACGGAGAAGAGCCCTCAGAACTGCGACAGGTCATCAGTTGTGGCCAAATTGGCAAAGGTAGCTTAACAATTCGGTGCAAGATTGCCGGCGTAGGGGTAGACGCCGTGGTGGACACAGGAGCAAGCGCCACGATCATCAGCCCTGTGGTCCTTGATTCGAGTGTAGACGGTTGGGATGAGATCCACCGTCTGCAAAACCATAGTTTGCAGCTAGCTACCGGGGCAACGGCCCCTATCATAGGACGTGGTTTCGTGTCGTTTAAATTGGGCACTGTGAAAACCAAGATAGAGGTTTGGGTGGCTGAGGTGGACGACCCATGTCTAATAGGGTTGGATGTGCTGACGGCCGGTGGTTGTAAGATCGACTTGGGCCGGGGGGTCATGCAGTTGGGTGGTGAGGAGTTGCCGTTAGGAGGCGTGAGCACGGATGAGAGGGTGGAGCTGGAGGCTCCTGACTCCGTGGTCATTCCCCCGGGTGCCGAGGCGGTGGTCCCGGCCCGGTGGCGAGCACCCCCAACGTGGCAGGGCCCCTGTGGCCTAGCGGAACCATCGGCAGGGCCGTCAACCCCGGGCTTAGTCGTGGGCCGCACCCTGGTAAGTACCGACGGGCCAGTAGTGCCCGTACGGGTGATAAATGTTAGCACGGAACCACGCACTATCAGGAAGGGCACGAAGGTGGCAGATTGCATCCCAGTAAAAGAGGTCGCAGAGCTGAGGGACGATAACGTCGAGCCGGACCGGCCCCAGAGGGAGTCTCCAGACTCGATTAGGAATTGGCCCGGTCCCATTTGTGAGATGGTAAATCGGAGTAGTGTAGATTTGGAGGAGGCCCAGCGGGAGGCCTTATACAAGCTGGTCGACCGACACATCGGGATCTTCTCCTTGTCACCCGAGGATATTGGACGTACGGGCCTGGTGCAACATCAGATCCACACCAATGGGGCCCGGCCTGTCCGTCAGCCTGCTCGAAGGCTCCCATGGAGCAAAGAGAGGAGGCTGATGAACAGGTTGAAAAGATGCTCAATGCAGGTGTCATCGAGCCCTCGGGAAGTCCTTGGATGTCACCAGTTGTGCTGGTTAAAAGAAGGATGGGACCACGCGTTTCTGTGTGGACTATCGCCAGCTGAACAACGTGACACTCAAAGACTCCTATCCCCTGCCTAGAATTGACGATACCCTCGACGCCGTTGCAGGCTCTAAATGGTTCTCAACTTTGGACCTCAAGAGTGGGTATTGGCAGGTGGAGATGGATAAGACGGGGAAGGAGAAAACGGCATTTTCCACAGGGAAGGGACTGTATCAGTTCACTGTGATGCCGTTCGGTTTGTGTAACGCCCCCGCCACCTTTGAGAGACTGATGGAGCGTGTACTCGGCGGCATGCCGTGGCAGTCATGCCTGGTGTATCTGGATGACGTCCTGGTACACGCTAAAACATTCACCCAGGAGATAGCCAATTTGGACCAGGTGTTTGGGCACCTCAGGCAGGCAGGGCTGAAATTGAGCCCAGAGAAATGCACTTTGTTCGCGACAGAGGTGGCCTATCTCGGACACGTGATAGGCCGCGAGGGGGTGAAGACCGACCCCGGAAAAATTACAGCGGTAGAGGAGTGGCCCGTACCTACAACTGTCAAACAGGTGCGGGGCTTTTTGGGACTTTGCTCCTACTACCGGCGTTTCGTGGCAAACTTTGCGGAGATAGCCAGGCCCCTTCACCGGTTGACGGAGAAGGGGTTGAGATTTAATTGGACGGAGGAGTGCCAGGAGGCCTTCCTCAAATTAAAGGAGTGTTTGACATCCGCACCTGTTTTAGCGTACCCCACCGATGACGGGATGTATACCCTGGACACGGATGCAAGCCAGGAAGGATTGGGAGCAGTCTTGTCTCAGACACAGGGGGGCGTGGAAAGAGTGATCGCGTATTACAGTCGGGCCATGAGTAAGCCCGAACGAAATTATTGTGCGTAACTCGTAAGGAACTATTGGCTATGCTGTCTGCCGTGAGCCATTTCCACCCGTACTTGTACGGGAGGAAATTTTTGGTTCAGAACTGACCATTCCTCCTTGCACGTGGCTCTTACGGTTCAAGGAACCGGAGGGCCAAATTGCAAGGTGGTTGGAAAAATTGCAGCAGTACGATTTCAGTGTGGTCCATAGAGCCGGTAAGGCTCATGGGAATGCCGATGCGCTCTCTCGACGCCCCTGTCTGAGGGAAAACTGCAAATATTGTACGAGACATGAGGAGAGGGACCAATTGGCAGACGCCTCCCCGAAACTCCCAGTCCGTGCGGCCCGGATGGTAGGCCCAACTTTGCCACTAACCGCAGGAGAGGAATTTGGTGGATTGGCATGGAGCACGGCCCAGCGGGAAGACCCCGTGCTAGGGCCAGTGTACAAATGGGTCCAGGAAAACAGGAGGCCCAGTGGGGAGGAAATCGCCCCATTCGGGGCGCGAACAAAGGCATACTGGGCTCAGTGGAGGACCCTAGAAATGAGGGACAACATCTTGTATCGCAAGTGGGTGGAGATTCCTTCTGAACAAGCTTCTTGGCTGGTGATAGTCCCTGATGGGTTTAAGACCCAAATTTTGAAACAGGTGCACGGTACCGCGCCGGCGGCCATTTGGGCAGGACCAAAACAAAATCTCGGGCCCGCCGGCGGTTCTATTGGGTTAACATGGGGCGCGATGTACAGGACTGGTGTCGAGCATGCGACGCCTGTACTGCAAAAAAGGACCGCCACAGAGGATGAGGGCCCCACTCCAACTACATCAGGTTGGGGCTCCCTGGAGGCGAGTGGCCATGGACATTTTGGGACCACTGCCCCCACTCGCCAGGGTAATAAGTACGTCCTCGTAATTATGGACTATTTCACCAAATGGCCAGAAGCCTTTGCCCTTCCCAGCCAGGAAGCAGGGGTTGTGGCCAAGGCCTTCGTAGAAGGATTTACATGCCGGTATGGGATTCCGCAGGAGCTGCACACGGACCAGGGACGAAATTTTGAGAGTGAATTACTAAAAGAGGTGTGCAGGCTCCTGGAAATTCGAAAAACACGGACAACGCCCCTGAGACCACAGTCTGATGGCATGGTGGAGAGGTTCAACAGGACCCTGGTCCAACAGTTGGCCCTCTTCACCGCCACTAACCAGGAGGACTGGGACGAACACCTTCCGTACCTCCTGATGGCCTATCGCGCGTCCCAGCACGGGTCTACCGCATGTAGTCCGGCGCTGTTGATGTATGGACGGGAGCTGAGAAGCCCCGTCGATTTATTGTGCGGTCCGACGCCTGAGCGGCTTGATAGGCCCCGGGGGAGGGCTATGCCCGTCGGTTGGAGGAGGGCTTGGAGAAGGTCCACGCCTTCGCACGACACCAGCTCCAACAGGCGGGCATAAAAATGAAGCGCAGGTACGACCACCGGAGCCAGGTGAGCAAATACCCACCGGGGGCAAAGATTTGGTTCTTTAACCCCCGGCGAAGGAAGGGCAGATGCCCGAAGCTCACCTCACCTTGGCAGGGCCCGGGGGTTGTCCTGGCGCAAGTCAGTGACGTGGTCCTAAAAATTAAAATGGGACCACGAGCCCTCCCTCGGATCGTCCACGCGGACCGCCTGAGGCCTTACAAGGGCGACCTTACGCCCTCATGGATATGTCTTGCCGGAGGAGTCGGTGCTGGAACAGCCGCTCCCGCAGAGGCGCAGGGCTCTCAGAGTCTTGCGACGAGTTCACGAGCCCAGTAGGAAGGGAGGAAATTCCCCCCCTGGGAAATTGATTAATGGGATTATATGGAGACGGAGACGGCGACAGAGGAGAGAAAGCCGGGTAGCGGCTGTAGTTGTTTCGAGGACCGTGCCGGGTTCACCCAGCAGTGAGCACGCGGTTCGTGCTGTGCAACGCACGAGACCACCACGTGCTCGCTTGCGAGAGTGAAGTCCCGGTCCGGAAACGCACGCGGTGGATTTGCCGATCCCGCGGACGGACAAAGTTTAGGCAGGTAAATGGATTTGGACCGGACGGGTTCTCCACGCGATCGTGTGTGTTAAGCTCCAACGGGCAAAGCACATGTGTTCGCGTGGGGAACCCCTCGAGACGTGGGGCTTGTGTTTTTTTTATGCGCACGGTGACGTCATGGCTGCACGTGGGGTTGGAATCCGGCAGGAGGGGTATCTCTGCCGGATGGTCCCGTCCAAGGAGGGACGAGGAACACGTGCAGCTGCATGACGTCACGGGCAGGTGCAAAGTGCGCGAGCTCTGAGTTGCCGCACAGGTGCTGCGCATGAAAAAAAAAAAAGCAAGCCTCACTTTCGGGTGTACAGGATTCCTGGGCAAGGGGTGAAAGACCCCCTTGCCCTGGGCACAGGATGGAAACTAGTTAGGGGGAAGGGTTAGCTTAGTTAGACCGACTTCATGGGGCAGGGGTAAGTCCTCATGGAGTCCGTGGAATGGATTAGTTAGAGGGATTGTAGCCAGATTTAGGTTGGGAAATAAAATGAATGATTTGGAGACAGTGACAGACTTGTGGATGTGTAGCGGGGACGTAGTTTAGCTACGTAGGTTAAATGGAACGTGCTATAGCTTAAGGGACGACGTGGGAGCACGAGTTAGTTAGGGGATGTAGTTAGGAGGATGGCAGAGTTCAGCGGTGTGTGTGTTGAAGAGTTGGTGAGTTGTGAGGTGAGTACTTGGTGAGTGAGTGAGGCCAGCGGGTCTGTGTGTGTGGAGTGAATGGGGAATGCATGGTGCGATGAGTGATTGGGGGAGGAGTGACTCGCCCAAGGGACCCCCGGGGTCAGTGTAGAGTGAGTTAGGGGGTTAGTCAAATTGAAAAATGGAGGTCGTTTTGTTGTTGGTGGGAATGTAGGCTCGAGACCCATTTGGAGGGGTGCAGGAGCCCTGTTGACGGGCTTGGGAGCGTGGCTGCGAAAGGTGAGTATCGCTGAGTGGGTACCCCGGGCACCAGGCTAGTCAGCCGCGGTAGGCCATGGGCCCATGGGGGGCCGGGATAGAGTAGTGGGCACGGGTGCGCCTGCTTGGTGCGGGGGCCCGGAGCGCCATTGGCCGCGTGGGCAGTGTTGTGGGCACGGGTGACCCTCGGAAAGGGGCCCGGGAGGCCGGCCTGCCACGTGTGCGTTTCAGGGGAGGTGCCATGGGGGCACTCCCCGGTGTTAGGGAGCTGGTAGGCTCGGAGGCAGTGTAGTGCCCGGGGGTGCCATAGCGGGAGATTCGGCAGAGGGTCGTGCCTGCCAAAGGGAGCCACGTGTCCCAGCCAGGAGACCGTGTGAGGGCACGGAGAGAAAATTGGGGGGCGAGGCCCGAAATTGTGAGGACACCAACACAGGCGACGGGAATCTGGGTTTATAGAACCAATAGTTTAAGCGAGAGGCGCTTGTTGAAAGCCCCGGGGTAGTTTAAGAGTTAATGGTTAGGGTAGATTAGGAGATGTACCCCTCCGCACCATCCATCCCCTCGCTGTCGTTGTGGGCCGCTGGACCCACTTGGTGTTAAGATCGCCGAACTCTGGGGAGGCCATTCTGAGGCTTGAATTGGGCCTCGACACAGGACGTTAGCTCTCCCTTATTCCCCTCCGGGAAGGGAACGTAGGGGTTGGGAGTAGGCTAGGTGACAGAATAGGTTAGCCGAACAAGGACGATAAAGGGGGTTAGGGGACGATTTATAGTGGGGAAGTAAAAATAAAAACAACAAAAAAAATAAGTTGGGGCTAAATTGGGGTTTGACAAATTCAGGGAGTGGGTATGTACAGTGACAGGCAAAGGCGATAGGTTGGGAGGGAGACAGGTAGGTAGGTCCGAGCCCGCCTTCCGAGTGGCCAGCACCACCGCACTCCCTCCACCAACCTCCACTGAAGGGCAAGAGCTGGCCAACTTCATCGGCTGGCCGTGTTTTGCTTCAAGGCGGAGGCCGGCCAACTTCATCGGCAGCTGTTGTTTTGCTGCAAGGCCTGTGCCATCGGCTGGCCGTGTTTTGCTTCAAGGCCTGTGCCGGCCACTTCGTCTGCAGCTGCTGTGCTGCAAGGCCTGTGCCGGCCAGTTCATCTGATGGCTGTTTTTCTTCGAGGCCTGTGCCGGCCAGTTCGTCTGCCGGCTG
>NC_140970.1:72900448-73030448 GCF_056783735.1 Eptatretus burgeri
GAGGGTGTGTGGCCAAAAAGAAGAAGTGACGTGAAGGGGAGGTGTGTGTGGAAATAGTCGCTGAGAGAGGCGTGCTCGTGGAACGAGAGAGCAAGCAAATACCTCATGAACAACTTCAGTTTGGCAGTTTGGAAAACTGCAGTCGGTTGAGAGGGTGCTCGTGTTTTGAAGCGAGCGAACGTAAGAGAGGCTGCCTGTACATCGAGTCGGCCTTTTTCGGGGCAGTGGGAGAGGCGGCCTGCATGGAGAAACTGAGAAGACGGAGTTGGGAAGTCGGGCTTCGAGGCGGGAAGGCAGGAGAGGAGACGCCGGAGCCTCTGACAGTCCCTGCTCACACCAACGGCTCGACACGTTTGCCGCTCCACTTGCCGGAGCCCGGCACCTCGATTTGGGCCTTGTCTGGTGAACGGGCCAGGCCTGGATTTGTACGCTGGATCGTGAGAGAGATCAGCTGAGGACTATCGTCGACCTTACACAGGGTCAGAGCGCGCGGAGACCACGTGCGGTACGAAGGGAGCAAGAGTACGACACCTCCGTCTCTCCACGCGGCGTGGTTTGAGCGGGAGCTCGAATCCATGGACATCCGCCTGTTGCGAGCGACATTCGTGCTTTTGACACTGTCCTCTCATCCATGAGACATCACCAAGTACTCTGTCTTGTCTTGCATGCATGCTGTCTGTCTATCTGTCTTTGTCTGCACGTTGTTTAAGGCATATCTCGGTAGGGACCCCCTCGAAACCTGTAGTCCATGGTTCCTGAGTTAAGAACGGGTTGAGGATTGTTAATAAAAACATTGTCGTGAATTTTGCTTGTGTTGTGATCCCCGATACTCCCCAATAAATCTGGTTAATTCGTATGAAGTTGCCGCTATGGATTAATTTGTGTCGCGTTGAGGAACGATCCGTTCCATTGGCATATAAAACCAAAATGGTTACAGACTGGCAGAAAACGATCGGCATCTGACACAACCAGTCTGTAACCGGGGGTTCTATTTCCCCAACTGGCAAGGTTCAGGATTACGTTGGTATCGCGATTGAAGATGCGTGACCCGAGGCCTGTGCTGTGCCGGCTGGCGTTATAGATCCTGGAGACGGTCGGAGTGGGTTGAGAATCGCTGAATCCTTAACAATATATAACCGACCGACCAATATGTAATAATCATCAATATATATTCCTTGATGATACACTCAGAGACATCACCCGGCACAGATGCACACAATCACTCGTCCACACTCAGCTTCCACCGACCAATGTCTCTGTACTCTACCATCCCCAATTCTTATGGGTTCCTATCTAATTTAAATTTAAACTTATCGACTGTTTCTGTTGCAACTACCTTTCCAGGGATCCCATTCCATGCATTAACTACTCTGAGTGAAAGACCCCAGCCTAATTACTACCGTCTTAACCTTCCTCTTATTCACTCTCCCCGAAGGCTTTGCCCCAATCCCGTCATCCGGTGAGCTGCCCTGCGAAGGGAAGCTGCACAGGAGGTACTCCCACGGAGTGGGTTTTCAGATTATTTTTTTTATGCTTCAGGAATGTTTTGTGGAATGAAGGGTTTTACGGTGGCCGGAGTGCAGATCCTGCCACCAACCTCCTAATAAGAAGTAACCCAACTGCAGGAGGACGTCCGCAGACATAGTTGGACACTAGATATGGATGGCCGTTGGCTCACAAGGAGCTCCTCCGCCCTTTGACCTGAGACCTGCCCTCATAGACTTGAGACTTGACTCAAGTGACTTGTTGACGTCTCTGATCTTAATACACATTTCCTGTGTCAATTTGCTCCTCCTGTCCTGTGGCATCAAAAGATTCAATGTTCACACCCTCGAGAGGTTGACTCAACCCAGGAAATATCACTTCCATGCCAACAAAATCAGCTTCAGAGGATTCTGACTCAGCTTTAGAGGATCTTCCAGATGAACAGCAGGAGGATTACTCCCTTTATCCTCCTCTTGAACCTCTTGATGCATATCCTCCTGATGAACAGTACCCTTTCTTGCCTCTGGGACAGGTCCCACACATGCCCTTAAATTCACCCGATGCACTCTCTGGACTGCCCCCCCCCCACACCCACAGGTTCAATTGCATGAGTTGTTTCTTGGATTTCAACCACCTGGAACACAGTGGGCCCTTAAGCATCTTGGATCTTGTTCCTTCCCAAACGTCTATTTCTCTGATAGAGAAACTGACCCAAATGTAATGATGGACAGTACACCTTGTCTTTCTGAGCAGAAAACCTTTCAACTGCTTTCATTTCAAAGCACCCTCTCACTTTAGCATGTGCTTCCCTCAAATGCTCCTGGTGGACAATTAGCCAGTCATTCCTTTTATCCACCACCTCTTTCTGGCCAACCAAAGCATCATCGGGAAGATGGGGATTTACACCAAACAGCAGAAAATATGGTGAGTATATTTTTTTCCAGCTCTTCCAACATAAGAGCAACATAAAATACTAAACAAAATATTACCATGCAGACAGATAAAAACATGCCTCAGGCCACAGGTGCCCCATGCCTAATGTACATGTTTACTTGCATGTAGATTTTGATCAAGTATGTAAGCAGAAAATAATCCAAGGAGATATTTGTAACCCAAGCTGGTGGCTAAATAACTGATGAGGGGGAAAACTGGTGGATAGCAATCTTCAAGTCATACCACAGATTTTCGATTGGATTTTATCTTTTTCTACATTCGTCACTCCAGTGTAACATCTGCTGTGTGCTTCAGATCATGATCACACCTATGTTGAAAATTTCGTGTCGGTTGATTAAACGATTGCAGAGAAAATTAGCACGCACGGACGGACGTATATACGGACAGATGGACAACCCGAAAACATAATGCCTCTGGCGACTTCATCAGTGGAGACATAAAAATACGCAAAACAATTACCAAAGAATACCTGCATTGAACGAGCCTGATCCTGAAACCATACCTCCCCAAAGGAACAAAACCAAAGCCATTAACCAACTCGCAGTACCAGTGTCCCAATACAGCTGCGGAATGGTAAACTGGCCGCAAGCGGAAATCAGAAAACTAGATGTCAGAACAAGGAAACTCCTCACTATCCACAAAATTGTCTACAAAAATTAGTGCATCCCGAGAATGTACCTGCCGAGGAAAGAAGAAGGTGGCGGCCTGTTGGAACTCAATCAGATGCACAGAGCGATGACTGCAGGATTAGCAGAGTACGTAAATGTGAAAAGTTCAACAGTCTACCGAATACAATTTGTATACAAACATGAACACAGCAAACCAGAAAAGGTATTTCTCACTCACCTTGCAAAAAACTTCCAAATTCAGGTGTGAATAGAAGATATCAAGCACCAAACCAAAACTGCAACAAATACAGCCCCAACTAGAGGGGGAGCACTCGGTAGAGTGCAAAACCTCCGCCGCTAATACTGCTAGGTCACTCAAGTGAACCTGATATCCTATTCATTCAATTTGATGTCAACAGTGCTCACAGAGTTATAGTTTGCAACTTTCCCTTTTACTTTTAACTTTTAAATACTCAATTCATTCGTCATAACTAGATCCCTTGAGACAGAAATTGATTTTACATGGGTATATCCACCTGAAGTTCCAAAATCAGCTGCAATTATAATTTTGGCATGTTTTTTGTTGGAAATCACTTATAACATGTAGAAATGCAAAAAAAAAAAAAATCGAAATTTTGTTTAAAAAAAAGTTGCAAAAATTTATTTTTCTCTAACATTTTTGGGGGGGGGCGGGGTTGCAAATCACTTAAATCATGTAGAAATGCCAAAAAAAATTCAAATATTTTTTTCAAATTGGCCGCCATAGTGGCCATATTCGATTTTGGACCAAGTCCAAAATCTAATGGCATGATCCTTGGACCATACCTAATCCCTCCACCAAGTTTCGTCGAAATCCGTCGAGGAGTTTTTCCGTAATACTGTTAACAAACAAACAAAAAAACAAACAAACAGGAAGGGGTGAAAACAGTTACCTCCGATCGTCGATGGTGGAGGTTAACGATTGCAAAAAAAAATACAAGGTGAAACACCAACAGATGTATAGTGACAACAACTAAACTTGTCTGACAAAGGCAAAAGAGCAAGGAAATATATGAAAAAGAGTTGGACAGATTGGGGATAGACAAAGAAGGGTCACTGGAATGGCTAGGAGGTTAGCTCAATTGGGCTAGAGAAGGAATCATTACAAATGCCCAAGACCAAGGACACCACACGAATGGCTTGAAGAAAATGGTGGGACTGAGCCAATCTGACAAGTATAAATTTTGTAACGTAGAAACAGAAAGCACGAGCCACCTCCTATCAGGATGTAAAAAACACTCATGTCAGAACAGCTGTTCACACAAAGGCACAACAAGGGATGTAGAGTAATCTATTGGCAGATCTGCAAAAATTTCAACATCCCAGTTCCACAAAACTCATGGAAACATGAACCAAAAGCAATCACTGAAAACAAGGACAGAATGTTCACATACGACCTGATGATCCCAACCAGTGTGAGCATAGAAAACAAAGCATTGTGACCAGACATATTACTCAGAAACTAAAAGGAAAAGAAGGCATTGGTAAGTGAGGTTTCAGTACCCAGTGATTTTGGTCTAAATAACCCAAAAACCGAGAAAATGGCCAAATATCAAGACCTCAAGAATGAAGTGAAAAGATCCTGGAAGCTGAAGAGTGCCGAAATTGTACCATTGATAATTGGAGCAACGGGAATGATAAAGGAGAACATCACAAAGATCCTACAAACCATCCGTGGGAGCATTACCACAAACAAACTACAGTTGGAGGCTGTGCGAGGGGGTAGGGGGGCGGGGGGGGGCGGTGACGATCCTGAAAAGAGCCCTCAGAACAAAACTCTGAGAACACAATTTCACAAGTTAGGACATTAATTACGATCCTTCACCAAAATGAAGGTGGATGCTTCCATTTCTGGGAGGGCTCCATTCCACCTTTTCTGAAACCAGAATTATGGAGATATCAATGACACACAAACACACACACACACACACACACACACACACACACACACACACACACACACACACACACACACACACACACACACACACACACACACACAGTTCCTTTACCTCGAGTAAGAACCTGAACCTGAACCCGTAAGCAATTGAATGGTTTCCCGACTGCATGGATCATCAGCTGGGCACTGTTCTTCCTCAAGGTTTCGATCCTTTCAGCCCAGAACCTCTCCAAACCACGGATCCACCACCTTGGTCACGGATCCACATCAGTAGATCCACAACCTCAGTTGCATCCGGGAACGGGCACACACACACACACACACACACACACACACACACACACACACACACACACACACACACACACACACCACTCTTATTTATACGTACTCTATAGATATGTTCCTCTGAATCAAGTTTTTGATTTTGTTACTTACGGCACGTACTCTGGTAGCTCATGGTGGTTTTATTTGCACTTGTTTGTCCAGAGCTAAACTCTTCAAAAATAATCTAATTGAAGGTCATTGAACAATTTTTTGGTTGGTAACACATTTGCCACTGACGGCGAAATAGGTGAAATGGCCACGCTCCTTTTTAAGCGAAGTACTACCACCCGCCATCACTGTATCTCCAGAACCGTTAGACCTAGAAGGTTGTGTGACCACTCAAAATGTTCGGAATGGCCACATTATGGGGGGTCAGTAATACATTTCAATGTCCAAAAGTCAATGGTTTTTAATATATTTGCCAAAAACTGATTTCAACATGTTACGGACTTCAATTATTCATAATTGTTCCTACTTCTTTTGTTCAATTACTTGACTCCTGAAGATTCTAGGTGGACAATAATCTGCATTAAAAAGATTACAATTAACCATATTATTTCTTTGTTGTAGGAGGAGCTAGGTGTTCAAGTGTTAAAAAGTTCTCTGATGGCAAGTAATGCTACCTTGGATCCCTGCTTGCTGTTACTATGGACCATGAAATCATGGTATGATTTCATCATAGTTGAATTATGCACATTAAAATCATTTGAACAAAGTTTTTGAATAATAACTGCATCATCTACAATGAATTACGCGAAAAAAAATTTTTTTTACAGGAAACTTTAGTGGTTTCAAGGTCAGCAGCCGAAGGGGTTTTTGATGGGTCTTCATGCATTATATGCAACACTGCTTCAGGAAAAACGTTAACAGGTAAATTTCAGATGTAATAGCATCAGAACCCTATTTGGCCAACTGATGAACAATACTTCCCTTACCTCACAATGTCTATGGATGAAAAAGTGTATACTTATATGTGTGTATACAACGCCATGCTTGTAAAAATTAAATCTTTGGTACCTTTGGAACACAGGTAGATGGACCCTATTATTTTGGTGATATTTCATACATATTATTTTTCAGGAACTGATGATGGGCGTGCCAAAATCCGGATGGCAGCAGAACAATTGGATGATTCTTTAGTCATCTCAAGAATAAACGCATACAGCAACACATTCAAGTACCATCTGAAGCCGAAAGCCTGTTATTCCACTTACATTCTGAAGTCGAAAAGATCAGCCAAAACGAAAAGTGAGCCAGAACTTGTTGAAGAGGTTGAAGAGGGAGAAAGCAGTGACAGTTATAAAGCCCCCAAAAGACGATAGAAGAGTACTAGTTCCAGTTGCAAAGACATTGAAAGGAAGTGTGTTATATGTGACGGAGCAAGAGAGAGTTGTGGTGATAGGAATCGGGTGTTGTATCGCATCTCAGAGTCTGACAGAGCAGCATTGTTTCTAGATGCTTTGAACTTTTATAAGGATGAAGTTAAGACAAGATGTGCTTTTCTGGATACAGCTGTTGATGTGTTTGCTGCAGATGTCTTCTATCATGGGAATTGTATTTGACAATACTTGCTAAAGTATAACAGAAATCACTATGACCATTAGGTCTGGCAATCAGAAACTCCCTGTCGATCTTGATATGTTCTGGAGCTCAATGTTGAACAAAGTAAGGTTGCAGGAGTATGTCTTCAAGTGGATGTTGCAGAATGTTGTGTCAGAAAAGGAAATTATCTTTGGAGGAGTATATGGGGGTGAATGTAGGAAACTGTTAGCTGGCACTGAAACACAGATCGCAGAGCTCTCAAGCAACCAAGAAGAAGCCGATGACAGAATCATGTTCCATATTAATGTTGGTGTTGTGAAACACGGAGTTCAATCAGTCTTGGTTGACTCACCTGACACAGATGTCTTTGTCAACTTCATCTTCCACTTCAAGAAAACCTGGCAACTACAAAAGCTGTTTGTAAAGCTTGGTAACTGGAAAAACAAGAAAACTGTACCAGTCCACCTGTTAGTCGATCAACTGGAAAACAATTTGGTGTCGTGTCTCCCAGCCATTCATGCACTGAGCTGGTATGACAGTACCAGCAAGGTGGGTCCAAAACTGTCTGGCATGAAAGCATCCATGGATCTCTCCCTACTGGAAGGGTTTGGTGTAGAGGAACTGTCACCACAGATGATAAGTAATGCTGAAAAATTCCTTGTGCCTGGATTAAAGAAGACCGACTGTTCCACATTCGATGAGTATCGTTGGGAGCAGTACCACAACTCCAAGAAAGAGCTCGACTTCAACCAGCTTGTGTGCTGTTCTTCAACGCTACGAGAACACATAAAGTGAGCATATCTGCAGTGTAAGATATGGTTACAAGCTCCAAATCCTGCAGTCACCAAACCAGATCCATGCCAGTATGGTTATCAAGCAACAGATGTTGGAATTACACCTGTGATACTGCCAGTTCCGTGCAGGCCCGATGACCTGCCCCCTCCATGCAAATGTCCATCATGTACGAGTACCAAGACGTGCACTTGCAGAGGAATGAACATAAAATGTGTGGTGTTTTGTGGCTGTAGTAAAAGCAAAAAGTGTAGAAATCCACATAATTAAACTCTAAAATATGGACAATGTGCAAAATTACAACAGGTAATATAATAAAGGGTCAGAACTGTAGTGCGTTCAATGCTGCAATCAGTTTTTGGCAAATATCTTAAAAACCATTGGCTTTTGGACATGGAAATGCAATACTGACCCCCCATAATGTGGCCATTCCGAACATTTTGAGTGGTCACACAACCTTCTCGGTCCAACAGTTCTGGAGATACAGTAATGGCGGGTGGTAGTACTTCGCTTAAAAAGGGTCGTGGCCATTTCACCTATTTCGCCGTCAGTGGCAAATGTGTTACCAACCAAAAAATTGTTCAATGACCTTCAATTAGATTATTTTTGAAGAGTTTAGCTCTGGACATATAAGTGCATACAAAACCACCATGAGCTACCCTAGTACCGAGTTTCGGAGATAATTTTTTAGGCGATTTCCATTAGCGGAGATATTTTGACGTCATAACTGTTTTTCGAGGAGGAATTTTCAAAATCGGAGATGGTTACTGTCTGCGCAGGGTATTTTTAAATATATATGCCAAGTTTCAGGAAGTTTCGATGAAAACTGTTGGCTGTGAAACAAAAAAGGCTTCCTTGCCACACAGCCAACCTGTCTACCAAGTTTCATCCGAATCCATCCACAACTTTTTGAGATATCGTGCTAGATATCATTTAAGCCCGATCTCTCAATGGTGAAGAATCACTTTAAAAATTCTAGTAGTCGGATCCAGATCCAGATCTTCACCAAAATCTAATCACTTCGTCCTTGTCACACACCCAACCTGTCCACACAATTTCATCTGAATCCGTCTACAACTTTTTGAGATATCCTGCACACAAACAAACAGAAAAACAAACAAACAGACAAACAAACAGATGACATTGCTCATTGAGCAAGGAATTTCCGGAATAACTTTGTCATATCTCCATGATCTCTGAAAAAACAAAATTCTGCAAATCAATTTGGTTCTTATAAGTCGATAGTGCTACTGTTTAATGAGTTATAGCACTTAGTTTGGTCATGATCATAACTTGGAAGTCAATCGGACTTAAAATGGCGTTTTTATTGCAATTTGAAATTTTTGACCCGACCCCCCCCCTGACATTCGACCCCCGACCGCGAAGGAGGGTGTTGGTGTGACACCCCAATGAGATGTATGGTTGGATGCAGAATTGGAAGATGCACGTTTTGGATTTGGTTTGAAGTCGATAAGACCATTTTCGCGGACGTTATTGCGAAAAGAAGAATTTCGGTTTTTCGGTGACCTTGACCTTGACCTTTGACCTAAATTCGCCAAAAACGACAAGTGTCTAAGTTGGACCATGACCGACGTCTGTACCCAGTTTGGTCATGATCGCTGAAACGGTGTGGCTGCTACGGGGTAAACAAACACACAAACAAACAGACAGACAGACACACACAGAAAGGGGTGAAAACATAACCTCCTTCACCCTTCGGTGGTGGAGGTCAAAATGGACTTCTCTACCAAACGAGATGAGAAATTGCGAGTTTACCATTTTCGGTAAACAAGGTGAGGTTGATGTTTCAGACATTACCTTTTGTTTTGAACAAAATAATGAAATGTGGGTCGAGACTCGAGGGAGGATTAGAAAGGAACTTTTGTTATTAGCTGGACCTGTATTTTTCCCAAACAAGGGATTTACTTACACCTGCTAAACCTCCGTAATACCATCATTCATCAAGCGACTACTAAAATGGGAATGACACACCTTGACGTGGTAATTAATTGTAAACACAATTACCACGTTATTTGATTGTTGTTGGGTGTGTTTAAATGTGGGTACTGTATCAAACTGAGTAAACTAACTCCAGAAAACTGAAAGAAGGTGGAATGGCATTCCAGAAAGCTTTTCTTAAGCCAATGTGGGCTCACCAATACTGTGGGTAGCAGTGTAGTTGTTGACACTGTGGGTAGCGGTGTAGTTGTTGACACTGTGGGTAGCAGTGTAGTTGTTGACACTGTGGGTAGCAGTGTCGTTGTTGACACTGGGTAGCAGTGTAGTTGTTGACACTGTGGGTAGCAGTGTAGTTGTTGACACTGTGGGTAGCAGTGTAGTTGTTGACACTGTGGGTAGCAGTGTAGTTGTTGACACTGTGGGTAGCAGTGTAGTTTTTGATACTGTGGGTAGCAGTGTAGTTTTTTGATAATGTGGGTAGCAGTGTAGTTTTTGATACTGTGGGTAGTGGTGTAGCAGCTGACAATGTGGGTAGCAGTGGAGCAGCTGGTACTGTGGGTAGTGGTGTAGCAGCTGGTACTGTGGGTAGCAGTGTAGCAACTGGTACTGTGGGTAGTGGTGTAGTAGCTGGTACTGTGGTTAGCGGTGTAGCAGCTGGTACTGTGGGTAGCGGTGTAGTAGCTGGTACTGTGGGTAGCGGTGTAGCAGCTGGTACTGTGGGTAGCGGTGTAGCATGTGGCATTGTGGGTAGCGGTGTAGCAACTGGCAATCTGGGTAGCAGTGTAGTAGCTGGCACTGTGGGTAGTAGTGTAGCAGCTGGCAATGTGGGTAGCAGTGTAGCAGCTGGCACTGTGGATAGTAGTGGAGCAGCTGACAATGTGGGTAGCAGCTGGCACTGTGGATAGTAGTGGAGCAGCTGGCAATGTGGGTAGTAGTGTAGCAGCTGGTACTGTGGGTAGTAGTGTAGCAGCTGGCAATGTGGGTCATAGTGTAGCAGCTGGCAATGTGGGTAGTAGTGTAGCAGCTGGCACTGTGGGTAGTACTGTAGCAGCTGGCACTGTGGGTAGTCGTGGAGCAGCTGGCAATGTGGGTAGTAATGGAGCAGCTGGCAATGTGGGTAGTAGTGTAGCAGCTGGCAATGTGGGTAGCAGTGGAGCAGCTGGCACTATGGGTAGTAGTGTAGCAGCTGGCAATGTGGGTAGCAGTGGAGCAGCTGGTACTGTGGGTCGCAGTGTAGTGGCACTGTGGGTAGTCGTGTTGCCGTGGCGGAACGGTGGGTTCCTTTAAATTGTGTATATTTTAGGGGTGCATAATCATCTTTCCATTAGCACGGCTGGAGTTTACACACCTATTATTTAACTTTCTTCAGTAACAGATCAAAGTGCCTTTTCGAAAACAAACGTGACGTACCCACAAGAAGGAATCCATCCGCTGTAGTAAAAACCAACATTCGACAAATATCGAGTGTAAAGTTTTCTTCTCAGTTCCGACCATCATCTTCCTGCTGATGCGTTTACGTCAATCAAACAGATATACCCCGCCTACAAAAATTAACTCCTCCCTTTTTTTCTCGCTCTTCTCTTCGATGGTGTTCGTGGTGATATGCTTACCTATTTGGTTGCTGTGCTTGCTTCCCGTTGTCACAGGTGCGGCCTGCATAGCCTCGACTTCTGCCTGTTCCGTGGTATCAGAGACATGAGGTGCAGGACTCGGTGGGCTAGCTGTAAGGACAGGCTTCCACAGGCCTGCAGAGTTCACCCCCATTCCTTGAGCCTAGATGCGAAGGTTTCTCCTCATCTATCTATAATTCCAGCATTGTGTGTGTGTGTGTGTGTGTGTGTGTGTGTGTGTGTGTGTGTGTGTGTGTGTGTGTGTGTGTGTGTGTGTGTGTGTGTGTGTGTGTGTGTGTGTCCGTCCGTCCGTCCGCCCGCTGTTTCTCCACAACCACTGGTCCGATCTAATTGAAACTTGCCAGGATTATTGCTGGGGACCTGTGGTTGTGCCTTTTCAAGGTTTGATAATATGGAATAGGCAAAGCCGAGAAGTGAACGTAGAATTCTTCTCACATTCGATGCTGCAATTTCCGGTTACTTCGGCCTGGATTCGGGATCAGCGATTAAATAATGTAAATCACGATTTAGAATTATTTTTTGATGATGCGGGAGATATCTTTATTAAAATCAGTGGAGGAAATATACACCATGTCTGATATTTGGGTCTTTCATGTCTCCCGGGACGCATCATTCCACATGACAAAAACCGGAAGCAAAAAGGGTCATAGCCGACGACACGGATTCCAAATTGCTAGGGTATTGTGTTGTTGTTTCCTATTCTCTCATGTGCACGCGTTAAGTATGAAGCTCACTACGTTCGCTATTAATCGGACAAGTGGTTCCCAAGTTACGGCCATTTATTTGCCAACCAATGACTGGACACGGTGCTATGACGTCACGATTGATGTCACAATTCTTTTTTTTCACGTATGGCCACGCACGTACGGGCATGCACGAGTCTATCTATAATTCCAGCAATCTCTGTGTGTCTGTCTGTCTCTGCAACCGCTGTTTCTCGACAACCACTGTTCCGATCTGATTGAAACTTGCCAGGTATATTGCTGGGGACCTGAGTATGTGCCTTTTCAAGGTTTGATATTAATCGGACAAGTGGTTCCCAAGTTATGGCCATTTATTTACCAAACCAATGACAGGACACGGTGCTATGACGTCACAATCCTTTTTTTTAATTTTTTGCACTTACGGGCACGCACGTACGAGCACGTACTAGTATTTTGAAAAACGATATTGTGGACTTTAACGAACTCAAAACATATCGCTCGTTGTCTTCACTTGCGTTGCTCTAGTTAAGTTTGTGGAAGTCTTGAGTGTCAGCTGATGAGATCGGACCAAGATCAAAATGCGAACTTGTGTTTGAAAGTACAGCTGTTGTATCAATATGACGGTGAAAGGGATACCTGGTTTAATGTCGCCTTCAGAATTATTCCCTTCACCAGACTCGGAGGCGTCATGGTTAGAACATTCGCTCTTTGGTCTTACCAGAATCGCGTAGATTTAGAACCTTAACCCTGGTCAAGTCATACCAAAGACTTCTAAAATGGTACTAGTATGTGCTCCTTCCCTCCTTGATCCTCAGCATTTAAATAAGAGTCGAGCACGGACAAAGCATTGGGAATAGAGGGGTTGATGGCCATTCACAGGACTGATAGTTTGGCTTTGGATGGGTGATTGTGATGTCTGTAAGACGGTCTCGTCAATAGGTAACTATGCAGTTGGGGTTTGTTGAGGCCTCACCTTACAACCGTCTTTATTCCTTCATACCCCAAAATAATAACAACTAGAAGGGCACTCAGGAGAGTGCATACCTCCGCCACGCAATGCCTGATCCACCAGAACATATCGGGCCCAATACATTTTTGAAATATCATGAAAATATCATGTACTATCGTTTTGCAGGGTGAAGAATTATTTCAAAATTTTCTGGATTCAGATCTTCACCAAAAGTGACTCAAATCTTCCTCGTCACACACCTAAAGTGTCCACCAAGTTTCATCCGAATCCGTGCTTAACTTTTTGAGATATCCTGCACACAGACAGATGGAAAGGTGTGAAAACATAACCTTTGCCTTCGGTGGCGGAGGTAACGAGAGTGCATACCTCCACCAGGCTGAACAGTTTATGGTTTTTTTGTTTTTATCCCACTGATGGGCCGGATCTGGATCCGGACCAGAGCCAAAATCTAATCGGCTTGTTCTTGTCACATAACCAACTCGTGCACCAAGTTTAGTCTGAATCCATCCGGAACTTTTTTGAGATGATATGCTATATATCGTTTTTGGCCCTATCTCTCAATGGTGAAGAATCACTTTGTAAATCAAAGAATCCGGATCTTCACCAAAATCAAATCCATTCGTCCTTGTCACACACCCGACTTGTCCACCAAATTTTGTCCGAATTCATCCACAACTTTTTGAGATGCCCTGTTCACAGACAGGGGTGAAAACATAACCTCTGCCCACCTTTAGTGGTGGAGGGAAGGAGCTTATACTTTAGGTTCCCCACCTTTCTGGGTGGTATGAGGAATAGATTTGTATAATCTGAAAACTAAGTGTTGGAACAGTTTTTTTTCAATATCACATACAGAAGCCAAGTTACCGATATGGTTGCAATGGCAACATAATTCAGTCAATGACATCCGTGATCTAATTCGGTTGAGATAATAATGTCATTTGAAATGGATATAACTGCAAAATGGAAGCTAAATGTTCAATGGTTTTTGAAATATCACGTCCACAAAAGTACATGGACAGATGATCGGTTGGGCGGACCTCATTTTAATGTCCCCCGTCTCCGGCCTTGTTGGAGGGGTGGGGGACAAAAACGGAAAAAGAAATAAAGTGAAAATATAACAACCTGTCTGTGTGTGCCCCAGTGTTCTCCTCCCTAATCCCCCCGCTCTCCCCCCCCCCCACTCCCACTGAAAATCGATGGAGAAATTGATAGATTCAATTACCGTGGTGTTGATAAAGCTCAGGAATTATGGGCCATATTGCCTCCGATGGCCAAGTTCTTTGTATATACTTGTCGTAGGAACAACTCAGGATTACTTGGTAATTAAGGCCTGTGGTCTCATATCCGACAATTTAATCTATTTTCTTTGGGACAGAAGTTAAATTTATGGTGGAATATTTTGATGGTTTTTATATGCTGAATGTGAACCATTGCTTTTACTCTTGCTCTTCCAGGAAATGGCGAAGGAGTTCCAGTCCATGCCAAGGATTTTCTAATGCCTTCAGCTGATAGATTCATCAATGTAGAGACGGGCAGTGTTTATGATAAAGAAGAAGTGAAGCTTCACAACAATGATGGTGAAGAAGAAGAAGAGGAGGAGGGATTAGGGTTAACAGTTATTCCTGTTGGGTCTTCCAAAGAAATTATTGCAGGAGAGGAACAGAAGCAGAAAGGGAATGAAACTGAAAGTCGACGGCCACCCAAGAAGGTGAACTGTACCTTGGAGGAGCTCGATGAGGGTGCTGGGCAAATTGAAGTTCTGCAATACTCACAGGTGAAATGTCCTTTCCATGTCACACTGTGTGTGGACTCTTCATTATTTATTGTAAAAAGAAAATAAATGACACTTGTGTGTTTAGGAAAATATTGTTGCGGTTCTGTGAAGCCTGTGCTTCCCTCCGAGGCAATGGCAAATATATAGTGGTCCCGAGACAGTTATTTTTCATGAGTATTCCTTTTAGATAGTCCTTCCCTTATGTTTCGTGGGTTTATGGGACAATGCGTTGCGAGGGATTTTAGGTAGGCTTTATTCCCATTCTTTATTCTTTTATCTATTTACTTTACACACCTCTATCACGCAAGCATGCACACAAGCAGCTCATTTGTATGCGCTGCCTAAACGTGTTCAAACCTCATGCCATTCTCAAACCGACACATTACCTCAGACCTTCACCGTCCTCGAACCCCAACATTGCAGCATCTCATACACCATTGCAACACCTTCATAATAATCCCCACATCATCAGACCACAGCCCAAGCTCACCTACACTCCTCATTGATGCCACAATCTCGACCACAACCGCCATCACCATCACACCATAACTCTCCGCACGACAATCACTATGCTACACTACCGCTGCCATCACTCAACCCACCATCACCACCAACTCCTTTTGGACCAGCAGGAGACGACGGAGTGGTCCGTACAGTTATAGATACTTGGGGCTGGATGTTCTGGCATCCAGCTTGAGGCACGAGAGTGCGTTGGGTGGAGTTCATTGTCGTGGGGATGGCCCAAGCATTCTGCTCAACTGTGTCCAGCGCATGTTCGTGGCTGAGGAGCACCGCCAGATGCGATCACCCCATGTTATTCTAGGAGCTCCTTCGCGTGGCAAAGTTCTGAGCAAATGAGGTGATTTCCGGTGTGAAATCCTCGTTGGGGCGGTGCCAACACAGTGGTTCAAGTCCACGCCCCAATGAGGGCGCAGGGAAATATCCATTACCCTGCCTTATTCCGCTCTCAAAAGCCACCCCTGCTGGTGAAATATAAAGGAAAGCTCTGATCTGGCCCACCCTTTCTTGTTCTTGGTGTCATGGAGTGGTGGAAGGGAGAGCCAAACACCAGACCAAGCACCACATTAGATAGCATAAACAGTTACACATACAGACCTCTTTACATTCAAGTTAAGTCACACGTTCTTTCTTCCATTTCAAAACCCCCTGACCTACATCTTTACACCTTCATCTCTGCCTCATCTGCCAACGATACCCACCTCATCGCACCTCCTCCAATCACACACCTCAGACACCAGTTTTCTTCCCGCTTCCCCCTCCTCAGCAACTGGGTTGCGTTGGTCCGTCGACCAGAGAGGTCTCAAACACCTTGTACTCTCTCTCTTTTTTTACTCTCTAACTTTCGTCGTGTGTGTCTGATGGTGCCTGCCATGCTTACAGCATAATTAAGGTTGTACAAGTTTAGTATCGGAATAGCTCCACCCTGTGCCTTTGTCTTTTAAATAATTGCATTTCTTTCACCGTACCTTATCAATCATTGTTTTCCCCTGCTGTGTACATGTGCCTTTTGAAATAAAACCTTTGATTATTGTGCCACGTGCACTTTTCTCGCCTTAATTATTAATAAACCTGTGAGTTATAAATGTACCCACTCGTAGCATCTTTTCCGCGATTGGTCCAACATGGTCCGCACGTAGTGTAGTCAGGAAGTTTTACCCCATCGATTGGCTCTTGTTAGCCAGTGCATACTTGGTAGCTCCACTCGGCTGCACACGACATGGTAAGTTAATGCAAGTGTGCATCGAAGGCACGAAATTTGCTGGGTGCGGTCAATCCACTGGAAACGGTAACACGCAAAGGAGTGTAGCCCTGCCAGGATTGGCAGATTGGCATTTGTGGTTGCTTAACAATCCACCAGAGCATGGAGTTATCTGTGCTCAATGGCATCAGGACAAGGTGTTGAAGAGGGACTGGAGCACTTCCCTTCGTGCCGAAACTTGAACACCACATCTGTAATAATATAATGAAAGTTGTATACTTTATATTGTGATGGTTTTCATTGACCCCAGGAATGCACATCTTAAGGCGCACAGAGAAACCCTGGTATAGTTATCTCCGTAGTATATTGTGTAGCTAATTTGCCCTTCCCCACCCCCCTCCCTTCCCCATGTTCAGTGGGAAGGGAACCCGCGTTGTGCTTGTGGCAGAATAAAACCCCATTGAGATTCTCTCTCTTTTTCCTTCCTCTCTCCTCCACCTCCTCATCTCCCCCTCATCTTCCTCTCTCCTTTTTTCACACATTTTAATATTTTCACACTTGCCCCATGCAGAAATTTGTTTGTTGAATTTCTGTCTATACACATGACTTTTTTTTTCCACACCAGGGTCATTCAGGAATTTATTCCTGTTTATTGAAATTTTATCTCTAACACACACACACACACACACACAGATCATCAGTTGGGCACCGTTCTTCCTCGAGGTTTCGATCCTTTCAGCCCAGAACCTCTCCAAATGGCTGATCCACAACCTCAGTTGCGTCTCGGCAGTCAATCAACCCATAGTTTTCAAAAATACACAAGAAGGAAATAAATATATAACAAACATAAATATCTAGTAAACAGTCTCGTGGATTTTCCACCAAAAGAGGCACACACACAATCAACAAACAAGGACAAGGATACACCCTAACAACCAAAAGAAGAACATCCAAAGAAACAGGAAAGGTGACACACCGACTAAACATGGATGATTTAAAGCTCTTCACACCGATTGACGAAAAATTGACAGAACAGCTAAAAGTAGTAAAACGGTTCTTTGAGGACATTCAAATGGAATTTTAACTTGATAAGTGTGCCAATGGCACATTTGTAGAAGGTAAACCAACAAAAATGGACAACATAAAAATTGACCTTGAAACAAGAATACAGCTATTAGAAAATGAGACATCATACAAATTCCTCAGAGTAGAAGAGAGCCACCAAATATGTCACAAACAAATGCGAAAATCAATCGCCAAAGAATACCTACGTAGAACGAAGCAGATCCTGAAATTGTACCATCCACAAAATGCTCTACAAAAACCAGTGCATCCCGAGAATCTACCTGCTGAGATGAGAGGGAGGGAGCAGCCTGATCGAACTCATCCAGGTGCACAGAGCGACAAGTATAGGACGAGCCGAGTGTGTGAAATGCTCACCAGACTATCGGATTCAATTTGTAAACAAACCTGAAAAAGTATCCCTAATTCACCTTGCAAGGAATTTCGAAAAACAGGTGCGAATAGAACATACCGCACAGGAAAATGAAACGGCAAAAAATACGGCCCCAACAATTGCAAAAAGACAAAATAAATATATAAAAACAAATTTCAACAAATATACACCAACAACTTGGAGAACAACAAAAGAGCAGGAACAGACAAAAAAGAGCAATTGTACCCAGTTGTGATTGACAAAAAAAGCTCATTGGAATGGCAAAGAAGAGGTCAGCTTAGCTGGGATGGAGAATGAATAATAATAATAATAAATGCCCAATATAAAGGACATCACACCAATGGATTTAAAGAGCGGCGGGACTGAGCGAGATGGATAAGTTTAGGTTCTACAAGACAAACATAAAGTACTAGTCACTTGCTTTTGGGATGCCAAAAACTATCAGAACAACTTTACACACAATGGCATAACAAAGTATGCAAAGTGATTCATTGGCATATCTGCAAAAATTTCAACATCCCATTTCCAGAAAACTCATGGAAACACGAACCTCAGGCAATCATTGAAAATAAGGATGTCGTGCACACGTACAACCTGATGATCCCAGAGCGTGAACATACCCGAGTCCACACGCAGATCATCATTAATATAGTGCTGCCGGTGTGAGAAAGGGGTTGCCCAGACAAATACTCCAGTGATCATTGTTCTATAATCTATCTTGTTCCCCATGTGAAGCTCAAGAACAAACGATTGGACCCCACAGTTAACATGAATGATGTGTGTACGCAGCATTTGGCAACACAAAAATGATGTCTTGAAATAGAGTCTACATTTTACAGAATGATTTTCCAGGCCATGGTCATAGCCATAACTTATCAAATAATTTTTGCAATACAAATACTGGATTATCCCCATTGATCCATAAACCTTTCAACATATATTTAAATAAAAGGACGGTGTCTGTCCATCCAACAACAACAATCCTGTCTGTCCCATTTCTAATCTCCTCTCGAACCGCTTCGCCCATCATCAAATACCTTCTTCGGCATTTTTAACCATGTCTTACAATTCTGCCTATGGAATCTAAATTTATGTTCAACTCCGACATTTATCCACAAAATTTATCCGTTCAGTCCAGTCGAAAGTAGACTTTTCTTAAAATGTTTGCCATGCCAGATGACATCATGGCATTCCTGTGGGCGTGTGTTAGTGGTTATGGTTATGAAACGTGTGTTGGTCCCCATGGGTCAGGAACTATGAACCAGAATAGCAGTAAGTTCCTTGACTTTGCAAGAAGTCATGGACTGAGGGTGGCCGGTTCATGGTTTCAGTGCTCACAAGCTCATCACTGGACTTGGTATTCCAATGCTGACGGTGTGGCAAAGGAGATTGACCATGTCCTCGTTGATGGTCGCTGGAGGATGATCCAGAATTGCAGGGTCCACCGGAGTGCTCAGTTCCTCAATACTGACCACCGGCTTGTTGTAGCAACTCTGAAGTTGCACCTTAAAACCAGGAGAATGGAACCATCCCAGCCTCGGCTGGATGTTGGCAAGCTCAAGGATGAGAGGGTAGCTGAGGAGTTTGCGAACAAACTGAGTGGAGATTTGAGGAGTCTGGGTGCTTTGGGAGGTCCTGAAGAGTTGTGGAGCGCCTTCAAGACCACTGTCCTTGATGTTGCCGGTGGATGTCTTGGAACTCACCGTAGGGCAAAGAAGAATTTTGTCTCAAGGGACACTGGATACCATTGACCAGAGTTGCAGGGCCAGGCTGAATGGCAGAGCTGAGCTGTGCAGGGAGCTGAGGCGTAAAACTGTACGTGCGCTAAGGGTCGACAAGGAGGCCTATGTGCGAGGAATCTGTGAGGGGGTAGAACATCACCTGTGGTCAAGGGATTCTCGTCCTGCTTCGAGGGGAATTCACGCATTGCGTTCATCCAAGCCCATCCCTCAGAGCACTGCAGTTAGAGCAGAGAGTGGTAGGCTCTTGACAGAGGAGTCCGAAGTGAAGGCCCGCTGGGCTGGCTACTTTGAGAGGTTGTACCAGGCTGATCCACCAGCTGTCGAGTTGGACATCAGGGGTGTTACAATCTCTGTTGCTGACCCTCCAATCAACTGTGGTCCACCTTCGCTTGTGGAAACACAGGCTGAGGTGAATCGGTTGAAATGGGGTAAAGCTCCAGGGATCTGTGGCATCCATGCTGAACTTCTCAAGGCTGCACTCGTATCGTTGCATGCAGTTCTGTGCTCTGCCTGGAACACAGGCATCATCCCAACTGACTGGAAGAGGGGCCTTGTTGTCCCTCTCTGGAGAGGGAAGGGTGATCGCCAAGACTGTAACAACGACCGAGGGGTGACGCTGCTCTCAGTGCCAGGCAAGGGCTTTGCTCGGATTATAATTCTTGATAGGGTTCACCACCATCTGCTTGAGCACCAGCATCCAGAGCTGTCAGGCTTTACACCAAAGAGGTCAATGATTGACCGTATCCTTGCTCTTCGGGTCCTCACCGAACGCGGATGAGAGTTTCGGCAGGGGCTGCTTGCAGCCTATGTTGATTTCTGTAAAGCGTTTGATTCAGTGAATTGGGATGCCCTTTGGAGGATTCTTGGTCTTCTTGGGGTGCCACCAAAACTGATCGATCTGATGTCTGAACTCTACTCTGGTACTGAGAATGCTGTGAGATGTGGTGGTAACATCTCTGACTTATTTTTCCAGTTGTTACTGGAGTTCATCAGGGGTGTGTACTGGCCCCCACACTTTTCAGCACTTGTATGGACTGGATTCTCGGGAGGATGTTGGAGAGATCGAGCTGTGGTGCATCGTTTGGGAATGCCAAGATCTCTGACCTTGATTTCACGGATGATGCAGTCATCTTTGCGGAGACTTTAGATATCCTTTTGGGGGCCCCCGAGGTGCTGAAAGAGGAGTCGGAGCCGCTGGGATTACAGGTTTCCTGGGTCAAAACTAAGATCCAGGCTTTCAATGACATCTTGGATGCCACTGTCCTGTCTGTGCCTGTTTGTGGTGAGGATGTTGAGGTCGTGGAGAGATTCACTTACCTTGGCAGTGATATTCATGTCTCTGCCGGCTGTGAGTCAGAGGTCAATAGACGTCTGGGTCGGGCCTGGGGAGTCATGGATTCACTGGATAATGCGGTGTGGCGCTGCCGGTGCCTGTGTGGGAGGATGAAAGTCCGAGTCCTCAGGTCCTTGGTGCTTCCAGTCTTGCTCTATGGATGCGAGACTTGGACTCTGACCAAGGATCTGAGATGGAGACTTAATTCCTTTGGTACCAGGTCTCTTCGAAGAATCCTTGGTTATCGCCGGTCGGACTTTGTGTCCAACGAGCGGTTGCTGAGAGAGACTGAAATGAGGTTTGTTACCTGCACAGTCCGTGAGCGTCAGCTGCGGCTGTACGGACATGTGGCTCGTTTTCCTGACGCTGATCCTGCTCACCAGATTCTCTCAGCGAGGGAGTCTCGTGAGTGGAGGAGGCCAATGGGTCGACCACGTGCCTCGTGGTTGCAGCAGGTTGATCGGCATCTCAAGGAGATGGGGTGGCCAGACGGAGGCCCCTGGAGTACCGGCGGAAAGTGGACGCAGCGACGCGCTGCTCTGGCGCATGCTCCCATTCCTGACCTGACCTGTGGGCAGCACTTCATTCTCGACCATTGTTGGATTGTTTCCATTTAATCTTGTTCGTCACAGGGTTGTTGTTGTTCTCCAGCCTCTCCCATCTGTTAATTTCCCATGCCATTCCATTATCCATTCTTGACCTCCACGAGCTCCAATTATTTTTGACTTGTGTGAATTGATGGTTTAAATTGAGCATCTCATGTTGATGTGATTCCCATGTATGTTGCAAGGATCTCCTGGAGATGCTGGGTGCAAATAGTACGAGCTGTGCACTTGTTTTGTTCTACGCTCCCTGGTGCCGCTTTTCTTTGGCTCTTGCTCCTCATTTCCATGCACTAAGCCGTGCATTTCCATGCCTGCACTATTTTGCACTGGATGCCGCACAGCATAGCAGGTAATCTTGGGTTTGATGTGTGAACACTGCATTGGACTGACACGTTAATGGCATCAGAAGGTCAAAAACAAGTTCATCTTAAAATTGCCTTTCTTGCACATAATTTTTCATCTTGGATCCTAATCTCCCATGCCTTATTTCTCATTTCCACTTCCTTTTACCTTTTTCTGTTTTAGTCTAGCAACCCGTTTTGGCACTGTTGCTGTTCCAAATGTGTTGCTGTTTCAAGGAGCCAAGCCAATTGCACGTTTTAACCACTCTGAACGTTCACTTGAAACCCTTTCCACATTCATCTACAATCACACAGGTAAATGAAGTGTAGCCTTAAATACATGTGATATTGTCTTCACCCAGATGAGTTGCACGTGACAAGAATGCTTTTTTTCTTTTTTATAAACATGAATTGATCTGTAATTTTTTTTTTGGTAAGCATATTACTTTCACATTATTATAGAAGATATATGGGAAAAGACTTGGTGGTATTGTGGTTTTAGAGCTTCCACTCTGAGTCTGGGAGGTCGGCGGTTCAATTCTGACCCTAGCCAAGTCGTACCAGACTTCAAATGGTACGTGATGCTTCCTTTGCTTGATTTCAGCATTTAAAAGATAAGAGCATGGGGAAACCCTGTGAGTTGGCACTCCATGGGGGTGATTTGGGGGAGGGGGAGGAGAAGATTTTGGGAGGGGGTGGGGGGAGGTTGTTTCTCCTCAATTTTCTTGCTGATTGTGGAGAGAAAAATATGGTATTGGCCATACCCAGAATGCACTGGGAAGTTCTGTGACTTCCACAAAGTCAATGGCTGTGTTTGTCAAAAGGCAAGTCCAGTGTTGTCCAATGTTTGCATGTTACATCTCCTCCATGAACTTAGAACCTGTAAAACAATTAAATAAATAAAGTAGAAGGACACTCGGTAGAGCACATATCTCCGCCAGGCTGATTACTTTACGTTTTGTATACCACTGATCGGCCGGATCTGGATTCGGACCTGAACTAAAATCTAATTGCCTTATTCTGGTCACCTAACCAACTCATCCACCAAGTTTTGGCCGAATGCATCCATAACTAAGATATTGCGCTATATATTGTTTTAGCTCTATCTTTCAATGGTAAAAAATCATTTAAAAATTCTCAGATCCAGATTCGGATCTTCACCAAAATCTAATCATTTCGTCCTTGCATTATACTCAAGCTCTCCACCAAATTTCGTCCAAATCCGTCCACAACTTTGTTATTTTGTTCACAAACAAAAAACAAACAGACAGACAGACAGACAGACAGAAAGGGGTGAAAACACAACCTCTATCCACCTTCGGTGATGGAGGTAACAAACTTTGTTATAGTGGTAATGACACCATAGGACTGGCATTCTGGAGATCGTTCTTTTTAAATATGCTTTAAGCAACATTATTAAATATTTGAAATATAAGCTTCTAGAAATGAAGTTAGTGTAGGATGTCACTTTTTATTGTTACATAAACACCTATGTGGGTCACTAATAACCTTCAAGGAAGCAGTAAGATGCTTCTCTGCCTGATGTGGCTAACATGTGCCAATACATTATGTGGTTAACTCGTAATGACTTTTGCACAATTTAAGATGGGCACTAATATTCTGCCTCCAAAAAGGACAGTGCTGCCGACTTCTCCGTAACCAATGAAATGGAACAGGTAAGGATGAGCAAATGAATAAATAAAGAGGAATACTAGACTTTCTCAAGGCTTGTGTTGGTCTGCATTGGCAGACAGTTTGAAAGGTAGGTTTTATTAACTGGAGTGGGCTGACTGCATGGCCGAGAGGGGTACGCACACTTGCCTCTAAATTGTCTTGTCTGGGTTCAGATCCTAACCCACTATAAACTGTCATCCCGGTGTTTTACAGGCAGGGCGATTCATTGTGTGTGCTGTCCCTCACATGGACGTTAAATGGGTGTCAAGTCTGCCAGCATTTGTTGGTAGACGTTAAAGATCCCACAGTGTCCTTTGCGAAGAGTAGGCGAACTATTGCCAACACCATGGCTAAGTTCCAAATTCCTGCTTAACTGGAAGAGGGCATTGCATTAGTGGCACAGCCATGCACTCAGCCAATTATGCAACCCCGCAGCCTCGTGCTGCATGCTAACGAAGAAGAATCGACTGAAGTTAACAAGGGCATGCTAATTGCGATGCTTGCTGAAGCAAAGTAAAACTACGATGGCATCAGACTACCAGGAGACATTTTGGGCATAAGCCCGTTGATGGAGCAAGAGGTTTCCAAAAAAGAAACCAAAAACCTTTGATCGTGAAAACCTCGTACCATCTTCTCACCTACCCTTGGAAAAACCCTCCAAGCCGAAGAATAGTTTAGAAGCAAACATACATAATTAAACCAGGTTCGTTCAGTTCTCACTCCTGATTGGTCCAGCCCCACATAGACTTGTGATGCAATTCTAAATCTCATTTGTGCCATATTATAAAATCTCGTAAATTACATCACCTTTAATATTAGCATCGAATTTTAATTATAATTTCTCATATTTCTTCGAAAGCTATACCTATCACCTAAATATTTATTTTACCAGATACATCAAGTTTTTGTTTTGCTCCTTTTGTTCCTTAAGGTCTGCAGGCTGATCCATCTGTGATGGTGACGGATGCTGATTGGGAAGGACCACTTCCAACGTCTGCCCAACCTGGTCCCGACTGGGCTCTTGTCTTTTCCATCACCTTCCTTTTGGCATTCTCTCTGTACATGGTGCTAGGGAGAGGTGGAAGGGCCATAGAAATCCTGAGATTGGGTCGACATCCTCACCGGGATTGATAAAGACCAAGTCGTTTTCTCAAAATATTCACAATGCAAAATCGCAGAAATGGCTTTGACCTTATGGAAATTGTTATGAAGTTAAGACCTCATATTTGTGCTTCAAAATCCAAGTTTGCAAACATTAATATTGGGGATGGATTAAAAAAAAAAGAAGTATTCCTAAATTGAACTTGTTTCTCTACATTTCCCTTTCACATTTCCTCCACCGTCATTTTGTTTTCACCTCCACTTTGTACATATTGCTGCTTGTCTGCTTGGTTAAATAAAACGTTTTTCCTTCTGCACTGGATAATACACGTACATTTTTCTGAGATGAGATCTAATAAATGTGAATATTTGTCTTGTTCAACAACCACTGTTGTCTTTCAAGTTTTATTTATTTCCTTCAATAGAAGATTCTTTTGTTGGCTAAGAATCATAATTGAGTGAAGCTATTGAACAAGTACTGTCACAAAATATCTAATGCCAGAGGTTCTAACCATACAACTTAGGAAACTGGACATGATATTTACTTGTATCGTAAGCAAAACAAATTGTCACGTGTGTGTTAGAGCTGTAAAAGGTAGAGATGTAGAATATGATTTCCATTTGCATACATATGAGATTCCAGCCATGGGATGCCCGATAGAAGTTGTTGAGTTAATTTTCCAACTTTTGCTTATTTCTTCATGCAAGGTTCTGTCTTCATCCTTCCAGACTCATTCCCATTATGCAACTTACTTAGAAATTGGGCCAATTTGCAGTTCTTAAAAAAAAAAAAAATGTAGAAGTATGACAGCTGGAGAGTGAATATGGTTTCCTGCATTTCAGCACTCCCACATTTGTGGATATTATTAAAGTGAATGGCTTCACTCACTCCATGCAATAAATTTGGTCAGGGTGTACAAGTACACAGTTTCCATTTTCATATTATCTAAGTGTAGACAGACAAGACAGCCAGCTTTACATATCATCTGAAAGACTGTGCTCTGAGAAACGGTATTCTGGCACTTGGGGCATCAGTAGAATACAAAAAAGTATGTCTTTAAATGGAATAACAAGGAACTTTGATGCAGGGGGCCATTTGGCCCATCATGCCTGTGCTACACCAAACACTAGAATAAATAAATCTTTCAGGTTGTAGACCTAATTTCACTGGGGGGTGGGGGGGGGTGTTTAGATGTGCAAATAAAATTGGTATTTAAATTTAGTTTTTATTATTACCGCTATAAATGTTACAAATGTTTTTATTATCATAAATAATGACCATACATTAAGATTTTGCCGGAACCCTCTCATAGACAGTACAATCACCCATCCATACGCAAGCTACCAACAAGTCCTTCCAATATCCCTGTCCCACCTCTATCTTCAATGCTCGGTACCAATGTACTGTTCCGCCTCACCAAATTCCTATACAAATTCTGATACCTCTTCTGATTAAGAATTTATCCCCTTGTAAATGCAACCTAAAACCCTGTTAACTTTACCCATCCACTGTCCTGTCTATTTAAACCCCCTACTTCTTGACACATCCATGTCTGTCGTTCTCCAATTCCTCTCTTGATCCTTTTCTAAATAATGCCCTTGTATGTGTTTCTCTTCAATCCTCTGGTACCTGTCCTGACTTCAACGAGATGTTTAAAGACATCGGCAAACACCACGCTTGTCTGCTCAGCCACCTCCCTCGATACCCTGAGATGCATATCATCTGGCCCTGGAGCTTTATCTCATTTAAGCTTACCTACTTGCTTCTTTACGTCTTCCATTCTTATGTGGATCTCCTTTGAAAGCCATTTCTTTGTAGATACTCTGTTATTTGTAAATCCCCAGATTGATCTTGTGCAAATGTTGAAGCAAAATTACTATTTTTCTCACTTTCGTCACCAACTGTCTTATTCCTGAAAGGGTCCACACTTTTTCTTTTTTTGAATACAATATTGAGGCTCGTATAACAGCTAACAAGGAAAGTACAACAAAGGCAGCAGGAGACAAGGGGTGGGAGAGGGAAGCACAAAACAGTGAGGAACAGAGACATGAGATCTGTGGAAGGGAGAGGGATGGGGCAGGGTACACGGAGTAAACAAGATGGACACTACAGAGACTTTCAAGAAGGAAAGCAGGGAATTTGAAGGAGGTGGATTTGTGGTGAATAAATGGGGGTAGAAAAGATCATGACTTTGGATGTAGGACGGTAAGAGATAGTGCTGAACAGCTGTTTTGAAGACCTGGAGGGAAGAATGGGATTGAAGAGAGTGTGGGAGTTTGTTCCAAAGGTGGGAAAAAAGAGAAATGAAAGAGTGAAGGTGAGCAGTGATTCTTGATTTTGGTCGTTTTACCATAAGGGGGTTGTTGGCAGACCTTGAGCGCCCTGCAGAAATATTGGGGGAAGAGATCAGACGGGGGGGGGGGGGCGAGGTCGGAGAAGAGACAGTAGAAGACAGAAAGACCACCAACCTGTCTACGGTTAGAGAGTGAGAGACCCAGACTCAGCTTAATCACAGGACATACCAAAGACTTAAATGTCTTGGTTTCCACAGCGTGAATCCGAAAGAGGAATGAAATAGTGAAGTGAATCAGCCTTGACAGGAAGAGGGGATGAGAGAATTCCATTTTGGGCCACACGTTGACTGTGACAGGAGAGGAAGTCTGTGAGCCATGAGTGGAGATGGCCTTGGATACCATAAGAAGAGAGTTTGGTGAGCAGGGCAGGGTGCCAGACCATGTCGAAGGCATGCGATACGTCTAGGGAGATGGCTCTGATCTCCTGTCTGGCATTGAGGACCTCCATCCATTGTTGGGAAAGCAGAAGCAGCATATCCAGGGTAGAGTGACCTGGTCTGAAACCAAATTGATGATTGGAAATCAAGCCATTGGAGAAGAGGAGGGATTTGATATCAGAAGTGATGATGGATTGCATAACCTTGCTGATGATTGGGAGAAGGCTGATTGGTCTGTAGTTGCAGGGATCTGTTTTTGCACCTTTTTTATGCAGAGCGGTGATGTTTGCTGATTTCCAAGCAGGTGGCAGATGACCTTGAGAAAATGAGAGGGTGAGTAGAACAGAGGGAGGGTGAGCAAGAGCAGCAGAGCAGGTGTTTAGGACACGAGGGCTGATGCAGTCTGGACCGGTTGCAGAATCTGAGTCGAGACACTTGTCCAAACCTGTTCTTTACTCCTCAGGTACTTTAAGATTGCCTTGTTATTCTGATTAATATTCTTCGCCATGTCCTTCTCATACTCTCTGTGGGCTTACCCAGTTATTTTCTTCCTGGAGAAGAGAGCGATCATCGAAAATGTGTAAAAAAGGGTCATCGTACCATCGATTATGTGGAGACGTGTTCCCGACAGCGTTATTTCGTACACACAAGTGAGCGGTATATGAAAGTTTCATTGTGGCATTAGTAATTGTGCTAATAGTAATACAGATGGTAAACATTATATTTTATAAATAAGGATGGTAAGCAACAGCTCGGGGAATTCAAGGGCTGTGTGATTGTCAGCGCTCACAGCATCACCACTTATATGGATGCTGTGCAAGTTACTGTGGTACTGAAACTGGTCGAACCAAGCTTATGGCTCCCCATCTTCTACGACAAACAGCTCTTTGAAAGAATTAACTTTGTTTTCGTTTGTTGTCATTCTTATGCAACACATGGCTGCTGGGTGGCATCATTGGCTGAGGGCATGGCTGTGCTGCTGATGCAATGTCCTCTGCTGATTAGAGCAGGAATTTGGAATTTTGCCATGATGCCAGTGATGGCTCACCTACTCTTCAGGAAGGACACCATGGGATCTCTAACATTCACCAACGAATGCTGGCAGATGGGATGCCATTTAACGCCAGTTTAACGTCCATCCGAGGGATGGCACACACTTTGATGAATCACCCTACCAGTGAGACACAGTGATGACAGTTTATGTAGCTGGGTCAAGATTCAAACCCAGGCTTGACAGCTTAGAGGTGAGTGTGTGTACCTACATATATGGCCGAGGCCATCCTTTTGAGAACTGTTCTTATGCTTGACATCGCCACGTCAAAGGTACGACACTATTCCACCTGATTGGCTCAGGGCATGTGCATACAAACATTGGCGGCGGCTCTGTTTACTTGGGAGTGCTGCATGTTACAGAATTTCTTCATTTTTTTTCTGAAAATTTTATCCAGGACAAAGAGCTTGATAACGAATCGGCATTCTGTGGGGGTAGCGCCAAGTGAGATTTTTTTTGTATACCTTGTCGAGGCTCATATGAGAGTTAACACACAACACACAGCAAGGGGGGGGGCATGAGACAAGAGGGGTGGGAGTGGGAAGGACAAAACAGTGGGGAACAGAGACATTAGGAGATCTGTGGAAGGGAGAGGGATGGGGTGGGGAACATGGGGAATACAAGATGGACATTACAGGGACTTTCAGGAAGGAAAGCAGGGAATTTGAAGGAGGTGGGCTTGGGTGGATTAACGGGGGTAGAAAAGATCGAGGATTTGGATGGGGGATGATTAGAGGTGGTGGTGAACAGCTGTTTTGAAGGCCTGGAGGGAAGAATGGGATTGAATTGAGTGTGGGAGTTTATTTCAAAGGTCGGGAAAAAGAGGAATAAAAGAGTGAAGGTGAGCAGTGATTCGTGATTTTGGTAGTTTTACCAGAAGGGGGTTGTTGGCAGACCTTGAGCGCCCTGCGGAAATATGGTGGGGACAAATCGCAGACAGAGCAGGGGGGACGAGACTGGAGAGGACACAGGAGAATACAGAAAGACCACCGATCTGCCTGCGGTGAGAGAGTGAGAGGCCCAAAGACTGAGCCTCATCGCGGGAGATGCCAATGATCTGAAATGCCTTGGTTTCCACAACGTGAAGCCGAGAAAGGTGTGAGGCAGGAGCACCAGCCCAGAGGGGAGAGCAGTACTCCTTCAGGCTGCGGACGAAAGCTTTGTATGTGGTCAGCAGCTCAGGTGAGCCGAGGAAGGACTTTGCATGATGGAGGATTCCCAGTCGGTGACTCGCTTTGGAGGCCAGGTTTGAAATTTGGATTTCCCAGGAAAGATCATGGCAGATCATGAGACCCAGAAGCTTGAAAGAAAGGACTTCTTCCAGAGGATTGTTGAGAAAGTGGATGGGGGGCGGGGGAGTTCTAAATGGTCCTTGAGGAGAGACATAGTGGGAGTGAGACACCGTCGCAGACGTCTCAATCGGCTCGTTCCTCACACGATCACATCGCACTTCATAAAATGTCATCGATGCGGAGGCCCGGATATTCTTACAACGCGGTTACTTCGAGCGTGATGCTTTCCGTAATCGGCGGTAATGTTTCAGGGGCCGAAGAGGAATAAAGACAACGTGAGGCAGACGCAAAGATAGAACCGGCAGACGCAGGGATAACAGCGATCGCCACAGCAGCAATTACGGGGCGGAAGCAGAAGGACGACGAGCGGCGGCGGCATGGCCTCGACCAAGACCCAGAACCAAGTGTGCGAGACCGAGGAGTGTTTAAACGCCGCCAAGTTACAATGTCCGACGTGTATCAAATTGGGAGTGCAAAGCTCGTTCTTCTGCTCCCAGGTGGGTTTTCCTCACTACGTTCGGCCCGACACGAACAACCAAATGTCCATGCACGTTTTCCCGAGGAGGCCTTTCCGCTTTGTGCTATTTTATCGTGCGCCCACGGAGCCGGGGTCCCTGCTCGAGGAGCTATCCGAGCCCGAGGCCGAGGGACGTCGGCCCGAAACATGACGGTGAATGTAACTGTCGCCGAGACGCACTCACTGGTGATTAATTGTTTATTTTTTTATTTACTGTAGGAGTGTTTCAAAGGGAGCTGGGATGTGCACAAGAAAGTCCACAAGAAAGCGAGTGAGTAAATGTGAGAACGCTTCGTGGATTACAACACGGCGGAGTAACACGAGGTTGTGTCGGATTACCTGAAAAAAACACCACACACACACACACACACACACACACACACACACACACACACACACACACACACACACACACACACACACACACACACACACACACACACACACACACGTACAAACATATATATACACACACACACACACACACACACACACGTACAAACATATATATACACACACACACACACACACACACACACGTACAAACATATATATACACACACACACGTACAAACATATATATATACACACACACACGTACAAACATATATATATATACACACACACACGTACAAACATATATATATATATATATATATATATACACACACGTACAAACATATATATACACACACACACACACGTACAAACATATATACACACACACACACGTACAAACATACACACACACACACACACGTACAAACATATTTTCACACACACACACACACGTACAAACATATATACACATACACACGTACAAACATACACACACACACACACACACACACACACACCCCCACACATACAAACATATACACACACACGTACAAACATACACATACACACACACACACACACACGTACAAACATATACACACACACACACACGTATATACACACACGTACACACACATATATACACACACGTACACACACACGTATATACACACACGTATGTACACACACGTACACACACACACACGTATATACGCACACGTACACACACACGTATATACACACACGTATGTACACACACGTACACACACAAACACGTACACACAGATACACACGTACACACACACACGTATATACACACACGTACACACACAAACACACACACGTATATACACACACGTACACACACACACACACACGTACACACAGATACACACGTACACCCACGTACACACATACACACACACACACACGTACAAACATATACACACACGTACACGTGGAGTGCGTTTTGATTGAGTTGTGTGACCTTTGAAGAGTGGCTACATAATGCACAATGTAAGGATTGAAATAAAAGGCTTCATGTTGATTCATGTAACACTCTGTGGTCGGTGAATAAACACGGGGAGAATCAATGTTAATGTGTTGTGAACGCACGAAGATTTGGCCGTGAGGGAAGGGAGGGAGGGAGGGCATTGATAAAAACCAAAATAACGAAGGTGAAACAGATCGGGTGTGCGTGCGTTCGTGTTTTTGATTGGTGTGTGTGTATTTTTTATTGGTGTGTGTTTTTTATTGATATGTGTGTTTTTGATTGATGTATCGTGTATGTGTGTTTTAGATTGATGTACCGTGTATGTGTGTTTTAGATTGATGTATCGTGTATGTGTGTTTTTGATTGATGTACCATGTATGTGTGTTTTTGATTGATGTATCTTGTATGTGTGTTTTTGATTGATGTATCTTGTATGTGTGTTTTTGATTGATGTATCGTGTGTGTGTTTTAGATTGATGTATCGTGTATGTGTGTTTTAGATTGATGTACCGTGTATGTGTGTTTTAGATTGATGTATCGTGTATGTGTGTTTTTGATTGATGTATCGTGTATGTGTGTTTTTGATTGATGTACCGTGTATGTGTGTTTTTGATTGATGTACCATGTATGTGTGTTTTTGATTGATGTACCATGTATGTGTGTTTTTGATTGATGTATCGTGTGTGTGTTTTTGATTGATGTATCTTGTATGTGTGTTTTTGATTGATGTATCGTGTATGTGTGTTTTTGATTGATGTATCATGTATGTGTGTTTTTGATTGATGTACCGTGTATGTGTGTTTTTGATTGATGTATCGTGTATGTGTGTTTTTGATTGATGTATCGTGTATGTGTGTTTTTGATTGATGTATCGTGTATGTGTGTTTTTGATTGATGTATCGTGTATGTGTGTTTTTGATTGATGTACCGTGTATGTGTGTTTTTGATTGATGTACCGTGTATGTGTGTTTTTGATTGATGTATCGTGTATGTGTGTTTTTGATTGTACCGTGTATGTGTGTTTTTGATTGATGTATCGTGTATGTGTGTTTTAGATTGATGTATCGTGTATGTGTGTTTTCGATTGATGTATCTTGTATGTGTGTTTTTGATTGATGTACCGTGTATGTGTGTTTTTGATTGATGTACCGTGTATGTGTGTTTCTGATTGATGTATCGTGTATGTGTGTTTTTGATTAATGTATCGTGTATGTGTGTTTTAGATTGATGTATCGTGTATGTGTGTTTTTGATTGATGTATCGTGTATGTGTGTTTTTGATTGATGTACCGTGTATGTGTGTTTTTGATTGATGTATTGTGTATGTGTGTTTTTGACTGATGTATATTGTATGTGTGTTTTTGCTTGATGTACCGTGCATGTGTGTTTTAGATTGATGTATCGTGTATGTGTGTTTTTGATTGATGTACCATGTATGTGTGTTTTTGATTGATGTATCTTGTATGTGTGTTTTTGATTGATGTATCGTGTGTGTGTTTTAGATTGATGTATCGTGTATGTGTGTTTTAGATTGATGTACCGTGTATGTGTGTTTTAGATTGATGTATCGTGTATGTGTGTTTTTGATTGATGTACCATGTATGTGTTTTTGATTGATGTACCATGTATGTGTGTTTTTGATTGATGTATCGTGTGTGTGTTTTTGATTGTTGTATCTTGTATGTGTGTTTTTGATTGATGTATCGTGTATGTGTGTTTTTGATTGATGTATCGTGTATGTGTGTTTTTGATTGATGTACCGTGTATGTGTGTTTTTGATTGATGTATCGTGTATGTGTGTTTTTGATTGATGTATCGTGTATGTGTGTTTTTGATTGATGTATCGTGTATGTGTGTTTTTGATTGATGTACCGTGTATGTGTGTTTTTGATTGATGTACCGTGTATGTGTGTTTTTGATTGATGTATCGTGTATGTGTGTTTTTGATTGATGTATCGTGTATGTGTGTTTTTGATTGATGTACCGTGTATGTGTGTTTTTGATTGATGTATCGTGTATGTGTGTTTTTGATTGATGTACCGTGTATGTGTGTTTTTGATTGATGTATCGTGTATGTGAGTTTTTGATTGATGTACCGTGTTTGTCTGTTTTTGACAGATGTAACGTGTAAGTGTATTATACATTGATCTATCGTGTATTTGTGTTTTCGATTGATGTATCTTGTATGTGTGTTTTTGATTGATGTACCGTGTATGTGTGTTTTTGATTGATGTACCGTGTATGTGTGTTTCTGATTGATGTATCGTGTATGTGTGTTTTTGATTGATGTATCGTGTATGTGTGTTTTTGATTGATGTACCGTGTATGTGTGTTTTTGATTGATGTATTGTGTATGTGTGTTTTTAATTGATGTATATTGTATGTGTGTTTTTGATTGATGTACCGTGTATGTGTGTTTTAGATTGATGTATCGTGTATGTGTGTTTTTGATTGATGTACCGTGTATGTGTGTTTTTGATTGATGTATCGTGTATGTGTGTTTTAGATTGATGTATCGTGTATGTGTGTTTTTGATTGATGTATCGTGTATGTGTGTTTTTGATTGATGTATCGTGTATGTGTGTTTTTGATTGATGTACCGTGTATGTGTGTTTTAGATTGATGTATCGTGTATGTGTGTTTTTGATTGATGTACCGTGTATGTGTGTTTTTGATTGATGTATCGTGTATGTGTGTTTTAGATTGATGTATCGTGTATGTGTGTTTTTGATTGATGTATCGTGTATGTGTGTTTTTGATTGATGTACCGTGTATGTGTGTTTTTGATTGATGTATCGTGTATGTGTGTTTTTGATTGATGTATCGTGTATGTGTGTTTTTGATTGATGTACCGTGTATGTGTGTTTTTGATTGATGTACCGTGTATGTGTGTTTTTGATTGATGTACCGTGTATGTGTGTTTTTGATTGATGTATCGTGTATGTGTGTTTTTGATTGATGTACCGTGTATGTGTGTTTTTGATTGATGTATCGTGTATGTGTGTTTTTGATTGATGTACCGTGTATGTGTGTTTTAGATTGATGTATCTTGTATGTGTGTTTTTGATTGATGTATCGTGTATGTGTGTTTTAGATTGATGTCCCGTGTATGTGTGTTTTTGATTGATGTATCGTGTTTGTGTGTTTTTGATTGATGTATCGTGTATGTGTGTTTTTGATTGATGTACCGTGTATGTGTGTTTTTGATTGATGTATCGTGTATGTGTGTTTTTGATTGATGTATCGTGTATGTGTGTTTTTGATTGATGTATCGTGTATGTGTGTTTTAGATTGATGTACCGTGTATGTGTGTTTTTGATTGATGTACCGTGTATGTGTATTTTTGATTGATGTATCGTGTATGTGTGTTTTTGATTGATGTATCGTGTATGTGTGCTTTTGATTGATGTACCGTGTATGTGTGTTTTTGATTGATGTATCGTGGTATGTGTGTTTTTGATTGATGTATCGTGGTATGTGTGTTTTTGATTGTACCCTGTATGTGTGTTTTTGATTGATGTATCGTGTATGTGTCTTTAGATTGATGTATCGTGGTATGTGTGTTTTCGATTGATGTATCTTTTGTATGTGTGTTTTGATTGATGTACCGTATGTGTGTTTTGATTGGATGTACCGTGGGTATGTGTGTTTCTGATTGATGTCGTGGTATGTGTGTTTTTGATTAATGTATTCGTATGTGTGTTTTTGATTAATGTATCGTGTATGTGTGTTTTGATTGATGTATCGGTGTATGTGTGCTTTCTTGATTGATGTAACGTGTATGTGTGTTTTTGATTACGTAACGTGTATGTGTGTTTTTGATTGATGTATCGTGTATGTGTGTTTTTGATTGATGTATCGTGAATGTGTGTTTTTGATTGATGTAGCGTGTATGTGTTTTTTATTGATGTGTGTGTTTTTGATTGACGATGTGAGTTTTTGATTGATGTCGCGTGTGTGAGTTTTTGATTGATGTCGCGTGTGTGAGTTTTTGATTGATGTATCGTGGTGTGTGCTTTTGATTGATGTAGCGTGGTATGTGTGTTTTTGATTGATGTAGCATCTATGTGTGTTTTTGATTGATGTATCGTGTATGTGTTTTTGATTGATCTAGCATACGTGTATGTGTTTTTGATTGATCTAGCATGCATGTGTGTGTTTTTGATTGATCTAGCATGCATGTGTGTGTTTTTGATTGATCTAGCATGTATGTGTGTGTTTTTGATTGATCTAGCATGTATGTGTGTGTTTTTTGATTGATGTAGCGTGTGTGAGTTTTTGATTGATGTAGTGTGTGTGAGTTTTTGATTGTACCGTGTATGTGTCTTTTTGATTGATGTATCGTGTATGTGTGTTTTTGATTGATGTACCGTGTATGTGTGTTTTTGATTAATGTATCGTAGTATGTGTGTTTTGATTGATGTATCGTGTATGTGTGTTTTTGATCGTGTATGTGTGTTTTAGATTGATGTATCGTATGTATGTGTTTTTGATTTGATGTATCGTATTTGTGTGTTTTTGATTGATGTATCGTATGTGTTGTTTTTGATTGATGTATCGTGTATGTGTGTTTTTGATTGATGTATCTTGTATGTGTTTGATTTTTGAGTTGTATGTATCGTGTGATGTGTGTTTTTGATTGATGTATCGTGTATCTCGTGTTTGTGTGATTGTTGATTCGTGTATACCGTGTGTGTGTGTTGATTTGATGTATCTTGTATGTATGTGTGTTTTGATTGATGTATCGTTGTATGTGTGTTTTGATTGATGTATCGCATCGTATATGTGCTTGATTTGATGTGATTGTGTATGTGTGTTTTTGATTGATGTAATGTATGTATGTTTTGATTGATCTAGCATGGGTATGTGTGTGCTTTTGATTGGATGTATCGTGTATGTGTGAGTTTTTGATTGATGTACCGTGTATGTGTAAGCTTTTTGATTGATGTAGTGTGTATGTGTGTTTTTGATTGGATGTATTGTGTGTATGTGTGTGTTTTTGATTGACGTATGTGTGTTTTTGATTGAGCATCGCGTATGTGTGAGTTTTTGATTGATGTATCGCGTGTATGTGAGTGTTTTGATTGATGTCAATGGTGTGAGTGTTTTGATTGATGTATCTGTATGGTGTAAGCTTTTGATTGATGTATCGTGTATGTGTGTTTTTGATTGATGTAGCTGGTATGTGTGTTTTGATTGATGTATCGTGTATGTGTGTTTTTGATTGATGTATCGTGTATCTGTGTTTTTGATTGATGTATCGTGTGGTATGTGTGTTTTGATTGGATGTATCGTATGTGTGTTTTTGATTGATCTAGCATGTATGTGTGTGTTTTTGATTGATGTATCGTGTATGTGGGTGTTTTAGATTGTACCTGTATGTGTGTTTTTGATTGATGTATCGTGTATGTGTGTTTTTGATTGATGTATCGTGGTATGTGTGTTTTTGATTGATGTATCGTGAATGTGTGTTTTTGATTGATGTATCGTGAATGTGTGTTTTTGATTGATGTATCGTGTATCTGTGTTTTTGATTGATGTATCGTATGTGTGTTTTTAGGATTGATGTATCGTGTATGTGTGTTTTTGATTATCTAGCATGTATCGTATGTGTGCTTTTTGATTGATCTAGCATGTATGTGTGTGTTTTTGATTGATGTACGTGTATGTGTGAGTTTTTGATTGTACCGTGTATGTGTGTTTTTGATTGATGTATCGTATATGTGTGTTTTTGATTGATGTATCGTGTATGTGTGTTTTCTCTTTGATTGATGTATCGAATGTGTGTTTTTGATTGATGTAGCGTGTATGTGTGTTTTTGATTGATGTACCGTGTATGTGTGTTTTTGATTGACGTATCGTGTATGTGTGTTTTGATTGATGTACCGGCATGTGTGAGTTTTTGATTGGATGTCGCTGCATGTGAGTTTTTGATTGATGTATCGTGTATGTGTGTTTCTTTAGATTGATGTAGCGTGGTATGTGTGTTTTCTCTTGATTGATGTAGCATCTATGTGTGTTTTTGATTGATGTATCGTGGTATGTGTGTTTTTGATTGATCTAGCATATCGTGGTATGTGTGTGCTTTGATTGATCTAGCATGTATGTGTGTGTTTTTGATTGGATCTAGCATCGGTATGTGTGTGTTTTTGATTGATCTAGCATGTATGTGTGTGTTTTTGATTGATCTAGCATGTATGTGTGTGTTTTTTGATTGATGTAGCTATGTGTGAGTTTTTGATTGGATGTATCGTGTATGTGTGAGTTTTCGATTGATTGTACTGTATGTGTCTTTTTGATTGATGTATCGTATGTGTGCTTTTTGATTGATGTATCGTGTATGTGTGTTTTTGATTAATGTATCGTGGTATGTGTGTTTTTGATTTGATGTATCGTATGTGTGTTTTTGATTGATGTAAAGTGTATGTGTGTTTTTGATTGATGTAACGTGTATGTGTGTTTTTGATTGATGTATCGTATGTGTGTTTCTTTAGGATTGATGTACCGTGTATGTGTGTTTTAGATTGATGTATCGTGTATGTGTGTTTTTGATTGATGTATCGTGTATGTGTGTTTTTGATTGATGTATCTTGTATGTGTGTTTTTGATTGATGTATCGTGTATGTGTGTTTTTGATTGATGTATCGTGTATGTGTGTTTTTGATTGATGTACCGTGTATGTGTGTTTTTAATTGATGTATCGTGTATGTGTGATTTTTGATTGATGTATCGTGTATGTGTGTTTTTGATTGATGTATCGTGGTATGTGTGTTTGATTGATCTTGCATGTACCGTGTATGTGTGTTTTTGATTGATGTACCGTGTATGTGTGAGTTTTTGATTGCACCGTGTATCTAATGTGTGTTTTTGATTGATGTATCGTGTATGTGTGTTTTTGATTGATGTACCGTGGTATGTGTGTGTTTTGATTGATGTATCGTGTATGTGTGTTTTTGATTGGATGTATCGCGGTGTATGTGTTTTTGATTGTACGCGTGTATGTGTGTTTCTTGATTGATGTATCGCGTGCATGTGAGTGTTTTAGATTGATTGTCATCGTGTATGTGAGTGTTTTCGATTGATGTATCTTGTATGTGTGTTTTTGATTGATGTACCGTGTATGTGTGTTTTTGATTGATGTACCGTGTATGTGTGTTTCTGATTGATGTATCCGTGTATGTGTGTTTTTGATTAATGTATCGTGTATGTGTGTTTTTGATTGGATGTATCGTGTATGTGTGTTTTTGATTGATGTAACCGTGTATGTGTGTTTTTGATTGATGTAACGTGTATGTGTGTTTTTGATTGATGTATCGTGTATGTGTGTTTTTGATTGATGTATCGTGAATGTGTGTTTTTGATTGATGTAGCGTGTATGTGTTTTTTATTGATGTGTGTGTTTTTGATTGACGTATCGGTGTATGTTTTTGATTGATGTATCGCGTATGTGTGAGTTTTTGATTGATGTCGCATGTATGTGAGTTTTTGATTGATGTATCGTGGGTATGTGTGTTTTTGATTGATGTAGCGTGTATGTGTGTTTTTGATTGATGTAGCATCTGTATGTGTGTTTTTGATTGATGTATCGTGTATGTGTTTTTGATTGGATCTAGGCATACGTGTATGTGTTTTATTGATCTAGCATGCATGTGTGTGTTTTTGATTGATCTAGCATGCATTGTGTATGTGTTTTTGATTGATCTATGTATGTATCGTGTGTGTTTTTGATTGATCTAGCATGTATGTGTGTGCTTTTTTGATTGGATGTATGTATGTGAGTTTTTGATTGCACTGCAGTGTATGAGTTTTTGATTGATGTACCGTGTGTATGTGTCTTTTTGATTGATGTATCGTGGTAGTGTGTGTGTTTTTGATTGATGTACCCGTGTATGTGTGTTTTTGATTGATGCTCATGGTGAGTTTGACGTATGTCGCTGTGTGAGTTTGATTGATGTCATCGTATGTGTGCTTTTGATTGATGTATCGTGTATGTAGTTTACTTTGATTGTATCTGATCGGTATGCAGTTTTTGATTGATGTACCTGTATGTGTGTTTTTGATTGATGTACCGTGTATGTGTGTTTTTGATTGATGTATCGTGTATGTGTGTGTTTTTGATTGATGTATCGTGTATGTGTGTTTTTGATTGATGTACCGTGTATGTGTGTTTGATTGATCTAGCATGTATCGCATGTGTGTTTTTGATTGATGTATCGTGTATGTGTGTTTTTGATTGTACCGCATGTATGTGTTTTTGATTGATGTATCGTGTAGTGTGTGTGTTTTAGATTGATGTATCGTGTATGTGTGTTTTCTGATTGATGTATCTTGTATGTGTGTTTTTGATTGATGTACCTGTATGTGTGTTTTTGATTGATGTACCGTGGTGGCTGCAGCTTGATGTATCAGTGTATGTGTGTTTTTGATTGATGTATCGTGTATGTGTGTGTTTTGATTGATGTACCGTATGTGTGTTTTTGATTGATGTATTGTGTATGTGTGAGTTTTTAATTGATTGTATATTGTATGTGTGTTTTTGATTGATGTACCGTGTATGTGTGTTTTTGATTGATGTATCGTGTATGTGTGTTTTTGATTGATGTATCGTGAATGTGTGTTTTTGATTGATGTATCGTATGTATGTGTTTTTGATTGATGTATCGTATGTGTTTTTGATTGGATGCACTGTATGTGAGTTTTAGATTGGATGTATCGCGTGTGTGATGTGTGTTTTTGATTGATGTACGCGTATGTGAGTTTTTTGATTGATGTATCGGGTATGTGTGTTTTAGATTGATGTATCGTATGTGTGTTTTTGATTGATGGTAGCATCTATGTGTGTTTTTGATTGATACCGTGTATGTGTGTTTTTGATTGATCTAGTATCGTGGTATGTGTTTTTGATTGCATCTAGTATATCGTGCAGTGTGTTTTTGATTGATGCATCGGTAGTAGCTTTTGATTGTATGTCGCGGTATGTGTTTTTGGATTGATCTAGCACTGTATGTAGTGTGTTTTGATTGATGTATCGTATGTGTGAGTTTTTGATTGATGTACCTGTATGTGTGAGTTTTTGATTGATGTATCGTATGTGTGTTTTTGATTGATGTACCTGTATGTGTGTTTCTTGATTGATGTATCTTGTATGTGTGTTTTGATTGATGTATCGTGTATGTGTGTTTTAGATTGATGTACCGTATGTGTGTTTTTGATTAGATGTAACCGTGTATGTGTATTTTTGATTGATGTATCGTATGTGTGTTTTTGATTGATGTATCGTATGTGTGCTTTTTGATTGATGTACCGCGGTATGTGTGTTTTTGATTGATGTATCGTGTATGTGTGTTTTTTGATTGATGTATCGTATGTGTGTTTTAGATTGATGTACCGTGTATGTGTGTTTTTGATTGATGTATCGTGTATGTGTGTGTTTTCGATTGATGTATCGTGTATGTGTGTTTTCGATTGATGTATCGCATGTGTGTTTTTGATTGATGTACCGTGTATGTGTAAGCTTTTTGATTGATGTATCGTGTATGTGTGTTTTTTGATTGATGTATCGTGTATGTGTGTTTTTGATTGATGTACCGTGTATGTGTGTTTTTGATTGATGTACCGTGTATGTGTGTGTTTTTGATTGATGTACCGTGGTATGTGTGTTTTTGATTGATGTATCGTGTATGTGTGTTTTTGATTGATGTAACGTGTATGTGTGTGTTTAGATTGGATGTACCGTGTATGTGTGAGTTTTACTGATTGTATCTTGTATGTGTGTTTTTGATTGATGTATCGTGTATGTGTGTTTTTGATTGATGTACGTGTATGTGTGTGCTTTTTGATTGATGTATCGCGTGTGTGGATGTGTTTTTGATTGATGTCATCGTGTATGTGTGTTTTTGATTGATGTACCGTGTATGTGTGTTTTTGATTGATGTATCGTGTATGTGTGATTTTTGATTGATGTACCGTGTATGTGTGTGTTTTTGATTGATGTATCATATATGTGTTTTTGATTGATCTTGCATGTATGTGTGTGAGTTTTTGATTGATGTACCGTGTATGTGGTGAGTTTTTGATTGATGTACCGTGGGTGTGTTTTTGATTGATGTAGTCGTGTATGTGTGTTTTTGATTGATGTATCGTGTATGTGTGTGTTTTGATTGATGACCGTATGTGTGTTTTTGATTGATGTTGTATGTAGCTTGATTGATGTCAAAGGTGTGAGTTTTTGATTGATGTCGCTGCGGTGTGAGTTTTTGATTGATGTCACGTGTGTGAGTTTTTGATTCGATGGTATCGTGTGTGTTTTTGATTGATGTATCTTGTATAAAGGTGTGTTTTTGATTGATGTATCGTGTATGTGTGTTTTTGATTGATGTACCCTGCATGTGTGTTCTTTGATTGATGTATCGTGTATGTGTGTTTTTGATTGATGTATCGTGGTATGTGTGTTTTTGATTGATGTACCGTGTATGTGTGTGTTTTGATTGATGTATCGTGTATGTGTGAGTTTTAGATTGATTGTATCGTGTATGTGTGTTTTATGATTGATGTAGTCGTGTATGTGTGTTTTTGATTGATGTATCGTGTTTGTGTGTTTTTGATTGATGTATCGTGTATGTATGTTTTTGATTGATGTATCGTGTATGGTGTGAGTTTTTGATTGATGTATCTTGTATGTGTAGAGTTTTTGAGTGATGTATCGCGTATGTGTGAGTTTTTGATTGATGTATCGTGTATCTGTGTTTTTGATTGTTGATGTATCGTGTATGTGTGTTTTTGATTGATGTATCTTTGTATGTGTGTTTTTGATTGATGTATCTTGTATGTGTGTTTTTTGATTGATGTATCGTGTATATGTAAGCTTTTTGATTGATGTATTGTGTATGTGTGTTTTTGATTGATGTATCGTGCATGTATTTTTGATTGATCTAGCATGTATGTGTGTGCTTTTTGATTGATGTAGTGTGTGTGAGTTTTTGATTGTACCGTGTATGTGTGTTTTTGATTGATGTAGTCGTGTATGTGTGTTTTTGATTGATGTATTGTGTATGTGTGTGTTTTTGATTGGGATTGTATCGTGTCAAAGTTTTTGATTGATGTATCAGCGTGTGTGAGTTTTTGATTGATGTATCGCGTGTGTGAGTTTTTGATTGATGTCAGCATGTATGTGTGAGTTTTTGATTGATGTATCATGGTGGATGTGTGTGTTTTGATTGATGTATCGTATGTGTGTTTTTGATTGATGTAGCTGTATGTGTGTTTTTGATTGATGTATCGTGTATGTGTGTTTTTGATTGATGTATCGTGAATCTGTGTTTTTGATTGATGTATCTCTGTTCTTTGATTGATGTATCGTGTATGTGTTTTTGATTGATCTTTAGCATGTATGTGTGTGTTTTTGATTGATGTAGTGTGTGTGGGTTTTTGATTGATGTCACCGGTGTATGTGTTTTTGATTGATGTATCAGGTGTATGTGTGTTTTTGATTGATGTCATCGTGGTATGTGTGTTTTTAGATTGATGTATCGTGAATGTGTGTTTTTGATTGATGTATCGTGTATCTGTGTTTTTGATTGATGTATCCATGTGTGTTTTTGATTGATGTATCGTGTATGTGTTTTTGATTGATTCTAGCATGTACGTGTGTGTGTTTTTGATTGATCTAGCATGTATGTGTGTGTTTTTGATTGATGTAGCATGTATGTGTGAGTTTTTGGATTGTACCGTGTAGTGTGTGTTTTTGATTGATGTATCGTGTATGTGTGTGTTTTTGATTACGATGTAACGCATGTGTGTTTTTGATTGGATGTATCGTGAATGTGTGTTTTTGATTGATGTAGCGTGGTATGTGTTTTTTATTGATGTGTGTTTTTGATTGACGTATGTGAGTTTTTGATTGATGTCGCGTGTGTGAAGCTTTTTGATTGATGTCGCCGTGTGTGAGTTTTTGATTGATGTCAATCGTGTGTGTGTTTTTGATTGATGTATGTGTGTGTGTTTTTGATTGTACCGTGTATGTGTGTGTTTCTTTGATCCATGTGTGTTTTTGATTGATGTATCGTATGTGTGTGTTTGATTGATCTAGTACACGTATGTGTGTGTGTTTTTGATTGATCTAGCATGCATGTGTGTGTTTTTGATTGATCTAGCATGTATGTGTGTGTTTTTGATTGATCTAGCATGTATGTGTGTGTTTTTTGATTGATGTATGCGTGGTATGTGAGTTTTTGATTGATGTAGTGTGAATGTGAGTTTTTGATTGTACCGTGGTATGTGTCTTTTTGATTGATGTATCGTGTTTTTGATTGACGTATGTGAGTTTTTTGATTGATGTACCGTGTATGTGTGTTTTTGATTAATGTATCGCGTGTATGTGTGTTTTTACTGATGTAATCGTATGTGTGTTTTTGATTGATGTAACGTGTATGTGTGTTTTTGATTGATGTAACGTGTATGTGTGTTTTTGATTGATGTATCGTGTATGTGTGTTTTGATGATCTTGCATGTACCGTGTATGTAGTGCTTTTAGATTGATGTATCGTGTATGTGTGTGTTTTTGATTGATCTGTATCGTGTATGTGTGTTTTAGATTGATGTACCGTGAGTTTCTGATTGATGTAGTTTGTGTGAGTTTTTGATTGTACCGTGTATGTGTGTTTTCGATTGATGTATCTTGTATCTGTGTGTTTCTGATTGATGTATCGTGTATGTGTGTTTTTGATTGATGTACCGTGGTATGTGTGTTTTTGATTGATGTATCGTGTATGTGTGTGTTTTGATTGATGTATCGTGTATGTGTGTGTTTTTGATTGATGTATCTTGTGTGTATGTGTGTTTTTGATTGATGTATCGTGTTTTTTTTATGTGTGTTTTTGATTGATGTACCGTATGTGTGTTTTTGATTGATGTATCGTGTATGTGTTTTGACTTGGATCTAGCACCGTGTATGTGTGTGTTTCTCTTGATTGATGTAGTGTGTATGTGAGCTTTTTGATAGATGTAGCATGTATGTGTGTGGTTTTGATTGATGTATCGTATGTGTGTGTTTTGATTGATGTATCGTGTATGTGTGTTTTTGATTGATGTAACGTGTATGTGTGTGTTTTTGACTGATGTATCGTGTATGTGTGTTTTTGTTTGATGTAACGTGTATGTGTGTTTTTGATTGATGTATCGTGTATGTGTGTTTTTGATTGATGTACCGTGTATGTGTGTTTTAGATTGATGTATCGTGTATGTGTGTTTTTGATTGATGTATCGTGTGTGTGTTTTTGATTGATGTATCTTGTATGTGTGTTTTTGATTGGATGTATCGTGTATGTGTGTTTTAGATTGATGTATCGTGTATGTGTGTTTTTGATTGATGTACCGTATGTGTGTGTTTTTGATTGATGTATCGTGTATGTGTGTTTTTGATTGATGTATCGTGTATGTGTGTTTTTGATTGATGTATCGTGTATGTGTGTTTTTGATTGATGTACCGTGTATGTATGTGTTTTGATTGATGTACCGTGTATGTGTGTTTTTGATTGATGTATCGTGTATGTGTGTTTTTGATTGATGTATCGTGTATGTGTGTTTTTGATTGATGTACCGTGTATGTGTGCTTTTTGATTGATGTATCGTGTATGTGTGTTTTTGATTGATGTATCGTGGTATGTGTGTTTTTGATTGTACCGTGTATGTGTGTGTTTTTGATTGTACCGTGTATCGTATGTGTCTTTTAGATTGATGTATCGTGGTATGTGTGTTTTAGATTGATGTATCTTGTATGTGTGTTATTGATTGATGTACCGTGTATGTGTGTTTTTGATTGATGTACCGTGTATGTGTGTTTCTGTTTGATGTATCGTGTATGTGTGTTTTTGATTAATGTATCGTGTATGTGTGTTTTTGATTAATGTATCGTGTATGTGTGTTTTTGATTGATGTATCGTGTATGTGTGTTTTTGATTGATGTAACGTGTATGTGTGTTTTTGATTGATGTAACGTGTATGTGTGTTTTTGATTGATGTATCGTGTATGTGTGTTTTTGATTGATGTATCGTGAATGTGTGTTTTTGATTGATGTAGCGTGTATGTGTTTTTTTTTTTTATTGATGTGTGTGTTTTTGATTGACGTATGTGAGTTTTTGATTGATGTCGCTGTGTGAGTTTTTTGATTGATGTCGGCGTGTGTGAGTTTTTGATTGATGTATCGGTAGGTGTGTTTTTGATTGATGTAGCGTGTATGTGTGTTTTTGATTGATGTAGCATCTATGTGTGTTTTTGATTGATGTATCGTGTATGTGTTTTTTGATTGATTCTAGCATACGTGTATGTGTTTTTGATTGATCTAGCATGTATGTGTGTGTTTTTGATTGATCTAGCATGCATGTGTGTGTTTTTGATTAATCTAGCATGTATGTGTGCTTGATTGATCTAGCATGTATGTGTGTGTTTTTTGATTGATGTAGCGTGGGTGTGAGTTTTTGATTGATGTAGTGTGTGTGAGTTTTTTGATTGTACCGTGTATGTGTCTTTTTGATTGATGTATCGTGTATGTGTGTTTTTGATTGATGTACCGTGTATGTGTGTTTTTGATTAATGTATCGTGTATGTGTGTTTCTTGATTGATGTATCGTGTATGTGTGTTTTTGATTGATGTAACGTGTATGTGTGTTTTTGATTGATGTAACGTGTATGTGTGTTTTTGATTGATGTATCGTGTATGTGTGTTTTTGATTGATGTATCGTGTATGTGTGTTTTAGATTGATGTATCTTGTATGTGTGCTTTTGATTGATGTATCGTGTATGTGTGTTTTTGATTGATGTATCGTGTATGTGTGTTTTTGATTGATGTATCGTGTATGTGTGTTTTTGATTGATGTATCGTGTATGTGTGCTTTTGATTGATGTACCGTGTATGTGTGTTTTTGATTGATGTATCGTGTATGTGTGTTTTTGATTGATGTACCGTGTATGTGTGTTTTTGATTGATGTACCGTGTATGTGTGTTTTTGATTGATGTATCGTGTATGTGTGTTTTCGATTGATGTATCGTGTATGTGTGTTTTCGATTGATGTATCGTGTATGTGTGTTTTTGATTGATGTACCGTGTATGTGTGTTTTTGATTGATGTATCGTGTATGTGTGTTTTTGATTGATGTATCGTGTATGTGTGTTTTTGATTGATGTACCGTGTATGTGTGTTTTTGATTGATGTACCGTGTATGTGTGTTTTTGATTGATGTACCGTGTATGTGTGTTTTTGATTGATGTATCGTGTATGTGTGTTTTTGATTGATGTACCGTGTATGTGTGTTTTAGATTGATGTACCGTGTATGTGTGTTTTAGATTGATGTATCTTGTATGTGTGTTTTTGATTGATGTATCGTGTATGTGTGTTTTTGATTGATGTACCGTGTATGTGTGTTTTTGATTGATGTATCGTGTATGTGTGTTTTTGATTGATGTATCGTGTATGTGTGTTTTTGATTGATGTACCGTGTATGTGTGTTTTTGATTGATGTATCGTGTATGTGTGATTTTGATTGATGTACCGTGTATGTGTGTTTTTGATTGATGTATCGTGTATGTGTTTTTGATTGATCTTGCATGTATGTGTGTGTTTTTGATTGATGTAGTGTGTGTGAGTTTTTGATTGTACCGTGTATGTGTGTTTTTGATTGATGTAGTGTGTATGTGTGTTTTTGATTGATGTATCGTGTATGTGTGTGTTTTGATTGACGTATGTGTGTTTTTGATTGATGTCGCGTGTGTGAGTTTTTGATTGATGTCGCGTGTGTGAGTTTTTGATTGATGTCGCGTGTGTGAGTTTTTGATTGATGTCACGTGTGTGAGTTTTTGATTGATGTATCGTGTGTGTGTTTTTGATTGATGTATCGTGCATGTGTGTTTTTGATTGATGTATCGTGTATGTGTGTTTTTGATTGATGTTCCGTGTATGTGTGTTTTTGATTGATGTATCGTGTATGTGTGTTTTTGATTGATGTATCGTGTATGTGTGTTTTTGATTGATGTATCGTGTATGTGTGTTTTTGATTGATGTACCGTGTATGTGTGTTTTTGATTGATGTATCGTGTATGTGTGTTTTAGATTGATGTATCGTGTATGTGTGTTTTAGATTGATGTATCGTGTATGTGTGTTTTTGATTGATGTATCGTGTTTGGGTGTCTTTGTTTGTTGTATCGTGTATGTATGTGTTTGATTGATGTATCGTGTATGTGTGTTTTTGATTGATGTATCTTGTATGTGTGTTTTTGAGTGATGTATCGTGTATGTGTGTTTTTGATTGATGTATCGTGTATCTGTGTTTTTGATTGTTGATTCGTGTATGTGTGTTTTTGATTGATGTATCTTGTATGTGTGTTTTTGATTGATGTATCTTGTATGTGTGTTTTGATTGATGTATCGTGTATATGTGTTTTTGATTGATGTATTGTGTATGTGTTTTTGATTGATGTATCGTGTATGTATTTTTGATTGATCTAGCATGTATGTGTGTGCTTTTGATTGATGTAGTGTGTGTGAGTTTTTGATTGTACCGTGTATGTGTGTTTTTGATTGATGTAGTGTGTATGTGTGTTTTTGATTGATGTATTGTGTATGTGTGTGTTTTTGATTGACGTATGTGTGTTTTTGATTGATGTCGCGTGTGTGAGTTTTTGATTGATGTCGCGTGTGTGAGTTTTTGATTGATGTCACGTGTGTGAGTTTTTGATTGATGTATCGTGTGTGTGTTTTTGATTGATGTATCGTGTATGTGTGTTTTTGATTGATGTAGCGTGTATGTGTGTTTTGATTGATGTATCGTGTATGTGTGTTTTTGATTGATGTATCGTGTATCTGTGTTTTTGATTGATGTATCGTGTATGTGTTTTTGATTGATGTATCGTGTATGTGTTTTTGATTGATCTAGCATGTATGTGTGTGTTTTTGATTGATGTAGTGTGTGTGGGTTTTTGATTGTACCGTGTATGTGTGTTTTTGATTGATGTATCGTGTATGTGTGTTTTTGATTGATGTATCGTGAATGTGTGTTTTTGATTGATGTATCGTGTATCTGTGTTTTTGATTGATGTATCGTGTATGTGTTTTTGATTGATGTATCGTGTATGTGTTTTTGATTGATCTAGCATGTATGTGTGTGTTTTTGATTGATCTAGCATGTATGTGTGTGTTTTTGATTGATGTAGTGTGTGTGAGTTTTTGATTGTACCGTGTATGTGTGTTTTTGATTGATGTATCGTGTATGTGTGTTTTTGATTGATGTATCGTGTATGTGTGTTTTTGATTGATGTATCGTGAATGTGTGTTTTTGATTGATGTAGCGTGTATGTGTTTTTTATTGATGTGTGTGTTTTTGATTGACGTATGTGAGTTTTTGATTGATGTCGCGTGTGTGAGTTTTTGATTGATGTCGCGTGTGTGAGTTTTTGATTGATGTATCGTGTGTGTGTTTTTGATTGATGTAGCGTGTATGTGTGTTTTTGATTGATGTAGCATCTATGTGTGTTTTTGATTGATGTATCGTGTATGTGTTTTTGATTGATCTAGCATACGTGTATGTGTTTTTGATTGATCTAGCATGCATGTGTGTGTTTTTGATTGATCTAGCATGTATGTGTGTGTTTTTGATTGATCTAGCATGTATGTGTGTGTTTTTTGATTGATGTAGCGTGTGTGAGTTTTTGATTGATGTAGTGTGTGTGAGTTTTTGATTGTACCGTGTATGTGTCTTTTTGATTGATGTATCGTGTATGTGTGTTTTTGATTGATGTACCGTGTATGTGTGTTTTTGATTAATGTATCGTGTATGTGTGTTTTTGATTGATGTATCGTGTATGTGTGTTTTTGATTGATGTATCGTGTATGTGTGTTTTTGATTGATGTAACGTGTATGTGTGTTTTTGATTGATGTAACGTGTATGTGTGTTTTTGATTGATGTATCGTGTATGTGTGTTTTTGATTGATGTACCGTGTATGTGTGTTTTAGATTGATGTATCGTGTATGTGTGTTTTTGATTGATGTATCGTGTATGTGTGTTTTAGATTGATGTACCGTGTATGTGTGTTTTTGATTGATGTACCGTGTATGTGTGTTTTCGATTGATGTATCTTGTATGTGTGTTTTTGATTGATGTATCGTGTATGTGTGTTTTTGATTGATGTACCGTGTATGTGTGTTTTTGATTGATGTATCGTGTATGTGTGTTTTTGATTGATGTATCGTGTATGTGTGTTTTTGATTGATGTATCGTGTATGTGTGTTTTTGATTGATGTATCGTGTATGTGTGTTTTTGATTGATGTACCGTGTATGTGTGTTTTTGATTGATGTATCGTGTATGTGTTTTGATTGATCTAGCATGTATGTGTGTGTTTTTGATTGATGTAGTGTGTGTGAGTTTTTGGTTGTAGCGTGTATGTGTGTTTTTGATTGATGTATCGTGTATGTGTGTGTTTTGATTGACGTATGTGTGTTTTTGATTGATGTCGCGTGTGTGAGTTTTTGATTGATGTCACGTGTGTGAGTTTTTGATTGATGTATCGTGTGTGTGTTTTTGATTGATGTATCGTGTATGTGTGTTTTTGATTGATGTACCGTGTATGTGTGTTTTTGATTGATGTATCGTGTATGTGTTTTTGATTGATGTAGTGTGTGTGAGTTTTTGATTGTACCGTGTATGTGTGTTTTTGATTGATGTAGTGTGTATGTGTGTTTTTGATTGATGTATCGTGTTTGTGTGTTTTTGATTGATGTATCGTGTATGTATGTTTTTGATTGATGTATCGTGTATGTGTGTTTTTGATTGATGTATCTTGTATGTGTGTTTTTGAGTGATGTATCGTGTATGTGTGTTTTTGATTGTTGTATCGTGTATCTGTGTTTTTGATTGTTGATTCGTGTATGTGTGTTTTTGATTGATGTATCTTGTATGTGTGTTTTTGATTGATGTATCTTGTATGTGTGTTTTTGATTGATGTATCTTGTATGTGTGTTTTGATTGATGTATCGTGTATATGTGTTTTTGATTGATGTATTGTGTATGTGTTTTTGATTGATGTATCGTGTATGTATTTTTGATTGATCTAGCATGTATGTGTGTGCTTTTGATTGATGTAGTGTGTGTGAGTTTTTGATTGTACCGTGTATGTGTGTTTTTGATTGATGTAGTGTGTATGTGTGTTTTTGATTGATGTATTGTGTATGTGTGTGTTTTTGATTGACGTATGTTTGTTTTTGATTAATGTCAGTTGTGTGAGTTTTTGATTGGTATCTCGTGTTTGAGTTTTTGATTGATGTATCGTGTGTGTGTTTTTGATTGATGTATCGTGTGTGTGTTTTTGATTGATGAATCGTGTATGGGTGTTTTTGAGTGATTTAGCGTCAATGACTGTTTTGATGGACGTATCGGGTATGTGGGTTTTTGATTGATGTATCGTGTATATGGGTTTTTGATTGATGTATCGTGTATGTGTTTTTGATTGATGTATCGTGTATGTGTTTTTGATTGATCTAGCATGTATGTGTGTGTTTTTGATTGATGTAGTGTGTGTGGGTTTTTGATTGTACCGTGTATGTGTGTTTTTGATTGTATCGTGTATGTGTGTTTTTGATTGATGTATCGTGAATGTGTGTTTTTGATTGATGTATCGTGTATCTGTGTTTTTGATTGATGTATCGTGTATGTGTTTTTGATTGATGTATCGTGTATGTGTTTTTGATTGATCTAGCATGTATGTGTGTGTTTTTGATTGATCTAGCATGTATGTGTGTGTTTTTGATTGATGTAGTGTGTGTTTTTGATTGATGTATCGTGTATGTGTGTTTTTGATTGATGTATCGTGTATGTGTGTTTTTGATTGATGTATCGTGAATGTGTGTTTTTGATTGATGTAGCGTGTATGTGTTTTTTATTGATGTGTGTGTTTTTGATTGACGTATGTGAGTTTTTGATTGATGTCGCGTGTGTGAGTTTTTGATTGATGTCGCGTGTGTGAGTTTTTGATTGATGTCGCGTGTGTGAGTTTTTGATTGATGTATCGTGTGTGTGTTTTTGATTGATGTAGCGTGTATGTGTGTTTTTGATTGATGTAGCATCTATGTGTGTTTTTGATTGATGTATCGTGTATGTGTTTTTGATTGATCTAGCATACGTGTATGTGTTTTTGATTGATCTAGCATGCATGTGTGTGTTTTTGATTGATCTAGCATGTATGTGTGTGTTTTTGATTGATGTAGTGTGTGTTTTTGATTGATGTATCGTGTATGTGTGTTTTTGATTGATGTATCGTGTATGTGTGTTTTTGATTGATGTATCGTGAATGTGTGTTTTTGATTGATGTAGCGTGTATGTGTTTTTTTATTGATGTGTGTGTTTTTGATTGACGTATGTGTGTTTTTGATTGATGTCGCGTGTGTGAGTTTTTGATTGATGTCGCGTGTGTGAGTTTTTGATTGATGTCACGTGTGTGTGTTTTTGATTGATGTAGTGTGTGTGGGTTTTTGATTGTACCGTGTATGTGTGTTTTTGATTGATGTATCGTGTATGTGTGTTTTTGATTGATGTATCGTGAATGTGTGTTTTTGATTGATGTATCGTGTATGTGTTTTTGACTGATGTATCGTGTATGTGTTTTTGATTGATCTAGCATGTATGTGTGTGTTTTTGATTGATCTAGCATGTATGTGTGTGTTTTTGATTGATGTAGTGTGTGTGAGTTTTTGATTGTACCGTGTATGTGTGTTTTTGATTGATGTATCGTGTATGTGTGTTTTTGATTGATGTATCGTGAATGTGTGTTTTTGATTGATGTAGCGTGTATGTGTTTTTTATTGATGTGTGTGTTTTTGATTGACGTATGTGAGTTTTTGATTGATGTCGCGTGTGTGAGTTTTTGATTGATGTCGCGTGTGTGAGTTTTTGATTGATGTATCGTGTGTGTGTTTTTGATTGATGTAGCGTGTATGTGTGTTTTTGATTGATGTAGCATCTATGTGTGTTTTTGATTGATGTATCGTGTATGTGTTTTTGATTGATCTAGCATGCATGTTTGTGTTTTTGATTGATCTAGCATGTATGTGTGTGTTTTTGATTGATCTAGCATGTATGTGTGTGTTTTTTGATTGATGTAGCGTGTGTGAGTTTTTGATTGATGTAGTGTGTGTGAGTTTTTGATTGTACCGTGTATGTGTCTTTTTGATTGATGTATCGTGTATCTGTGTTTTTGATTGATGTATTGTGTATGTGTTTTTGATTGATGTATCGTGTATGTGTTTTTGATTGATCTAGCATGTATGTGTGTGTTTTTCATTGATCTAGCATGTATGTGTGTGTTTTTGATTGATGAAGCGTGTGTCTGTGTGTATGTGTGTTTTTGATTGATGAAGCGTGTGTCTGTGTGTATGTGTGTTTTTGATTGATGTAGCGTGTGTGTGTTTTTGATTGATGTAGTGTGTGTGTTTTTGATTGATGCACCGTGTATGTGTGTTTTTGATTGTTGTAGTGTGTATGTGTGTTTTTGATAGATGTAGCATGTATGTGTGTGGTTTTTTTAATGTATGTGTGTTTTTGATTGATGTAGCGTGTATGTGTTTTTTTTTATTGATGTTGCGTGTATGTGTGTGCTTTTGATAGATGTAGCGTGTATGTGTGTTTTTTTGAGGTATGTGTGTTTTTGATTGATGTAGCGTGTGTGTGTGTGTGTTTTTTTTTATTGATGTAGCGTGTATGTGTGTGTTTTTGATTGATGTAGCCTGTGTGTTTGTGTGTGTGTTTTTTTGATTTATGGAGACTGTGTGTGTGTGTGTATGTGTGTGTGTGTTTTTGATTGATGTGGCATGTGTGTGTGTTTTTGATTGATGTGGCATGTGTGTGTTTTTGATTGATGTCGCATGTATGTGTGTTTTTTATTTATTGATGTCGCATGGATGTGTGTGTTTTTGATTGATGTAGCTTGTGTCTGTGTGTGTGTGTGTGTTTTTGATTGATGTGGCGTGTATGTGTGTGTTTTTGATTGATGCAGCGTGTATGTGTGTGTTTTTGTTTGATGCAGCGTGTATGTGTGTATGTGTGTTTTTGATAGATGTAGCGTGTGTGTTTTTTTGATTGATTGATATGTGGCGTGTGTATTTTTCTTCTTTTTGGTGTAGATAGAAATGTGTGAATCGGCTTTATGTTGTGGCTAAAGTCTGTTTCGGTTAAAGCATGTGTTGTTTACCTTTTTTTGTCTAACATTGAAATTTCTTTGTGTTTCTCCTTCCTAAGTGCACGGATTATGATTTGTTTTGCAGAGGAAATCAAGGCCAAGAAGGAAGAAGCAAAATCAGTGTTTAACGCTGTAGTTTCTGATCCCTTCTTTAATTACCATTACACTGGCCTCATGAGACCATGGTATCCATTGGTATGTATTCCCTGAATGCAAGGCTATAAATTAATACTGTGTGTGTGTGTGTGTGTGTGTGTGTGTGTGTGTGTGTGTGTGTGTGTGTGTGTGTGTGTGTGTGTGTGTGTGTGTGTGTGTGTGTGTGTGTGTGTGTGTGTATAGATATTTTGCAACAAAGTAACTTTCAGCATATGATAAATAAAACAGTCTTTCAGAGTTAGATCTGAGAATAACTACAATTATAATTCCTCTCCTCTCGTAGTCATTGTGTGGTTTTCAACAAAATCCTCTCATCTCTCCCTGTCAAGACAGTGTTCTGGAACCCCTCCTATTCCTCGTTACCCTGCACACGTGAAGCAAAAAGCGGGGTTAAGCAATTGGTTAATGTTTGTCCGGCTTATCAATTTATGATCGAGGAACAACTTATTTAAATTGAATGTTAGATTTTGAACCCAAATCGGAACATGAATAGGAAGACAAGTCTTTTGTTTCTGAGTTCCTCCCGATTGCGCATGTGCAGAGAGGCGTGAGATCATTATTTTCCTCTGTTTGCCCGCCTGGCAATTAAACAAAATAGAAACTCATTACAAACAGTAAACTTTCTGTTTTTAAGGATGTTATAAATGACAAACAACAATCACAAAGAACTAATGTGATGTGTTAGATGGAGTGATATAATTGACAGTGGAAAATTGCGGTAAATGCAGCAAATAATTTATTTATACGACTTTTACAATATTTATTTTATTTAAATTTAATTAAACACTTGAATACTGTAGAGCACAAATCGCCTGTCATCCTACTTCCAAGAAGCTCCAGTTTTGTATTGCTTACAGTACTTCGATTTAAACAAGAGCGAGCATTGCTTTGCAATACATGTCCCCTTCCAATGTGATTTTTTTTAAGTTTAAAAAAGGCATAACTGAAACATTGACGAAATGCCCTGAAACTCGAACTACTTCTATATCTTGTCATAATAAAGCCAAGTACTAAGTTTCAGTTGAATTTGTTGAAGGATATGGCAAAAATATCTGAAAAACTAGAACTACGTTGTCGATGGCACACCATCGCATATTCCCGCGCGCACTGCTTTGTCCCATTAACGCTAGGTGAAATTTTATCTTGCAAAATGGATTGACTATTCTTTTCTATTTTTTTTTTAAATCGACCCCCATGACCCCAACCCCTCTGGCCCGGCCCCTCGGGGTCATATCAAAAATCCGAAAGTGTTATGCACTTCCCCATACATATAACTACTATGTCCCAAAGTTTCAAGTTCCTATTTCAAACGGTGTAGGAGGAGTTACAGGGTAAGACAGACGGACGTACTAACGGACAGACGGCGGAGACTATCACAATATTCCCGCTTTTCTTCGAAAGCGCGGGAATAACAACAGGTCAGACAGACAGACAGACAGACAGACAGACAGCAAACGTATATTCCCCTCCAGTAAAACTGGTAAGGGACTAATCAAGGTTGAGTGTATAAGGGTGGTATTCAGGACTGCTTCTGGACTACTTCAATAGCACGAAGCTTTATAAAAAAATTTTGTTTTTTTGACAATATCTGCCTGGTGTTGGCTTAATGGTTTGGGTGGTGGGCTTGGGATCCAAGGATCCTGACTTCAAATCCCACTCGGCTGTTGAATTAATACCAGGTGGGGTTGACGCTGCCTGTCATCCTTCCGAGGTCAGCAAAATGAGTACCAGCTTGCTGCTGTGGCGGAGTGGAGACCCGTCCAGGATTGTACCCAATAGCAAAGGAGACTGTTGAGGTAGCACTAACGCTCTACACAGAGTATGGTCCCAATGGATGGATGGACAAGAGGAATGCCTCCCTCTTGTGGAAAAACTATCCATAACCATTTGGTTTGGTTTGTGGGGTTTTTTGACAATCATTAAAAAAAAAATCTTTTTTTTTGTTAAATTGAGGCATATAGTACTGTATGTATATACTTGAACTCTGTTCAGGGTATCATGTTCTATGAACCCTAGTTATATATGCTTTTTTTTCAAAAAACCAATGGAGGGTTGCACAAATGCTCTGCAAGGGTTTACAATACAAACTAGAGTGAAGTTGATGGCACGCCATCACAAATCCCCACGCTTCCCACCTTAAACAAATTTGAAAGATGGCAAAAGGTTCCACCAGGAATGACCCAATATCAAATTGTGAGTTAATTTTTTTCTTCTCTGTTTTGACCCCAATGACTCAAAGTCCCCACCCTTGGGGCATGAACCAGGGGACAAATCTAAAAGATCATTACATATTTCATGTGTCCTCCAATGTTGATTGCATATATAAAGTTGCATTAATAAATGTGCTCATAATTGCATTTTTGGTATTTGACTTTGACCCCACCTCAGGGACACCAGGGGGTGGGGCCAAACATGACACTGTTCTTGCCATGTGGTGATCATAACGACCAAGTTTGATGAATTTCTGCACAACCGTTTAGGAGGAGATACATGACAGACAGACAGACAGACAGAGCCGATTACAATATTTCCCCCCCTTTCCCCCACACTTTTTTTTCTTTTTCTTTAACATTCCGCATCACCATTACTTTCATGTTCAGTGCATGGCAAACTACATGGATTAGTATCTTGTACCATCCCTTCACTTCAAAATTTATGCACATTAACGATGAATAGCATTTGCCGACCTAGCTTTATTCATACAGAATTAACCTTTGAATGCTCTCGAGTTTGAATGATTCATCCAATTTCAAAGAACAGTTCCCCAACAATGAACCTGTCTCTGGTAGTTCAACGATCCATGCCTGCCACTAGAATACGAGATGGTTCCACCAGTACCCTGTGTGTTCCAGGAAGTTACTCCCCCTAAAGTCAACAGCTGTGTTTATACACGATTGGTGAATGTCAGCTCTTCAATCAGCCTTGGACACTGTCAAAAATATATAAACGACTCCCAATTGTCAGATGATCTATTGAATTGGCACTTTGTTAAATCGTCAACTTACTCCTGCAAAGACAATTCCTGATACCAAATATTTCAATATTATGTTCTCAGAATGAAACGTATTGAAAGTTTTCATCTTCATGGACGTATATTGGCCTTTTGTTGAAGCGGGGACGAATGGGCTAGTAAATACAAGCTGGATTGTATCGGTGATAAACAGCTGCATGAATTGAAAGTAACTTGTAGACAAATTTTCTTCGACCTTTTTTGTGATATAGTGATGACAAAGTTCCTAGTTCTTTGCTTGGGTAACCTTTGATGATGAGCTATGTTACTAATATATATGGGAAAGTTAAAAGTGCAGAATGTTGTCGTGATGCTTCTATAGTTCCAAGCATGAATTGAATGTGTAGTTTTGCTGAAATGTTCATGTAACCCTTGCATTTCATATCTGTTTCAACTCTTTTTATATATTTCATTCTTATATACAGTCAAGGCTCGTGGAGAAGCAAGAGCATTAAACGGAACGGAATGCAACAGAACAAATGGAACAGTCGAAAGAGAGAGGGAAAACACACCAACAGCAGGGTTGAGGGACAAAAATCGGGGAGACATTGGAGCGAGGGGAGGACACACGAGGTGAACAATATGGAAACAGCCGAACACTCTCAACCACAGATGTGGAAGGAAGAACTGGAAACTTGGAAAGATGTGGGCTTGGTGAAGGTTAATGGAGTTTGGAAAAAAATCATTGTTGTAGGTGGGGGGAGGGTGACCTGAGATTGTGATGCACAGCTATCTTGAAGTCCTGGAAGAAAGGATGAGATCGAAGAAACCGAGGAAATTGGTTCCACATTCGGGAAGAAAGAGGAACGAATGAGTGGAAGTAAGCAGTGAATCTGGATTTTGGGGGTTGGGTGGGAGGGGGGAGGGGTGGAACAGAACAAGGAAAGAGCAGAGGAGAGGGTGCAAGACATGGAAAGATCAGAGGGTATAGAAGACAGAGAGACTACTGACCTGTTCATGATGTGAAAGTGATAGGCCCAGAGATTTGGCTTCATCGTGGGAGATGCGAATGATCTTGAAGTTCTGGGTTTCCATGGCATCAAAGTGAGCAAGGTTTTGAGGCAGGAATGCCAGCCCAGTGGAGAGAGCAGTACTCAATCAAGCTGCTGATGAAGGCCTTGTAGGTATATAAAAGTTCAGGTGTACCAAGGAAAACCTTTAGACGACAGAATATGCCTGGTTGGCAACTGGCTTTGGATGCCAACTTTCATATGTGGTTTTGCCCAAGAGAGATAATTTAATAGATTAACAAAAGTAAGGCATTTTTGTGACCATTATCTCCAAAGTTGTGTTGGGGGGGGACGTGCTGATTTCTCCTAATGTGTGCATATTTGTGTTGAAATTTCCTTTTAATGTGTTTTGCCGCACTTTGCTTTTGTTTTGTTTTGTTTTCAGAGTCCAAAGAGAGAAGTTCCATGCCATATCATACGCCCAGACTACGGAACACATCCACAAGGTGCTTGTTTTTTCTCTTTTCTTTATTTTCCTTTTTTTAATAATACCGAGGCTCATGGAAGAGCTAGGTAGAATTGGCAGTGGGACAAATGTCAAGGGAATAAACAAACAGGAGAAAAGGAGGGGGAGGAGGGAAGGAAATCCTGAAGCAAGGAAGATGGTTGGGTTGGAAAGATTAATGGAGGTAATAAAGATAATGGGACAGAATTTGGGATGACAAAAGCTGGCTTGCTTGAAGTCCTGGAGGGAATGGTGAGACAGAACAGCCTCTGGAGGTTGGTTCCATAGATGGGAGAAGTAAGGAATCAAATAGCTTAGGTGTGCAGTCAGTCTGTATTTTGGGAGTTTAATCAGGAGGGGTTACTGGAAGAATGTGTGCATCCTGGAGTAGATGGGGAGGGTCGGAGGACTGAGAGAATGGAGGGAGCAATATTGGAGAAGCGGCTAAAAAAAAACAGACCACTGACTTGTTTGTGAAGTGAGCAACATTCTGTGCTTCAGCCACATTATGGGAGATTCCAATAATTTTGAGAGGTTTAGATTCGACAAAATTGGGACTGGGCCCAGAATACTGCCAAAGAGAACTCCAGCCTCCACTGGGAGAGGGGAGGAGAGAGTTTTATTGACAGCAACACATTGATTGTATAAGTGGAGGAAGTAAAAAATGCAGCAATGAAGGTGGCCTTGTATGCCACAGGCAGAGAGCTTGGCAGGCATAGTGTGATGTCAAATTGTGTCAAGGGCGACGATGGTCACGATCTATAACCCATTTCATGTCCATTAGTTTTTGAATGTCTTTGGATTGCTTTCGATTGAGCAAATGCATCACACCTTTCCCTTATCTGTTCATTCATATCTGTCTTGGCAAAGCATGTCTTCTTTGCTATATAGCACCAAAACTTTCAGTTGTCGTTTTTATATTATCTTCAAATTTTAAACAGGATGTTTCTATTCCAAATATGCATTATAATCTATATTTGTTTCAGTGCTTATATATATATATATATATATATATATATATATATATATATATATATATATATATATATATATATATATATATATATATATATATATATATATATATCATATCATACTTTATGAACACGCATACAGGTACTTCTCTATTTCCGTCAAAGATGCGTTCCTGGAAAACATTGTTTAATTTAAATTTAACTCATGTAAATAGAACTTCGAAATCCCATTCCCATTGATATTGTATTCAAGGCAGAATGTGTTCCTGGCAGGAAAAAAAAATTGAGTGGAAATTTCTCAGAGTAAATGAATGAAAATATTATTACAATAAAATACTATACATCGGGGTCTGGTCGTCTTGTTTTTTTTCTTTTTCAGCACAAGGCTGCGAGTAGCATCAGTGCTACTGATGCACTGCCCCTGTAGGTTAGACCAGGAATTTGGTATTTGGCCAGGATGCTGATGTGTGGCAGTGCTGCTGATGCATTGCCTCTGTAGGTTAGACCAGGAATTTGATATTTGGCCAGGATGCTGGGGAGGGCTCCCCTACTCTTTGCGAAGGACACCACAAAGGGATCTCTAATGTCCAACAACTAATTCCAACAGATATGATGCCCAGTTTTACATCCATGTGAGGGATGGCACGCACATTGTTTAATCACCACACCGGTGAAATACCAAGATGACACTTTTTATAGCTGGGTTGACATTCAAACCCAGGCTAGCCAGCTTAAGGTGAGTGTGTATACCTCTTAGCCATCTTGCCATGGTGTGGGGATGCATGGTGTTGATAATTAGTCAGACAGAGGCTCAGGGTTGCCTGCCCCCCTTCCTCCATGTCTGACAACTCCATGAGAGCACATGCTGGCTTCTTCTTTGCACTTCTTTTTGATGATGGCGTTGGTGCTGATGTTGTAAAATAAGTTGAGGCTTTTGATGCTGTAGGTTCATCAGCTCGAGGCCTTTCAACCTTCTGGAAGAAGTTAAAGAGAGTTTTCTGCACTGCTTTCTTCTTTTTTCAGCAAGCATTGCTTTTTTGCCACTGAAAACATTTTCCAATTCTTGCTTGAATTCTTAGTTCACCTGTCCCATTGCTTTACTCAATCTAAACCTCCTGTTATATTAATCATTCTTTTAATTCGATTTTTAATTTGCTTTATTTTGCCTTCTTAACTCTGGGGATTTCCCCACAAAGATCCCAGCTGCGGTTTCCACATCCACTGCTTGCGCCACGCGAGCCTTTGCGGCAATCCCACAGCTGAACTTGTCCTGCTGCTTAATTTTGTTTCACTCGATGAAGTTACACTTTGGAGATATTCCTTAATATTTTCTTCACTCAATATAATTCCCTGAACAGTAGAAAAAGTTGTTTAATGCTTTGGCAAATTCACATTTTCTTGTTTAAATATGGAGAAGGAGGGAGCATAGCCTTGCTTAAAGTAAATGCACTTAATTTAAGAATCGCTAATTTTTTAGAATTTTCAGATGTTAGTCCACCAATCCTCAAATGCGAGGACAGATTTTGATTATGTACTTTAATTAGTCCGTGAGAGTCCATCTTGGAAAATTACATCATACATAGTGAATAAAATCGCTCCAAGCTGCTAATTTAAAAACTGTAGCACCTACAAAAACTATGTATACAGTGATTTTGCAGTTATTAAGATAAAGCATTCGATGATATGAGTGAGGAAAGTGAATAAAAAACAAAAAACATTTTGAGTGCTTTATCATACAGAAACCAATGCGGCCTGTCAGTGTATTTTTGAGCAGGTTGAAACAAAATGGCGGCTTAAGACGAGAGGTTAACCGATTTACGGTTTTTTTCAAAGGCTGATGCTGATACAGATATTTAGAGAGCAGGGGGCTGATGACCAATTATAATGCCGATTATATGCATCTGATTAAATAATTTAATAAAAAAAAAATAGAATTACACAAAATTGTTGAACTTAAATTAACAAATTTATTTAACACAATATTAACTTGGCTTGCTTGCTCATGCACAACATCACTACAATATCTGCTAACTGCCAACATTATTAGCTTATCTTGAATATACATTCCAGATATGGTATTGTCATCGCGCACCGTCCGTCTGTCTCCTTTTTCGACTTCTCCGGCCAAATCGCTGGGCTGTGCCGGCTGAAATTTTGCAGCAACATTCCTCTCCTGACTTAACAGGAATTGCAAAGCTTGTTCCGGTCACATGACTTTAAGTAGGTCAAACTGGCCGACCGTAAATTTCTTCTGCAGACCCACCTGTGAGAATACTCCCAAATTAGGGCAGGGTCTGATGTTAAATTGTGGAGGTATAACCGTGGCAGTGTGACATATCGGCTCGTTCTGATATAACTGTGGCAGAGGGCGACATGGATGAGAGGTGTCGAGTTAATCTTTTAATAGGGCATGAAATGTGCATTTCCCAATTGGCCCGTTACTGTTTTTATTTATATATATAATTTTTTTATGGCCTTGTTTAATGGAGGTCCCGTGCCCCAAATGTCCGAAGAGGCGAAAGTGGACAAAGGAGGAAAAAAAAATTTTGTGACCAGGTCAGGCAGGTCAGGTTAGGCCAGATGAGATGTGTGACTTGCTACAGGTATCATGTAAACCTGTACTAACCTGTTTCATCTCCCCCACCAGGCTTTCTGGTGAGGAGCGTGTATGATATAGACACCCAGCAGGATGAAAAACAAAACTTGTCAAAGGGTGGGGGAGCTCCTTGTGAGCCAACGGCCATCGATATCTTGTCCCCAAATGTATCTGCGAACATACTCTTGCAGTTGGGTTACTTTCTTTAGGATGTTGGTGGTAGGATTTGCACTCCGGCCACCATAAAACCCTTCATTCCACAAAACACAAAAACGCAAAAAAAATCTGAAAACCCACTCCGTGGGAGTACCTCCTGTGCAGCTTCCCTTCGCAGGGCAGCTCACCGGATGACGGGATTGGGGCAAAGCCTTCGGCACCCCCAATCTTTGATGATAGGAGGGAAACCACGGGGTAACTTTCCTGGGTCAGATTGCGGGAGAGTGTGTCGGAGTGGTGCTGAGGTGTCATCCACCAGACGGCGTCTCCTTGGGTTAACCTGAGGCGGTCCCTTTGGGTGGGTGCCTGGAATATTCCTATCCCTAAGAGAGGATGATCACCTGTCTCTGTTATCATCTGAGCTCAAGCGTTTGGACATCGGTATTGCAGCACTCTCTAAGGTTCGGAGACCGGATTGCGGTGGGATAATGGTGGGTAGTTACACCTACTATTGGTCTGGTCGCTCTGATGGTTACCATACTCAAGGAGTTGTTGTAGCTGTTTCCAATAAGCTGACCCCAATGATCATTGAGGTAACACCAGTCATCGAGCGTATTATGAGACAAAGGATTCGTCACTCTTCAGGTGTTATTTCCCTGGTCTCTGTCTATGCTCCGACTGAGGCGAGTGATCTCACCATGAAGGATGCATTCTACGCCACACTCGTGGTTGATCAGTGCCCCAGACGAGATACACTTCTAGTCTTGGGGGATTTCAATGCATCGACTGGAACTGATAGGGATGGTAATGAGACATGTGTTGGTCGCCATGGGTCAGGAACTATGAACCAGAATAGCAGTAAGTTCCATGACTTTGCAAGAAGTCATGGACTTAGGGTGGTCGGTTCATGGTTTCAGCACCCACAAGCTCATCGCTGGACTTGGTATTCTAACGCTGGTGGTGTGGCAAAGGTGATTGACCATGTCCTCGTTGTTGGTCACTGGAGGATGATCCAGAACTGCAGGGTCTACCGGAGTGCTCATTTCCTCAATACTGTCTACCGGCTTGTTGTAGCAACTCTAAAGCTGCGCCTTAAATCTGGGAGAATGGTACCATCCCAGCCTAGGCTGGGATCTCAAGGATGAGAGAGTAGCTGAGGAGTTTGTGAACAGGCTGAGTGGACATTTGGTGGGTCTGGTTGCTTTGGGGGTCCTGAAGAGTTGTGGACTGCCTTCAAGACCACTGTCCTTGATGTTACTGGTAGACGTCATGGAACTCACCGCAGGGCAAAGAAGAATTTTGGCTCAAGGGACACTGGATTCCATTGACCAGAGTCGCAGGGCCAGGCTGAATGGCAGAGCTGAGCTGTTCAGGGAGCTGAGGCGTAAAACTGTACGTACACTAAGGGTGGACAAGGAGGACTATGTGCGAGGAATCTGTGAGGGGGTAGAGCATCACCTGTGGACAGGTGATACTCGTCCCGCTTACAGGTGAATTCGCGCATTGTGTTCATCCAAGCCCATCCCTCGGAGCACTGCAGTTAGAGCAGAGAGTGCTTGGCTCTTGACAGAGGACTCTGAAGTGAAGGCCCGCTGTGCCGGTTACTTTGAGCAGTTGTACCAGGCTGATCCACCAGCTGTCGAGTTGGATGTCAAACATGTTACAATCCTTGTTGCTGACCTTCCAATGAACTGTGGTCCACCTTCGCTTGTGGAAACACGGGCTGCGGTGAACCGGTTGAAACAGGGTAAAGCTCCAGGGATTTGTGGCATCCATGCTGAACTTCTCAAGGCTGGTGAAATGCTGCACTCGTGTCGTTGCATGCAGTTTTGTGCTCTGCCTGGAACACAGGCATCATCCCAACTGATTGGAAGAGGGGCCTTGTTGCCCCTCTCTGGAAAGGGAAGGGTAATCGCCAAGACTGCAACAACTACCGAGGGGTGACGCTGCTCTCAGTGGCGGGCAAGGTCTTTGCTCGGATAATTCTTGATAGGGTTCACCACCATCTGCTTGAGCACCAGCGTCCAGAGCAGTCAGGCTTTACACCAAAGAGGTCAACGATTGACCGTATCCTTGCTCTTCAGGTCCTCACTGAACACAGATGAGAGTTTCGGAAGGGGCTGCTTGCAGCCTATGTTGATCTCTGTAAAGCGTTCGATTCAGTGAATCGGGATGCCCTCTGGAGGATTCTTGGTCTTCGTGGGGTGCCACCAAAACTGATCGATCTGATGTCTGAACTCTACTCTGGTACTGAGAGTGCTGTGAAATGTGGTGGTACCATCTCTGACTTATTTCCAGTTGATACTGGAGTTCATCAGGGGTGTGTACTGGCTCCCACACTTTTCAGCAGTATGTACTGGATTCTAGGGAGGATGTCGGAGAGATCAAGATGTGGTGCATCGTTTGGGAATGTCAAGATCTCGGACCTTGATTTCGCAGATGATGCAGTCCTCTTTGCGGAGACTTTTGATATCCTTTTGGGGGCCCTTGAGGTGCTGAATGAGGAGTCGGAGCCACTGGGATTATGGGTTTCTTGGGTCACAACTAAGATCCAGGCTTTCAATGACATCTTGAATGCTGCTGTCCTCTCTGTGTCTGTTTGTGGTGAGGATGTTGAGGTCATGGAGAGATTCACTTACCTTGGCAGTGATATTCATGTCTCTGCTGGCTGTGAGTCAGAGGACAATAGATGTCTGGGTCGGGCCTGGGGAGTCTTGGATTCACTGGATCATGGGGTGTGGCGCTGCCGGTACCTGTGCGGGAGGACGAAAGTCCGAGTCTTCAGGTCCTTGGTGCTTCCAGTCTTGCTTTATGGATGCGAGACTTGGACTCTGACCAAGGATGTGAGACGGAGACTTAATTCCTTTGGTATCAGGTCTCTTCGGAGAATCCTTGGCTATCACTGGTCGGATTTTGTGTCCAACGAGTGGTTGCTGAGAGAGACTCGGATGAGATTTGTTACCTGCATAGTCCGTGAGCGTCAGTTGTGCTTGTATGGACATGTGGCTCGCTTTCCTGACGCTGATCCTGCTCACCAGATTCTCTCAGCGAGGGAGTCTCGTGAGTGGAGGAGGCCAATGGGCCTACCACGTGCCTCGTGGTTGCAGCAGGTTGACCGGAATCTCAAGGAGATGGGGATGGGCCAGGCATCTGCCTGGGGGATGGCCAGACGGAGGCCCCTGGAGTACCGGTGGAAAGTGGATGCAGCAACGCGCTGTTCTGGCACATGCTCCCATACTTGACCTGACCTGAATATCTCTGGTCCCTTTTGAGCTCGGAAGCTGATATTTGAACATGACAGTGACCAAGTGATTGGCTATAAAGAGTATTTTTGATTTATTGATTAATCAATTAATCGATGAATTATTTTCTTTCTTGCTTTCCGGGCGATATCTCAGCCATCCTTTGAGCTCGGAAGCTGAAATTTGGGAATAAAAGTGAAGATTCACCGAGAAGAAAAAGTATTTTTTTTACTTTTTTCATGAATCAATTAATTGATTTATGATGTAATTTTTGATTTATTGATTACTTATTTATTTTTTTTGTCATCCTTGCAATATCTCAGGCATCTTTTGAGCGAGGAAGCTGGTATTTGGACACGACAGTGAACAAGTGATTTGGTTATAAAGGGTATTTTTGATTTATTGATTCATCAATTAATTATTTATTTTTTTGATTAATTACTTAAGTTGTAAATTAGGATGAAACGATGATGGTTTAGGTGTGCTATCAGCCAATTGATTAAGAAATTAATTATTTTACGAATGTTATTTATTTATTTATTTTAATTATGCAATTAATCAATCAATTATTGTACACCGCTCCCTCCCAATTCCGACTCCATGTATTGCAAGGCGGTATCGCCAGGGCACGCTGGAGGATTGTTTTTTCAATTTATTTGGTATGGGGGCAGTGTACTTTGTACTGGTACTTGTTCTTAATGGGGTTCACCACCATCTGCTTGAGCAGCCCGGCTTTACACCAAAGAAATCAACGATACACCGTATTCTTGCTCTTCGAGTCCTTACTGAACCCAGGCGAGAGTTTCAGCAGAGGATGCTCACAGCCTCCGTTTTTCTCTGCAAAGTGTTTGATTCAGTGCATCGTGATGCCTTCTGGAGGATTCTCAGTCTTCATAGGGTGCCATCAAAACTGATCAGTCTGCTTTATGAACTATACTCTGGTACTGAGAGTGCTCTTAGGTGTGGTTGTTCCATCCCTGCCTTATTTCCAGTTGTTATTAGAGTTTGTCAGGGGTGTGCACTGCCCCCCACACTTTTCAGCACTTGTATTGATTGGATCCTGGGGAGGATGTCAGAGAGATCAAGGTGCAGTGCATCATTTGGGAATGTCAAGATCTCTGACCTTGATTTCACAGATGATGCAGTCATCTTTGCAGAGACTCTCAATATCCTTTTGGGGGCTCTTGAGGTGCTGAATGATGAGTCTGAGCCGCTGGGATTTCGAGTTTCCTGGGTCAATACTAAGATCCAGGCTTTCAGTGACATCTTAGATGCAGCTATCTTGTCTGTACCTGTTTGTGGTAAGGATGTTGAGGTCATGGAGAGATTCACTTACCTTGGCAGTGATATTCATGTCTCTGCTGGCTGTGAGCCAGAGGTCAATGGACATCTGGGTCAGGCCTGTGGAGTCGTAGATTCACTGGATCATGGGGTTTGGCGCTGCCGGTACCTATGCAGGAGGGCGAAAGTCCGAGTCTTCAGGTCCTTGGTGCTTCCAGTCTTGCTCTATGGATGCGAGACTTGGATTATGACCAAGAATTTGAGACAAAGGCTTGACTCTTTTGGTACCAGGTCTCTTCGGAGAATCCTTGGCTATCGCTGGCCAGACTTTATGTCCAGCGTGCGCTTGCTGAGAGTGATACTCCAGTGAGATATGTTACCTTATAGTCTGTGAGCATAAGCTGTGGCTGTATGGACATGTGGCTTGTTTTCCTGACACTGATCCTGCTCACCAGATTCTCTCAGCAAGGGAGCCTTGTGAGTGGAGGTGGCCAACGGGTTGACCACACACCTCGTGGTTGCAGCAGGTTGATCTGCATCTCAAGGAGATGGTGATGGGCCAGGCATCTGCCTGGGGGATGGCCAGACGGAAGCCCCTCGATTCCTGGCGGAAAGGGGACACGGTGATGTGCTGTTCCGGTGCATGCTCCGATACCTGACCTGACCTGACCTGACCTGGTTATGGTACTGGCCACCTCATTTTGCTCTTCCATGAGCAAGTTTATGCCACTCTTGCATTGAATTGTGATTTGTATGCCACAACTTAGGGATCTTGTCGTTATTGAGTTTGTCCCTCCTCGCTACCTCCACCACCAAAGGTGGAGAGAAGTTTTATTTTCACCCTTGTTTGTTTTTTATCTTGCCAAACCAAAGTTTTTGCAAGATATGTTAGTCTGCTTGTATGTTTTTTTTTTATTTTTTTATTTTTTTGTTTGTCTGTAATCACGTTTAAAAAATTCTGCAGAGCACAGTTATCATTGGAAATTTTTGTAACTTCGCATATCAGAGGCCTATAGAGGTCCCTTTCAGCGCACAAAATTTTGAAGGTCAAAGTCAAAGGTCAAGGTCACTTTGTTGCAAATCAGGGGAGTCGACGAAACCCTTATTTTTTGAGTAATTTTGATCGGATCGTCTTCAAACTTCATGGGAATATAGTTCATGGTCTGGCGCTCAGCTGATTAATTTTTGATGGCGATTGGCCTTGACCTTCATATATATATATATATATATATATATATATATATATATATATATATATATATATATATATATATATATATATTTTTTGTCTGTAATCACGTATAAATCACTCTGCAGAGCACAGTTATCATTGGAAATTTTTGTAACTTCGCATATCAGAGGTCTATAGAGTTCCCTTTCAGCGCATAAAATTTTGAAGGTCAAGGTCAAAGATCAAGCTCACTTTGTCGCAAATCAGGGGAGTCGACGAAACCCTTATTTTTTGAGTAATTTTAATCTAATCGTCTCCAAACTTTATGGGAATGTAGTATATGGTCTGGCGCTCAGCTGATTAATTTTGGTGGCGATTGGCCATGACCTTCATGGTTAGCGCCTGAGGTCAAACATATTTGACCCCAAGGTCAAATTTTCAAGTTTTAGGAACCATATCGTGTAGTACCTCAAATTGAACACCTCGATGAGTGCTTTCTAGTTATGTCAAGCTTGAGACATTATGACGTCATTTGGTGACGTTATGAGGCAAACACATATTTTTCATGGTTACTCTGTAGAACGATTCTCATCGGAATCTCTCGTAGGCAGATATTCCTCAAGGAGTCGCTCCTGGTGGATAGCAGCTCTGTTCACCTCAGTGTGACCTTAAAGAAGTCACACGTGGTCACCTTTTGGCAAGATACGGGTCACCCTGCGGGTAACATTGGTTTATTTTATTTGTCTGTGAGCAGGATATCTCACAAATTAATGGATGAATTAGGACAAAACTTGGTGGACAGGTTGGGTGTGTGACAAGGACAAATTGTTTCGATTTTGGTGAAAATCTGGATCTGATCTTAAAAACAAAAATTATTATTACTTTTTTAAGTGATTCCTTGCCATTGAGAGTTGGGGCCAAAAACGATATACAGTACTGTATAGCATGATATCTGAAAAAGTTATGAATGGGTTACAACAAATCTTTGTGGGTGAGTTGAGTAGGTGATAAGAACAAGCTAATTCGATTTGGGTTCAGGTCCGGATCCATATCCGGCCTATTTGTAGGATACAAAACTTAAACTGTTCAGCCTGGCGGAGCGACACATCTACCGGGTGATGTTCTAGTTAGTAAATGCATTGTTGTGTTTGTTTTTTTCTTTTTGTTCACATTTTGTAAACATTGTTATACCTTTGCTGTAATGTCCTTTGTGTCTTTCTCATTTGCAAAAATCTGCATAACCAAGATGTGAAGCTGTTTGTGGTTACTTGTGCACCAGGAATTTGTGATGATGTCAGCACAAGCATTGTGCATGTCGTAATGTATGCCTGGGTAAAGAGTCATTCGATCCATCCAGCATATAAATTGATCCATACAGAATATCGGCATGGCTTAATGATATCTGCCTTGAGCATCTCAAATGCTAACAGAGACTTGAAGCTTAGTTCCTTCATTGTGAAGTTCCATACTTGGTCGTGGAGCCAAGGCATCAGTTGTCAGAATGAATAAAGGGGAAGTAGTTAATGTTTCAGTTTTTCTCCCCACAGGAATCTCACGCACCGAGCGAGAAGTGAGGGGCAGCACGCAGATCAAGGTCCTCGCCCCTGAAGAGATAGAAGGGATGCGAGTTGCTTGTAGGGTACGTGTTCTTAGAAGTGGATTTGGTGTTTTGTTGGTTTTTTTTTACTCGACCCACATTGCGTGGAGAATAATTAATCATTTGTCCTTTCATGGAAGGTGGAGCTTTTCCATTGGTGAAAAGTATAACAATTTATGTAATAAACTTTTGTTTGCAAGAAGCAGGTATTAAATAATTGTAAACATTGTTGGGATGAGGTGCCTTGGGAAGTGGGGTTATTATCCCATGCACGCAAAGTGAAAAGCGAGGTTGAGCAATTGGTTCGTGTTTGTCTGCAAACGTCGATTTATGATCGAAGAACAAGTTAAAATTTATGTTGAATGTATTTTGAACATGAATCGGAAGACAAATCTGCAGTTTAGCAGTACTTTGTCTCTGAATTCATCCCAGTCACGTACGTGCACAGAGGAGTTAAGGTAATTATTTTTAATTTTTAATTTTTATTTAACTCTACCTATCTGGTAGTCAAACAAAATTGAAAATCATTACAAACAGGAAACGTACTGTTTTAAGGACGTCATAAAGGAGTGGTACAACAGGCACGGATAACTAAGGTAACATGTTCAAATGTGGGGAGGGAGGGTGTGGGGTGGGGTGCAATAGCCACTGCATCAACGGCGGTAAACTTCCGGAATTTTTTTTAAATGGTTGACCTTTACAGTCTTTCATGTAAATTGAATTATACACTTGAACACTGCAGAACACAAATCACCTTCTTTGCACTTCCAAGAACCTCTGGTTTTGCAGTACTTGGACGTGTTAAAAAGTAGTGGTGTTAGGGTTAGGGTGGTGTTAGGCAGTTAGGGTGGTGTATAAGACACCTTTAACAGCACTAAACTTCTGGAATTTTTTTTTAAAATGACTTTAAAATCATTATTATTATGAGCCCCCATTGGACTTGGTCCAAATTGGGGGCTTATGGATTGGGTCCATCCACAGCCATATCTCAGACATGTATGGACCGATTTTGTTCAAACTTGGCACAAAGAAAACGCATGATGGTATACAGAGGCACATCATTTTGTTTTGCGATTCGATCAAAGATGGCCAACTCGCGGCCATTTTAATTGCAAAAAACCCCGATGTTGAACACGTCCTCAACCATTTCTCAAAAATGCATTCACAGATCTTGTTCAAACTTGGCACAAAGATAATGAATGATGGCTTACATATGCACGTCTTTTTTTTTGAGATCAGATCCAAAATGGCCGACTGACGGCCATTTCGTTACTTAAACGCGTCCCCAACCATTTCTCAGACATTCTTGCATGGTCTGATTTTGTTTAAACTTTGCACAAGCACAGTACATGATGGCATACACGTGCATCTCACTTTATTTTATGATCTGATCAAAGATGGCCGATCAAACTGGCAGCTACTTTAGTTGTTAAAAAAACCCCTATATCGAACACTTCCTCAACCATTTCTCGGACATGCATTTACTGATCTTGTTGTCTTTGTTTTTTTTCATACCCATACCATGAGGCACCTTTGAAATAAAAAAAAATAAATTCTGATTACTCTTTTCAATTTCACCCCAACCACCCTTTAAAATTTTTTTTAAAGCACTGTCAAGGATCACATGAGAGCCAACACACACAATGTACAACAAGGGGAGCAGGAGACAAGGGTGTGGGAGAGGGACGGAAAAAAACAGTGTGGAACAGAGACATGAGGAGATCTGTGGAAGGGAGAGGGATGGGGCGGGGTGCATGGAGTAAACAAGATGGACACTGGAGGGATTTTCACCTTTAATTAAGTACAGTTTACAAAAACTGCATTTTGAACGTAGTGATTTTCTCTTATCTACAGTTGTGGAATTTATTTTATACATCAATAAATATTGTTAAAATTTGTAATGTTTGTGTAATTCTGTGTCTTCCCCAAAATATATGAACATTGAATCCCTTCTTTGCGGAACTTGCATTCCCAATCAAAAACGTCATACGTGTCACGTGACCGACGATCTCACACAATATACCTACGTGACCCACGTCATTAATAGTCATGGCCGAATAATCCAATCGTACGCAATCTTCCATGCCGCATGACTATTCAAGTCAGTTGCACAGACACATAAATCTTGTAAATATGGGCTTCCCTTCAACTCTGGACACCCAAATTACTAAAACTACGGGGGCTATGATATTTTATGTCTTTTTCTCCTCCTTTTATTGCAATTGAAGTATATACCTGAACAATGCTTGGGATAACGTATTTTTTAGTGTATTATCTACACTAATAAAAGGCAGTGCATGCGTGTGTGCGTGTGCGTGTGCGTGTGTGTGTGTGTCCTCCATAACTCCAAAACTATAAAACCTAGCAGCCTGAAACTTTGCATGCATACTAAGAAAACTCCAAGGAGGTGCAAGAATGAAAATTGGGTGTTTGGGTTAATTAAAACACCCCTTTTGAAGATAATTAACGACCTTATTTAATTATATCCTTCATCAGGCGATCGTCAGCCACCTCGCTCTCTGGGTCTTCAGGTGTTTCCTGGGTAACCTCGCTGGTGTCTGAAGCTGCCATGTTTTTTTGACCTGCTCAACCATGCCTTGATTTGGAACAGGCCGAAACGATTTCTTAACGATAAAGTTGTTTATTTTCACTTTCCACACTCATATTCACGAATGCCTGTTCATCATAGGGCTATGAATCGCTGGGTACATTGCAATGCTTATAAACATCCGGAGACGTCTGCCTTCGTGGCTTGACATTTCGGGCATCTCTGGGAGATGTATGTTAAATGTGCTCCTAATCGCATGCCAAACGAGCCATTTCTTAACAACCGTTTTGTTGGAGTGTTTGCTTGAGTGCTTTAGCCACTAGATGAGTTTTCAAGCTGCTTGGTTGTTCGCTTCGGTAAAAGTATCCATGCTCTCAAGGGACATTGATTGGACAGACATACGTTTCTGCCTCTGTTGGGCCGTGCAGTGTGGTGCCGTGCGGTTGGTGCCACGGGAGGTGTCTCATCCGCTGAAAATGTGCAATTTTATTTTTACAGGATATTGTTTTTTTTAAACCTTTTGTGCGATCTCCTTTAATCCACCCCTCACTTCGACACATATATATATATATATATATATATATATATATATATATATATATATATATATATATATATATATATATATATATATATATATATATATATATACATACATATATCTCCTATATATTATTTCTGTTAACGTCTGCGCGTAATTTGACGTTTCTCCTCCGAAACTGCCAAAGGGATTGTTGCCACTTTTGGCATGCGGGTGGTCTGTGGTCTAATGAACAGCATGGGCTATGTGAGATCGCACCAGACGACGGACAGGTTTGGGAATTTTTGGCGATTTTTCTAATTTTTACATTCGTTTGCATGGCGACGTGTGATGTCACCGCTGAGAGGCGTAATGACGTCATGGCGTCTGTCGTCGACAGACCGTCACCGCTGAGAGGCGTAATGCCACTCCGAGAAAACAGCGTCTGCAATGTAAAACCCTCTTCTGCACATGCTGACTTCCTCAGAAGGTAAATTTGACACAAAAAATGTAACAAGAAACATTGTATATAAAGAAATTCGATATATCACATTGTGAACACTGGATGTATTGACGTCCTAACGAACCCTCACTTTCGAAACTTCGCGCAGAGCGTGGGTTTGGCTTGTGTGTGTGTGTGTGTATATAAGTATATATATATATATATATATATATATATATATATATATATATATATATATATATATATATATATATTGTTGTGGTTACCAAATTCGCAAACCACCATTCAGGTCCCTTAGGTGAGGTATCTCGGTAAGTACATGTGTAGTTAGGCCCAAACCCGTTGTCTAGTGGGAATACATGTCATTTATGCGTGCTGCGACTCTTCAGGATAGCCGTTTTTCTTTTGCTATCTTTATTTTGGACCAACCACCATGATTACCACCACAACCACAACATCAACCACCAACCACAACGCCGCTTCACCACAACCGCCACGACCTTCCCGTCACACCTCGCAACCGTCGCATCGCCACCGTTCTTGCCCCGCTGTGGGTACCGGTGTTGGACTCGTGCAGGGCGCGCGCCGAACAGCGTGTACAAAATCACGGATTTTGTGCTTCAAAAACGGATCAAAAACGACACACGCCCACTTTTTGCCGTCCAATCGGTGAGCGAGGGGCGACTGGCCCCGCCCCAGGGCGATGGATATATGCAAATTTATGGATCAAAAAGCCTTCACGCCCACTTTCTCGGGCCAATGGGGAGCGAGGTGAAAGGTCGAAGGGAGGGGGTCAAAGATGAGAGGGCGAAGCTACGGGGCTGATAAAAGGACCGTGTTCGTCAGTCCAGAGAGTCCAGAGGCGGAGAGTAGGAGAGTCCAGAGGCGGAGAGTAGGAGAGTAGGAGAGTCGGAAACAGAGAGTCAAGACTTCGCGGGCGGTGGAGTTGGCAAGAAGGAGCTGGTCGTCGTGTGCGTTGGAGTCGGAACGGAGGGGACGGAGCTGTGGAAAGGCAGCGACACCAGACGAGGGGGTGCTCGCGTCGGGAGCTGCATCCCAGGGAGGCCGACAGCGCGACCTGGCCGAGGTGGAGACGCTCGTCGCGGGATAATAAAAATCCTCTATACCCCGAGCATCAGCAACCCCCTCCTGTTTCCAGCCGCGCTGAGATAGTGCGACCAAGGGGGCCCCTTTCCCACCCCCTACCAGACACTGTCCGCGAGGCCCGCGGAGTTGAGGCGCCATCGCCGCTCCGCGTCTCATCACCAGACGGGTAGGCGCGACCCGGTCTCGGCCTCAGGCCCGCCTCATCCTTGAGGGTATTCTTTTCCTTGGTTTTGGGTATGTGTTGTCGGCGCCGTCTGTGAAGTAGAATTGTATAAGTGTTGCCGTGTGCTCGGTAGTCGGTATTAGCTCTGCATTGTGTTTTCGCTTTTACATTTGCTTTTTGTGTAAATTACATTGTGTCTTTTCTGTGTGCATTTGGTGGAATTGTATATGTGTGCTCCCGTGTGCCGTGAATAAATGTGCTTTGTGTTGAACTGTTTCCCGCTTCGCTTCGTCTTTTCCTCTATTGAATCCCCATCTTGCTTCACGTAAAGGGTTGGTAGTGGGCTGAATACGCCCGATAATTAATCGAACCGTCGAGGTCGACGATAACACCGCTCGGTTATTCTGATAGTACGGAACGGGTCGCTTAAGTGGCCCGTGTCCGAAGTCGACCTGCGGCGAGGTGCGATCGCCCGGTCTACCCTCCGCGTGGGTACTTAGGTAGGTCGAATTTGGCGAGCAACCCTATCCCACGCGGGGGCTGATTGGCTCGATCGCGGTGAGACCGAAAGGTCCACCCGTGACTGGTTCCCGGCGTTAGTCCGAGAGGGTCACGACTGGATTGTCCGTCCGGTGGGCGACGTGCCGCGATTCGAGTTACGTGGCCGTCAGCACGCCGGCGGGCGCGAAAATCCGCAACACTGGTGTCAGGAGTGGGATACAAACCCATCGCCCTCCTCACGGCACTGGTAACGGAGAACAGGAAAACGGGCTCTCCTGTCTCCGGCTAAATTCACGGGAATCGGTCCAGGGGTGAGAGAAGTGACCCCCGATTCCCTCCAAATTACGAGCGAGCAAATTAACCCTTCACGAGAAGCAAGATAGCGTCTCAAGGCGAGCGGGAGCCGGGGGTATTAGAAATGTATATGTGTAGTAATGTAGAATCCATGGTCCAGGATGGAATCCCCGAGCAGGAAATGTTGATTGTGCAGGAACACGGACTCGCCCAACTGAACCCAGAGCCCGAAATGGGTGCGGCAGCGGCCGCAGTGTATGACACCTCCCCCCCCTCTCCACCAAAACCCTTCCCCAACCCTTGCCGAAACGGCTCAGCTGAGTGCATCCGACATGGCCCAGCTATGCGCCATGCTGGCGGCAATGAACGAAAAAATGAATGCGAAAATGATCGAAAAAATGGATGCGAATATGAAAAACGAAATGAAAGGCATGAACGAAAAGATGGATGCGAATACACAAAAAATGGATGAAAAGATGGATACAAATACAAATGAAGTGAAAACGACGATGGATGCGAATACACAGCAAATAAAAAAGAAATGAAAGAACTACGGGGTGAGACGCAGAACATGGGCCGATGCCTGCAGGCGGGCATGAAGGCCGTGACCAGGGAGCTGGGAATGGCGACTCCACGTGTGGGAGCAAACGAGCTGGAAGGGGGTGCAACGGCTGACAGGCCCGCGGTGGAGGCGGGTAAAAAAATAATTCGGGGGGCGTGTTCGGCGAGGGTCGTGACAGAGGAATCGACGGTGACCAAAAGGCAAAAATTAAATGGGGAGACCAAAACGTGTGAGACGAGACACGAGGTGACGACAAAGGAAATAATAATAGTTGAGACACGGGAGATAGAGGGTGAATTGGACGGGGTAAGTGACGCACACACACACACGGAGGTAGTGGAGGATAAAGGGGGTGAGCTGGCGGACTGGGTAGAGACCCAGTGCGAGCACCTGGATGACCTCCTCCAGGAACGAGGGGAGGGAGTCTGCCCCCTTGAGGCGAGTCACGACCAGGTGAGTTCGGTCGTGCTTTGCGAGGTTGAGGGGACGGGTGCTGTGGACGGGTGCACGGAGAGCTTGGGGGGTATAGAGGCCCCGGAGACCCTTGTGGGGACACAAATCCCCAGTGTGGTTGTCCCTGTGTGTGTGGTGCAAGGTGTGAGTGCGTCCCCGTGTGTGGAAGCGACCCCGTGTGTGAGTGGTGTGGTGGCGATGGTGCCGGAGTACGTGCTTCCCAGCACGCCGTGTGTGGATGAGGCACGGAGTGTGGATGAGGCACCGCGGGTGAGTGCCCCCGCGTGTGTGAGCGAGGGACGGTGTGTGGATGAGGCACCGCGGGTGAGTGCCCCCGCGTGTGTGGATGAGGCACGGAGTGCGAGTGAGGCACCGCGAGTGAGTGCCCCCGCACGCGTGAGTGAACGGCCGTGTGCAAGGTCGCTGTGTGCAAGGGAGACCGTGTGTGTGAGAGAGCGGTATGTGAGGGAGATGTCGGTTGGCATGCGGGAGCACGCAGCCGCGTCTCCCGGTGTGAATGTGATGGAGTGGACTGTGTGCGTCGTAACACGCAGGTATGCGTGTGTGGAATGGAGACGGAGACGGCGACAGAGGAGAGAAAGCCGAGTAGCGGCTGTAGTTGTTTCGGGGACCGTGCCGGGTTCACCCAGCAGTGAGCACGCGGTTCGTGCTGTGCAACGCACGAGACCGCCACGTGCTCGCTTGCGAGAGTGAAGTCCCGGTCCGGAAACGCACGCGGTGGATTTGCCGATCCCGCGGACGGACAAAGTTTAGGCAGGTAAACGGATTTGGACCGGACGGGTTCTCCACGCGATCGTGTGTGTTTAGCTCCAACGGGCAAAGCACATGTGTTCGCGTGGGGAACCCCTCGAGACGTGGGGCTTGTGTTTTTTTTATGCGCACGGTGACGTCATGGCTGCACGTGGGGTTGGAATCCGGCAGGAGGGGTATCTCTGCCGGATGGTACCGTCCAAGGAGGGACGAGGAACACGTGCAGCTGCATGACGTCACGGGCAGGTGTAAAGTGCGCGAGCTCTGAGTTGCCGCGCAGGTGCTGCGCATGAAAAAAAACAAAAAAAAACAGTAAGCCTCACTTTCGGGTGCACAGGATTCCTGGGCAAGGGGTGAAAGACCCCCTTACCCTGGGCACAGGATGGAAACTAGTTAGGGGGAAGGGTTAGCTTAGTTAGACCGACTTCATGGGGCAGGGGTAAGTCCTCATGGAGTCCGTGGAATGGATTAGTTAGAGGGATTGTAGCCAGATTTAGGTGGGGAAATAAAATGATTTATTTGGAGACATGGACAGACTTATGAATGTGTAGAGGGGACGTAGCTTAGCTACGTAGTGTTAAAAGGAACGTGCTGTAGTTTAAGGGACGACGTGGGAGCACGAGTTAGTTAGGGGAGGTAGTTAGGAGGATGGCAGAGTTCAGTGGTGTGTGTGTTGAAAAGTTGTGAGGTGAGTACACGTTGAGTGAGTGAGGCCAGCGGGTCTGTGTGTATAGAGCGAATGGGGAATGCATGGTGCGATGAGTGATTGGGGGGAGGAGTGACTCCCGCCCAAGGGACCCCGGGGTCAGAGTAAAGTGAGTTAGCTGGGTTAGTCAAATTGAAAAATGGAGGTCGTTTTGTTGTTGGTGGGAAAGTAGGCTCGAGACCCATTTGGAGGGGTGCAGGAGCCCTGTTGACGGGTTTGGGAGCGTGGCTGCGAAAGGTGAGTATCGCTGAGTGGGTACCCCGGGCACCAGGCTAGTCGGCCGCGGTAGGCCATGGGCCCATGGGGGGCCGGGATAGAGTAGTGGGCACGGGTGCGCCTGCTTGGTGCGGGGGCCCGGGGCGCCATTAGCCGCGTGGGCAGTGTTGTGGGCACGGGTGACCCTCGGAAAGGGGCCCGGGAGGCCGGCCTGCCACGTGTGCGTTTCAGGGGAGGTGCCATGGGGGGCACTCCCCGGTGTTAGGGAGCTGATAGGCTCGGAGGCAGTGTAGTGCCCGGGGGTGCCATAGCGGGAGATTCGGCAGAGGGTCGTGCCTGCCAAAGGGAGCCACGTGTCCCAGCCAGGAGACCGTGTGAGGGCACGGAGAGAAAATTGGGGGGCGAGGCCCGAAATTGTGAGGACACCAACACAGGCGACGGGAATCTGGGTTGTTAGAACCAATACTTTAAGCGAGAGGGGCTTGTTGAAAGCCCCGGGGTAGTTTAACAGTTAAATGGATAGGGTAGATTAGGAAGTGTACCCCTCCGCACCATCCATCCCCTCGCTCTCGTTGTGGGCCGCTGGACCCACTTTGGTTATAGATCGCCGAACTCTGGGGAGGCCATTCTGAGGCTTCGTTGGGCCTCGACACAGGACGTTAGCTCTCCCTTGTTCCCCTCCGGGAAGGGAACGTAGGGGTTGGGAGTAGGCTAGGTGACAGGATAGGGTAGCCGAACAAGGACGATAAAGGGGGTTAGGGGACGATTTATAGTGGGGAAGTAAAAATAAAAACAACAAAAAAATAAGTTGGGGCTAAATTGGGGTTTGACAAATTAAGGGAGTGGGTATGTACAGTGACAGGCAAAGGCGATAGGTGGGAGGGAGACAGGTAGGTAGGTCCGAGCCCACCTTCCAAGTGGCCAGCACCACCGCACTCCCTCCACCAACCTCCACTGAACGGCAAAGGCTGGCCAGCTTCATCTGCAGCTGCTGTGCTGCAAGGCCTGTGCCGGCTGGATCGTCTGCCGGCTGGCTGTTTTTCTGCAAGGCCTGTGCCGGCCAGTTCATCTGCTGGCTGTTTTTCTTCAAGGCCTGTGCCGGCCAGTTCATCTGCCGGCTGTGTTTGCCTGCAGCGGCCTTCTTCTGCGGGCTGTGTTTGCCTGCTGCCTTTGCCATGCCATGCCCACTGCCCAGGTTCACCAGCCCCGTTCAATTTTGCTTTGCCCCCCCCCCCCTGTTCATTTCCATGTGCGCCAGGATCCGCAAGGCAACAGTTTGCAAGCTGCGAGAACTGCCCTGTTGGCAGCTACAACACGGGCCTGCAGTGGCGGCCCGTGCACCGTGTTTGCGTCCATCCATTCATCCATCCATTCATCCATCCATTCATCCATCCATTCGTTGTGTTCATTGCGTGTGCCACTTGAGCTGGCACGGAGACTGCGTTTGTGCAGCCCATGCACCGTTGTGGTTCACTGCATTCAGTTCAAACCGTTCATGCATCCATTCGTTGTGCTCATTGCGTGTGCCACTTGAGCTGGCACGGAGACTGCGTTGTGCAGCCCATGCACTGTTGTGGTTCACTGCGTTCAGTTCAAAAGGGAAGGCCTTGGACTGCGTGTGAGCAGCCAGCCACGTTCCCTGTCACCTGCATTGTTTTGAGCCAGAGACTGCATGCGGGCAGCCTGGCTCCCTGCTAACTGCTTTTCTTTTGCAGAGTTCAATGATCCTGGGCCATGGTTTAGTGTAAAATTTGTAAGTTAAGGTTAAGATGTACTGTAAATATGAGTGCGCCCCCGGCATGTCTGTCTTAGCGCCGGCAATTTTATTTAAGTCGTCCGTGTGAGTGAGTTTGTTTAGGTAGTTACGCAGCCCTCAGGTTATTTATTTTGGGGGACACGAATACCATGAATGTCGCACTCAGGGATCCGTAGGTAAAATGTACTAGGGGAAAACTACACATGATGGCACACGAAAATTTGACGACTCGGGACGAGTCTGTAAAAAGGGGAGGGGGTAGTGTTGTGGTTACCAAATTCGCAAACCACTATTCAGGTCCCTTCGGTGAGGTATCTCGGTAAGTACATGTGTAGTTAGGCCCAAACCCGTTGTCTAGTGGGAATACATGTCATTTATGCATGCTGCGACTCTTCAGGATAGCCGTTTTTCTTTTGCTATCTTTATTTTGGACCAACCGCCATGATTACCACCACAACCACAACATCAACCACCAACCACAACGCCGCTTCACCACAACCGCCACGACCTTCCCGTCACACCTCGCAACCGTCGCATCGCCACCGTTCTTGCCCCGCTGTGGGTACCGGTGTTGGACTCGTGCAGGGCGCGCGCCGAACAGCGTGTACAAAATCACGGATTTTGTGCTTCAAAAACGGATCAAAAACGACACACGCCCACTTTTTGCCGTCCAATCGGTGAGCGAGGGGCGAATTGGCCCCGCCCCCAGGGCGATCGATATATGCAAATTTATGGATCAAAAAGCCTTCACGCCCACTTTTTCTCGGGCCAATGGGGAGCGAGGTGAAGGTCGAAGGGAGGGGGTCAAAGATGAGAGGGCGAAGCTACGGGGCTGATAAAAGGACCGTGTTCGTCAGTCCAGAGAGTCGAGAGGCGGAGAGTAGGAGAGTCCAGAGGCGGAGAGTAGGAGAGTAGGAGAGTCGGAAACAGAGAGTCAAGACTTCGCGGGCGGTGGAGTTGGCAAGAAGGAGCTGGTCGTCGTGTGCGTTGGAGTCGGAACGGAGGGGACGGAGCTGTGGAAAGGCAGCGACACCAGACGAGGGGGTGCTCGCGTCGGGAGCTGCACCCCAGGGAGGCCGACAGCGCGACCTGGCCGAGGTGGAGACGCTCGTCGCGGGATAATAAAAATCCTCTATACCCCGAGCATCAGCAACCCCCTCCTGTTTCCCCCCGCGCTGAGATAGTGCGACCAAGGGGGCCCCTTTCCCACCCCTACCAGACACTGTCCGCGAGGCCCGCGGAGTTGAGGCGCCATCGCCGCTCCGCGTCTCATCACCAGACGGGTAGGCGCGACCCGGTCTCGGCCTCAGGCCCGCCTCATCCTTGAGGGTATTCTTTTCCTTGGTTTTGGGTATGTGTTGTCGGCGCCGTCTGTGAAGTAGAATTGTATAAGTGTTGCCGTGTGCTCGGTAGTCGGTATTAGCTCTGCATTGTGTTTTCGCTTTTACATTTGCTTTTTGTGTAAATTACATTGTGTCTTTTCTGTGTGCATTTGGTGGAATTGTATATGTGTGCTCCCGTGTGCCGCGAATAAATGTGCTTTGTGTTGAACTGTTTCCCGCTTCGCTTCGTCTTTTCCTCTATTGAATCCCCATCTTGCTTCACGTAAAGGGTTGGTAGTGGGCTGAATACGCCCGATAATTAATCGAACCGTCGAGGTCGACGATAACACCGCTCGGTTATTCTGATAGTACGGAACGGGTCGCTTAAGTGGCCCGTGTCCGAAGTCGACCTGCGGCGAGGTGCGATCGCCCGGTCTACCCTCCGCGTGGGTACTTAGGTAGGTCGAATTTGGCGAGCAACCCTATCCCACGCGGGGGCTGATTGGCTCGATCGCGGTGAGACCGAAAGGTCCACCCGTGACTGGTTCCCGGCGTTAGTCCGAGAGGGTCACGACTGGATTGTCCGTCCGGTGGGCGACGTGCCGCAATTCGAGTTACGTGGCCGTCAGCACGCCGGCGGGCGCGAATACCGCAACAATATATATATATATATATATATATATAAAAATATATATATATAAATATAAAAAAATATATATATATATAAATATAAATATATATATATATATATATATACATATATATATATATATACATATATATACATATATATATATACATATATATACATACATATATATATATATATATATATATATATATATATATATATATATATATATATATATATATATATATATATATATATCTATATATATACATGTGTGTACACAGTTAGGTCCATCCAACAACGTGTTTGCCGTGATCTGGTTGTGAAGGCAGAGAGTAGAGATCGACATTTTGTGTTCTGTGCCTTCATATATTTTTGATTTGAATTTTACTAATTGTCCACTTGAATTCCTCTTTCAAAGAACTCTGTTTTAAGGTCAATCTTTGTGTTTGTCTTTTTTATATATTTTATATGTATATACATATATAAACTGTATTACCATAACAGGTGTGTGTGTGTGTGTGTGTGTGTGTGTGTGTGTGTGTGTGTGTGTGTGTGTGTGTGCTTGCATGCGTGCGTGCATGCGTGCGTGGTACCTTCAAGTTGTTATTGCCTGATATCTCCAGATGAGGGTGGGTTTCAGGAGGTAAAACAGAGACCTGCCATGTCTCAAAGTGTGTGGATGTGTGTCGTTTATTGGTATGTACATATGGAGTTTCACAATGTGGAATGGAGTCCTCCCAGGGCAGGCTCAAAGTATCCACCTTCATTTCGGTAAGGGGCCACGATTCACGGACCAAGCTGTGAAGTTTTCTATTTTCAAAGTTTTGTGCCGAGGGCTCTATTCAGGATTGTTACTGAGCCCAGGACGGCTTCCAACTGGAGTTCGTTTTTAGTGATATTGTTATGGTTCTCGGAACCATATGCATACAACATACAGTTGTCCCAAGTCAGTTATTCCATTAATATACGTGTAGTTAGATCCCTACCTTTTGTCTAGTGGGACAGCAGGGACTGCGTTGCGATGGGCTTTAGTTAGGTTATTAAATCATTTTTCCCTTTTATTTCATCCCCACTCCATTTCATTTCTGAGGCAAAATCCACGACAACCCATGGTACCTTCTGCCTGCTTGCCCCTCGTCTCGCTTGCCACAGCGTGACAACCCATGGTACCCTCCCCAACAATCGCTTCTGAGGCAAAATCGCAACGTGCCCCATGGAGTCGACCGGCACTTTGAGTATTCCACCGTCAACTCCAAACCAGATGTGGGCGGTGAATCACATTCGTTTTGCACCCAGGTGGGCGGGCCAAACTAGCGTCTGGCCGAACCCCGCCCAGAAAGGCGGACCACATGAAGGCCCCGTCCAATCGAAATGCTCGGATCGGACGATGACGTCGGTTTTGCCATGGCTCCTCCCCGAGCTCCGTGATCTATAAAGTACGGAACAATCCTCAGAGTTGGGTCGAGTTAGAATTGCAAGTTGTTTGGTTGTTGAAGACAATTGCAATTCAGATGTTGAAGAGAATTGTTGTGAAAGTGTTCCTGCTGCCTGGCTCTGCCTACGTCTCGCCTCGACGGCCCACCAACTGTACTGGTTCTCGCCCACACGACCTCGACCAAACCTCTTGTCTGGTCCTGCCTACTGCTAAACTCTCACCATTTTGGACTCTGCTCTCCTCCACTCAAGCTCCTGCTTACCACACGTGTGATTACCACACGTGCGTTTGTGGACCGAATGGCACAGCTTTTGTTGGGTGCCGCACCACGGAGCATCCCTTCTCCCCGAAATGCTCAGGTACCAAAAAATGTGACCTCAACTCCCTCCCTGGCTGCAAAAGTCCTTTGCCTTTCATTGGGTTTATTTTGTCTGAGTATGTTGGCGCCTGTCTGTTAGATAAGCCTGTATAAGATCTTCATTGTTGTGATTGTTATTGCTTTTATTAATCTCGCGTCAAGTCTGCATTGTCTGCTTTTGTAAGTTGCTTGTATAATCGTCGCACCCCACACCTTTCATCTTTCCCTGCATTACATCCCCAATAAACCTTTTGTTGTGCCACATTCTTTTCCTCGCTTGCTGTAAATAAATAATTGTTGTAGAAATGTTCCCAGCTCACCTTTGTCTTTTCTCTCATTGGTCCAGCATCGTTCGAATCCAGGTTTAGCCGGGTCTTCATTCCCAAGAATCTGTTCCTTCTAGCTGGTACGTCCTTGTCAGTGCCGCTCGGCTGCATCCGATCTGGGAAAGGTGATCCGTAGTTGGTAGAGTGATCCAGTTCAGACAAGGAGTAACGAGGGCGTGGTTCCTCGGTGGTCCAACCGCGTGGTTAATTAGGTAACCTGATTCTAGACAGGAGGACCCGAGGTCACGCGGTTGAGTTATTGGCGTCCACAGTCATTTAAGCGACCCGCCGCATCACGGAATTATCCGTGAGCGACGGCCTACAATTCCGGGGAGTCTGGTGGGAATCGACGTAGCTTTCCCCCACTCAGTGGTTGTCTCACTTGACCCCGCCCGCCCGCAACAATATTTTTTAAAAGTTTTTACTGAAGGCTCTTCTTCATCATTCTCATGAGGTTCCTCATCATCATTGGTAAAACTTTGGCATTCTTCAGGTTCCAGGATCTCTTCACTTCATGATCGAGGTGGTTGGTATATGGTCATTTTATTTTATTTTATTTTATTTTTTTTGTATACCTTGGTCGAGGCTCGTATGAGAGCAAACACACAACTCACAGCAAGGAGGCATGAGACAAGAGGGGCGGGAGTGGAAGGGACAAAACATTGGGAAACAGACACAGGTGAACTGTGGAAGGGAGAGGGATGGGGATGGGACGGGGAACATGACGAGGAGAAGATGGACATTACAGGGACTTTCAGGAAGGAAAGCAGGAGAATTGAAGGAAGTGGGCTTGGGTGGATTATCGGGGGTAGAAAAGATCGAGGATTTGGATGGGGGAAGATAAGAGGTGGTGGTGAACAGCTGTTTTGAAAGCCTGGAGGGAAGAATGGGAAAGAATAGAGTGAGGAAGTTTATTCCAAAGGCGGGAAAAAAGAGGAATGAAAAAGTGAAGATGAGCAGTGATTCGTGATTTTGGTAGTTTTACCAGAAGGGGGTTGTTGGCGGACCTTGAGCGCCCTGTGGAAATGTGGTTGGGACAAATCGCAGAGAGAGCAGGGGGGGCAAGGCTGGAGAGGAGTCGGTAGAAGACAGAAAGACCACCGACCAACCTGCGGTGATTGAGTGAGAGGCCCAAAGACTCAGCTTCATTGTGGGAGATGCCAATGATCTTAAATGCCCTGGTTTCGACAGCGTGAAGTCGAGAAAGGTGGGAGGCAGGAGCACCAGCCCAGAGGAGAGAGCAGTACTCCATCAGGCTACGGACAAAAGCTTTGTAAGTGGTCAGCAGCTCAAGAGGGCCGAGGAAGGACTTTGCACGACGGAGGATTCCCCATCGGCGACTGGCTTTTGAGGCGAGGTTGGAAATGTGACTTTCCCAGGAAAGGTCATGGCAGATAGTGAGACCCAGAAGCTTGAAAGAAAAGACTTCTTCCAGAGGATTGTTGAGAAAGTGGATGGGGGGGGTTTTGTAAACGGTCCTTTCGAAGAGACATAGTGAGAGTGTGAGATTTGTGTGGATTGAAAGACATGTTCCACGTGTTGGACCAGTTTGTAATTTTATCCAGATCTGCAGTGAGCGAAGAAGCTGCTGCTTGCCGGTCTGAGGGATGACAGATGGTACGGCAGAGGGTGGAGTCATCGGCAAAGAGAAATAGAGGATTTTCCAGAGAGTCCGAGAGATCATTGATGAAAACCAGAAAAAGAACAGGGCCCAGAACGCTACCTTGAGGAACTCCAGCCTGCACAGGAAGAGGGGATGAAAGAACTCCATTTAGGGCCACACGTTGACTGCGACAGGAGAGGAAGTCTGCGAGCCATGAGTGGAGATGGCCTTGAATACCATGGGAAGAGAGTTTGGTGAGTAGGGCAGGGTGCCAGACTGTGTCAAAAGCACGTGATATGTCCAGGGATACGGCTCGGATTTCCTGTCTGGCATTGAGGACCTCCATCCATTGATGGGAGAGCAGTAGCAGCATATCCAGGGTAGAGTGACCTGGTCTGAAACCAAATTGATGATTGGAAATCAAGCCATTGGAGAAGAGGAAGGATTTCATGTCTGAAGCAATGATGGATTCCATAACCTTGCTGATGATTGGGAGAAGGCTGATTGGTCTGTAGTTACAGGGATCTGTTTTTGCACCTTTTTTATGCAGGTCAGTAATGTTAGCAGATTTCCAAGCAGATGGCAGATGACCTTGGGAAAATGAGAGGGTGAATAGAACAGAGAGAGGGTGAGCAAGAGCAGAAGAGCAGGCTTTGAGGACACGTGGGCTGATGCCGTCTGGACCGGTTGCAGAATCTGACTCGAGGTTTGAAAGCAAGCTCTCCACCTTGTCAGGAGAAAAGGATACAGAGTCCAGGGACAGTTGGGTGCGACTGGGTAAAGTGGGTGGAGATAGTGATGGGTTTGGGACACAAGATTTAGCTGCAAACACCGAGTTGAGACATTCAGCTTTATCACGTGTGGAATCAGCAGTGCGGCCATTTGAGGTAAGGGAGGGGATGGAGGGGGAACATACACCAGAAACAGATTTGATTAAACGCCACCAGGATTTTGAGGAGGGAGAGAGGTTTGAGAGTTCAGACTTGAGATGAGAAAGATGTTGTTTTCTGGCTCTCCTGAGGGTAGATACACACTTGTTCCGAGCTTTGTGGAAAGAACTGAGATTGCCCTCAGTTGGGTTTGCTTTCCATGAGGCAAAGGCAAGTTGTTTCAGGACAACTGCCTCGCCACAAGCTTCAGTAAACCAAGGGCGGGAGGAAGGGTAAGACAACTGAACACGAGAGGGGATAAATCTGTGCATGAGGGAGAGCAAGTTTCTTTGAAAGAATTCCCAGGATGAGTTGATGTTTGAGAAAGTAGTGATAGGAGACCAGTCTGTAAGTTTGATGGCTGCTCGGAGACCCTGCCAGTCGGCTTGAGTGAAATGCCAGACTCGACGGCGGTGAGGTGGTTCTCTGATAACAGCCAGAGAGATGTCCACTTTAACAAGGACGTGGTCAGAAGAACCAATTGGAGCGAAGGAAGAGCAGCAGATATTGTCAGGGAAATTTGTCAAAATCAGATCCAGAAGAGATGGAGTACCATTGGTTGAGATCCGGGTCGGGAAGTTGACCGATTGAGTCAGTCCCAATGAGTCACAGAAAGCTTTTGCTGATGTCCCATGGCAGGTGAGAGAGGTACCCACACCTAGCCAACTGGCGTGATGACAATTGGAGTCGCCACATAAGAGGAAGAGAGAGTTTGGATGAGAAGATAGAAGATGGTCCATGTTTTCGGAGAGTGAGGTGTAGATGGAGTCATCACTGTTCGGTGGACGGTACAGTACACATATAAACATGAGGTGGGAGTGGAGGGGAAGCCGAAGCCAGAGGTATTCCTGGGGGTGTGGGGGAGTGAGAGCAGTGCAGGGAGAGTGAGGAATAGAGTCTTTGATGAAGAGAGCAACACCTCCACCAGGACGAGGCTCAGGTCTGTCATACCGTAAGAGGGAGGTTTCTTGATTTTTCTAGGTTTCTTTTTCTTGATTTCTGCATCGTTAGTCCAAAATCTCCGCGATTAACACCTCAATTAGCAATGCCTTCTTCTCTTTTTTTATTTTATTTTTGCACCTAAGTATGATATCTGGTCACAATGCTTTGTTTTCGATTTTCACGCCCGATGGGATCATAAGGTCGTACATGAGCGGTACTTCAATGTTTTCAATAATTGCTTTTGGTTCATTTTCCCACAAATTTTCTGGAACTGGAATACCAAAGTTTTTTTTACAGATGTGCCAGCGGATTACTTTACGAACTCTGTTATGTCGTTGTGTGTAAAGCTGTTCTGACTAGTTTTTTTTCTTCTTTTTTTCGTCACATATCATTCGGCATTAAGCTTAATGTTTGGTCATTAAGCATCACATATCATTCTCTTTGCTAACCTCACCTCCACCCCACACCTGTCTTTTTTTCCCCCTCTTCTCCTCTACCCTCCTTCTTTTCTCGCTCTGTCCTCTCCTCACTCCTCCCTCATAAAATGCAGCACTCTCCTCCCACACCTCCATCGCTCTCTCGCTGTGCGTGCGTGCATGCGTGCCCGTGTGTGTGTGTCTCTCTCGCACCCCTTCCTCCTACCTCCCCCCGCAGTGAATAGCATCATTTGGTGAGGTGTCACTCTCCCCACCTCCCCTCGAGCTCCCCCGTCTTCATCCTCTCTGCCTCCCCTCCCACCTCTCACCTTACACCTGCCTCCTCTCTTTCTCTCTCTCTCTCTCTCTCCCTTCCTCTTTTTCCCCCTCCCCCCCCTTCATTGTCCCCGTCAGTGAAGCGACGGGTTGTATTTGCTCATGAACTCTATAGTTTGCAATACGATATAAACATTATGGGTAATTTTGTAAGTCAAAGAAGGGCCAAACAGAGGATGTGGGGAAAAAGGTTTGCGGAAGGCTTGCACCTGCCCAAGCCTTCCCATGTTCCAGTTACCAAAGCAAACCTGTAAATGTCAGTGTGGGTGCCAGGAAAAGTTTTTTTTCCTCTCTCTTTCAGCCAGATTTGACTTTGTGATAAGGTTTTGCTGTGAGGGCTTGGTTTTTTTGAGCAGAGGTACAAAGTTGTGTTGAATAACCTACCTGGATGGGCTAGCCTTCGTTTCTGAGAGCAGAGTCCTTGGTCTCTAGCCTTCTCTTCTGGTGTCATTTGGTGCAGTGTTGGGATCCTTTCAGTGTGAATGGTATATTTGGTGATGCAGCAAATTTATCATAAACATTTATGAACAAATTTGTAACATATGCAAAAGGTGTGAACAAATTGAGCATCAACTTCTTTTCCAACGTTCTACCTTCCACAAGGAAACTATATTCATAACCAGAGCAGTGAAGTGTATTTGTGCATTATTTTGTCCTCTATTAAGCACCCAACTGCAATGGTTCATTGGAGTAGTAACGGCATCACGGTCCCAACTCTGTCATCGTGCTCGCAGCCCCATGTAACACCGAGGACGATAAAAATGGACCAAGATAAAACAAAACATGCTTTTGTCAGTCGTGTAATCTGAAAGACATGATGGAGACTACTATTATTAACAAGGCAGAGAAAGCAAAGTTCACAAGTAAAAAAACATTTTAAACAAGAAAAAGAGCAATCAGCGATTGTAGACCCTCGCCAGGACTTTTGTGTGGCGTTTGTGTACTGGCATGTTACGGTTGACTAATTTGATCGGACACTTGACCCTGACCCATGACAAATTTCACACAAATAACCCATGGGCTATACGTTAAATTAGTTCCAAAAATTCCAACTGTGGAGTATAGTCGTATGCAGGCTATACGGCAGGCACGTAACATAACCACAGTGGGCCAAGTTAAATTATCAAGGAGGTACAAAAAATAGATTTTTTTTTTAAAATATAAAGATATTTTTGCATGTTTTACTGTAATATCTTTAATTACAGTTCTCTTGTATATTTTACCGATGTACACACACGTGTGGAGCGTGACGAGCACTCCCCAAATCCCCATTGGACATAGTCCTACACCAATGCATCACCTCCAACCCAGAGGCCTCGGCCCAGCAACTCTGTCAAACAGACAAAGATTACATGGTCAACATCAGTTGAACATCAAACAGAGCCACCTATATCTGGATTTCGGACTTATTTGCCATCATCAGTTCAGCATACCAAAAAAAAAATCTAACCAATGATGACCACGTTCGTTGTTTATACATCAGACGTACCTCCTGACTGTTATGGTGAGCATCGCCACGGATTATGTCTCACACGGTAAAACCGCATAATTCGCAAAGAGTAACTGTCCATCTGCCACCCAGATGATTGTTCCTGCGAATGCAAACCATTCAACCAGAAGGCACATGATGTGATCGGCGGGTAAATTGAAACATGTGGAGTATGATGAGCACTCCCCCGATCCCCATTGGTGTTGGACTTTGTCCAAAAAAATAGACCATTATTCCTCCTCCACCAAACTTTGGAGTTGGCATGATGCATTCACCCAGGTAGCGTTTTGTTGGCATCTGCCAAACAGATTAGTCCGTCAGACTGCCAGATGGTGAAACGTGATTCATCACTCCAGAGAACGTATTTCCACCGCTCCAGAGTCCAATGGCAGTGAGCTTTACACCACTCCAGCTGACGCTTGGCATTGTGTATGGTGATCTTAGGCTTGTGTACGGCTGCTCGGCCATGGAAACCCATTTCAGGACGCTCTCGATGAACAGTGCCTGTGCCAACGTTGCTTCCAGAGTCTGTTTGGAACTTGGTAGTGAGTGTTGCAACCGACGACAGACGATTTTTCCGCACTTCACGCTTCAGCACTCGATGATCCCGTTCTGTAAGCTTGCATGGCCTACCACTTCGCTGCTGAGCTGTTGTTGTTCCTAGACGTTTCCACTTCACAATAACAGCACTTAGTTGACCGGGGCAGCTCGAGCAGGACAGAAATTTGACGAATTGACTTGTTGGAAAGATGGAATCCTAGGACTATGCCACGTTGAAAGTCATTGGAGCTCTTCAGTACGGCCTATTCTACTGCTATTGTTTGTCTATGGAGATTGCATGACAGTGTGCTTGATTTTAATTTTTAATTTTTAATTTTATTTTTACCACCTGTCAGCAATGGGTGTGGCTGAAGTAGTTGAAGCCACCAATTAGAAGGGGTTTCTGCATACTTTTGGCCATGTGGTGTGTATTTTTATATCTAACATATATATATACAGTATATATATATAAAAAATTCCAAAGGTATTTAAGGTACCTGTAAATTGTCTTCCGTAAAGCCCATCAAGTCCTCATCTTCTGTGATGCTGTGAAACAGCTGAAGCAGCTCTAAGTCGGCAAGTGTGAGGGTGTGTTGAGTTGTCAAGTTTCTTCGAGAGCACTCGCCAAGTGACTTGAGCACACAAGGAAGCAATCCATTCAAAACCGTTGATAAGGAATGGCTGGCTTTGTAAGCTCTAGCTCGCTGCTTGGTAACTGAACACACCCCAGGTCTGTCACAATGCATGTCGTTATCACTCTCGTCCTTTTCTCCAGCAATCAGCCCACTCTTTCGTAAACTTTCAGTTTGAATTCGGCCATGAAACTTTTACATTTTCTCTTACTTGCACTGACAGCAGACATTGTACGACAGGGACATGTAATGGTATTAACCGACAGCCTGCTGGGTATTTATATATTTATAATGGATGAGCAGCGTAGTTTCCGCTCGTATGGGTGTCAGTGGAAACCACGCTGGTTTTCAACACATCGGTACAGTCAACTTTAATTATTATTCTTCCAACAACCCTTTCTGAAGACATTAATTTTAATGTCAATTGGTTATTTACCGCTGTTGTGTTTGAATGCTGTAATATTTTGTCTAAATACTGCGAAACAAAGTTTTCCAAAGTGCCAATAAAGCGATCTGTGTTATGCAGGGTTCAAGGACACAATTCAATAAAATAAAATAGATTTTAAATGTTGAAGAAAATACTTTTTTTTTGGAAGTTTACCACCATTGTTGCAGCATATTTTACACCACCTTATTTAACATTTTACATTAGTTATTCGTGCCTGTTGTTTGTCCTTTTACGATGAACTTAAAACAGTAAGTTTCCTGTTTGGTATGATTTTCAATATGATTTGACTGCCACATGGGCAGACGTTAAAAAAATTACATTACTACTCTGTGTGCATGCATGATCAGGACAAATTCAGAGCCAAAGAATTGTTAAACTGCAGGTTCGTTTTCTTGTTCATGTTCCGTTTCGTGTTCAAAAATCTAACATTCAATTTAAATGAATTGTTCCTCGATCATAAACTGAAGTTTGTGGACAAATAGACAGAGACAAAGTTAACCAATTGCTCGACCCCACTTTTGGCTTTGTGCATGTGGGATAATTATTGAGACCCTGGTAGCTGCATCCAGTTGTGTGTCCATGACGCATACTTTGTCGCGCTGGTATTTCCAGGGTTTCAGCCCTACCAAGGTGTAGCTTGGTGTTTAAAGTGTGGGGAAAACAACTGTTGGTTTGTGTCTGCACTGAGCTTCTGTAGGTGTGAATGTTGTATTGGTGTTCTGGCACATAAAGAATGTCGTCTTGTGACCTGACAATTTGCTTGTGCACATCAATGAGTGCCAGAAGAATGGTTCAGTGTACGCACACTTACGTACTTATTTTAATTGTGATTTTGAAGTTCTACCATGTAAAAAGAACAATATTTAGTTGATTTGTCTGCTGAAAGAAGGGTGTTGAAAGAGTAGTTTCTGAGATGCATGTGCTCAAGAATGCAGGATAATACTGAAGCTATTTTTTTTGTCTTTGCAGCTAGGCCGGGAAGTGCTGGATATCGCTGCAAGGATGATCCGGCCTGGCGTAACTACAGATGCAATCGACAGTGTTGTACATGAGGTAAGAAGTCAGAGATTTACCACCTCGAGCTCTTTGTAAGCACAAATAATATAAACTATTGGAGTTGTTTGAAGTTCACCATTTGGTACTGCATATTCCGTGAGAGGCTCACAACTGCGAAACATGCAGCCAAAAGGCAAGCCAGGGTCCTCAAAGCTCTTGTGTGCTCTCATAATAGGGTCCACTGAATTACAGGCCTTGTAGACTTCTGTCCCACTTCCGTGGCAGCTCTGTGATTGATTTGCAGAGTGTCACGGAATTTGAAACGCCAACCAGTATTACACACAACGCGCAACGATACGAGCCTTTGTCAAGGCTCGTGTCATTCTATGTCAAGCTTACAACTAAAACGATTGGTTTTGTAAATTTAAAGTTGACAAAGCTATGCTCATCACCATGGGAGGAAAGTGGAGCTGACCTATCGGGTGTTAGCCTTCATCGTTTGCTCCAACGAAGGGTTAATGCCTAAATCTGATTCAAAACCAGCCATTCCCCCAGCCCATATTCAATTATTTTGGGATATTTCCCAATTATTGACTGTGGATACTTTATCTATAATCACCATTATTGCCACATACACAAAAAGCCTTTTGTGATTCCAGCACTGACGTATCCCAAAAATGGCAATGTTTATTGCTCTCTTTATTTATTTATTTTACAAAACATGTGGCATGTAAAGCAGTGAACACGTGCTTAAGAGTTGACTTTGAAATTATTTTATTATGAGGTGGAGAGGATTTTTAAGTTGTGCCTTTTGATATACATTTGACACGTTTATCATCTTTAATGGCCAGTTGTATAACATTCGAAGGTTGAATGTTCCAGCACGAATATTGATGCATACATGCAAGGACCCAAATGAGGGACTTTTCAAAATTATTTTGTTCATCGATTTAATCAATCTTTCGGTTAATCAGTGATTGCAGCATACTCGTTTCCAATTAACGGTGGGTGTCCATGATGAAAAGTTCCCTGTTAATTATTTTTGGGGGTGTATCCAGGCCTGTGTGGAGCGGAACTGTTATCCCTCGCCGCTCAACTATTACAACTTTCCTAAGTCGTGCTGCACTTCGGTCAATGAGGTTATATGTCACGGCATCCCAGACCAACGACCTCTCTTGGATGGAGACATAATTAATGGTGAGCACGTTCAACTTGAAGTGATTTGTTGCAGTGAATATTGTTGTGAAGTTTTTCTTTTTTCTGAAAAAAAAACAACAAAAAACAAAACAAAAACTGTGACTTAGAAAAATATTGAAACGAGAACAGCACTCTTTAGATCGCATACTTCTGCCAGGCTGAACAGTTTACGTTTTGTATCCCATTGATAGGCCGGATCTGGATCTGGATCCGGACCGGAACCAAAATCGAATCGACTTGTTTTTGTCACCTAACCAACTCATCCACCTAGTTTTGTCATAATCTGTCGATAAACTTTTGAAATATCATTTTTGACTCCATCTCTCAATGGTGTAGAATCACTTTTTAAAATTCTGGATCTTCACCAAAATGGAATCCTTTAGTCCTTGTTACACACCCAACCTGCCCCCCCAATTTTCGTCTGAATCCGTCCATAACTTTTTGAGATATTCTACTCACAAACTGGTGAATACATAACTTCAGTGGTGGAGGTAATAATCTGATCGACAAATATTTATCATTAATTTGGGATCTTTCACATCCACTAATGATCAGTGCCGACAGACTGGTCCTCCAGCTTGATGTCCTTCCAATGCACCGGCCACACATTGATGCCTTGTCCTCTAATGTGAATCACCCAGGGTGACCGTTTATAGCTGGGTTGAGATCCTAACACAGGTTAGACGGCTCAAGGGCTGAGTGCGCACACCTCTAAGCTATCCTGCCAGCCCGCTTCTCCCACACAGAGCCCTAACAGACAAAATATGTTTTCTCATGTGATTGGCCAATTTTTGCCATTTATATCAATATATGATGTCAGCAGTGTCTTAATTATTGACAAGTGGAGGAAGAAAGTTTATTTTATTTTGTCCTGAAAGTTTGCTAAATTTTCAAAATATTATTGCATAACAGTGCCAGCATATTGTTTTATCGGTTTTTGCTCTCAGTAACAGGTTAAATTGTCATTGACAAATGCAGATTCATGGAGAGGCGTTTTCATTAATATTACTCAAATGCATCTTGTACAACTTCAAAACTATTTCTAGTCTGATTCACATGGAAGAAGTAGTCATTATCCTTAAAATCCGGACACGGTGCCTTGTAAAGCTTCAACTGGAGGATGCCCTGCTTGCATAACTACCAACTCCCCACTTTTATCGTAACTGTCAGTATCACAATTATTCATGTGACCAAAATGGTAATCGAAATTTTTTTGGGGGGAAAAAACCCCCCATTTTGCAGTGGACATAACTGTGTACCATGGTGGATTTCACGGAGATCTCAATGAGACTTTCTTTGTGGGCAAGGTGGACGAAGCATCCAAGAAGCTAGTTCGAGTTGCGTATGAGTCTCTGATGCATGCCATCGCTGAAGGTGAGGTGACTTCTTCTTTTTTTTATTTTTCAACATGTGCACCTGTTTTCATGATATGAAATATTTTTGATGCATTGGGGTTGTCGAAGAAATTCTTAAGTCCTTATGTACACTTGAACATTTATTCAACATAAAAACAATTACATATGTGCATCCAGAGTGATCAGGATACAGACTTGCTCCAGATCTCTGAAATACATGGAGAATTTGAATTATTTTTATCGTGTTCAGTGAGACGCAGCTCTTTATCATTTTAAATGCTGGTGCCACAGTTTGTCAGGTCGATGTATTTCCAGCTTTTGTGCAGCAATCAGCTTAATTTTGAGGGATTATAGCATATATTTCAAGACAAGATGTGTAGCATCTCTCCCGGCACCGAATGAGGTCAAAACTAAAATCCTTTGGGTACATTGATGGATCACATACAATTTATGATGTGGAAGGGGAAAAGGTCAGTCTGCTTCTTTAGCAAGCAGGGTTTAGTGAATACATCTGGACATTTCCTTAGACCGACACTCTTGAGTTGTAATAACATTCCTCTATCCAGCTTGCTGGTACCTTTGATCTATCATGTCATAAAATCCCTTAGTAAGTAAAATATATATTTAAATAATAGGCAATTCTTTTTTTTACTGAATTCAGCTTACTTGAAAAGTTGGCCTGCTCATCACAACTTTAATAGCCAGGTCGATCTTTCCATACAAAGGAAAGATATGATTATGTTAATTAAAATTAAAATAGATACATGTTCAAGCACATGGAATCATACCATATTTGAGTACATTTTCCATTTCGGATTTAATACATTTATTTTAATATCAAGTTTTAATTGACAACATTTACTATTGCTTTTATCACCCTCAAACCCATAATGCAAATTTTGGAGAAATTGCATCGACAGGGCGGTACACAAATGATGAATCGTTCTGCCAATGTCGATGTTGTGGAAATCGACTTTTTATTTAGTTTAAATGTTACGAATGAAAGCAAACTCAAATTTCCTCATCCATCATTACTGCTGAAATGTGAGACAAACTGCTGCCGGCCGTTGTGGTTGTGATGTTTCCTTTCTTGTCAGCTCTGAGAATTTGGTTGACTCTGACTTCATAACCAAGCCAAGAGATATTTGAGCTTACTTGGGTTTTCCCTGATTGACCATTCGAATGCCCTATAAAATTAGTTGCACTCTGCCTATGCACTATTAGGTGATGGAATGAATAATCAACAGTAAATTGGTTCAAAAGAGTAAAGTGATTGGGATTATCCTTTTGATGATTTCAATAAACTTTTGGTAATATTACCCTGCGCACATGAAGCAAAAAGAGTGGTTCAGCAATTGGTTCAAGTCTGTTCGTCCATCTGTCCCTCTGTCTTGTCAGTTAATGATTGAGGAATAGTCAACATTTAAATTGAATGTTGTATTTTGAACACGAATCGGAACATGAATAGGAAGACGAGTTTGCCGTTTTACGGTACTTTGGCTCCGAATTTGTCCCGATCGCACATGTGCAGAGAAGAGTGAATTTTTACCTGCAACATGTCGCAGGTCTACAAGAGCTCCACGTCGGGGTTGTTGTTGGTCGATTTTTCAAACGTGCACCCATTAACCGATGACGTTGATGTGCGTTAAAAGCAAATAGGTCAACGGTGTGTATGAGAGTTGTGACTGTAGGAGGAAAGAGAAGGGGGTTTGTGGATGTGAGTCCTGGTGGTGGAGTAAAATACAGGCCTACTGATGGGTACCAGTACAAATATAGTTCATGCCAAGTGAATGGGATATTTTGATTTTTGAGTTGCTGGCTAATTTCCGATTACAAAATCTCATCCCATCCCATCTCTTAAAAAGGTTTCACTATTGTCACCAAACTAACATGATAACTCGAGCAAAGTCGATGCGACGCCATCGTAAATCCCCATGCTTCCCACCTAAATCCAGGTTGAAAGACTGCAAAAGGTTCCACCAGGAATGACCCAATATCAAAATTTGAGTAAACTTTTTTTCTCCGTTTTGACCCCTGTGATCCATGACCCCAAGTCCCCACCCCCTTGGGGGCATAAACCCAGAGTCAAATCCAAAAAATCCTAACGAATTTCATGCGTCCCCCCATTTTGATCCCATATACAAAGTTTCATTTATTTCATTTGAAAATGTGCCTGTAATTGCATTTTGTGGTATCTCACCTTTTGACACCACCCCAGAGGGTGTGGGGCCAAAATTGATACTGCTATTGCACCTTCTTGCCATGTGATCATAACTACCAAGTTTGGTGAACTTCTGCACAACCGTTTGGGAGGAGATAGCGTGATGGACAGATGGAGTCGATTTACAATTCCAAAAAGCGTGGGGATAAAAATGCCCGGTTCAAAATCCTTTTTTGTGAGAATAATGGGAGGGTGATATGTATAATGGCAATAGTGGAGAGAGTCGTGTGATTTGAGGGCGACCTTGATTATTTAATTGCTTGTATTTTGATCCACATTTTGAATGACCTAATGTGTCCCATCCACCATTAAACACTATTCTACCTTCAGCTCTCATTGTTGAGATTGAATGCGTGAGTTCATCTTTGGTTATCTCTTGTGTGTCCTGTGTTTATTTTATTTTTTTTAACTTTCACAATTATATTATTAATGGCAGATTAGTACATTTGATGAAGGAAACCACATATCTGAAGGTTATGAAAGTGAATCATAACCCAATACTTTCCTTGTCTAACTTGATGGAAAATTTAATTTCATATTAATTTCTCATTGCTTACTTTTGTCTCTTTCAGCAGACCTCCTGTACTTTTGTTGAGCTTTGTCTCGTCTGCACACAATCGGAATAATTCTGCTGAACCCCTTGCCCTGACCACCCCACCACATTTAGTGAAGCCTGGAACCAGGTACAGGGACTTGGGCAATGTCATCCAGAAGCACACGCAGATGCATGGCTTCTCTGTGGTACGAAGTTACTGCGGTCACGGCATCCATCGCCTCTTCCACACAGCACCAAATGTGCCTCACTATGCGAGTATGCCTTTTGTGTGCAGCACTCATTTGATCTGTCTCGCATGACTTCATCCTGTGAATTGGAATTTGCATCGTCAATGTGCACTTTGGTTTCCCTTATTTATTTATTTGTTTTTTTTATTGCCAAAGGAATTAGATTATCTAGTGGAATAAGGGTGCGGAACTATTTTTATTTTGTACATTGTGCTAACGTGACAAAACCCCAAGGCGGATTTCATCGTGGCGCTCAAGCCATTTCCATTCACCGATGAAATTTGCCTGGGTCTTGGTGAATAGTCTCGTGTATTTATTTATTTTAAAGTGTAAAGTCGGAAGATTCAGACTCATTGTCATTCAGAACTTATTCTTTTGTGTGCAGCACATGGCTCTGGGTAGCATCGTTTGCTGGGGGCACAGCTGTGCAGCTGATGCAGTGCCCCATGTAGGTTAAAACAGGCATATGGAATTTAGCCATGGTGTCGGTGATAGCTCACCGGCTCTTCACGAAGGACACCACAGGATCTTTAACGTCCACCACTATTACTAGTAGACAGCATGCCCAGTTTAATGTCCATCCAAGGGACAGCACTCACATTGATGAATCGCTCCGCCTGAGAAATGCCAGGATGACAGTTTATTTATTTGATTTGAACCCAGGCGAGTCAGTTTTGAGGTGAGTGTGCAAACCTCGTGGCTATCCAGCAAACCCATCGTTCAGAACAACTTGTATTATGAGTGGAGTAGCATCCCATGTTTTCCAGACCAGGTGAGCTGGGCAGATTATGCTTTCCTGAAGGTCATTAATCAATCGGCTGCGTTTTTACCAATGAATTGTGATGTGGCAATTCTATCATGACGACTTCGACCTCCTGAAGATTTGAATCAAAATCCTTAGGACTGCCACCTTCAGCTGGATTTGAACTGATAACATCAGAGTATAACCCACAGTTGAGTGTTTGCCGCATGGAATTTGCCCATGAATTGCCCAATTTGTCTACTAAATGTGTTCTAATAATTGACGCTGAGCGTATCGCCTGCAATTTACCAGAAACTGGATGTCTCTCCCATGTTTTTCATACTATCCACAAGGTCTTTACACTTAGTGGATGCCCCTTCCCCACCCCTTTCCTTAAATGTCATTGCCAGATGCCGTAGTGGAGTTGTCTACTTCTCAAAAAACAAACTTAGTGTATTTTTAATGAATTAAAAAAAAAAAAAACTTTCAAAACTAAACATCTTGGATTCATTCATCAGGAAGAATCACCTCTGTGTTGGTCCAGTTTGATAATGAATGACAATTTCTCTTAATAGATAATGTGTCCTTGAAGAAACTAAGCGTGTCGGTAATTTTACTCACCCTTCCAGACAACGTGTCGTCTTGTGAAATTTAATATCTTACCTTCATTTGTTTCAAATGCTCAGCTCGCTTTCTTTGCACTGGAACCAACACTGCTCCCTCTCGGTCACAATGCATTTTCCCAGGATGGTGTTATTTAATTAAAGTCATTGAGATTCAAATTTGTACAAATAAATATTAAAATGTTGTTTCATTTGACTACAGCTCTCCTTTTATTTATTTATTTACCAGGGGGGGTGGGGGGGAAGCCTGTCAAAAATGATGGGGCCAATAGCATCCCCCCCCCCACCATCCTAATCACTACACAGTTGTGGAAGAATGTAACTCACAAACTTGTGGATTTAATTTTGTTTCATAAATAAAAGTATTATTTAAAGAATATTTTTATTTTCGAAGTGAAAACGAAATTTTAAATATTGCATAAATGTTTCTATATTGGCAAGTCATGCATTATCGGATTCCATCAGTTGCTTTTATAAATAATGTTGATTGAAAAGAATATTTGTCCATCACATGTTCCTTTGAGATAAATGATGTTGATAGACGAAAAGTGAACCGAGCCGTTTTGGACCATTTTGAGCTGAGCTGTAACAAACTATTCCCTGCCGTCAGCCATGACGTGACATTACGGACTGTCTAAGCCGTAACGGACCACCCGAGCTGTGCCATGTCGAGCCCATCCATGCTTCACTGTGTGCTGGACTGTGCCGTGAGATGATTGACAGTTCTGAGCCGTGCCGTGACGTGTGCCAGATCGTGCCGTGACATGACGTACCGTCCTGAGACCGTCCGAGCAGTGACATGACGTGCCATAGAATATAACACGTGCTTGTGGATTTACTTTTGTTTCATAAAGAAATGTATGATTATTTTTGAAATATATTTATTATCAGTCAACGGAATTTCAAATGACTGAGAAAAATTACTCACCCGTCTATATTTTTATTGCAAATAAAAATTACTAACATCTCATCTCCAGCGTTATCATTGTGAAAACAACCAGAACAGTCATGCAATCAACCCAAATTGAGATGCGTGTGGTAATAAAAGTTTTGGACGGCATAACCGAAATTCACCTTTTCTGAATGGAAACAAAATGGCAAATGGCACGAACACAGATTCTGTGTGCTCCCTTTCAGTAACGAACGTGATGTCACTACCGTGAACGTGAGGTCACTTCCTCCGTGACCGAAAATAAATACACAGGGATTTTACATGTATACTGTATCGATTATTGCTCTGATGATGCAACCAAAAATTCCATCTTTGATTGCTTTCCCTCTACCCTATTTCAAAAACGATGCAGGAAGCAGTATTTCTCCCACTGGGTGTTGTCCATCTATTAATGCTGAACCTGCTTTACTTGAACCCTGACATTTGACCTTTTTTCTCCCCCCACTTGCACTTCATTCACAACCCGTCAATGTTCTTTGTTCCAGAAAACAAAGCAATTGGAGTCATGAAGTCAGGGCACGTGTTCACTATTGAGCCCATGATTTCTGAAGGTACGTTTTGATGTCGTGCGTTATCTACCTGTGATTTGTTAATTTGATTGCGTGTATGTAAATGTATTTCCAGATCTTCAGTTGTGCCAGTTTTCTTGATGTGATTTGCCATTTCATTGGTTTCTAATGAGCTTTGCTATGATGGTTGTCACAGTTAATGTTTATCTTCTATCAGACATTTTATTCCATATTTGAAACCTATAAATATGGCAAAAACAACAACAAAAAATAACTGTCCCATGCACGTTGTTCTCAACGTATCCAGGTGAAAACATTTGAGTTACCATTTACATTGCCAACTACTCATTGCAGTGCTGCAGAAACTGTGTGTCGCTGCTATATTCTCTTATGCTACCCTCTTGCTTCCTCAGGCACTTGGCAAGATGAGACATGGCCAGACCTGTGGACGGCAGTCACAAAGGATGGGCGCCGTTCGGCACAGTTTGAGCACACGCTGCTAGTTACCGACATAGGCTGTGACATTCTGACACGGAGACCCGATGCCGACGGCCTCCCCCACTTCCTAACTCAAAGTTGAAGTTTCGCTCGCTTTCCTGGACTGGGATGATTGTTTACCACGTGGCCCAAAACTTTAATTCCCATGCATTTCCTTTCTATTCACAAAGGCCCAACAGCTTTTATTTTTGCTTGTGGTTGGGCCAAAAAATGTGAGACTTGTGAATGAGTATGGTCTCATCACTGGACAGCTGCATCACTGCAGAGCTTTGCCACCATTATTTATACTTCTCAAAACCAAAACTTCAGTTTTTATTCCAAAACAGAGATTAATCCATTTGTTTCATCCATCTGCCGTTTGCTCAGTGGTTGTAATCGGTAACCATTTTCCAACTTGCTTTGGCCTTGCTTTTCAGTTTCTTTGACCGAGATAATGTATCCGACAATTTCCAAGAACCTTCATCAGTGCATTTGGGTAAATTGAGGGCCAATTGAATCATGATTCTACATAAGGGGCTTCAAATTTAGCCTTAACTTTTGTTTATTCTTGAATGTCTATTACAAAAAGATATACTTTTTTTTTTCCACGGCACATTCTCCAGCTTTGGTCGTTGTCCCAGGCTTTTGCCTGCCTTACGTGTATAATAATTTAAGGAATTTGCATGTCGTTTGTCAACAACTTCTTGTCCTCACCTCTTCTTTAATAGGGATGTCAAAAAAAATGGAGATCATCTACAATACTGCCTTTATAAACAAAAGCCCATGTTTAATTTGAAGTCCCCTTATGTATTGTAGCTGTGGCAACCAACAGCAATCGGTTACTTTACCGAGTTCATTGTCTGCTATATTTGGCAGATGAGATGTCATGTAATTTGATATGCAAGTTTCAATTATACAAGCAACTTATTCCGAGGAGATTAAAATTGACAGCAGATTGTTGCCTTCCAAAGGGATAATATTTGATGATGGGATGAGAGGTTCACATTCATACCGAGAATAAGGAAAAAGTATCATTTCACTGCTCCCATTATTTTCTGACTTTGATTTGATTGCTATTTTAAATTTTTATTTTTAACCTGAACTGCATCCTTGCCAACCAGTTCGCTTTATACTGCAATCATCCAGAAAGACAGCTGTTTACATTAAAAAGGCCATGAAATATCAGACATGCTTGCTTTTGACAGTTTTGGATGCCTCGCCAGGATCCTTCATTTGCTTTACAGTTAAACATATAAATAACTAGAATAGCACTCGGAAGAGCGCGTACCCCCACCAGGCTGAACAGTTTACATTCTGTATCCGACTGATGGGCTGGATCTGGATCCGGACCTGAACCAAAATAGAATCGACTCCTTATTGTCACCGAACCAACTCATCCACAACTTTTTGAAATATCATGCAATACTCGTGTATCAATTTTGGCCCCACCTCTCAATGGTGAAAAATCACTTTAAAAATAAAAAAATATTCTCGTGTGCAGATCCGGACTCATATCTTCACCAAAATCGAATCAATTCTTCCTTGTCACACACCCAACCCTGTTCACCAACTTTCGTCCGAATCTGTCCATAACTTTTTGAGATATCATGCTATATATCGTTTTTGGCTCTCTCTCAATGGTGAAGAATCACCTAAAAAATTAAATTCTCATATCTGGTTTTGGGTCTTCACCAAAATCTAATCATTTTGTCCTCATCAAATAGCCAACCTGTCCACTAAATTTCGTCTGAATCCGTCCACAACTTTTTGCGATATCGTGCTCAGACAATCAGGGCTGAAAATCTTCGGTGGTGGAGGTAACCATAATTGGTGGAGGGATATCTGTTGTTATTTGTAATGAGTACCAGGGGAAATGTTCTAATCCAGAGTCTCGATTGTGTTGGTCATTCCAACATTTTAAAGCACATAACATGTTCATTAATTTTTTGCTCTATCAGCATTATGGGAGAACCGGTCAACTGTTGGGTTCAACCATGAAATAGGTAAAACAAGCCTGTCTGTTTAAGATGCTCGGCAGTTGACAACATATTGATAATTGATAGTTATTGATAGTTATTGATAGATATATCAACATATTGATAGTTGACAACATATTGATAATCTCATTCAGCAATTGTAACATTAAAAATTTTTTTTAGTGGTTTATTCAAGTGGGATGATTTTAAATAAAGCATTATTTCTAGCTTTGGGTTCATCATTTGTAAAATTTCTCAGGTACATTTTGAAAAAAAAATTTGGGAAGAAAAGAAAACTGCAAGTTAAGCGTTTAAAAAAAATAGCAATAATTGGAAGTTTGAACCAAACACCTGATTTTAAAAGCGAGTGTTGATAACAGCAATTTTGAAGATCGAATGTCAAGGAGTCTCCCTTGTCTTCGCTGACAAATTAAACATAGTTGTGACTATTGACAGTAAGTACTTGGGGTATAAAACAAGTTAGCCTGACTTGAGAAAAAGATCATTTCAAAATAATTTGGTTCAATTTAATCCTCAGATTTGCATGGAATTCTACAAGGTAGAGTCGAGTTAAATAGTGGGATTCTCCGAGGTAGAGTTAAGTATAGCTAAGGAGGTAAAAATTGAAAATCACTTTTATTTTGTATCCAAAGTTGAGGCTCGTCGGAGAGCTAGAATGCAGAACGGATCAGGACACAACGGCAGAAAGAGAGGTAAAATATTAACAGCAAGGCCAAGCGACAAAATCCAGACAGACAGACTGGGAATGAGGGGCAGGGAAGAAGATACATCATGGCTGAGAGTGAGACCCAGGAGTTTGAATGACTGAATTTCCTCAAGAGCATAAAGAAAGTAGATTGGGGGGGGAGGGGTTGCTAGATTGTCCTTTTGGGTAGAGAGGTAGAGATTGATTGGTTTGAAAGACATTCCAAGTGTTTGATCGGCTTGTATTTTTTTTTCAAGGGCTGAAGAGAGAGAAGAGGCTACTGCCTGTGTCTGAAGGATGAGGGATGTCATGGCAGAGGGTGGAGTCATCAGCAAATACATAAAGGAGATTTTCCAGAGTCAGAGATATTATTGATGAAGATCAGGAAAACGACTGAGCCCAGAACACTGATTTGGAGCACTCCAGCCTTCTGTCTTGGATGCCATAGGCAGAGTTTGAAGAGCAAGGCAGGATGCCAGACTGTTTAAAAACACATGAGATATGTGCAGAGAGACAGCCCTGATCTCAAGTCTGACATTGAGGGCCTCCCTCCATTGTTAGGAGAGTAGAAGCAGCATGTCCATGGTGGAGTGATCTGGTCTGAAACTGAATTGGTAATCTGAGATAGGTTGTTGCAGAAAAGGAAGTATTTCATATCAACTGAAATGATGGATTCCATGATGTTGCTCATTTTAAAAATTTAATTTATTTGTATGCAGCTTGTGGCTGCTTGGCTGCATCATTTTCTGGGGGCATGACTGTCACTGATGCAATGCGTCCTGTTACCAGCACGCTGGTACTCATTTCACCAACCTCGGAAGGATAGCGGGCTGAATCAACCTGCCTGGTGTTAATTCAAAGGCATGACGGGCTTGAATTCATGACCCTAAGATCTGAAGCCAACACCAGGCTTCACCTTGCTGATGATTGGAAGTAAGCTGATTGATCTGTAGTTGAAGGGATCAGTTTTTGTACCTTTTCACCTCCACCACCAAATTTCTAGGAGGTTATGTTTTCACCCATTTCTGTGTGTTTGTTATTTGGCAAAAATTTTTTTTTGACAAGTATGTTGATTGCCTCTGTTTGTCCACTCATCTCCAGCCCAAACCGCTCAACCGATCGTTTGGAAATTTTCAAAGATTAATGTCACCAACCCTGCGATGGTCTCGCATTGAAGTTTCATAAAATTCAGTCAACCAAAAAGGTCTACATAGGCCAATTTGAGTCAACTTTTCTAAAATCCTCAAATTTCATCCGATTAACTTGAAATTTGAAAACCATTTGCAGTTGAGGTCCCTGAACTCAATAACCTATTAATTTTGAGGTCAACATAGGCTGAATTTCTAAAATCCTTAATTTTAATCCAATTAATTTGAAATTTGAAGAGGATTTGCATATCAGGTCTCTGAATTCAACCACCGATTAATTTTGAGGGAAACGGGCCAAATTTTCTAAAATCCTCAATTTTCATCCGATTGACTTGAAATTTGAACAGGATTTACAAAACAGGTCACTGAATTCAAGCACCTTTTTGTGGTCATCATAGGCAAAAAGGACAACATAGGCCAAATTTGTAAAATCCTCTATTTTAATCCAATTAACTTGAAATTTGAAGAACATTTGCATATCAGGTCACTGAATTCAACCACCTATTAATTTTGAGGTAAACATAGGCTAAAAGGTCAAAATAGGCCAATTTGGGGCAAATTTTCTAAATCTTCAATTTTCATCCGATTGACTTGAAATTTGAAGAGCATTTTCATGTCAAGTCACTGAATTCAACTACCAAATAATTTTAAGGTCAAAAGGTCAACACAGGCCTAATTTCTAAAATTGATAGATAGGGCCAAAAACTAAAGATATCACCGTTTCAAAAAGTTGTGGATGATTTGAATAGGTGACAAGAACAAGCGGATTGGATTTTGGTTCGGATCCAGCCCATCGGTGCGATTCAAAATGTGAACTGTTCCACCTGGCAGAGGTATGTGCTCCACCGAGTGCCATTCTACTTTGTGCTGTTTTGCCAAGTTGTCACTCTGTGAGTGATTTTTCATTTGTTTGTCTGTTTGTTTGTGTGCAGGATATCTCAAAAAAATTGTGGACGGATCAAGATGAAATTTTGTGGACAGATTGGGTGTGTGACGAGGACGAACTGATTAAATTTTGGTGAAGATCCGGATCCGGCTCCTAGAATTTTAAAGTGAATCTTCACCATTGATTTCATTTCACATTCATTGCAGTGCTGCATAGGCCATATAAGATCAGGGCCAAAAATGATATATAGCACGATATCTCAAAAAGTTGCAGAAAATTTGGATGAAACTTGGTGGACATGTTGGGTGTGTGTCCACAACATGTTCATTCGATTTTGGTAAAGATCTGTATCTGGATCTGGATACGAGAATTATTTAATTTTTCAAGTGATTCTTCACCATTGAGAGATGGGGCCAAAAACGATATAGTCCTGTATAGCATGATATTTCAAACATGTATCGTGCCCGATATGTTCTTGTGGATCAGGCATTGTGTGGCGAAGGTGTTTGCTCTATCGAGTTCCCTTCTCGTTTAATGTAATGTGATGTTGGCCGATTTCCAAGCTGTTGGAAGATGACAAGCAAATGCTATGATGTGCAAGAGTAGCTGAGCAAGTAATTATTTGGACATGTGAGCTGATGCCGTCTGATCCAGTTGCAGAGTCGGTGTCAGAAAAAAATCTGGTTGAAAAACAAACAAAAGCTTCTCTACCTTCTCAGGTGCAAAAGAGTCCAGGAGCATTTGGGTATGATGGGAGAAAGATGGGTACCGAGAGTGAGGGATTGGGGACAAGATTTTGAAGTAAACAGAATTGAAGCATTTGACCTCATGAGTGGAGTCTGCTGTGGTGCCATTTGAAGAGGGAAGGGGTGCATACACCAGAGATGGACTTAGCAAGGTGCCACCAGGTTTTTCGAGGAGGGAAACAAGTTTGCAACTTCAACCTTGAGGTTGGACAAATGTTTTCTATCTTTCCTGAGAGTGGACACACATTTGTTGCAGGTTGTGTGGAATGATTTGAGCTTGCCTTTGGTCAGATTTGCTTACCCTTTGGTCAAGATTCCAAAAAAATTGTTCATGTTGTCAGACAGAGATAGAGATGGAGAGATGGAGTCATCACTGTTTGGAGAACAGTGCAACACACAGACAAACAAGAGGTATGAGCACATGGAAGGTCACAGCCAGAGGTTCACCTGGGGTTTGGGAGGTGTAAGTGTAGTGCACAGAGAGTGAGAAATGGAGTTGTTGATGTACAGTGTGACTCCGCTGCCAGGATGGGGTTGAGGTCAATCGTTCCAGAGGAGACAATGGCCAATGAGTGACACAGGAGTTGGTTACATGCTCTGGGAGGAAGGAATCTGTTAAACAGATGTCTGGTTTGTCGGCAGCGGCCTGGATTGAGAAATTTGTCAGGTTGGAGTGAAGGCCTCAGATGTGCGAGGTTAACAATTGGGGATGGGAGGAGGAGCTGCTGGCACAGTTCGAGAAAGTGGAAAGGTGTAAAGGGAGGGAATGGTGTGGGGAAGAAGCTTAGAGGGGGTGGGACTGGGGTGGAGGAAGGAGGAAGCCAGGGTGGGAGGGAATCCGAAAGAGTGCAAGGGGGAAGCTGATGGGGTGGTGTGGGTACCAACATGGAGGGGTTTCACACCATGAATAGACGTGCAGGGGAATCGATTGTCGTGTACATACATCCTCTACAAAATGGACTTCTCAGGATTCCCAAACTTGATATACAGTGACAGACTTCATGGGAGGGTTGGTTAAAATGTTTTTTGTTGAAGGCATGGAGGAAAATGGAACTGTAGGTATGAGAGGACTGTGGATGAACTCAGTGTTTAAGAATGAAAAGGATTTTAGGAAATAAGCCTTTTGAAAAAGAGATTTTGATAAAGAAGAAGAATAATGGATCAGTTTTTCTTGATGGAATAGCAAGGAGAGTGAGGCATGTGAAGTTAGAACAAAATTGTCCTGTTTTTCTGTATGCCATGAGAGGTGGTATAGTTTGTTCTTGAGCCGAGATAGGAAAGTGTGATTCCACGTCTTATTTGTATAACCAGGCAAAGCAAGGAGAGGAGTCGTGCTGTATGTGTGCAGTTTGATTAACCCCCCCTCATGGTCTGTTATTTGAGTACAGGAGGTTCTGCATGGCATGGCATTGGTTATGACGAGGTCCTAGAGGGCATAATATCATGGGTGGTTTGCAAGGTATCTCACCATTGGTTTTCCACCCAGTGGCACCACTCCACCCACATGATGTGGGAATTCACATGCTGTACCACACCATTGGCTGGTGCCAGGCCATGAAGAAAAGATGCTCGATGGTGTGGAACGTGGCTGTGGGGTGGGGGAGGTAATAAAAGGCTGTGCATGGATGCTGATGGGGCAGGGGCAGGACGGAAGACTGTGAGGGGCAGTCCTAGACAGCAGTACCAGGGAGTATGGCTGTACCAGAGGGAAGAGAACAGAACAGGACAGTAGTGAGTGTGACAATACCGGAGTATGGGGGGGGGGAGTGGTGGCAGAGTCCCGAGTTGTAATGCAGAGTGGAGCGGAACTGCGGGAGGTTGCGGGACAGTCGGGAGCAGCAGGGATCCAATGGAACCTGTGGTTTGAACCATGCTTGTTCTTGCCGTCGTGCCTCCTTGAGATGTCTCTGCTCTGTTGCCTGCTGCAGGACCATGCATCCTTTTTTGCCTGACTCCCCTTTGTTTGGTGTCAGAGTTTGAGTGCTCATGGCACCCAAAGTCGATACATCTGTAGTTGTGTGTTTATTTATTTCTATGCTAAAGTCCATCTTTCGTCTGAGGTTCTCTGTGGATGTTGTCGTCTCGTGTTGTAATAAATGGCTTGTTACCCCATCTGCGAAGTGCAAGCAGGGTGAAGCAACTGGTTAACTGTGTCTGTCTATCTCCAGACATTAGACAATGATTGAGGAACTACGTCCTTGCAATTTAATTTTATATTTTGAACATTGTAGATAGAGCACGAGTCTGAACACGGACCTGCAGTTTTGTTATACTTTGAATTTGACAAATTGTACGGAATCTCATTCCGAGTGAATGCGCCGAGGAGTGAGGTCATCGTTACTGGGCGAAATATATATATTTTTGCCAAGTATGTTGGTCTGTAGCATTTGTCTGTCTGTCTGTCCCACGATTTTTGGCCACACTTTTCAAGCAATCGTTCTGAAATTTTTTGTGTATGTAGTTCACTGGATTAGGGCAGAAATGCTAAATTTTGGTGAAGATCCGAATCTGCATCTGAGAAAATTTTAAGTGATTCTTCACCATTGAGATAGTGCTATATCTCGTTTTTGGTTCTATCTCAAAAGGTTATGGATGGGTTCACACGAAACTTGGACAGGTTGTGTGTGTGATGGATGAATCGATTAAATTTTGGTGAAGATCCGAATCCAGATACTAGAATTATTTAATTTTTAAGTCATTCTTCACCATTGAGAGATGGGGCTAAGATATTGCATGATATCTTAAAAAGTTGTGTGGACGGGTTCAGATTAAAGTAGGACATGTTATGTGTGTGAGAAAAGGACCAATCGATTCAATTTTGTGAAGATCCGAATCCGGACCCGAGAATTTCAAGCAATTCTTCACCATTGGAGATGAGGCCAAAATCCACATACATACAGTAAAGCACAATATCTCAGATTATGGATGGATTCCGCAGAAACTTTGTGGACCAGTTGGGTGTGTGAAAAGGACTAATCGATTCCATTTTGGTGAAGATCTGACTCCAGATCTGGATTCAAGAATTTTTCAAGTGACTTCACCATTGAGAGATGGGGCAAAAACGATAGATAGCATGATATCTCTAAAAGTTGTGGATGGCACTTGTTTAAAAAACAGGTGGATGAGTTGGTTAGGTGGTAACAAGAACAAGCCAATTCGATTTTGCTTCAGATCCAGCCTGTCAGTGGGGGTACAAAATGTAAAACTGTTCAGCCTGGCGGAGGTATGTGCTCTACCGAATGTCGTTCCGTTTCAACAAGCGTCACCGAGTTGTTTTTCATTCGTCTGCCAGTCAAACAAAATTGACAATCATTCCAAACAGGAAACTTCGTTTTTAGGAATGTCAAAAAGGACACAAATAACAGGCACGAATAACTAATGTAACATTTTAAATAAGGTGGTGCAATAGACGCTGCATCAACGGTAGTCAACTTCCGAAACTTTTTTTTTTTTCGAGAGGCTTTAATACCTTTTTATGCAAATATAATTATATATTTGAACACTAAACACAAATCACCTTGTTGGAACTTCCAAAAACCCACTTTAGCAGGAGGTGGACAAAATACGCAATCTTGACCAATCAAATTTGCCGCTTGTGCTCTCAGGGTTGGGAAATATCAAGATTCAGACAAAATTGTGGGTCATCGGAAATACAGATTGTGCTCGGAAATACAAAGCAAGAGTTTAAAAGGTCCTTTCTCTCAAGACTGCGTGGGGTAAGGTGTTCTCTGACCTCGAGTTTCATAAGAGCATGTCAACCTCATTCCCACCTCCCAGATGTGTGAACCATTTCAGCATTTCAGTAAATTCTGGAGGAAACCTAAATCAAGTTCATAACTCGTTTATCGAGATAGTGGGATACAGATTACAGTCAGAGAATGAACTGCAGTGTTTCGCGATTGAGCACAGCTTCCATCAATTCCGCCATTCATGAAGCACATTGCTCTGGCGTGGCAGCGTTGGTGAGTAGCTCGTTGACCCGACAATAGATGGGTATCCTGAAAGTTTGTGGAAATTGTTAAAAAACAAAACAGGTTACAGCAGAACGAGCTCAGCAGGTGGAGTAAAGCTGAGGGATTGATGGGAGAAAACAACATATGGCCGTGTCCACGCTGGTTAAGACCGGCCTGGACAGATAACCAACGATTTCCCTTGGAGGTGAATAGCCGAGGGACGCGTGGGACGGGAGGGCAGGTGGGACAAGGACGTGTCGCGAACGGAAACACGAGGGTTTATACTCAAACCCATGACAAATAGACAACACAAGCAAAGTTAATAAATAGGGGTTTAATAAACAGAAATCAAATGTTTGATTTCCATTATAATCATAACGGGATATAATGAAACATGAGGTAACCTAAATTCCTTCCTATTTGAAGCACCTCCGCACAGACTTGAATAGACAAGGTGACAGAATAAAGAAAATAATAATCCTCCCTTTCTCCTGGCATTGAGCTGTGTGCCCAGAGATGAGTTTCTGAAGTTTGGGGTTCGCCAAGCCACTTCGTCACTGCACGGGAAAATGTGTGTACAGGCATTGTTTTAAAATAACTTTTTTTTGCTACAGAAATTTAAACACATCTTCCAGTCTCCTTGAATATTTTGAATAAAATAATTCCAACCCGTCATTTTTGACAGGCTTTTATACTTGTGGGAACATATCTGCCAAACTTTAGTGGGATATCAATATGAAAATGGAGAATAGAATCAGTAAAACCAAAGGGAATTCAATTACCGAAACTAACACACCAGCAGTTATTTTCAGGAAGTGGGAAATAAATCACTGTTGAAAAGGTGAATTACATTTTATCCTTATTCTACCAGGACTGGGCATAGTGGTGTGCGCCTGTAATTTGGCTACTCAGAGGCTTGGGTTGGAGGATCGCTTGAGGACGGGAGCTCTGCACTGGGCCGTGCTAGGAGAGGGTGTAGAGCAGCCCGGTATCATGGCGAAACCCAATCCTTATCCCTGTGTCGTAAGAGGCGACCAGCGTTGCGTCAGTAAGAGCATCTGGCGTAAAACCTGTGCCAAATCAGTATGTGGATCATAACGGATGATCTGCTGTGGCGACCCCTAACGGGAGCAGCCGAAAGATGAACACACCTTATTCTACCAGGGACAAGTCCAATAAAACAATGCACGACGTAAATAGGGGGGAAAAATGATATAAATGGGAAAACTTTCTTCAAGACTAATTCCACCACACAAGTACTTTTTCCTGCACTATGCTGGCACTTCAAGATATATGTGGAACCAGGTTAAATGATTTGTTCATGGATATATATTTTATATACAATGTCGATGCTCGTATAAGAGCTAACATACACCAAGGAGAGCAGGAGACGAGAGGGGTGGGAGAGGGAAGCACAGAACAATGGGGAACAGAGACATTAGCAGATTTGTGGAAGGGAGAGAGGATGGGGCAGGGAACATGGGGTATACATGATGGACACCACAGGGACTTTCAGGAAGGAAAGCAGAGAATTTGGGGGTTTGAGGTGGATTAACGAGGGTAGAAAAGATTGTGGTTTTGGATGGTGGTGAACAGGTGTTTTGAAGACCTTGAGGGAAGAGTGTGGGAGTTTGTTCGAAATGCAGGAAAAAAAAAAAAACAGGAATGGAAGAATGAAGGTAAACAGTGATTCTTGATTTTGGTTGTTTTACCAGAAGGGGTTGCTGGCAGACCTTGAATGCCCTGCGGAAATATGGGGGGGGGGGTACAAATCGCAGACAGAGCAGGGGAGGCGAGGCTGGAGAGGAGACCGTAGAAGCCAGAAAGACCACCGACTTGCCTGCGGTGAGAGGCCCAAAGACTCAGCCTCATCACGGGAGATACCAATGATCCTCAATGCCTCGTTTTCCACAGCGTGAAGTCGAGAAAGGTAAGAGGCGGGAGCACCAGCCCAGAGGGGAAAAGCAGTACTCCATTAGAGGCTGCGGATGAAAGCTTTGTGCATGGTCAGGAGCTCAGGTGCGCCAAAGAAGTACTTTGCACTGCGGAGGATGTCCAGTTGGCGACTGGCTTTGGAGGCCAGCTTGGAAATGTGGCTTTCCCATTAAGGATTGTGGCTGATAGTGAGACCCAAAAGCTTGAATGAAAGGACTTCAAGAAGATTGTTGAGAAAGTAGATTGGGGGTGGGGGGTTCTAGATGGTCCTTTCAGAGAGACATCGTGAGTGTGTGACATTTGTTAGGATTGAAAGACATGTTCCAAATGTTGGACCAGCTTGTGATTTTATCCAGATCTGCAGAGTGAAGAGGCTGCTGCTTGCCAACCTGAGGGATGACAGACGGTATGGCTTTGGGTAGAATCATCAGTAAAAAGATATGTTGGACTTGCATACATATCATCTCTGCTGATGATGACATGATATGTAGGACTTGCGTAATTGATCAATACTTCTCTTGACGAGGTGCGAGCGCATGTGAGCACAAACCCGTTGAAGGACCGATTGTTTTCTTCAGATTCCTTTAAGTGGTACGCAAAGAAACAAGTAAACATTTCCAAGTCTTCATCATTGTATCAAGCCTGGTGTTGGCTTAACATCTTAGGGTCTTGAGTTCAAGCCCCTGTCAGCCATTAAAATAACACCAAGTGGGTTGACTCAGGCCATCATCCTTCTGAGGTCAACAAAATGAGTACCAGCTGACTGGTAACAGGGAGCATTATATCAGTGGCACAGCTGTACCGCAAGAAAATGATGCAGCAAAGCAGCGATAGGCTGCATACGAATAAATAAATAAATTGTATCCACAAGTTTTTATTTGCAAGAAATGTATCAGGAAGATAAAGCTAAACCAAAAAAAAAAAAATAATCATTCACAGAGCACAGATTTAGTTCACAAGCGTGTGAGGCAGTCGGGCAACATTCGCCAAAACGAATCGCCAATACCAAGGTTCAGCTCGTGCACCATTGGCAATCAATCATGATCCTGGTCCAGATCAAAAAGGAAAAATCTGTTGTTGATATACAACCAGCTAATATGTTGGGGGAGAAAAAAAAAGGTTAGATGTTGTAGAACCAAGTCATCATGCTGCACTGTTAAGCCCTTGGACAGACATCAGAACTTCAGCACAGTCCGAATGCTGTGGAGGAGGGGAAAAACAAAGTCCGTCAACGATAGTGAAAAAGTACAACAAAATTATAACAAAGCAATTCAAATGATGTCAAGTATTTAACCACACAAATTGAAAAATTCGATCAGACTCGATTGCCACATCCAAAATGACTGCTTCCTTTTTGACGCAGCACCAGTCGAGAGGTTTGCGGTCAGACAGACACTATCATTGCGATCTCGATCAGCAAAAATGAAAGATCACGAGATATTCAACCGCATCAACTTGTCTGGGAGAGTTTAATAGAGCATGTTGTTCACTGCAAATATTACCTTCTTCTTCGTCTTCTTCTTCTAAGGGACATTATATTAACCCACCCTTTGTTGTGGGGTCAGCCAGGGAAAGATTGGCCCGAGTCTTCTTGAACCGGCTGGCCAGGCCTGACGAGTTGGTCAGGCAGGAATTTGGAATTTGGCCAGGGTGCCGGCGATAGCTTGTCCACTCTTCTTGAAGGACACCACGAGATATTTAACGTCCATCAACGAATGTGGCAGACGGGACGCCAAATTTAACGTCCATCCGAGGGATCTCACACACTCACATTGATGACTCACCCTGCCTGTGAAACACTGGGCTGACAGTTTATAGCTGGGTCGGGAATCAAACCCAGGCAAGACAGCTGAGAGGCGAGTGTGCGTACCTCGAGGCCATCCTGGCAGCCTACTAGAAATACGACTTTACCGTGACAAATTACCGAGTCATCGAAAAGTATGCTACACCGAGAAGCTAATAACAAAATACCCTTTTTGGCTCGGATGTTCTGGAGTTCGCTCAAGTTGTACCTTATTTTATAGAAGAAACTATTCTCTTCCCTGATCCAAACTACTCAATGTGCAGAATGGCACTCGCATTCAGGAGTAAGACAAATTATTCATTCTACTTGAAGTGATAATTTTTACCAACTTTGCATTGCACTCTTGGAACTGGTCATTTCCTACCTGAAATCAACGAACGACCTCGTTTCCCTCCCACCTCCATCAGCGTCATATTTATATTTTAACTGATAAGAAAGCAGAATTGAATCGATTACCAAAAATAAGGAAATGAGGAGCAACCAATTGGAGCAGCTCACCGATCACCCAACCGCTCCACATGACAAATAGACCAATTAACAGCCCATCAGGTAACATGAGGCAAGTTAAAGATGAAGAACTGTTGCTGTTCAAAGACCCTTTAATAAACTCCTTTTGACATTTCCATCCTTTCAACCCTAACTACTTTTGGATCACACTCTTTAGACCCTTCAAGACCCTTTCAACCCCTATTACTCTTTATATCTTAACTACTATTGGAACATACCCTTGAGACCCCTTTAAACCAAAGACCATTTACACCCCTTTCGAGTCTAAAAGGCTCCAAGTGTTCTTTCACTGGATAAAAACTAATGGAACATTTTTTTTTTTTAAATCAATTCAGGGCTCACTCATCTTACATCGTTTTACCTGCACGAATACAATCATGTTATCAGGCCTTTCAGTCCTCACGGGCCTCTAATTTTCCGTAAAATGAAACTGAAAAATCAACTTTATCACCTAATGCACTCCAAGAAAGCCACCTCCCAACGGGAGACAAGCTTCTGTCCCACTTGGGACTATTAATTGTATTTTGCAGCCAAATGAATGTACCAAGGCGTGTTCTGAGAAGAAAAAAAAAAAACGTTTCGAGATTTGAATCGATCACGTGGGGCTTACTGATAAAAGCATAATGTCAAAATGGATGGCAGTTTAAAGATGGTTCACAGTTTTTAATCAAAAAAAATACAAACTTGTGTTCATTGTACGAGACACGTTTTTACCTCTTCCCAGCGTGCATGAGGTCAAATGCTTCGTTAATGCTGTCGAAGGGCAAGGAGTGGGACACAAACTCGTCCACCTTCATCTTCCCAGCCATGTAGTCATCCACAAGTTTGGGAACACTCTCAACGCTCTTCCAACCTGCACAGCAATACAAACCACACTTTCTGTAATGAGAACTCTGAGGCCAGGAGCGAAATGAGCAGGTTTTTTTTGGTATACATTAGCCAGGCCAGAATAGAAAGGGGAACACCAAAAGCAGGGTAGAAGTGAGAGTAAGATCAAGGGGAGGAGGACAATCACACATGGGGGGGGGTGAACAAGTTGCACATAAGCTGAATCAAGCACAGCAAGAAGAGGAAATGGAAAGTAGCGATGAAAAAGAGAAGGAACAAACCATCCGACAACTAACAAACAAAAAGAGGTGAGTAGTGGGAGGGGGGGGATTACGACAACAACCTGAAAAAAACAACAAAGGAGTAATTGGCGATCATTTGGGGGAGAAGAGATCATGAATATGGTTGGGGGATGACCTGAAGTAGTGATCTCTGGTTCACCAAGGGTGGGAGGTTGGAGCATTACCAAAGAAGCGGTGAACACCCAAGGGTATAACAAAACCATTGGAGAACACGGTTTATGTGCTGAGCTTATTCATTCGGCTTGAATTCTTGTATTTTTCCAACTTCATTTGCACGACGTGAAACTCCTTCCCTTCGGACATCAAGACTTTGTTGAGTTCGGGTCCCTCCTCACACTTCTTTGTTTGGTTTACTCTCGACCCCTGACAGCATTTATTAACCCTTTGAACCCTGAGCTCCTTGGACTTTCGGCCGCTCGGGTATATGGAGGTTTGAATAGCGGCTGGTAAAACGGCCACCAGGGGTCAAAACCAGATTTTCACAACACCCCACACCCCCCCCCCCAACCTCCTTACTTCATCTCGTTCACAAATGTCTCCGAATCTCTGCAGAATATGCTATGCTTCTTTTCTTCTTCTGTCACGTTGCGCAGCAAAAGCGGATTCAATCCAGCCATTTACAACTGCATCAAGTCTGGAATAATGGCAACGATCACAGAACTTCCTATAATATGGATCTCCCAAAATTCTTCCCTCCAGATCTTCACCGAAATCGAATTAATTTGTCCTGATCAAACACCCAACCTCTCCACCAAAGTTTGTCTGAATCCATCCATAACGTTTTGAGATATCGTGCTATATAATCGTTTTTGGCCCCCATCTCTCTCAATGGTGAATAATTATCGCTTTAAAATTCCAGCATCCGGATCTGGATCTTCACCAAATTCTCATCATTTCGTCCTTGTCACACACCCAACCTGTCCACCAAATTCCGTCCGAATCGGTCAATAACTTTTTAAGATATCACGCTCAAACACAGAAAGACAGACAAACAGGGGTGAAAACAACCTCAACCCACCTTCAGTGGTGGAAGTAATCAAGTGTTCTTGGTTATCAGGGCGATTCTAACCATTCATTCATGATTCCATTAAAAAAACTATCATGTCTTCACGGTAATATCGTTCGTTTGAATTAAAGGATTAAAGGAGTGGAAAATTTATAATCTAAATTTGAAATGCTTTGCATTCAAATACAGAGGACGAAGGGGAAGGGGGGGGGGAAGAGAAAAATAATTGGGTACAGCCATTCACCGTACGGGTGTTGTGAGTGGAGAGAGACGGGAGGGGGTGGGGGTGGGTGTCCCATTCAGCATCAATTATTTGGTCATTCGATTATATGCAACAGGTCATCACCGCTCAAATAATTGTAAAAAGATGGCCAACGTCGCCTAATGCATGCCTCTTACATGGAAGGCGCATGTTTATCGAAGCCTATGTGAACTTGTTCATTGCCTTACAAAGTCCTTGCAATTCATACGTGAAAAATAAATATCTTGGAGCATCACGGCAAACTTACCTCCAAAAGCTGATCCTTTCCAAGTGCGACCAGTGACCAGTTGGAAGGGTCGTGTAGATATCTCCTGACCTCCTCCAGCAACTCCGAGGATTACGCTCACACCCCAGCCTTTATGACAGCTCTCCAGGGCTGCCCGCTGTATGGACAAAAATAGGTGAAGAAAGCAAGGCTTGGGAGTTGGGAGCTGAGTGGGATGCAAATTAATCGAGCGACCAGATGAATATTACAAGGGGCGTTGAAAAAGAAAAGTTTGACAAAGGTAATGTACTCACACGCGTCCAAATCACCAACTCATTCACCTTCTGTCCTTTTTCTCCCTGCTACCACACTCCATTCTCATCTCCTTCACAAATCTAGTCTCTACCGAAGGTGATCTGCAGCTGCACCTTAAAGAGGAGCTCGTGCAACTCTTTAAATAGTATCTCTACTTGCCATATCCGATGAAAGGCTACATAAAGCTAGAGTTATAATGATTTGCAAATTTGGATTTTTATAGAATCTCCAATTTATAAATGAGGCGAGAAACATGCAATCCTTGCATAACCACGGATGAATTATGATATTATGCGATGCATTCCCCGTTCTTCTACATGCCACTTGAAGATGTAAAAAGCCAAAAAAAAAACCCCCTCCAGTTACCATAAATAATAAATAAAAAAGAATGACGGTATTGCAGAAGAAGCCATGTCCGCTACATGCACACACAATCAGCTTCACGAGAATGCCCACCATGACTGCCACATTGCCGACACACTCAAACGTGTAGTCCAAGCCTCCATCGGTCATCTCGACGAGTACTTGCGCAATGGGCTTATCATCGGCATCGGGGACGACACAATCCGTGGCACCAAACACGCGTGCTTTTTCAAACTTGGCTGGGTTTCGGTCAATGGCAATTATTCTCGACGCGCCGGCAACACGGCAGCCCATGATGGCAGCCAGGCCAACAGCTCCAAGGCCGAATACAGCACAAGATGAGCCCGGTTCCACCTAGGCAACACCAAACATCATGAACGTTAATTCGTGATATTCATCGTTTGTGATTACATCACAAGTATTTTTGTCCAAAATACTTTCCAATTTGTTTGTTACAATTCTATAATTCCCTCCCACATTGCTGAACTGCTTGATAAATCCATATGTTTCACATGTACTACAAAATACAACATCCCCAAGCACCTTTGCAGTGTTGAGCGGAGCACCAAAGCCAGTGGACACACCACAGCCCAGCAGGCAGACACGATCAGGCGGTGCCTCCGGAGCTACACGGCACAGCGATATGTCAGAGACGACTGCATATTCTGAGAAGGTGCTGGTTCCCATGAAATGGTACAAAGATTTTCCTCGGCATGTGAGTCGTGATGTGCCATCAGGCATCACACCCTTCCCCTGTGTCACCCTGCAGATCATAAATTTGCCGCGCGAGTAAACCGGATGGCATGCTTGGCCAAAATCCTATTTAATTAATTACTTTTTACACTTCCTCTTTGAATTGTGATTGGATTAGTTCAACAAGATGGCCCTGTGCCTCTGACTGCACAATACTTTGCTGTGGAAGAACCAATTTGAGGCAAAAATCAAGCTTTGTATTTTTACAGAAAAGTAAAACCTCAAGGTTGATATCATTACACCAACTATATGCTCAGCATTTTGATGTTTTGCACAGGTGTACACTGTACAGGTGAGATCTTGGCTAGAGATAGAGTGCACACCATGATGTTTTTAAGCCAGAACACTCATTGGTTCTTTTAAAAAGCTCTCTGGATGACTTGCATGTAAAAATGACAACAACAAAAAAACCCCCACTGCTTTTTATTGCTGTCGGCAACAGCAAACTACTCCAAAATGGCCATCAAGATCCCATGAAGAAAGCTGCAATTGCTCAAGTTAAATATGCCACTTTACATTTGCAAGATGGGCAATTTCTGGGACACACATCAACATCTAAACCACTAAACCAGGGCAACTAAGGAGTCTCCCCCAGCAGGTTTCCTGGTGAGGAGGGTGTTTGGATATGGACACCCAGCAGGATTAAAAACAAAACCTGTCAAAGGGCGGAGGAGCTCCTTGTGAGCCAACGGCCATCCATATCTAGTGCCCAACTGTGTCTGTGGGCATCCTCCTGCAGTTGGGTTACTTTTTTTTGAGGAGGTTGGTGACAGGATTTGCACTCCGGCCACCGTAAAACCCTTCACTCCGCAAAACAAGAAAAACGCAAAGAAATCTGAAAACCCACTCCGTGAGAGTACCTCCTGTGCAACAGCCCTTCGCAGGGCAGCTCAGTGGAAAATGGGTTTGGGGCAAAGCCTTCGGGACCCTCACTCTGATGATGGGAGGAAAACCACGGGGTAACCTTCCTGAGTGGGTGCCTGGAATGTCCTTTCCTAAAGAGAAGATGATCACATGCCTCTTGTCACCTGACCTCAAGCATTTGAACATCGGTACTGCAGCACTCTCTGAGGTTCGGAAACCGGATTAGTGGCGAGGGTGGTTAAACCTACTATTGCTCTGGTTGCTCTGATGGTTACTTTGCCCAAGGAGTTGCTGTAGCTGTGTCTATTAAGCTGACTCCAATGATAATTGAGGTAACACCGTTCAACAAGCGTATTACGAGACGAAGGATTCATCACTCCTTGGGTATTATTTCCCTGGTCTCCGTATGTACTCCGACTGAGGCGAGTGATCTCACAGTGAAGGACGCATTCTATGTCAGGCTCGAGTCTGTGGTTGATCAGTGCCCCAGGCGAGAGACTCTTTTAGTCTTGGGGGATTTCAATGCATCGACTGGAACTGAAAGAGATGGTTATGAGACATGTGTTGGTTCCCATGTGTCTAGAACTGTGGACCAGAATAGCAGTAAGTTCCTTGACTTTGCAAGAATCCATGGACCTCGGGCGGCTGGTTCATGGATTCAGCGTCCACAGGCTCATAACTGGACTTGGTATTCCAATGCTGGTGGTGTGGCAAAGGAGATTGACCATGTGTTCGTTGATGGTTGATGGAGGATGACCCAGAACTGCAGGGTCTACCGGAGTGCTCAGTTCCTCAAACCGACCACAGGCTTGTGGAAGGAACTCTGAAGTTGCAGCTTGAGTCCGGGAGAATGGTTCCATCTCAGCCGAGGCTGGATGTTAGCAAGCTCGATGATGAGAAGGTAGTTGTGTACTTGCAAACAGGCTGAGTGGGGATTTGGGGGGGGGAGAAAATCGAGCTAATTCCACAGAACGCATCTTGACTCATAAAGCCATTAGGCACGAGGGAAGGGCTATCTGGAACAAATAATAATGAAATAACCATCTCGGGAACCGCTATATGTTGTGTGCCATAACCTCCCGGGTCACAGTTCTTAGAACTGTCACAATATAATTGAACGCAGTCCAGTACAATGTCACGGATAATAAAAACAACCACAATGCTTGATCTTCGGAAAATGCCTTGTGGAAGTTCTTCCAAGAGTCCGTCACTATATGAAAGAAAAAATAAAATGTGTACATCACGTCACTCCAATGAAATGAGTTTGTTTACGAAAAACGAGTCAAACATCAACGAGGATAAAATGTCAGTTAATAAGTCAGCACATCTGATGGGAATTACACAGCAATACTCGCCTCACTGCCTTATGGACAGTATACGCCAGAAACATGCAAACTGTTGCGACGCGAGAGCACACGCATGGCTGGGCTTTTATATTGGACAATTATACTTGCCAGAAGGGAATGGTGAAAAAGTGGAAAGAAACGTATGGACATGTTCATCTTGTAGTTGCAACACCATGTGATCAAATTAAACCTGTTTACTATCGGCCTGGTGTCAGTAGGTGAGTAGGACAGGTAAGGGGGGGGGGCGGAGGTGGGGTATTAGATTATTCACTTGATTGGATGGATTACGAGATGAAAAAAAGAGTCCCGTATAGGATTAACTACCTTAACATACATTTATTTAATCATACCAGAAGAACACTCGGTAAAGTGCATCCCTTCACCTGGATCCGGATTCGGATAGTCACCAAAATCGAATCTATTCATCCTTGTCACACACCCAACCTGTCTACCAAGTTGCGTCTGAATCTTTTCATAATGTTTTGAGATATCACGCTGTATATCGTTTTTGGCCATCTCTCTCTATGGTGAAGAATCACACAAAACATTCTTGCATCCAGATCTTTACCAAAATTTAATTCGTTCATCCTTGTCACACACCCAATCTGCCCACAACTTTTTGAGATTATCCTGCATTCAAACAGACAAACAAACAAGCAAATGTGAAGACATAACCTTCTACTTTTGGTGACACATGTAATAACTGCCATTGGAGTATCATTACCAGTCTCATTTATTAAAATGTTTCATTTGAATTCTACCATTTGTAATTGCCCGACAAAATGATTCTTCAAACATACACTTGTTTAATCCTACAACTGCCATGGCACACAAGTCAACAACCGGCCCAGACACCTGGAACTTGAAACCACTTAACACACAAATCTCGTGAACAAATACCACATTTCGGTTGAGATTCAAGAAAGTTATTTTGAGAAGGTGCTCGTGATTTTTGAAGTGTTAACTGAACTAAAATGATCTCGCATTCCTTTTGGTCACCGAGATGTATAATGCTGTCGACTCGTCTCGTACGATGTACTCCGATTTTTACTTCTGCAGTCCAATGTTCTTTCGTAATTAAATGACATTCCGTGCATACGTTATTCAACGTTTCAACATATGGTACATACTTTAGTACAATGTGTGAACATTTAGTTTTCACCATACTTAAAGGATTGTTCACAATCGCTACCCCTCTCTTTTCTCTCTCCCTCTATCCCCTCGACCCTCCCCTTCCACTTTCCTCATGGAACGGTATATTGTGTGGAGATAAAATATCAATTCCATCAGTCAATATGAGCACATCACTCATCATGCTGGGATCTCAGGTTATAATCCGATAGACTATGTTTAATTGTCAGTCAAGTCAGTCTTTTGGGACTGTCACTGGTAACATGCAACCCATTGCTACCTACTGCATGGTCGGGTTGTCAGCGACTAAACAGACACCCCATATTGGCTTTGCTAGTGGGGAGGGTGAGTGTGACACTCTGCCAGGACTAAAAATAACACCTGATAAAGGGCGGATGAGCTCCCTTCGGGAGCCAACGGCACAAAGTACAGAGATGGTGTCTCCTTAAAAACACACACAATGGCGGTAAGAAAATTTATTTCTCTGCCTGGCCGAGTTACCCCCCTCCTGTACAGTGGGCCTGTGAACCAGTTTTTCTCTCCTCTTTTCCTCTGTAGCCCTTCACATTTAGTGGCTCTCAGCCTTGGTTAGGGCAAATTTCAAGAAGAAAAAAAAATTCCTTGTCCTACATGAGGTGTGTGCAAGCTCTTCCATGAGCCTCATATACCAGCGCAAAGTAAAGGTTGAGGACGAGAAATAAAACGACACTATTGTATAATAATAATAATAATAATAATAATCTGATAGAAGTTTTCCCTTACCGAATCTTCCTGCAAGTGTCTGTCTGTTGTGTCCCTCCACCCAACTGCTGGTACGTTTCCTCCTTTTCCTGCAGTTTTGTTTTGTGTTCTAGCTCTTCCACAAGCCTCAACTCTATGAAAGTCGTTACCAAACAATGACACCAGAAAGACAGCGCAACGAAGTGCATCAAGACCACAGCCAAGCGTAACATTTCCAACCTGATCTGTTGGCAAAGATTTGTCTTGGGGTTGAGGCAGAACTTGCATTCACCACATTGGGGGATGTACAATGGGATTACGGCATCTCCTGCAAACAAAATAAAAATGTTGTTGAACATGGCAATGATGGAAAAGTGCAAGAAGAAAATCAATCAATCAATAAAAAATAAAAATAAAATGCAGGTATACATGCACATGCACGCACGCACGCACGCACCATGCCAAATGATTTTGGAATGGGCGAGGCTAAAACGAATCGGCTTATAACTGCATTTTCCGATAAAGAAAGCTGCCTTTCTTTTCTGCAAGACGTGAACAGCAATCAAGCTCAACGTCATTTGTAACCATGACCATATATGCGTTACACAACAATAAATGAAAACCTGGATCACTGTTAAAACCAGAACAAAGACACAGTCATTGATGAAATCCTGAGATTACTTATCGATGCCCCTTGGGCATAACTGCAATTAACCATTATCACACCGATGTACAACCAGCAGAGCCTCCATTGTATTGCAATTGCAAGAATCTTGGGACATGCACGTGCGTGTAATGCATGGGCATGCAAAAACAAATAAACAAACGAGCAAGCTAAATAAAACGAGAATCACCCAACAAATCCTTGGCTACCAGTATAGTTAGAAATGCCATACTTCTAAAATTTACAGGAAACAAAATGCTGAATATGGTTACATTAATACAATTGCACTAACAAAAGGAAATTGCAGAATTAGAACGCCCCCCTCTCTGCCCCCCACCAACCTGTCTCACAAAAAAGGTATCTCTCTCGAAAGGAATCCTAAATGCCCTGCATCAACATGTTTACATGCACATAATGCACAAAACTAGACATAGAAGGCAAAAACCACACATGCTGTGAGATGAAATCCTCACCAATTTGAATAAAGTGTGACCATTGATAGTACTGGAACATCTGAAACCAACTATTCTGGAATCTGTGTGACTGCATGACAAACATATTACTTATATTATGCTTATTTCAACTCTTAATTTCCAGGTTAGTTGTTGCATTGATTTTGGGTTTATGATAAGAGGACAAAAAAACGAGGTCACAAATACACATGAAGCATTATTAGATACAGGATGTGTTAACGCACTTCTGCCTAAAAGCCCCCAATAAAACAAACAAACAAACAAACAAAAATAGGACCGTACGTCCTGAAGCTCACCTGGATCAGGAGCAACAGTCGCTCAAACCTCTCCCAGACCCCCTTAGACACTGATTTTTATTATTATTTTGTTTTAATGCCATGAACAAACTTTGGTACATCATGGTTCATGAAGGTTGTGTTCAAGTTTCATCAAAATAGTGTGTGTGCTTTTGGAGAGAACAAAACCGGACTAAAGTCCAGGTGAGAAATAAATAAATAATAAAAAAGTATGAAAACAGTAAAATATTTACAGCATGACATTTTATCAAAAAATAATTTATAGCAGCCTTACTTTACAACCCACAACTACCATCAAAAGGAAACCTCTTCAGTATCATCTGTCACATAAGAAATATCGATGAGACGATGCAGGACACGATTTAAACATGTACGACAGCCAAGTCAAACCGAATGAACGAACATGTTAGAGTTTCATAAATAATTACACCTCGACATCTTATATCACAATCACTTTTTACATCCAGAAAAGGTGAAATTCTCACTTGCACATCAAAATAACTTGCAATTATGTGAGTGCTCAAGTGAATGAGGCAGTTCCGTGTCAGGCTTCCTTTCATATAGACACCTTCACAAACTGAAATCAATGTTTCTCATAATAAAACTCGAGGGGGAGCACTCGGTAGAGTGCAAAACCTCCGCCGTCAATACTGCTGGGTCACTTAAGTGAACCTGATATCCTATTCATTGTAGGTCAAAACGGATCAGACTGTACTGAACCATGATTGAATAAACTAAACTAGATCGACGCGCATGTAGAAATGCCCAAAAAAAAAAATTGAAATTTTTTTGAAAAAAAAATTGCAAAATTTCGAATTTTTTTTTTCCTCCAACAATTTTTTTTTTGGTTGGAAATTACTTGAAACATATGGAAATGCAAAAACAAAAATTCAAATATTTTTTTCAAAATGGATGCCATAGCAGCCATATTGGACTTTGGACCAAGTCCAAAATCTAATGGCATGATCCTTGGACCATACCTAATCCCCCCACCAAGTTTCGTCGAAATCCGTCCAGGAGTTTTTCCGTAATACTGTTCACAAACAAACAAACAAACAAATAAAATGGCCCATAGGGCCAGGACTTGACGAAATTCATGTGATTATGACTACCATGAAAAACCGTAGATAGCACTTACCATGTTAAATTAAAATACCTATCACCTCCGTAATCCATAATGGATGTGACCAATTTTTAATCCAGTCAAAGATACTCCCCTCCTACGTCTGTGTTTCAAATTTGAAAGGAATCCGTTAAGATTTGGCAGAGACATGAATTTATGAAAATCGGCCCATGCTAAAAGATACGGATTTTCGCGATTTTCAGGAATTTTTCCTGACCTTGACATGCCAAAAGTTATAGGGTTCTATTCTGGTGGCCAATAAGTCCATTGGTGAAGTTCCATGACATTCTGACTCGAAATGCGACCTGTAGAGCGAGACGTACACACAAACAAACAAACAAAACAAACCAACATACTTGACAAAATCTACGATTTCGTCACGTAATCATAGACTGGTACTTACGAAATCGTCAACATGACCTCTGACCTTGTCTAATAAAAGCTGTCTCTGGAGAAGGTAGCGACGCAAGCCAGAAGTTTCTACGATGATTCTGTACCAAACCATCAAAAATTGAATGTTTGACCTCACTGTGACCTTGACCTTTGACCGATTTTGACCAAAATCTAATCAGCGCTAGCCAACACCCTTCTGAATCACGTGGTGTAATTTGACATTGGTAGATTCTTCCGTTCTCGAGTTATAATTTTTTTGATGTTTGACCTCACTGTGACCTTGACATGCCAAAAGTTATAGGGTTCTATTGTGGTGGTCAATAAGTCCATTGGTGAAGTTCCATGACATTCCGACTCGAAATGCAACCTGTAGAGCGAGACGTACACACAAACTCACAAACTGAACCGACCAACATACTTGACAAAATCGTAGATTTCGTAAAGTAACAAACAGACAGGGGTGAAAACAGTAACCTCCGTCCATTTTCGATGGCGGAGGCTAAACATCGGGATAAACATCACGACCTTCATTACCTCCACTATGAAAGGTGGGCAGAGGTTTCATTTTCACCCCTGTCTGTCTGTGAAGAGGATCTCAAAAAGTTGTGCACGGAATCAGACAAAATTTGGTGGAGATGTTGGGTGTGTGACAAGGACAAAATGATTACATTTTGGTGGGATACAAAATGTAAACTGTTTAGCCTTGTGGAGATATACGTTCTATCGACTGCCATTCTAGTTTATCTTTTTCCCTTGAGCAATGCATGCCTCAATAGTTGGTATTATTTTGTTTTGACAACACCATGACGCCTGGGAAGTCTAATAAAACCAAATCCCCCCCGACCCCTCCCTTGCCCCCCCCCATTCCTCCCATTCTTTATACAAGATATTGGCTCGTGGAAGAGTGAGGTGTCAGACGACATGCGCCGACAGTCGGGAAACGAGTGCACACAAGTAAGGGAATGAACAAACAGGACAAGAGAAATGAGAGGGGAGGAATCGCAGTAACCTGCAAGGAGGTTAGGTTTGGTAGAGTTAAATGAGGGTAGAAAAGTTGTTCTTTCAACTCAAGATGAATGGACTCTGACATGACAGAAAGTTTTCCAATCTAACCCAAACCATAACCCCTTGGGGGAGAAAGAGGAGGAAGTGCCAGGTTCGAACATCTCATTGGAGGGAAGCCGGCCCTTCAGCATGGTCACCTCAAGACATCAGTCACCAAGGTGGCTCTCCATCGGCACACGCTTACTGGGGGCTACAGTGCCCAACGGTGGAGAAACAGCGGCATCCGATTGGGCGAGATGCCGGTATGCATGAATGTGGTGTCATTGGTTGGCACCAAGATCGACTCCTTGGGGGCAAGGGCCAATAAGAGCGAGAGTCAGTCATTGGAGGAAGAAGAGTGCTTGGACCTCTTGTGCGTTGGAGCTCTTAGTTACAGGCAGTGTTGGCGAGTTGTGCAGGAGTCTCTGCTGCTGGACCGTTTTACCGCACGAGCTGCCTGTCTGCCATCCAATTGGGAACTTTTCACCGTCGGTCCTCAAAAATCTCACCCAGTTCTGCGTGATTGTTTGTTGTGTATTTGGAATTAATTTCTCTGCCCATTTATCAAGTTTTGTGATTATTTATCGCATCTGTCTTCATTCGGAATTCTGTATTCGTTTTGTCTAATGCTCATCAAAAGTTCTAGATTTCTTAAATATGACTGCATTCAAGGACGGACAGGATGGCCTGGAGGTATGCACACTCACCTCAAAGCTGTCTTGCTGGGTTCGATTCTCGACACAGCTATAAACTGTTAGCCCGGTTTTTCACAGCCAGGGTGATTCATCAGTGTGCATGCCATCTATTGGATGGACATTAAATGGTCTGCCAGCATTCGTTGGTGTCCTTAGCAAAGAGTAGGTGAGCCATCTCGAGCACGATGGCCAAATTCAAAGTTCCTGCTCTAACTTATCGAACGTTAGGTCTGGCTAGCCGGTTCGTGAAGACTCGGGCCAATCTTCCCCCGGCCGACCCCATAAGAAAAGGTGGGCTAATAATGGCAGTTCAAATGAGGAGGTCTGATTGCATTCAGTTCATGCCATCTTTCCCACGTGCCTACAATTCAGATTACAATAACTAAATTCTCCAGAAGCCTTCAGTAATTTGAATATTAATAACGGACAGGGTACAGGCCCATTTGTAATACGGGAACACGCTAAATCACCACTCGGGCACAATACCGGTCATCTTCGGAGGGAGTTATACCATGTTCAGTCTCCACATCAGCTCTGGTTGAGCAGTTGACGTGATGTTCATACAGGTGACCGTATAATTAAAACCACAATACCAATGATATATTTCAAAGCATAAACAGCACTGTCACAATGCAATATGCTCAGAAAAGCAAGCAAATGTTGTGAGGATGCTGTTATAACATTTGAAACATTTGACACAAGTCAAACATCCTCAGGAAACCAAATCAATACACAAATCTACTTTCCTGTTACCTGGCTTGAACTTGGTAACACCTTCACCGACACTTTCCACAATGCCTGCACCTTCATGGCCCAGAACAACTGGAAAACTTCCTTCGGGGTCGACACCACTCAATGTATATGCATCGGTGTGACACACAGCCGTTGCCAAAACCTGCAGCACATCATCACAATGAAACTGGTGAGGAAAAAAAAAAAACACAAACCAATTCACATGAAATTTAAAATCAACAAACCTTGCCAGCAGGAACCAAGATTTTTAAAAATACAAATTGATAAATAAATAAACAGCTTCAAGATAAAAGTGGGGATGGATTTCTTGCGAGTCTCATCCGAGAGAGGCGGTCCCTCCAGCATGGCACGTGCGTACACACTTAACGGCCCGTTTGATGGATATTTGCGATCACAAAAAATTTAGGGTAATGCTAAAACAAGTATGTTGAAAATGAGAAACAACTTTTTCATTTATTTATAAAAACCGGGCATTGCCCTGAATGAACCATGTTAAAGGAAGGCTTCATCCTGCAGTCGATTGAATATGCTGGTCAAGTGAAGTGGTCAAGTAAGCCTCAAAACATTGAAACACGAGGAAGCAAAGATTAAAAAAAAACAAAAGCCATCACAGGCACGCTGACCTTCAAAATGTTTTTGGTACAAAGTGTAGCAGCAAAAAGTAAAGAACCACCCTGTTATGAAACTTGGCAGCAACCGTACCTTCATGCGAACTTCATGTGCTTTCGGTGGCGCAACTTCAATCTCCTCAAGGCTCAGAGGCTTCTTCGCTTCCCAAGCCACAGCAGCCTTACAGTGGATCACCTGAGAGGCATCACAATCAGATTTGCACTTCAGCCGTCAACACAAATCAAAGCAAAAGGTATTTCGATCCCATCCGGCATCATGTTTTGAACCTCCTGGCAAATTATCGCCATGATATATATATATATATGTATATATGTATATATGTATATATGTGCATATATATATATATATATATATATATATATGTACTGTATATGTATATGTATATATATATATATATATATATATATATATATGTGTGCATATATATATATATATATATATATATATATGTGTATATATATGTATATATATATGTATGATGTCAGGTCAGGTTCGATCTGTGACCTGCTACACGTACCATGTAAACCTGTACTAACCTGTTCCATGGTCGGGTTGTCGGCGACTAAACCGTCTCCCCCACCAGGTTTTCTGGTGAGGAGGGTGTTTGGATATGGACACCCAGCAGGATTAAAAACAAAACCTGTCAAAGGGCGGAGGAGCTCCTTGTGAGCCAACGGCCATCCATATCTAGTGCCCAACTGTGTCTGCAGACGTCCTCCTGCAGTTGGGTTACTTCTTATTAGGAGGTTGGTGGCAGGATTTGCACTCCGGCCACCGTAAAACCCTTCATTCCGCAAAACGCAAAAACGCAAAAAAATCTGAAAACCCACTCCGTGGGAGTACCTCCTGTGCAGCTTCCCTTCGCAGGGCAGCTCAGCGGATGACGGGATTGGGGCAAAGCCTTCGGGACCCCCAATCTTTGATAGGAGGGAAACCACGGGGTAACATCCCTGGGTCAGATTGTGGGAGAGTGTGTCGGAGTGGTGCTGAGGTGTCGTCCACCAGACGGCGGTCTCCTTGGGTTAACCTGAGGCGGTCCCTCCGGGTGGGTGCCTGGAATGTCCTATCCCTAAGAGAGGATGATCACCTGTCTCTGTTATCATCTGAGCTCAAGCGTTTGGACATCGGGATTGCAGCTCTCTCTGAGGTTCGGAGACCGGATTGCGGCGAGATAATGTTGGGTGGTTACACCTACTATTGGTCTGGTCGCTCTGATGGTTACCGTACCCAAGGAGTTGCTGTGGCTGTGTCCAATAAGCTGACCCCAATGATAATTGAGGTAACACCGGTCAACGAGCGTATGACATTAAGGATTCGTCACTCCTTAGGTGTCATTTCCCTGGTCTCTGTTTATGCTCCGACTGAGGCGAGTGATCTCACCGTGAAGGACACATTCTACGCCACA
>NC_140970.1:73040448-73327948 GCF_056783735.1 Eptatretus burgeri
TCTCGTTTCTCCACATTCAAAACTGTAGGACAAGTATTGAAAATACCGTACACGGTTTTTCGGCCGCTGCATAGCAACGGGTGGTTGCTTCGCAATGAAACTCAAACGCGCACACTCCCAGCCCATATGGCACCTGTTCGCCAAGTTTCATCGAAATCGGTTTGCTGGTTTGTGCTGTGGAGCCTCGCGTTGCAGAGACAGAGACAGAGACAGAGACAGAGACAGAGACACACACACACACACACACACACACACACACACACACACACACACACACACACACACACACAACCCGACAATAAGGGTACTCTAGCGACCACCCAATATATACATATACAGTATATATATATATATATATATATATATATATATATATATATATATATATATATATACATATATATATATATATATATATATATATACATATATATATATATATATATATATACATATATATATATATATATACATATACATATATATACATATATATATATATATATATACATATATATATATATATACATATATATATATATATATATATATATACATATATATATATATATATATATATATATATATATATACATATATACATATACATATATACATATATATATATATATATACATATATACATATATATATACATATATACATATATATATACATATATATATATATACATATATACATATATATATACATATATATATACATATATACATATATATATATATATATATATATACATATATATATACATATATACATATATATACATATATACATATATATATACATATATATATACATATATACATATATATACATATATACATATATATATATACATATATACATATATATATACATATATACATATATATATACATATATACATATATATATATACATATATATATACATATATACATATATATATATATATATACATATATACATATATATATACATATATACATATATATATATATATATATATATATATATATATATATATACACACAGTATATATATATACACATACACACTCTCAAAATTTCATATTTGGTCATGTCTGGTGGAACTCTTTGTCATCTTTCAACTTTGCCTTAAGTGGGAAGCTTGGAGATTTGTGATGGCATGCCATAAACTTCACTCTAATTTTATCTATATATTCCACCATGTAACTTGAACACATATTTACAAAACACTGCACTCGGGATTCAGTTCATGCATAGCCGTACCACAATAAAGTGTTTATATGTTGGAGCTTCGATCTCAGCAAATTCAGCTGATCTTGTAAAAGATTGAATGCAACCTTTAACTTCCAGAATACATTTGTGAACAGGGGACTTGATACCCGCTTTGAATCCACACCATCCATTGGTTGGGGCCGCAAAGTCGACAGTCTTGTTTGCATTTAAAGTGAAAAATCACATGGTACTCATTGAAAAAGAGCAGGCCACTGTGTTGGCTTTGTACACGTTACTTAGCCAATGTCCCTGCCCTAGTATTAGTGGGGCAGATAACAACAATTTTTGAGAGGAATCGTGCAAATGATGATACAAGCATCAAATTTGGCACATTTGTTCTCCAGGGGACTCTAATCGAATCTGCCTGATTGGCCATTTGAAAATCCAAATTTTGAAAAATTTGACAAAAAAAAACTAAAAAAAAAAAACTTCAAAAAAACTCAAGATCACGAATCAATGTTGGATGCTGGCTGTGATTGGTGAATGTTTCAGAAACATCATCAAAGACGTGCCAAGTCTGCCATGCAGTTTTCTTCCCTTTACCGCGGAAGGCAGACACGACGTCACATCCAGTGAATGCATGGAAGTATGGGATCCCTCGAGCTTTCTCAGGCCCTATTGCAGAAACTACCTCATGGACTGGAATCCATCGCGCCTTGGCTCCTTGGCCAAAGGCAATCCACATGTTCTCAAGACCTAGTTCCTGTAAGGATGGCAGTACAGATATTGCTATGACTAGTACGTCTGTGTCATTAGCCTTAATGATAATGGAGTTGCTACCATCCGTCGTTGCATCCCTGGCGTGTACAAATATTCGAGTGTCAGCTTCTTCATGACAACATGGAGAACTTTCTTGTGTTGCTAATGGCATCTTCTCCTTTTGTGACAATGACTATGCTTCACACATCTTTTCCACAAGGAAGTGAAACAGCTCAGTCTTGTTGCTGTCATCTGGAAGAAAGCTTCTCCAGTTACTTGGGGGTCTTACTGGTTCCTGTCATTCTTCTTCTGATTCCTTGCCCCCTTTTCGACCTTTCCTCGGACTTCAGACTTGACTTCTTGTACACATCAAACACTACGTCCACCCTCTCGTACCTGGCACCATAGGATTCCACCTTTGGGATGATGTCTTCTTTTGCATAGTCATCAAATATCTTTGAAGTGAGTGGAGGTAGGGCATTGATAAGTGCTGAGCCATCAATGATGACTGTATCTCCCCTTGGTTCTCTATCTGGGATGTTCACTTGTGCTTCAAGAATTTCAGGCAGCTGTGACTTCAAATTTTTTTGAAGTTTTTTTTTTCTTTCAAATTTTTCAAAATTTGGATTTTCAAATGGCCAATCGGGCAGATTTGATCAGAAAGCCCTGCAGAACAGAAATGCCAAATTTGATGCTTGTAACATAATTTGCACGATTTTTCTACTATCTACTACACTATATAGAGTTGTAGAGACAAACGTTCATAAAATAAATAAATGAATAAAAATGATACAAAGAGGATGTCATGTGGATGTTGAGTTATAAATTAATTCCCCTCGCCAGAGGAGAGGGTATTGCATTTGGGTCCGTTTGTTACTTGCAAAAATCAAAAATTTTTCAAGTACTGTCGGACCCCGTTATTCGCGGATTCGCTGTTTGCGGACCCCCACAAAGTGTGCTCTGCTTCTGCATTTGTGCATTCGAGTTATTTTATTTATCATTATTATTGTTACACTTCAGGACTGGTCTCCGAAATCCACCTGGGAAATTGGAAATGAGCCAACATCACAGCATTACATAAAAAAGGTGAAAAAAACATATCCCCATCATTACAAGCCCAATTAGTTTACTGTACTTTTCAATAATCAGCAAGGTCATCGAATCTATCATCACAGTTGACATAAAATCATTCCTTTTCTCCAACAGCCTAATCTAAGATCATCAATTCAGATTCAGACCAGGTCACTCTACCTTGGACATGCTGCTTATACTCTCCCAACAATGAATGGAGGCTCTCAATATCAGACATGATATAAGGGCCGTCTTTCTGGACACATCTCGAGCTTTTAATAAAGTTTGGCATCCCACCTTGCTCTCCAAACTGTCTGCTTATGGAATCCAACAAGGTTCCCACTTATTTTGAGATGTGTTTTTTAAGGACTTTTAAGGGCTAAAATAACCCCTTTTTAAGGAGCACATCCTAGAAATTCCAGAGGCAAATTGAGGGTAAATAGAAATTCCAATAAAATATCATTTTTAGCTGCGTTTCGCGTAGCGAACGTGGCTCTGAGAGAGCTCGGCGTTGTTGTTCTTCTTCTGGTGAAGACAAAACCTTTCGGACTCGGCTCTTTTATATACAGGATCCGGATCTGCTTAAATACTAAACACCTGTACACATCCTCGCATTGAGGGTGCCTTTTGGGAGCATCTATCATGAACTTTTAAATATATTCGGACATTTGCTTTAAAGTTTCGAAAAGTTCATGTTACTATTTAAAGATTATTCCATTCAATGTATTGTAATTTCGTGAATACACAATGACGGGTCTCGCTATTGGCTTAATCAAGGCACGTGACGAAATATCGGAAGCTGTTGTTGTTTTGTTTTTTTCTTCTTCTTCTTCCTCTTCTTGTTCTTCTTCTGGTGAAGACAAAACCTTTAGGACACGGCTCTTGGACACATTTGTCCTTGTTTAGAATACTAGTGCGAGGAAAATGAAACACTTCACCAAATAACAGAAAAATCTGATTTTTATTGACTTTTGAACATTTTCCTGAAATTTAAGGACATTTAAGTACTTAAATTGTACAACTCAGAAATGTTGGACTTTTATGGGTTTTAAGGACGCGTACGAACCTAGTCCAAGGCCACCTCCACTCTGTAGACATTGTGTGGCTCCCAAGGGAATCCTTTCATCTCCTCTCCCTGTCATGGTTGGAGTACCCCAAAGCAGTTTTTTAGGCCCCATCTTATTCCTAATTTTGAGCAATGATCTGACCGACTCTCTGGAAAATCCTCTTTATCTCTTCGCTGATTCCTCCACTCTCTGCCGTGACATCTCTCATCCTTCTGACAGACAGCAGCCTCTTCCCTCTCGGACCCTAACAAAATCACAAACTGGTCAAACACAATTTCGCTGATGTATCCATATTGTCCACACTTTGCGGTCTCCCTTACCCCACCTCCTCTTCTCATCTCTTGTTTGTCCATCTCCATCTAGTTTTTCCCTCTGCCCTGCTGTTGGTGTTTCCCCTTTCTCCTGCTGTGCCCTTTATTATGTTGAGTCCCAATTTGTTCTGTGTAATAGATCTTCCACGAGCCTAAACCATGTAAATTAAAAAAACAAAAAAACAAACAAAAAAAACAATGCCCCGACATTTTTCAGAGAAGGATCCCCTGCTAATAGCAGGGTCCAACAGTATATTGGTTGGTCGCTTGCGTGTAAATATGTCTGCGTCTGTCAATTGCCTACAGGTCACATTTTAAAACCGATCTTCACGAAATGGTAGAGTTGGTCACAAGCAAGGAGCCTACTGATAGAGGTCAAAAGGTCAACATCTTTGTCAAATTTCTAAAATCATACATTTTCATCTGATCGAGTTGACATTTTAAGAGGATATGCTATCAAGTCATTTAATTTAACCAAATATTTTTTATGGTTAAATCTGTTTTTGGGGATTTCGCAACTTTTGTGTTCCGCACGACGTCCTCCTTTGTTTGTCCCTGCTTGTCTGCACAGTACGTGAGTATGTATATGAATTCCATTGGACACTTAAGAACCCCAAGACCCTTAAAACCCTTTACAAACCCAAGAGCCAATGGACCCAAAACACCCCAAGGCCCTTAAAGACCCCGTTACATCCTTTAGAACACCTAGACCACTAATATTCTTCAGATATTCTTCGACTCCTTTCTACCCTTTTAATACCCTGGAGACCCCTTTGATCTTTAGAATCTTTTGAGACATTTCAAGACCCTTTAGACCCTAAATTATACTTTTTAGACCCCTTCGACCTTTGACGACAGTCAAGACCATACGACCTTTACAACTTTTCAGACCCTTGAACTTTACACATTTACAACGAGACCATTTACATCTTTCATTTAGTACATCCTTCCATAAATTTGCCGCATAAACAAGGCGAGGGTCTGCAATCTCCGGTTGCTCTTTCTTCTTTGATATATAACGTTATGAAAGTGGTTTGTACAAAGGAGGAGAGCAAGGGTAGAGTAAGTTAACGGGATACGTCCACAAGGACTCTTGCAGTGTGTTTAATTTAATCGAGATGTGATAAAAGACCGAACATCGCACCGTCGCAGAGGTGAGGTCAAGGTGCAACAATTCAGAACGCAAAGTCCAACTCCAGGTTACAACAACAACAACAATCGCGTTGATCAGCACGACAAGCTTCACATTGCTCAAAACCAACGTCGATCAAACTCAGTAATCGGCTCCTGCAGCAATGAAACTCGGAAAGGACTCGTGGAATCACCTGTCCAGCCGTTTCCGACATCCTACCACAGACGCTGTCGACACGGCCGCGCAGCTCAACCACTCAAGGGGCCAAATGAAGGGAGCACTCTTGAACGCGCGCAATTTGTAGTTCGTCATGTTTTCTCGTATAATCTAATTTATAACACACCACTCGATGTTCTGTTTATCTTTTTAACGCAACTAACATGGTTTTGTTAAAAATTGAGTAAACCGTTAAGATCGTAAACCCCCCCTAATTACATGTCGCCCGCTACACCGCCACGATTATAATTGTCTGATTCGGATATACCGCGGTCTGTTACGGATCGTCGATGCTGCCGAAACAGTTTATTGGAAAGGATTATGCTGGACGGTTTGTTGTCATAATTGCCTCCGCACCGGTAATGACAGGAATTTGCTCAGGATGCCAGCGAGAGCTCGCCTCCTCTGCTCGAATGACACCGTGGGGGATCTTCATCCACCAACTGATGTCGCCAGACGGGACACCGATTAACATCCAGCCATTTTCTATGGCTGGGTCAGGATTCGAACCATGCTAGACAGCTTAGAGGACAGCGTACGTACCTCCACATCAGGGCCAAAGTAAGAACATCTTAACATCTGAAGAGTCCCTCCCACTCCAGGTGTAAACACAACACTCAACCTCCCTTATTTCACACCCCTCGTTTTCATCTGTGGAACTGTCTTCTGTACCAAGTTATTCCCCAACCTACAGGATTTCAAATATGCTGCCCACAGTTACCTCATGGTCTTTTCCATTTCCAATGCTGAGCTTTATGACATCTGTAGAAACCTTGTTCTCGCCCATTTTCGACAAATTCCTCTTTCGAGTGGAGTACCCAGTCTCCGGGCGATCTTGTTCAAAACATGCAACATGTTCTTCTGACACATACCTTTATTAGGGCGGTGTATAGGCAAAAAACAACAACAATAAGCCGGGTTACGTGCATGAAGCAAAAGCATACATACGGCTTATCTATCTATAACTAGTAAGTGCGTGTCCGTATGTGCAAAAAAGAAAAGAAAAAAAATAAATAAATAAAGAATTGTGACGTCAAGAGTGATGTCATGGCACCATGTCCTGTCATTGGTTTGGTAAATAAATGGCCATAACTTGGGAACCACTTGTCCGATTAATATCAAATCTTAAAAAGGCACATCCACAGGACCCCAGCAATATACCTAGCAAGTTTCAATTAGATCGGACCAGTGGTTGTCGAGAAACAGGACGGACGGACACACACACACACACACACAAAGACAAAGACACACAAACACAAACACAAACACAAACACAAACACAAACACAAACACAAACACAAACACACACACACACACACACACACACACGATGGCCACGGCCTGTATTAGCACATGTCTGCCTCATGCGGCCTGCTCGCGCTTGTCCGGTGGCGGGACTCGGACCCGCCGCCAACAATGCAGCACCAAGCACCAAGGACCAAGAACGGCGCCACGGTCACACGCGTGGGGCTCGTGCCCGCGGAGGAACTCGAGTCGAGTAGTCGGAGTCCCAGGGCGACAATCAGGGTCCCGGACAGGACCCAGCAAAACTCCAACGAACGCCCCACTCAGAGCTGCAACGAATGCCCCCAAAACCATCCAGAGCTCACTTTCCCCACTCAGAACCTTCTTCAGGTGAGAGGGATTTATTTCCTCACCACTCGACTCCTGATTGGACGGTCCCATCGCGCGATCCGCTGGCCGTCCCTCATTGGACACGCCCACGGTAGGCGGGGCAACTCCCACCTTTCTGGGGTGGAGTCGGATCTGAGGTGATGGAGGCTCTGCCCACACCTTCAGCCAAAAGCACATGGGCAATGGCGACCGGGTTGAGTGAGGGTGGTGTCTTTGTTGTTGTATAAAATCCTAACTAAAAAATAACTCGTAGCGCACACACGAAATTCCCATTAGACAGAAGGAAGGATTTTAACTATAAACACATACTTATCGAAATAACTGAACTACGGGGACTCTGGCTGTTTGTGTGTTAATGGCTTCCAAATCCGTAACACTATCTCTCAATGGTGAACAATCACGTAAAGAATTCTCGGATCCGGATCCGGATCTTCACCAAAATCAAATCATTTCATCAGTGTCACATAACCAAGCTCTCCACCAATCCGTCTCCACCAATTTAGTTCGAATCCGTCCACACCTTTTTGAGATATCCTCTTCACAAACAAGAAAAATATATCGTGCAGGGCACGATACTTGCATAATCCACCCCCCTCTCTAAAGGTTGCCATGGATACATCAAATTGTCCATTTCATTAAGATTAAAATTGACACAATCAAAGCTCAGGTCAATCGGATGAAAATTGATTATTTTTCAGATGAAGTTATTAGTTGACCTTTGACCTCAAAATGGTTGCTTTCCCAATTCAGCCATGGACTATGCAAATCCTGTTCAATTACCAAGTTAATAGGATGTAAATTGACAATTTTTCAGTTGAAAATTGATTTTAGATGTTTGCTCTTGAGTTCACCTTTGACCTTTTGATCCCAAAAACAGTTGGTTTCCTAATTCAGTAATGCACTATGTAATTGCTGTTTAATTTTCAAATCAATCGGATGAAAAATGATTTTAGAAATTTGACCTTTGACCTCAAAATTAATAGGCTTCTCAGTTGAGACAACTGTAGATGCAATTTCCCCGAAATTAGCATAATGGGTTTGAGGGTGATAAAAACAATAATAAAATGTTGATAATTAAAACTTGATATTAAAATAAATGTATTAAATCTGACACAGAAAATGTACTCAAATATGATACGATTCATGTGCTTGAACATGTATCCATTTTAATAATCATATCTTTCCTTTGTATTGAAAGATGTTGACCTGAATAAGTAAAGGTGTAATAAGCAGGCCGACCTTTCAAATAAGTTTAGTTCAGTTGCCTATTATTTAAAGGCTATCTTGCTTTCTCAGGGATTTTTTTTTAATAAAAAGCACCAACAAGTTGGAATGTGGGTCGAAGAAAATGTTTAGATGCATTCCTTAGCTCTAATCGCTTCAAGATAATATATTTTCCAAGCCTGGGAGAAGCAGACTGACTTTTAACCTTCATATGATAGAAATTAATCAAAATTCACAAAAGAGTTGAAGTTTGACGTCATTCTAGCATTCTGTGCATTTTTCTGTGCTGGGAGAGGATCAACACATCTGGATTTGAAATATATGCGACAATAATTCAACCAGGTCGAGCTGGGGCTGCACGAAGGCTGAAGCTAAGCTTCACCTGGGGAATGTCAAGACTTGACAAAGTTGGCGGCAGCAGATAAGCTCCAACCAAGGAATGTCAAGACTTGACAAACTGTGGCGCCAGCGTTTGGAAATAATAATAAAAAAATACTATGTCACACTAGATTCTATATAAAGGACTTAACTTTATCATGTTTTCCAGAGATCTGGAACAAGTCTGTATTCCGATCACTTCAATGCGCATATGTATATGTTTGTCTGTGTTTGTTTATGTTGTTTGTTAAATAAATGTTCAAATGTACAGGATGTCTTAGAAATTTCTTCTACACTACCGAGACCAATTGGTAAAGTTTCATGATGATCAGTTTAGAATTGTGACCTGTAGGTGATAAACAGACACAGACAGACAGAATAACAAAATCGACTGACCAACATACTATAAAAATCTTCGATTTTTCAAGAAACAGACAGAGGGGTAAAAACAAGCTCCGTCCTGCCACTTTCGGTGGGCGGAGGTAATTACGCTAGTTATATTGTTGTGGTGCCGGGTCTCGGTGGCGAACACGACCGCTAGGGGGAGCAGTAGAGTCGGCTCCACTGAACACCCGGAATTTAGGTCGTAACTTTCAGATAAATCCGAAAGGTCACGGGTCCCTTATCGGACCGAAGATCGCCAATAGGTCGACCAGGTGGGGTAGGGTCAATTGCCAATTTCAATATACCTAAGTATCCACGCAGTCTAGCTACCGGGGGAACTACACCCTCAGCCGACTCTGTCCGATCCGAGTCACAGGTAACGACTCGGATCCGGCGTAACCGAGCGGAATTACCAGAGCCACGCCAGACCAAATGAACAATTTACCCTCGCTATCTCTCAATACACAGCGTGCTAAGCCAATGAAAGAAACCCAGAAACGAGCTGGTACATTTAACAAAAGGGATATTTATTTATTACAGTAATCGGGGAGGGGAACACAGAGCAGAGCTATCACGAATAAAGAAAGTAATGTACAATGAGCAAAAGAAAGCACTTTCACAATTCCACTTGAAGACGGGCCCACACACAGACACGCACCCAAAGAAATGGACCCTGTAGGGTCTTTATTGAAGGTTTCCAGCTCGAGGAAAGGTGAGCTGGAGACCAGAGCTAGCTTGGACCTTCCCGCCTCGTGCGGCCCTTGACGATCCAGTTCGGTGGGACTTGAACCCGCAACTCGATGCCGCTGCAAGCACCGAGTACAGAGGGCAGCATCGGGCTCCAGCACGCTCCTCCGGCACGTGACGAGACAGCGAGCGTCAGCAGAGGAGACAGGCAAGCGATTCTCGTCCTGACAGACTCGCAGACAGGCGATCCTCTCGGGACAGGCTCAAGGGAAAAAAGAACAGACCTCCTCACGTACACCCGCTCTTCTCTTCCTGAATGGTTTTCGCGCGCAAATGCACTCGTCGCCTCTGTCATTGGCCAAAATGGGCAACAAGTCCATTGATTGGTCCGGGAGGCGTGTTGACATCACGCGGACTGCCCCTCACACAGTGGAGGAGTCCCATTGGTCGAAGGACGGCAACCTCGCTCTCATCACCCGATTGGCTGGGGTGTCGAGGGAAAATCGCCCTCTGTGCGTGACTGGACAAGGGGTGGAGTCAGAGCTGAGGCGATGAAAATCTCCGCCCACGTTCATGGTCGAACACACGTGGGCAATGGCGTCGGTGTTGATATCGATCTTGTAGTAATCGTTGTGGATGATAGTAATCGTTGTGGATGAAAAAACCTAACTAAAAAAAAAAAAACCCGTAGCGCACACATGTAATTTCCATGAGACAGAGGGGGATGGATTCTAACTGTACACATACTTATCCACATAACTAACTTTGGGACCTGAATGTTGAGTGCGCATGGTTTCCAGATTCGTAACAATATCTTGGTATTCTGTTTAGCTTTTAAGTATACTAGCAAGTTGCCCACGCCCACACAGGATTCTAAACAGGATAGGGGTGGCAAAAATGCAAATGGAGTCTTCTGTCATCGAGCCGGCAAACTGGGAGCAACAATTCGCCTTTGTTGCCATATCTGATGCAATTTAAATGCTCTAATAGCGGCAAAGTGCTCCATTTTAAACTGTTTGTTTGATATACAGTGCCAACAAAGTCCACACCCCTTTCAAAATTTTCACCTTTTGTTACCTTATAGCCTGGAATTAAAGTGTATGCAATCAGACTTTTTCCTCCTTTATTTACATATCGGAACCCACAACTTCCAAATGAAAACCAAATTCTACAAATTTGAGAAAATTAATTACAAATATAGAATAAAAATTACCCCCGTGTGGGGGTGACGGTCATCTCTATAATGTTGTTTACTATCATAATCGATGAACCGTTGCCAGATATCTCTTAAAATGACAGACTAGATAGGTTTTGAAAATGGCAACTTTCACAACTTTCGTGACCTCGTGACCTTGACCCTGACCTCGAATCCGGGAAAAAAATACGTCGTTGGGTATCACTCATCGACCTCTACCCACATACCAAATTTCATCAAGATCGGAAGTAAAAAGTTTTCTTTGTACCGGGAGGTGTTTTTGACCATCTTCCAGGTTACGTGGCGGCCAAACGGGACGGAAATTCAAAAATCTGTCCGGTTAGATACAAGATAATATTTTTACTATCATAATCAATAAACAGTTGCCGAATATCTTGTAGAATGGCAGACGATAGGTTTTGAAAATGGCGATTTTTATAACTTACGTGACCTCGTGACCTTGAACCCAGACAAAAGTTATATCGTTGTGCAACACTCATCGACCTCTACCCACAAACTAAGTTTCATCAAGATCGGAAAGAAAAATTGTTGACGTACGGACGGACATTTGGTCCGGCTTTATTAGGTCATCTCGGTAGAGATGCCCTAACTAGAATGTATTGGTTGGATAAGTGTCCACTCCCTGAGTTGATACTTGGTGGAAGCACATTTGACAGCAATTACAGCTGTGAGTCTGTTGAGATAGGTCGCTACCAACTTTGCACACCTTGATTGGGCAATATTTGCAAACATTTGAAGGAACCTTCATATTACAGTGAACTGAACAAGTTGGACACCAATGTCGAGCTCCACGTGGGGGGAGGTTAAAGTCATGCAATGTCCCGAGTGGCTTAACTCCTGAGGAGACACTCAGCATTCATGGTGGACAACGCATGCATGGGTTGTGATGAGAAACACGAAAAACTTAATGGTTTTTGCAAAACCAACGGGTGTATTTCCCGGAACCAAAACAACCAGGGGAAGATTGACCCAATGAAAGAACTACAACGGTGGGTTGGGAGGGAGGAAAGGAAATGCAAGTGATAAATAATGACGTACAACGAGAATAAAAATGAATCGAAAGAAATCTAAGGTGCCACACACCAGACTCAGTCACTGACAGTAAGGGGACAAAAAAAACCCCGGGGAACTCAGCTCTGGCAGCATCGGGGACGAGCAGGCGATGAGGAGGGACAAGGATGATGATAATGAGGTTAGCAGACGAAGACCAGGACGATGAGACGAAGGCACACTGGCAGGTCGACAAACGGAGCAGGCAGGAACAATGAAATGGTAGGCAGACAGACAGGACGACCTCCTCAACACTCCCACAATTTGTTCTCCTCAGAACCTGTTTCTCTCCAGACATGCACACATAGTGCACACATGAGAATCCCAATGCTACACAAACCCTCACCTGCCAGACCGGTTTCATTGCTTATTGGTGAATCAGCAACAGCGCAGACAGAAATGCATACCAAAGTTCCTCCTAAGCATGTACCACGTGCAAATGTCAAAAGCAGTCAATTTATAATAAATAAAGCGGACCACAACTAACATCTTCCTGTCGGTGGTTCGGATTATATAAATAAATTCTCAGGTTATAACAAATGTTATATGTTATAACAGCATGAAAGTACAGAAAAATTCGATCTTGCTCCAGATCACTGAAATACATGGAGAGTTTTAGATCGTATATTGTGTTCACCGAGACACAGCTCTGTCATTTTCAAACGCTGGTGCCACAGTTTGTCAGGTCGATGTATTTTCAGGTGGAAATCATTTTCATTTTTTGTGCAGTAATCAGCCTAATTTTGAAGGATTGTAGTGTATATATATATATATATATATATATATATATATATATATATATATATATATATATATATATATATATATATATATATATATATATAAACATAGTGTTGTGGTTGACGAAATTCACAAACCACCATTCAGGTCCCTTAGGTGAGATATCTCGGTAAGTATATGTGTAGTTAGGCCCAAACCCGTTGTCTAGAGGGAATAAATGTCATTCATGCGGGCTGCGACTCTTCAGGATAGCCGTTTTTCTTTTACTATCTTTATTTTGGACCAGCCGCCATTATTACCACCACCAACCACGTCTCAACAGCCATCACAACAACAACCACCAACCACAACGCCGCTTCACAACAACAACCACCAACCACAACGCCGCTTCACCACAACCGCCACGACCTTTACCGTCACAACTCGCCACCATCGCATCACCGTCATCTCGCGCCACTCGTGGGCACCGATGCTGGACTCGTGCGGGGAGCGCACCGAGCAGCGTGTTCAAAAACATCACGGACTTTCCGCAGAAAAACGGATCAAAAACGACTCACGCCCACTTTTGTTCCGTCCAATCGGTGAGCGAGGGGCGATTTGGCCCCGCCTCCAGGGCGTTGGAGGGCGGTCGCTATATGCAAATTCATGGATCAAAAAGCATTCACGCCCACTTTTCCTCGGGCCAATGGGGAGCCAGCAAGAGAGGTGAAGGGTCGGAGGCAGAGGGTCAACGGTGAAAGAGCGAAGCCACGGGGCTTATAAAAACGACTGCGTTCGTCAGTCGAGTTCAGTTCAGTTGGGAGTTGAGTAGGAGTTCAGTTGGAAGTTGAGTAAGAGTTGAGTTGGAAGTAGAGTGGAGTGTGCGGAATTCAAGAGAGTCGTCGGTGGAGCTGGAAAGAAGTGGTTCTAGTCGGAGTGAAGAGGACGGAGCTGTGGAGAGGTGACGGCGGCGAAGGCAGACGAGGGGGTGCTCGCGTCGGTGCCGGGAGCGGCACAGGGAGAGGCCAGCAACGCGACCGAGGTGGAGGAGGAGACGCTCGCCGCGGGACCCGAGACAGGGTTATATCCTCCTTTCCCCGAGCATCAGCAACCCCCTCCTGTTTCCCCCCGCGCTGAGATAGTGCGACAAAGGGGGCCCCCTTCCCACCCCCTACCAGACACTGTCCGCGAGGCCCGCGGAGTTGAGGAACCACCGCCGCTCCGCGTCTCATCATCAGACGGGTAGGCCCGATACGGTCTCGGCCCCAGGCCCGCCTACCCCCCTCATCCTGGAGGGTGGTTCTCTTTTCTTTTGCTTTGGGAATGTGTTGTCGGCGCCGTCTGTGAAGTAAAATTGTATAAGTGTTGCCGTGTGCCCGGTAGTCGGATAGATCTGCATTGTTGCATTTGCTTTTTGTGTATATTGCATTGTCTTCTTCTTTTCCATGTGCTTTTGGTGGAATTGTATATGTGTGCTTTCCGTTCATCGCGAAATAAATGTGCTTATTGTTGAACTGTTTTTCCCGCTTCGCTTCGTCATTTCTTTCATTGAATCCCCATCTTGCTTCACCTAAAGGGTTGGTCGTGGGCTAAGACGCCCGATAATTAATCGAACCGTCGAGGCCGACGAATAACACCGCTCAGTTATCCCGATAGTACGGAACGGGTATCTTAAGTGGCCCGTGTCCGAAGTCGACCTGCGGCCAGGTGCGATCGCCCGGTCTACCCTCCGTGTGGGTACTTAGGTGGGTCAAATTTGGCGAGCAACCCTATCCCACGCGGGGGCCGATTGGCACGATCGCGGTGAGACCGAAAGGTCCACCCGTGACTGGTTCCCGGCGTTAGTCCGAGAGGGTCACGACTGGATTGTCCGTCCGGTGGGCGACGTGCCGCGATTCGAGTTACGTGGCCGTCAGCACGCCGGCGGGCGCGAATCCGCAACAATATATATATATATATATATATATATATATATATATATATATATATATATATATATATATATATATATATATATATATATATATATATATGAGGCCAGTCACGCACAGAGCCTGGTGTTGGCGCAGTGGTGAGGGCAGCGGCTTGGGATCCAAAAGGTCCTGAGTTCAAGCCCCGTTGGGCCACTGAATTAATACACCAGGGGGTTGACTCAGCCTGTCATCCTTCCGAGGTCGGCGAAATGAGTACCAGTATGCTGGGCCGGTGTATACCCCGGTTAAAATAGGTGTACCATATCCCTGTGTCGCAAGAGGCGACCAGGGTTGCGTCAGGAAGGGCATCCGGCGTAAAACATGTGCCAAATCACTATGCGGATCATACGGATGATCCGCTTTGGCGACCCCTAACGGGAGCAGCCGAAATAAGAAGATAATATATATATATATACATATATATATATATATATATATATATATATATATATATATATACATACATACATACATACATACATACATACATACATACATACATACATACATACATAACCGGGCGTAGTGGCATGCGCCTGTAATCCAGCCACTCGGAGTCTTGGGTTGGAGGATCGCTTGAGGACGGGAGCTCTGCACTGGGCAGGGTGTAGAGCAGCCCGGAATCATGGCGAAACCCAAATCCTGATCCCTGTGTCATAAGAGGCGACCAGGGTTGCGTCAGGAAGGGCATCCGGCGTAAAACCTGTGGCAAATCAGTATGCGGATCATAACGGATGATCCACTGTGGCGACCTCTAACGGGAGCAGCCGAAAGAAGAAGAAGAAGAAGATATATACAAACATTTCAAGACAGATGTGTAAAATCTCTCCCAGCACAGAATGACGTCAAAACTGAAATCCTTTGGGTACACTGATGGATCACATACAATTTATGGTATGGAAGGGGAAAAGGTCAGTCCACTTCTTCACAGACGAGGGAATTATATATAATTTGAAGCAATTAGAGTTTCGTGAATATAATACATCTGGACATTTCCTAAGATCAACATTCCAGTTGAGTTTTAATAACATTCCCCTCTCAAGCTTGCTGGTACCTCATATCTATCATCTGTATATTAATACTGAAGGACCAATTTTGTGCTCCTCCTCGCGGTCGCGTCACGTTTTTCTCGGTACTGTGACCTGGACTGAAAGAAACTTCATACCTGTAAGAGTGCATCGCACATAGTGGCAATAATCAACCTTCAACTCTGAAGCAGAATAAACACTTTTCGTTGAGATGGGGGCGAGAAGTGAAGAGGCGGGGGCGGGGGATGAAGAGACGGGGGCAGGGAGTGAAGAGGCGGGGGGCAAGGTAAGCAAATTTTTGGGCGGGGGTAAGCAAATTGAAAGCGGGAGCCCAGGGGCAAGTGGGGTGGGGAATCAAGAGACGGGGGTCGGGGAGTGAAGAGGCGGGGCCGGGGTAATTAAATTTTTGGGCGGGGGTAAGCAAATTGAAGGTAGGGGGGAATGAAGCAGGGGTGGGGGATGAGTAGGCAGGGCAAGCACGCCCTGTCCAGTCCATGTCCCTCGAGTGTGGGTGAGCTGGTGAGGGTGGTTGAATGAACAGATTCCGTCTGTGACGGGGTTTCGGCTCGTTTCATAAAATACCTTAGTAAGTAAAATATATTTAAATAACAGGCAATTATTTAATACTGAATTAAAGCTTATTTGAAAGGTCGGCCTGCTTATCATATCGTTACTAGACAGGTCGATCATCTTTTAATATAGAGGAAAGATATGATTATGTTAATTTAAATAAAAAAGATACATGTTCAAGCACATAGAATCATACCATATTTGAGTACATTTTCCATTTCAGATTTAAAACATTTATTTTAATATCAAGTTTTAATTAACATTTTATTATTGTTTTTATCATCCTCAAGCCCATTATGCTAATTTTGGAGAAATTGCATCGATAGGACTATTTGTGAATGTCTTTATAGCTGTGGAGAAACTCTGGGAAGGGTTTGAAACAACAAAAGGTTTACCTTGTGAAGGCTTTCTTGGTTGCTTTATGCAACTTCTTTGGCGAGAAGAGCATGGGAGGTGTTAATTTATTTATATAATCCTTGCGACCTGGGTTCAGTTGATTAGGTGAGAGATGATTGGCTATTCCCTCCACTCACAGGTGAGAGATGTGGGTGGGTCTTTCTTTATTATTTTTGTATTGACTGCTTTTGACATTCTCACGTGGAACGTGCTTGGGAACCTCGTTGGTATGCATTGCTATCTACTCTGTTGCCGATTCACCAATAAGCAATGAAACCAGTCCGGCAGCTGCCACACTTTTCTCATCCCCATTCCTCCACCCATACCCCTAAAGAAATGAAGTCTTTAGCTTGATGCATTTATTTAATCTGGTGTTGGTGGCATGCAGGTATGATGGGCCGAAAGGCTTCCTCCTGCATCACATTTCCTTGTTGTTGCTTCATGGCAGGCACACCCCAAGCACAGCAGCTGGTGTCCCAAGCAGTTGACTGGGTCACTTGTGCCTAAATCCAGCCCTACCTGCAAGATGTTGCATGCACGGCAGCAACCTTCCCCAAAAGCACTTATTTTATATCCCAAATTTCCTCAAAAAGGCTCAGTACAAAATAACGAGTCTATTGTATGGAAAGTGAGCAAAATTGTGATCTATTAACACAGAAGGGAAGAAAATGCGTTGCAGACTTAAATCTTGGCTCTTCCCTGCAGACTTGTTTGTCCATTGCCATATTCCATAACGGGTGGACCCTATAGTACTAGGGTTGGGTAAATAGTGAAGTTTTTTTTTTCGGTTAAGTGTCTTCGCATAGCATTTTCTATGGCCATTTTCGATTCTGAATCTGAAAACGTTGGAATTTTTTTTTACCTCCGATGAGTTTTGACCCCCCGGAACTTTAATTTATTCAAAATGGCGACCAAAAAAAAGATATTTTTATGGATTTCTGACCAAATGAGAGAAAATAAGGCTTGTAATATATCAATTTATAGGTTTTTCCGATCAGGAAATATGAAAATGACACTTATGCATCGATTTGATCATTTTTAAAACACAATTTTTGAAAACAGCACAATATTTTGTCATTCTCAGATCAACATAAGACTGAGATCACACCCGTGCCACCAGCAAAAGTTCATTAATGTTATTCTGCACGGATTCATCGGGTTTGATAGCATTCTTTATGGAGTTGTGTAGCTCGGTCAAAATGAATTTTTGAGTGCGGAATTTCCTTGCTCCATCCTTCACACGTCTTTGTTGGCGTATGTCTCGGGCTACAGTTAAGCGTAAATATGTCACTTCCGCTAGAAGTTCTTTCTCTGATTGTGTACTCAGTAAATCTAGACTGTCTGGGGTCAAAGGTCCTTTGTGCTTTTTGCAAGTTTGTACAATATTCAATAGCCTAGTATTTTTCTTTTTCTTCAAGTCTCCAGGTACTGTGTTGGTACAGATCGCCACGTACTCCCCGTGACAATTATCTAAATAAAAGTTCTCATCATCCTGGGTCATTTTCACACCATATTGGTCTTCCAAACTCTTCTGCTGATCTCTAGCTTTTGATCTAATATCATATGCCTTCATTATCATTCTATCATTAAATGATTTTGCCTTTTCACACCACGAATCTGTCTTCGGTTTACTTGTATTTCGTTCATATTTAGCCATCGTTAGGAAAGTATCATAGTCCAATTTGATTTGTTTTACCACACTACGTAAATTTTTGGGATATACATTCTTTGAAATCCAATCATCACACACTTCTTCTGCTATCATATTTATTGCATCATTCTTGCTAATTTGATTCTGTCCCTTTTCTACTGTCCTGCATAAATGAATCATTTGACCGAGCAAGTATATTCCAGGGGGTAGTTTAGATTTTAGTTCATATTCAGGCACTTCTTTGTACGTTTCACCAAACAGTTCTTTCTGAGCGCTGCTCCTCATTTTTGAAACACTGGATCTTGGTCCGTCATGTCATGATTGATGATTCTGCAACGATAAAAAAGTATACTTCATTTTTATTGTGTTTAGTAAACAGTTTGGTTCGCATCTGAATCTGGAAAGACAAAATGGAAAATTAAAATATTCATAATCAGGATAGTTTTGTCAAAAATCATTTTAGATCACATTTTCGGCCCTAAATTACTTGATTTCGGTCCTATGCAACATCCAATCAATTTGAAAATGTGATTAGCGCATTCTTTGACCTGAAAAACATATGAAATGATATATTACAAGCCTTATTAGTGACATTAGAGAAGGAAAACATGAAAAAAGGTAAATTTTAGGCCACCATTTTGAATAAATTAAGGCACCAGGGGTCAAAGCTCATCAGAGGAAAAAAAAATTTGACCGCAATCGGATTCAGCATGGAAAACGGCTGTAGAAAATGCTGTGCACAAAATTTAAATCATATTTACCCAACCCTACCTATACCTCCATGTGTCCATTCACATCCCCAAAATTTTTTTTTGGTCTTTTCGAGTTAGTGGAAGCATAAGCGAATGGACAAGGACTATATCAGAGAAGGAGTGGATGAAACTCAAAAAAGGAAATGATTCGATAATTACTTTGAATGTGTATATTCGAACAGGTGAGTCAACTACAATTAAATAAATGCAACCATTTGTGTCAGTTGTGGCAGAAACTTAATGGTCTGTTTGATGAGGAACGTTTTCGATCACCAAAAAAGTATGTTGAAAACCAGAAACAACTTTTCCATGGATTTATAAAGACTGAGTATTTCCTTGAATCTCATCTTATTTTGTATGCAGCACAAGGCTGGGGAGAATGGGAGGGGGAGAATGGGAGGGGGAGAATGGGAGGGGGAGAATGGGAGGGGAGAATGGGAGGGGAGAATGGGAGGGGGAGAATGGGAGGGGGAGAATGGGAGGGGAGAATGGGAGGCGGAGAATGGGAGGCGGAGAATGGGAGGCGGAGAATGGGAGGCGGAGAATGGGAGGCGGAGAATGGGAGGCGGAGAATGGGAGGCGGAGAATGGGAGGCGGAGAATGGGAGGCGGAGAATGGGAGGCGGAGAATGGGAGGCGGAGAATGGGAGGCGGAGAATGGGAGGCGGAGAATGGGAGGCGGAGAATGGGAGGCGGAGAATGGGAGGCGGAGAATGGGAGGCGGAGAATGGGAGGCGGAGAATGGGAGGCGGAGAGTGGGAGGCGGAGAGTGGGAGGCGGAGAATGGGAGGCGGAGAATGGGAGGCGGAGAATGGGAGGGGGAAAGTGGGAGGGGGAGAATGGGAGGGGGAAAGTGGGAGGGGGAGAATGGGAGGGGGAGAGGGGGGAAGTAGAATAATTGGCTGTGGTGTAGTTGTGCTACTGATGCAACGTCCTTTTGTAGTTAAGATAGGATTTTTTTTTTGTGGAATTTATTGAAGGTGCCGGCGATACCTCACCTACTCTTCGTGAAGGACACCATGTCCTTTAGGATCGTCCACCAACTAATGCCGGCAGATGGGACGCCCAGTTCAACGTCCATCCGAAGGACTTCACACACATTGATGAATCACCCTGCCTGTGGAACCCTGAGATGACAGTTTATAGCTGGGTCGGGATTCGAACCAGGTGAGACAGCTTAAAGGCGAGTGTGTGCATCTCTCGGCCACCCTGCCAGCCCGATTGCCTTGAATGAACCATGTTGAAGGAAGCCTTAGTCTTGCAGTAAATTGAGTAAGCCAGTTAAGTAAAGGGAAGGGAAGTCAGGTTAACCTCGAAACACCACGAAGCCAAGATTCAAAAAAACAAATAAACAACAAAACTAGAATGGGCACTCGGTAGAGCGCATACCTTCGCCTCCGCTACTTTTTTTTCTTGGCATGAGAATGGGGGGAACAGAACAGTGAACATTTTGGTGTTGGTTTCATGCAAATCGGTTTTGATTTGACCGTGTTATGACAAAAACCGCATATTTTGAAAGGTCGTGACCCCACTGACCTTTGACCCCCAACCGCTAACAAGGGTAATGACGTAATTGTGTCATGTCGCCCATCACAAGATTGGGCCATGAATTCTGAACATTTTGGCATCGGTTGCATGCCAATTAGATCAAAATTGACTGCGCTATGGTAAAAATACGAATTTGACCTTTCCGTGACCTTGACCTTGACCTTTGACCCGATCGCTCCCAAAATCTAATTAAATGTTCCTTGGATAATAACCCATCATCCCACCAAATTTCAAGCGATTTGGTTTAATACTTTCTGAGTTATGTGAATAACACACACACACACACACACACACACACACACACACACACACACACACACACACACACACACACACACACACACACACACACACACACACACACACACACACACACACACACACACACACACACACACACACACACACACACACACACACACACACACACACACACACACACACACACACACACACACACACAAATAAATAAATACACAGCGACCAACACATAACCTTTCGCAGAATGCGAAGGTAATAAACCAATGTCACCCGCAGGGTGACCCGTATCTTTCCAAAAGGTGACCAAGTGTGACTTCTTTAAGGTCACACTGAGGTGAACAGAGCTGCTATCCACATGGAGTGACTCCTTGAGGAATATCTGCCTACGAGAGATTCCGATGAGAATCGTTCTACAGAGTAACCATGAAAAATATGTGTTTGCCTCATAACGTCACCAAATGACGTCATAATGTCTCAAGCTTGACATATCCAGAAAGCACTCATCGAGGTGTTCAATTTGAGGTACTACACGATATGGTTCCTAAAACTTGAAAATTTGACCTTGGGGTCAAATATGTTTGACCTCAGGCGCTAACCATGAAGGTCAAGGCCAATCGCCACCAAAAACTAATCAGCTGAGCGCCAGACCATATACTACCTTCCCATAAAGTTTGGAGACGATTCGATTAAAATTACTCAAAAAATAAGGGTTTCGTCGACTCCCCTGATTTGCGACAAAGTGACCTTGACCTTTGACCTTGACCTTCAAAATTTTATGCGCTGAAAGGGACCTCTATAGGCCTCTGATATGCGAAGTTACAAAAATTTCCAATGATAACTGTGCTCTGCAGAATTTTTTATACGTGATTACAGACAAACAAAAAAATAAAAACGCAAGTTGACTAACATATCTTGCAAAAACTTCGTTTTGGCAAGATAAAAAAGTTTAATGCACCTTTTATCGAGGCTACAAATTGCAGAACAAAGGAACAAATGATGCATTAAAATTCAACAGCAATGTGCACATTTGCACTTCAAATTTTACATCGTTTACAGGAAAAAAAAATTACAATAAAGTTACCAAAAAAAATTGATGATTTTATACAAAGCATTTTGCTATGCAATGTCAAATGTTTGGCAAAGCTGAGCAAGCACTCTTGTGGGGAGGGTTCAGTCAGTCATTCCTTGATCATTGATGCTGAAACTTCATTGGCCTACTATTGATTAAACTTGGAGTGCACTTGGATGGGTCGACTTGAGCCGGGTCTCTCCTTGTCCAACATTGATGTGAGATTTCAAGTGGAGCTTGTACATAGATCACATGCAGGCCAAGGATATTCACAAGATATGTAGCGAAACCTCCAGGCCATCTCAAAGTCCGAATTTGACCCTTCATTGTTATGTCCGTCATGTTTTTCTTTTCCGACCTGCTGATTAGTTGGCACACTGTAATAACCTGCAATCTCTTTTTCAAGCTTCGAGTTCAGGTTGACGAACCAGAGTAAAGCACAATGTCACAGTCAATTCAACGTTTAATCCTTTTGAACCCTCTACTGTTACTCTCAACCTGCTTTTGTTCGTCATCTACTGTGAATGAGGAGCTACACTCAGCAATGACCATTCTCTGTGGGAGAGAGGGAGAAGCTACTACAGTGGAACTTCCCATAGCTGGCACTTCTCGGAGTTGGCAACTTCTCCTACTTGGGGGTTTCGGCCGGTCATGACCGAAGCTAATGCAATTTCTTATTGACAGAACTTCCCAGACTTAGCACTTCTCGTTTCTAGCACTTGGCACCCAAAAGCTGGTCTCAATTAACCAATCAACTTCTCGGACTTGGCAGTGAAGAAAACTTTCAAGGTGATAGGCCCAATTAACAATGTAGGCATGGTTTAATGACAGTTCAACTCAAGTTCGATGTTTGGACTCAACTCGCCACAACATAAACTGTGCTGTTCTGAGTGGTGAAGTTAGAGACTGTAGACCAGTGGAAAGAAAGATTGCCCGGAATTATTGAATTGTAGGATCCAAAAGACATTTTCAACCTTGACGAAAGTGGACTGTTTTACTGAGCTCTGCCAGACAAAACACTGTGCGTCCGTGGTACAGACTGTAAGGGCGGCAAACGATCGAAGGAACGCCTGATTGTGATGCTTTGTGTCAACATGAAAGGCGAGTTTGAAAAGCCTTTGATCATTGGAAGGTCTGAAAAACCCCGCTGCTTCAAACACATTACATCCTGCTTCAGTTGCTCTGGTTTCACGGATACGTTCACAGATGATCCAGAAGACGAGATGCCTTTGGCCGATCTCGTTCGACGGCTTCAATGCGCAACCGGGTCTGGAGACGATACTCCCATCGAATACGTGGCGTGTGACAACGAACTCATCACCAGTGACATCAACTGTACGGAGGACGACAGTCACTGCCCACTGATGATGACAACGATGACGAGGCGGCAGGGTTTATTCTAAGGAAAATTTACAACTGCACAAACTCTGATGCAAGGCAGGGGCGGGAAAAAAAATGGAGGCTGCGAAGCAGCCAAGCACGACGGCTCAGCAGTCATGGCGCGTAGCAGCGCCGAGGCCCGGAGGGCAAGGCGCGCAGAGCGCGGGAGGGTGTGGGAGGGGTATCCCCTCCTGCCGGGTGGCTCTGGGGGGTCTCCCCCAGAAAATATTTGATTTCTGGATGCTCTGTGGTGCATTCTGAGGGGTGTCTTGACCAGTTTCATCTGTCAATCTGCCATATATGGCTATTTTGCAAGAAAACGATATCTAATTAATTACACACACATTTAAGAGTGGGCTGCTGTAACTCTTGGTATGAATCATCGTCACGTGATACATATCCGCAAACCAAAATATACCAGTCACCCATACCTTTTGTAACGTCTCTTTTCAGACTATATATATATATATATATATATATATATATATATATATATATATATATATATATATATATATATATATATATATACATATACATATATATATACATATATATATATATATATATATATATATATATATATATACATATATATATACATGCATATATACATACATATATACATACATATATATATATATATATATATATATATATATATATATATATATAAAAATAAACAAATAGACTAAAAACTAAATAAATAAGTAAGTTAATAAATAAACAAATAGATACTGTTTTTAGTATATGTGAGGTAAATTATATAATTCTTTTTTGACAGGCATGGTCATCGGTCAGAATGGATATCAGGAAATGGTTTAGTCCAGCTGGTGGTGTAGCATCCAAACCTGGTGAGGATGATGATACCATGCCAGGTACATCAACAGCTGCAGATGAAGACAAACAGTCTGAGGCAGACATAGAAAGTGTAGAAGATGAATCAAGAGAATACAAATTGGAAAGAAGTACTTCTGAAGGTAGTGAAAACACAAATGACCCTCCAGCAGATAACTCAAATCCATCTACAACCAACAGTGATCAAAGATGTTTTGTCCACCTTCACAGACATGGGAGACACTTAGTTTACTGTGATCCTTGTATGAAGGAGTCTCATGTTGTGAAAAGGTATGCGCCAAAGGGGAAATTACCTCCTATCACCCGACCCAGAGGAACTGTGTACCGAAAAGCCGTCACAGATGTTCATGTTAAATCTGAAATGCACAGACAAGTCATGAAAAAACAAAGACTAGATTCACTTTCCAGGATGGAAGTTGCGCAAGTCTCTCATTTGGATAAATTAATATCAACAGCAAATGAAGACCTTGCAAACAAAATTGGCAGTCTACTAATTCTGGTGTACAGAGATGACAAGAAGCTGTCTCTATCTGCAAATTCCTTCCCCATGAGAGTAGTGACTTACAGAAAGTCACACAGCTTCAGCTTCAATGATCCCTCCCAGGAAGTAAAGCTTGACAAGGACCTCCAGTATGTGACCCCGGCGAGCCACGTCGAGTTGCTCAAGTGCATTGTAGAGTCAGATAGACAAGCACTATCCCAAAAGATTCACAATTCCATTGCCATTTCACTCAGGTGTGACGGCTCCGTGGACAGAACCCAGGTAGATAAGATTTATGTGTTGGCTAAGTTGATAACCGTGAGTGGGGATGAAGATACCATTTTCCTTGGTGCTCATGAATCTGAGACTAGGGGAGCTCATGGTGTGTTCAATGCGGTGGAACAGGCTTGCAATAACACTGTTGGCAAAGAAGCAACCCAAAAGATATTCTCCAATATGTTTTCCATAGTGACAGATGGAGCAAGTGTGAACACTTGTGACAAGAATGGGATTTGGGCAGCATTTGACAGAATTGAGTCAGAGGTTCCAAAGATGAAGATTTGGTGTGCAGTTCATAGGTCCCAACTTGCATGGAAATCAATCACTGGAAAATACGGCATAAATGAAATCAGTCATCTGATCCAAACACTCAGTGGGATATCATCATTCTTCCACACCTCAGGGGTGAGAACAAGAGAGTTGAATGCCCTTGCAGTCAAACAAGGACTGAAGTGCTGTGCCTTGGCAAGGGTGTTTGAAATACGCTGGACAGAGTTCACATTATCTCTTGTCAATACAATCTTGACTTCATGGCATGTTCTGGTTCTATACTTCCGGGAATCGGAAGACAAAGCAGCTAATGGTTTCCTGATGCTATTGACCACCAAATCTGTGCTTGAGCTAATGGCATTTGTTGCCGATGTACGAGCTGTGTTTTCACGATTCCAGAAGAAGATTCAGTCGGACAGTGTGACCCTGCTTAACTTGGATATTGAAACATCTCTTGTGACATCAAACCTGGCGAAACTCAAGGAAACTCCACTGCTGGGTGGCTGGGTTGCCACCTTGTAGACACAACTGGAGTCCACAGAGGAAGCGGGGCATGCCACTGACAGACTGAAGAATATCACACTTGGTGAGCCTTTTCGTCTTTAAAAGTTTTTTCGTAACTATCGATAAGAACAATTCGTCAAATTTTAAACCATTCTAACTCTATGACCACCGACGTATTCTTTTTAAATTACGATCAGGATGTTTACCGCTTGCTGTGGAAACCGGCGGTTTTAATAAACCATAAACTGCACTGTGTGATAGAAAATGCGCTCTGTACAATAGCGGGAAAGTTGAAGATGAAATTCACTTTTTAATGGAATGTAATATCTCAGATTCCAATCAATTTTTAATTTTAATGGGAGATGAACGATTACAACCAATATAATCTAAATATATATGTGATTATGTGTTTACAGGTGAGGAAAGAGGACGCCGAAGCAAAGACCACCACCTCTTTGTTCGTGGCAAAAGGGACAATGCAGCCATACAAAACGAGCTTGTGCAATCCCTGTCAGAGTTCCTGGTACAGCGGTTTGACAGTGACATTGACAAGCACATGTTGGAGGTACTGGTGCCTTTCTTGAAGTTACAAGATGCTGACATCAAGGCTGTTCATCAGCTGATATGCCCAGATTTGGACCTTGAGGAACTCGGTATGGAATACCAAGATCTTGTGTCTTCTGGACAAGGAAAAGACTCAACTCTCAACAAGCTGGTCAAGTATCTGGTATCTAAAGAACTCTTTCCAAATCTGGTGAAGGCATTAAGCAGAGTTGTGGCTGCCAAGCCTCATTCAGCAGATGTTGAGCATCTTATAAGTAGCAGCAATGCTCTGAAAATATGTGAAAGATCAAGAATGTCAGTGGAGACGGAAAATCTGTATTTGTACATACATTACAACATGCCACCATTAGAAGCATTTGATCCAAGGGAGGCGGTTATGATTTGGCTGTCATCAAAGGCACGCAGAAACAAAAGCCATGACAAAGCAAAGTTTCAAGTCCACTTCAAGGGAGTTTTCACAGAAGCAGAACACAAAGTAGAGGATGACGAGCCTGACGAGGTGGAGGTACCACCTCAGAAGAAGGTCAAGAAATTCTAACTTCTTACAGTTTTGCTTACTTCGACAGGTTCAAATGTTCATTTTCGTTAAGTTCTACAGATTTTGTTTAATCTTACTCATGCCAAAGACAGCTAGCGAGTTGGACTTACCTGAAACTTGGCTCTAATGTTAGTCATAGTCAACCTCAGGCTCAGGTTTATGATTTTGTTCTTTGTGTGACTATGAGCAACCACTTGTGGTTTCACATCTACTGTAAATACGTTTGATAATCCTCACTGTTTAAGATATAATTTGTAATGTGAAATGTGGTAGTCTATGTCATATATTATGATTTATGTAATATGTATGATTGCATTATATTGTAAGGTTAATAAAAAAAAAGTTTTGGTCAGCTATCAGACTATCAGTGACGTCTATTGTGGTTCCTTCCTAGTTTATGACACCCTCGCCATGCAAATTCAAACAAAGAACAAATTGACAACTGCACAAATCTGGATTTACAACTGCACATTTTGAATTTACAACTGCACAAAAGGGGTACAACTGCACGTTAGAATAAACCCTACGAGGCGGAAAACGAACCATCCCTGACAATAACAACGTGACAAGCGATTGAAATGATGGACAAGCTCAGAGACTTTTTCTACGAGAGAATATGCCCGATTTTGTGCAGCTTATCACACAGATGAACAATTCTTTGCTAGAAAAATTTGTGACTTCTTCCCGCCAGACGGACTTGATGTCTTTATTCATTCGCCAGAACAGCTAATAAAATTATTGTTACATGTAATAATGAAGATACCTGTACGTAATTTGCTAATTTTAAATAAACACTATTGTATATCTTGCTAAGACTTTTAAATGGAAGTTATTGGACATATATCTTGTGTGTTAATAAATGTACATAAATTGTATAAATCACTTCACCGTTCCATTGTTTTTTTTTGTTGGCACTCTTGCGGGGAACTCCCAACTTCTCGGACTTGGCAACTTCTCGAAGTTGGCACTTTTGGGCCAGTCCCTCGAGGTGCCAAGTCGGGGAAATTCCACTGTACCTCCTTACAATGTCCACTTTCCAATGCTTCTTGTACAACTATGTCTATCTGCTGTTGATGCTTTTCAAAATCATCCTCTTCACTCAGTTTTTTTTTCCTCTTGATCTGTTTCAGACATCTCTGCAGGGATTTCTAAATCTTCCATTTCCACATTCTCCACATCGCCGTCAGTATCAATTCACTGTTTGTTTTGTCACTGTCTACCCTCTCCAGATTTTTTTCAGTCTCGTGCAACTTTCTTTGATACTATGTCTTCCTACTTTTGTGTGCAAAGCATTTCCGGCTAAATGAAGACCACTCTTTTTTTTTTTTTCCTTCTCCTCTGTCAATTCTATCCACGACATCGTCTTATAATCATCCGTTCCTTCATCACCATACCTGGGCTCCCACGAGCGACTAGGTGCCTGCTACTGATGAAAGTCGGAATGCATTTTGAGGAATTACATCACAGGCAAAGAAGTAGGTTTGTGTCAAAATTGAAATAACACAGCAGGCCTGAACAAGTGGCCTTTTACAAGCCTGGAACAGCATGTAAGCACTCAGTCCGCTGCACCCGCATCAAATTTGAACCCTATTAATCAGACAAAACATCAACAAACAAACTAGCCTGTTTGCTGTTCCCATCTAAACACATCGCTCATAATACAGTATCCGGAGCCTAGATTCAAGTCTCATGTTGTGCATCGATTTGTCTACTGTCTCTTTAAGTTCTGGTAATGCCTATAAAACTACACTAATACTTGCTAATTTCCTTGCCATACATTCAATATATACAAGGTCCTCCACGAGTCTTGGATAGCTGTAATTAAAAAATAATAAATAAATAAAAAGCACACAATACAAATTAATAAAAGCATCTAAATGCACACTCAGCAAACCTCAAATATGTTTAGGACAACAGTTCTGGGTACCTGTGTTTGCTGACGAAAGCTACAACTCTAACTGCAAGTTATCACCTCATGGGGTATATTTTACAATGAAATGGTGCAGAGCAAACAGACTTGTCCCTCACGATGCAAAAACCTTCACTTTCTTATATATTTGGCACCATGGAACAAGGTGTGAGATTTTGAAAAGAAGGTTCATGCCAGACATCTGTCAAGAGCTTCCAGGGTCACGTAGCTCCAAAAGACCAAAAAGGTAATGGTCTTGTAATTACACTATTTGGGACAGTAAGGCACTGATTATACCAAGTTAGATAAATGCAGTTACAAAAAAAAGAGAGAACATGAGAGTAGAAGAGAGGTACAGGTAGAAATGCAGCATAAAAGCAAGTGCTCATTATTTTCCCTCGTTGGGTCCATTAAATTACTTTTTATCTGTTACGTTGGACAACTTTCAACAAGACCAGATTAATCCCACCATGACAATACTAAATCTGTATATTCAAAACTCGTAGAATCAATAATATATCCTTTTTCATGTTGTCAACTTATTGCAACAGGATTTGATACCACCTCACACCTCTTTTGTTGAGGATCCTCGTCTCCCTCTTTCACAACCTCTGATTCATCAGATATACAGCCTGCAGGCTTCAAGGAAATCGCAACTGGGTTCTTGCGATCAGGCAATATTCTAAAGAAGGCTTCTTTCCAATCTTGCAATTCCAAAAACTTCAGGAGTATCTCAAACACTGCCAAAGGTAATGGGCCAAAAGCAGTTAATCGTGAGGATTATATAAATAAACCATTTAAAAAGACAGTTGCAGCCACAAAGCCAGTTCTCGTACTGTACTTACTTGATTCAGCTTGATATCTGGCCTACACAATCATAACAATTGCAATTTTGGAAGACAGCACGGTGTTTTATGCTGAGTATTTTTTGGTGTCAGAATTCACATGAGTCTATTTGTACTGCAAATATGATCACAACTTGTTATACTCTAATGTTATACTTTACTTTAATGTATTTCCCAGGGCATCAAAGTTTTCATCCTCTTTCAGGAAATACGGTAATTGTTTAAGATGCACACTCAGCCAGTACAGGGTATCATTATTAAAAGGCTCGTTTGTCAAAATATCATTGCTGCACGACACAACAGCTGTCATTCATTGGCAGGCGATCATCACACACACACACACACACACACACACACACACACACACACACACACACACACACACACACACACACACACACACACACACACACACACACACACACACACACACACACACACACACACACACACACACACACACACACACACAGACCATCAAACTTTAACAGGCGAAATGCTTTTATCGACCAGAAACATCGTAATGATTTACCTACCACCGGCTTTGTTATCTCTCTTGCTGCCATATATTTTCAGATAATACATTGAAGCAGGAAATACATGTTTATGGGTATTGATTACCAATGCCATGCAGATATTATTGCAGTTTGTCGGGTTTGTCCAGTTGCTTCGAATGCTGACGAACCGCATCAAAATGGTCATGATAGCCGACTGATTTGATCGTTCTGGGTCAGATCACGGACTTGTTCGCACCTAATCCTAAAGGAACCACAGATCCAGCCAACCATCACGCTGATCGGTGCTGTACTCCTGTTGTCTCATGGGACCGCGAGCGGAGTCGCTGGGCATAGGCACACAGCCTTGTTCAGGGCGCTAATCGCTCGAATCACGATCAGCAACCCTCAAATGCACTCCGAGATCAAGTGGTTTTTTTATAATGTATTTGACACAGATGGGGCGAGAATACAATTGGAAGCAATACAATACTGAAAACCACTACCTCAAATATGCGCCCATGAGTCAACGAATAAACAGAAGATTCTTAATTAAACTAGAGTTCATAATAACCTTAAATATATTGATTTTTAATTCATATATTGAAACGAGATTCCGTTTAATGAACGGAAGATTAAATCACACCTTACCCCATGCAGTGTTCAAGTATACAATTCCATTGATATAAAATAATGATTTTAAAGGACGTATAAAAAAAAAAAACTTAATTCCGCAAGATTAGCACCATTGATGCACTTTTACACCACCTAATTTAACACATTACATGAGTTATTTGTGCCTGTTGTTTGTATCCTTCATGATGCCCTTAACAACAGTAAGTTTCCCATTTGGAATGATTTTCCATTTTGTTTGACTGCCAGGCAAGCAGACAGGAAAACATTATCTCGTTCTTCTCTGTGCATTTGCGATAAGCACAAATTCAAAGGCAAAGTATTACTAAACTACAGGTTAATTTTCTGATTCATGTTCTGATTCGTGTTCAAAATGCAATATTCAGTTGAAATTAAAGTTGTTCCTCGATCATAAATTGACGTTTGCAGACTTACAGAAGGATGGACAGAGAGTGAACCAAATGCTTAATACTGCTTTTCGCTTCGCGTTCATGGGGTAACTACTCCTTAAGATCTCTTTCATATGACAAGCGATAGAAAGGACAAGACAGAAATTCCCTGGCTGTGCCCGGTAGTGCAACGTGGAGGAACCTTGACACGGCTCAATCGCCCAGGCAGGCACGGTTTAAACATTCACAAGGCAGCAGCTCAGGCTGATCACAACAGGTTGTGGATATTTCGGTGGGGGTGAGGGGACAAGTGCTGAGCAGCAGGGGCATCTGTTGTGCCGACCATGCACAAAACCCACACAGCCTTTCACTGCAAGCAGGAACGGCCCTAAACCAAACGACGTCCCAGATAAGGGGCGTCTTTGGGGCACCCTCTCCATTTTTTTTGTATACTTTGTCGAGACTCGTATAGTACTCCATGCAGTGTTCAAGTACATAATCCAAAATCTCATTCGTCTCACCCCCGGTTTCCCCCATCTTTATCCCCTCTGGTTACACTCCTCCCCGTAACATAGCTCTGTGTCGGCTGCCCTGCACCGATTGGTGTTCCAGCCATCAATCAAGACACGCCCCACCCTTGAGCTTCGTGCAAGTTCTATCAATATGGCAGGGATGCACATTTTTACCGATCCCGCGGCTTCACGCCAAAACTTGTGTCCAATGGCCTGGGGTTCCTATTTAAATAACATAAAAGACAGATTACAAAGATGAGAACATTAAAAAGCGTATAAAAGGATGGCAGTTTTGGACACACACATTAAGAAAGGGAAGACAGCAGCTTTCCACACATAAAACGATGCTCATCTTGTATCACAATTAAATTGCATCACACTTATGGTGATAAATGCAATACAGGAAATAACTATCCTACACAATGAAAAGTTACCCACTTATAAGTCATTCCCACAACAATATGTACCCTTCAAAATTAATAATTGACATGCATTACTCTGCCTTTCATAAACAAAAGTTGAGGTCATATTTTTAGTCGAATAATTAAGTGAATGATATATGTGCCTCAAATGGAATACAATCACTGATGGGGAATGAAAAGTAAACTTTAGAGATCAAAAATTTTGTCGATACCAAGATAAGCAGAGTAACGAATGAATCATCTTTTATAAGTGAACTCCAGATCCGACACCACACAACAGCTGATCAAAGCAAAATAAAAACAGCATTTGTCAAGACTTAACGTGAGCTGGTAACGACATGCACTCCAGATTTCACGATAATTGAACTTCAAAAAAGTTAAAAGTTTTTGAAAGTTAGTATTCAAATCACAAGCTCAAATGAGCTAAGATCCTCGTCCTCTTAATGATGACGTCATAAAAACGAATATGACGTCATTGTGATGTATCAGGTTTGCGATAAATTATCTGTGCTCATGCCCGGCTTGATTCCCGCAAACAATATTCAAACAGCTTGCCTAGTTTCGGAAATAATGGTATAGGCGATTTCTAATAGCGGCGATATTATGACGTCAACTTTTTTTCTAGGAAGAATTTCCAAAATCGGAGATGGTTACTGTCTGCGCGTGGGTATTTTTACATATATATGCCAAGTTTCAGGAAGTTTCGATGAAAAGTGTAGGCTGTGAAACAAAAAAGTCCACAAGAACAACAACGTGAGTAAGACTTAGAGATCCTCCATGAGGATCTAAAAAAGTTAACATTTGCACCCAGCTATCTTTTTGTACCCAGGACAGAGAGAAGCTGGCTTTTAATTCAGTCTAATCTTCACATATACTGGCTCTTTGTGTCTCTTTTTGTTTGATGCCATTAAAAGAAAGAGACAGCAGTTCCAGAAGCTCCCTACATACGTCATTTGCTGCTTTTGGCATGTTTTGTTTGATTGGTGTTTGTTTACATTTTAATTTGTCTTCATGTCTGTATGGTGTGTCTATTTATAAATAAAATAAAAAAGAAGAAGAAACCAAGAATGAGATGATGCTTACAAGACAAAAAAAAAACAAAAAAACCTGAGTCATTGCAAGGTTTTGTTAAACTTTGGATGAATCAATGAAAGGTTTTCAAAGGAAAATATAAACGGTGCACACGTACCATGATTAACAGCAAGAACCTTGCGGCTGCTCATCTTGACGTAAGAGTCAAGGGGGAGTTGGGCGTGTGCAAGTCCCAAACACTCTGCTTTCTGTAGGCACACTCCCTGAGAGATACAATGGACATTGGTAAAGAAACAAAACTTTACTAAACATCCAACTATAAACTATAAACATCGCTTAACAATCCTCAGCTCGGATTAAATTCAAACTTTCGACATCAAGCTTGTAGGGAAGGGGGGGACCAGAAAAATAAATTCATTGGTTGATGAGGGTATTCCGAAAAGTTGTATCACCCCACTCGTAACTTCCTATGGAGGGGTGGTACAGACACTCCATAGGTTTATTCTATAATATAAAAGTTAATTTATATATTTATTTGTTTATACTGTATGTGCTTCAAAAATTAAAAAACTACTGATGACTGAACAGAATTTTTCATGTTGCCAAATGGTGTGCCAAGTATGGTTTCTGTCTGGGTAGCATATCTGGGGGAGGGGGTTCAAGGTGGGGGGTAAGACCACATTTCTCTCGATGTAAATTAGGTTAGATTAGGTGTGGAAGCATGTGCTGGAGGAGCCCTAACCATAACCCTAACCCGAAGAGTCCGTTCCCTTTCCCTATCTGTAAAGAAGTCTGGTGCGTGGCACCATAGGTTTTTATTGTCATTCTATATAATTATTAATTTATTATCGATTCAATGTCCTCCCTTTCTTTCCCACCTCAACCCGTCGTCGCCTCCACTGTCGCAATCACCATCCCGTTAATTTGCTTGGGAAATAAACCCATTGGTTTTGCGATGGTTAAGAGCATCGTATGCTTCTTGCGATTCACACGCAAAGATGCCATTGTTAGAACGCAGTCCAAGGGAGTAAAAGCCAGCTCGGTCCATCCGTCCAGCATCAGCGTTAATCGGCATGGACACAACAGTATTTTCAGACAGCCAAACTCCAAATTGGTTTTGGCTCAAGCTCAGGACTTGGTTTAAACACAAATCTACTGCATTTTGTAGTGGGAAGATCCATGACTACGTAAAATTTTCACAACTTGAAAGGATTCCATGAAAAGTAGGCATAACTGTACAACTATGCATCAGAATAGGAAGGGAGAGAGGGGTGGGTGGGATAACACCTGTTAATTGGCCAGGTATGCCTGGTGTTGGCTTCATGGTTATGGTGGTGGGCTTGGGATCTGAGGATCCAGAGTTCAAATCCCACTCAGCTTTTGAATTGATACCAGGTGTGGTTGACTCTGCCTGTCATCCTTCCTAGGTCGTCAAAATGAGTGCCAGCTTGCTGGTATCCTGTGTCGGAGAGGCGAACTGTCCAGGATTGTGACCAAGAGCCAAGGAGACTGCTTAGGCAGCACCAACACTCTGCACAGAGTATGGTCCCAATGGATGGATGGAATCGGCCTGGTGAGGGCTGGACCGTGGCGGCACAATTTCCAAAAGGCCAATCACACCAAAATGTGTGTGGTTAACGGCTCTATATCATTTTTGGCCCCATCTCTCAATGGTGAAGAATTGCTTAAAATTTTTTTCTCATATCCAGATCCAGATCTTCACCAAAATTGAATCAATTCGTCCTTGTCAAACACCCAACCCATCCACCAAGTTTCATCTGAATCCATGCATGTTTTGAGATATAGTGTTTCTATCATTTGTATCACAATCACTCAATGGCAAAGAATCACTTAAACTCTTGTTGCCTGATCCAGATTCACATCTTCACAAAAATCTAATCAATTTGCCATTGTCACACACTCAACCTGTTCACCAAATTTCGTCTGAATCCGTCCACAACTTTTTGAGATATCCTGCCGACAGAAAAACAAACAGACAAACAAGCAGACGGGTGAAAACATAACCGCTGGCCACTTTTGGTGGCGCAGGTAATGATGTAAAGATCCCTTTGTAGGTCATCTGTAGGGGTCTTCTCATATCTTTTAACGTGGGGTAATAATATCAATCCTTACTTCCAATATCCTTCGAAGCAAAAATAATACAAGAAGAAGTAGAAGAAAAGAAAACAAATAAATAAGAATAGGGCCCTCTTCAGACTTGGCAGACTAACTTTACCACCAGCAATACAGTTTATCTCCAACATTCAAACCTCCACCTGGTTTATATGTCACAAAATGCACTGTCAGGTGGCAGGATAGTTCCTTTGGTACTGTTCTTGTTTCATAACTGTCTTGTTCAAAATTTGATCATTGTCTGTTTTAAAAAGGGATCTTTATTAATAACAGACTCAAATATGGCAGACCCATAATCCCAAGCTGAGAACAATATATGCACACCAAATGAGCAATATCAGATGCAGACAGGAACAGTGTGGCAGTGGTACAAAGTTGCTCATGAAGATGTGCCATTTGTCATACATTTTCTCTCTGACGACTGGATTGCAGTGAATTAAACATTTTCAATCCTCTGTGTACCTATATATACCTTATGGTGATTATGATCGACCAAGCCTCCGATGACATAGCAGTGTGAAGGATGCAATTCTGACAGGACATGTGGTGAGTCAGACGTGAGATACACCAACTCATGACACGGCAGCACTTCCTGCACAGGCTGTGAGCACAACTGGATGCCCTGATGCAGGTAAACAGAAACTAAAATGATTCAGCAAATAATGGGTGGTTAAAACACAATATTGACAAACCCAAGATCCCCCTTGTCATCTCGATGAGGAAACTCATGAAGACGTGCAGATTTGAATGGAGGTGTTCATTCCATTTTCACACATTTGACATTTTAGAGTATTATGATCAGTCGGCATTTGATATGATACTGCAAGGCAAATTATTTGGCTACCCCTCCTTCACTCCGAAACAAGCCAACTTCAATAACAGTTTCAAGTGGGAGGGGGAAGGGAGGGGAATTGTAACTGAAAATTACAGCAATAAATTACATCTTTAAGAGCTGGGAAGACATATCATTTTTGCTAAGAAGTTGAGTTGAGTGTTTGTTTTCTCATTCCATAATATATAAACTCTGAAAGATTTTCAAAGGGGGGGGGGGGGTGGTGGGATTGATCCCTCTTATATTGCTTGGAATGGGCAAGGAAAAGTTGCTGGATTTTAAGATTACTGGAAATGAGCAAAATAATCAGTTTGCAGTTAAGTGTAAAGATATAGGTGCCATTGTAAATGTAAACACGTGTGTGTGTGTGTGTGTGTGTGTGTGTGTGTGTGTGTGTGTGTGTGTGTGTGTGTGTGTGTGTGTGTGTGTGTGTGTGTGTGTGTGTGTGTGTGTGTACACACTCGTGTGCAGGGGAAGGTGAGAAAAAAAACCAATTTGGGGGGGGGGGAGGGAGTTAGAGAGCTACATACTCTAATAGATCACCTGGGACATACATCTGAACGATAAGTGATAGGATGATATAGGATTTGATAGGATATGAGGGTCATAGAATAAGAACAACAAGATCGGAAGCAGCAAACCCATGATAAAGCGTTTCTGGAATCGCCACCGATAATGTCATTCAACAGAGCAAACACTTTGAGAAAGCTCTACCTCCATATGGGCCAGATGGTATAAACCTTGGAACTGTAAGGAAATTTACATAAAACTAGAAGGACGCTTGGTAGAGTGCATACCTCCGCCATGCAATGCCTGATCCAGCAGAACATATCGGGCCCAATAACTTTTTGAGATATCGTGCTATACATTGGTTTCGCATCATCTCTCAATGGTGAAGAATCACTTATAAAATTCTAGTAGCCAGATCCGGATCCAGATCTTCACCAAAATCTAATTCGTTTGTCCTCGTCACACACCCAACCTGTCCACAAAATTTCATCCGAATCCGTCCACAACTTTTTGAGATATCCTGCACACAAAGAAAGAGACAGGGGTAAAAACATAACCTGCATCTACCTTCGGTGATGGAGGTAATAAGTAAGCAGAATCGTAAGACTGTTAATTATGCCTCTCAAGTTTGGTGATGATGTATGAAGTGGTGAGAGAAAAAGAGAGGGAAACAGAGAGGGAAACAGAGAGGGAAACAGAGAGGGAAACAGAGAGGGAAACAGAGAGGGAAACAGAGAGGGAAACAGAGAGGGAAACAGAGAGGGAAACAGAGAGGGAAACAGAGAGGGAAACAGAGAGGGAAAAAGAGAGGGAAAAAGAGAGAGAAACAGAGAGGGAAAAAGAGAGGGAAAAAGAGAGGGAAAAAGAGAGGGAAAAAGAGAGGGAAAAAGAGAGGGAAAAAGAGAGGGAAAAAGAGAGGGAAAAAGAGAGGGAAAAAGAGAGGGAAAAAGAGAGGGAAAAGAGGGGGAAAAAGAGGGGGAAAAGAGGGGGAAAAAGAGGGGGAAAAGAGGGAGAAAGAGGGGGAAAAGAGGGGGAAAAAGAGGGGGAAAAGAGGGGGAAAAGAGGGGGAAAGAGGGGGAAAAGAGGGGGAAAAGAGGGGAAAAAGAGGGGGAAAAAGAGGGGGAAAAGAGGGGGAAAAAGAGGGGGAAAAAGAGGGGGAAAAAGAGGGGAAAAAGAGGGGAAAAAGAGGGGGAAAAGAGGGGGAAAAGAGGGGGAAAAGAGGGGGAAAAGAGGGGGAAAAGAGGGGGAAAAGAGGGGGAAAGAGGGGAAAAGAGGGGAAAAGAGGGGGAAAAGAGGGGGAAAAGAGGGGGAAAAGAGGGGGAAAAGAGGGGGAAAAAGAGGGGAAAAGAGGGGGAAAAGAGGGGAAAAGAGGGGGAAAAGAGGGGGAAAAAGAGGGGAAAGAGGGGGAAAAGAGGGGGAAAAGAGGGGGAAAAGAGGGGGGAAAGAGGGGGAAAAGAGGGGAAAGAGGGGGAAAGAGGGGGGGAAAAGAGGGGGGAAAAGAGGGGGAAAGAGGGGGAAAGAGGGGAAAAGAGGGGGAAAGAGGGAAAGAGGGAAAGAGGGGGAAAAGAGGGGGAAAAGAGGGGAAAAGAGGGGAAAAGAGGGGGAAAAGAGGGGAAAAGAGGGGGAAAGAAAAGAGGGGAAAAAAAGAGGGAAAGAGGGAAAAGAGGGGGAAAAGAGGGGGAAAAGAGGGGGAAAAAGAGGGGGAAAAAGAGGGGGAAAAGAGGGGGAAAAAGAGGGGAAAAGAGGGGAAAAAGAGGGGGAAAAGAGGGGGAAAAAGAGGGGGAAAAGAGGGGGAAAAGAGGGGGAAAAAGAGGGGGAAAAGAGGGAAAAGAGGGGAAAAGAGGGGGAAAAAGAGGGGAAAAGAGGGGGAAAAGAGGGGAAAAGAGGGGAAAAGAGGGGGAAAAGGGGGAAAAGAGGGGGAAAAGAGGGGGAAAAGAGGGGGAAAAGAGGGGAAAAGAGGGGGAAAAAGAGGGGGAAAAGAGGGGGAAAAGAGGGGAAAAGAGGGGGAAAAGAGGGGAAAGAGGGAAAGAGGGGGAAAGAGGGGGGAAAAGAGGGGGAAAGAGGGGGAAAGAGGGGGAAAAGAGGGGAAAAGAGGGGGAAAGAGGGGGAAAAGAGGGGGAAAAGAGGGGGGAAAAGAGGGGGAAAGAGGGGGAAAAGAGGGGGGAAAAGAGGGGGAAAGAGGGGGGAAAAGAGGGGGAAAAGAGGGGAAAAGAGGGGGGAAAGAGGGGGGAAAGAGGGGGGAAAGAGGGGGGGAAGAGGGGGAAAGAGGGGGGAAAGAGGGGGGGGAAGAGGGGGGAAAGAGGGGGGGGAAAAGAGGGGGGAAAAGAGGGGGGGGAAAGAGAGAGGGAGAGGGAGAGGGAGAGAGAGAGGACAGACAGAGAGTGCTTTTATTAATAAAGATATTTAGAACTTGAACATTTGCATCGCAAAATATTAATTTTATGATAAAGCAACATTTTGTCCAAGTAAAGAATAGTGTAAACAATTATGTTTTCTTTCTTCATCGACTGAGGAAGCTATCAAAATGAAGTCCACAGAGTACTACAAGAAACAAAAGTTCAGTTACTGCTCGTCACATCTACAGATTCTGTCACTGGTTCTGTTTTTTGATCTACCATACTCTATTAACAGAGTGTTGGTGATGCCAAAGCAGTTTTTGGCAAAGGTTACACTGGGTGGTGTGCCATTGTCTTGTCAGTGTTGCTGGTGATCTTTTGAACATGTAAAACACCGTAATAGCGACAAATAAGTGAAGCAAAACCATTTTAGCTGATGTATATCAGCAAATCATCTTGTTGGATACAGGATATATAAATAGAATAATTTTCAAAAGGGTTATAAAAATAAGGAAATACATACAGGAAGGTAACAGGGGCGGGGGGGGCAGGGAGGGGGAGAGGGAGAGGGAGAGGGAGAGGGAGAGGGAGAGGGAGAGGGAGATGGAGAGGGAGAGGGAGAGAGAGATTGAAAAAAAGATTTTAAAAAAAGACAGAGGGAGAAGAAAATGGTGAAAGACAGGAGATAGAGAGAAGGAAAGAGAGAAATCGAGAGAGGGCAAGAGGGAGAGAGGAAGAGAGAGGGCAAGAGGACGAGAGGGCGAGAGGGAGAGAGAGAGAGGAAATAGAAGACAGGGATGGAAAGGAGGGAGAAAAAAAGAAAAGGGAAAGGAGGGAGAAAAAAAGAAAAGAAAGATAAGCTTTGAGCTTACTGTGAAACTCACCTTCCAGTTAAGGTAGCCATGATCACGTGTGTCCATACTTGCTTTCAGCCTGGCTCCATGGCTCGTCAATAGCAGCTGGAGACACAGAGATGAGTCAATATGTAAGAACCACAAGATGCAGGAAAACTGTGTGTAAAGATAAAGTTCGACAGTGGGGGTTAGTTTGTGTGGTGTTTCCCACTTGCATATCTTGTTCAGGTTGCTGGGATCCCCGGTTCAAATCCTAATTAGGGCTTCAAAGCATGGCTGAAGCTCTATTGAAATCGTTAGTATTATTATTATTAAAGGCGTTTTTATGTTCTACTGACCGATTTTGTGGCGGATCTGGAGGGAAAACTGTTCGATGAAATTGAACGAAACTTAACAGGATTATTACTCACCACCTGAAGTTTATACTATGAAACATTTGATGACGTAGGTCACGTGGTATGGCGGCCATATTGGATTTTATCCAAAACCTAAAAACATCTTCTTCTCCAGAACGGATAACACGACAGCCTCAATCTTTTGCACACATTTGCTAAGTTCCATGGTAATGTTAATTTGGTCGAAATCGTTACATAATTAATATGACTTAAAATGATGCGGATTCGCCTCATTAAATATGCAAAACATGCAAATGAGAGTTGAAAAAATTGAATGACAAATTTAGATAGCACATAAACAGGGGACTCCAAATATGTTTATAGCATGTCTGGACTTGACCCCAGTGAGGCCCCAGAGCCCCCCAAAGTTGAAAATCACCCATTTTTGACATGTAAAATGAAAACCAAAGAAGATAGACAAAAAGTGAGCACACATTCTGGAAGATATTTTAACGTTCTACAAGTTCGCCATTTACATTAATATGCAAATGTGGAGTTATTGGACTTTTTGGGGGACTTGAAAATTTGTCCAGCCTCGATTTGTCCAATGTGAAGTTTCTTTCTCTATCATGTATTGTTGTGGGCTTTTCAATCCTTCATTGATATAACATGAGGGACCCCGAAGCTGGACCCCATTGCAGACTTGAACTAACTTTCTAACTCGGAAAACCCATATCATGTGACAGGGTGATGGTGTTGAAATTTGTTAAAATGGAGGCACGCCTTGAAGCCCGGGATTACTGGTTTACCAGTTTTAATTACTGTGTTGATTTGTCTATAGCGTTTCATTATATTTACAAACAATGTAAAAGTACAATGACATCTCCTTATGCCCTTGTCCTGCAAGTGATACAAGTGCAAGCTTCATTCGCCTAAGATCAAACTGAAAGGGGGGGGGGGGGTGGAGAGAAAACAAACAAACAAACAAAGGAATCCTCTCCTCTAATCAACATATGGTGGAGCCAGCAACATTCCTCAATAAAAGAAAGTACTTAAAGGAAATTAAACCAGTAATATTGCTCATAATAGAAAAAAAGCAAAACAGATGAAATTCAAAGAGCTGTCAGTCAAATGATGAACAGAAGGAAAGAAAGAGAGAAAGAAAGAAAGAAAGGAAGATCATGCAAAGCAGTACCTGTGCTGGCACAGCTGCTCGCCTGTTCTCTGCGTAGCACCGCTGTATCTGCTTTTGCAGTTTATAGATGTCCTGGGAGAGAGACAGGAAGGCAAACAATGGGCAGGTAACCTTTGCCTCCATTACAATAATAATGAACTCAGATACATGTGTGATATTAATTTCCATGAGGTAAATATATATTAAGTGACATCATCGGTTCAATAATGCTTCTTCATGGAGTCTTCTTTAGATGTGCATGTGCCACAGGGTGATTTCTCTACCCAACTTTGCAATAAAATTATGTTAACCGAAGTAGTCAGGGTGTAAGTGGAGGTGTGGTGTCACCTGAAAGGGGAATTTATGCGGGTCGTATATTTCTGTAGCCGATACCCTTTAGAATCGAGATGCAGGATCTGCCTGTTGACCCCTCATCTCGGGGGCAAAATTGTAATTTTTCCTGTTTTATTGTTGTACCCAGACACATTTTATGAATTATTTTTAGATCCTCGTGGAGGATCCCTAAGTCTTACTCACGTTGTTGTTCTTCATCTTCTTCTTGTGGACTTTTTTTGTTTCACAGCCTACACTTTTCATCGAAACTTCCTGAAACTTGGCATATATATGTAAAAATACCCTGCACAGACAGTAACCATCTCCGATTTTGAAAATTCCTCCTAGAAAAAAAAGTGATGACGTCAAAATATCTCCGCTAATGGAAATCGCCTAAAAATTATTTCCGAAACTAGGCAAGCTTTTTGAATTCTGTTTGCGGGAATCGAACAGGGCTTTAGCAGAGATGAATTACTGCACATATGATACATCACTATGACGTCATATCAATTTTTTATGACGTCATTCCTATTTTTTGACATTTTTTGTTTCACAACCCAGAGTTTCCATCGGATCTTCGTGAAACTTGCCATGTATATGCAGAAAGCCCATGCGCAGGCAGTAACCATCTCCGATTTTGGAAAGTCTTCCTAGAAAAAAAGTTGACGTCAAAATATCGCCGCTAATGGAAATTGCCTATACCATTATCTCCAAAACTTGGCAAGCTGTTTGAATTTTGTTTGCGGGAATCGAACAGGGCATTAGCACAGATAATTTATCGCAAACCTGATACATCACAATGACGTCATATTCATTTTTATGACGTCATCATTAAGAGGACGAGGATCTTAGCTCACTTGAGCTTGTTTCAATAGTGCATACAAGGTTCATTTGATCGATACATCAAAGAGCTTTCCAATGGGTGCAAACACTTGACCCAACATAGATTTTGTGAGCACATGTATGCTTTGAAATCCCACATAAATTCATGGGTGAAACTGCAGATGTTTTTTTAAAAAGGACAAAAGGAGATTTTCCTCGGGGGGTCCAAGGGTATGCTCCCACAGAAAATTTTGAAAAATTGACGTCAAAATATGCATTTTGGGGGTGATCCTAACCATATTGTAACAAGAAAACTATGCAAATGAGTGATATTTGGGGAAGATTTAAAAAAAATTTCACCTGAACATTCATTGCTGGAGTCTGGTGTTGGCTGTATGGTTAGGGTGGCTGGCTTAAGATCTTAGGGGGTCTTGGGTTCGACCCCCTCTCCTGCTATTGAATCAACACCAGGTGGGTTGACACAGTCCGTCATCCTTCCGAGGTTAGCAAAATGAGTAACAGGGAGCACTGCATCAGCGTTGGCCAGCGGTCGGAGTCGTGAACCTACAAGTGATGGGAATACGTCTGGAAGGAGTAAAAATACCGCAAGGCAATGGCAAGTTGCTGAGGTACTTCGCTGAATAGCCTTCTGGAACCCAGGAGGGCCGAAGGCAAGAATGTTGATGAAGGGTCCAAGGAGAAATCGAGCTACACCAACCCGTGTAAAGCAACACGAGACGTGCAAGGTACCACAAAGGAAAAGAAGAGCTCTCTACACTCGAGCCACAAGAAGGTGCCAATATCAAGGGAAGAATTGTTCCCAGCAAAACTCCACGATCTTTGTAGAGTGGAATGCGTCTGACTGACATCAACAAATGGCAGTCATTCGTGCCCAAAACTCTAAGCAGGCGGATCTTTAGCGGAGAAGGAGAAGATGTCCAAGGCGTTTGGAATCCGAGTCAATCCTTTATTCCACCCGTGACCGAACAACCCGCTCGTCTCTCTTCCGGTTGTATCCGGTTCCGGAAAACCCCCGATCAACCCAAGCTTGAGAATATTTACATATTATAACATGAAAATGATGCTGCTACAGATCACAATGGCACGCAAGTTCTCCTCGACCTCTTGTGGGACGATTACAGAAGAGCTCTAGCGAAGGATAAACAGTAATTCCCGTCTCGTTGAGCACACATATGCTCGGAAAGATCCCCCAACCCTCCCATAAAATTTCATGCAGTTTTGAAGAAAAACTCCCCTTTCAACTGTTGTAACGAAAGGATTATGGGACCTGGGTCAAAATGTTTCGCTGAGTGCAAAGGACAATGTATCCACAATAAAATGCATAACTATGATGGAAATTTTAATGTGTATATGTTGTTTAAAAATAGAAAAAGAAAACCATATCTCATTGCAGACGAATTACAGTTTTGCATGTTTAATACAATCGGCACACTTTTTTCCATTACTGTAGGAGGTACATTAACAAACATGGAATCATTGGATGTCTATTTGTAAGAGCTTTTCAATGAGTACAAACATTTGACCCAGTATACATTTTGGAAGCACATACATGTTTGGAAGGAAAACCTATCCCTTAAATTTCATGCAGATTTGAATAAAATGTCGCTTTTCAACTCTCTCATAATAGTAACATCTCATGTTAGTGCAGCAGATAACTGCAAAATACCCCTGGAATACTTCGGTTTGTGATGAAAGCATGAAATTTGGCACAAATACTCTGTTTGGTCTACTGTGTTAAAAAATGGCGCTGGCCATGAAAAAAAATCAAATCGAAAAAAAAAATCCAAAATGAGTCAGTACCCTCTCACAGTGGAAGATGGCGACCTAGAGATACTGGAGAAGTTTGTCATACTGATGTATGACAGGTCCAGCAGTGCTGCCACTGTGGACGAGGCCAGGCTTGACATGTTTGCCAGAAAGCAGAGGCCTTACGAAGTCATTCCACCAACCAGAGCAGCTCTGCTCCAACACACCAGACGTGCTGCCTACCAGGCTGGTTGTGTGCGGGCCCAGGCAACCCAATGTCAGCCAGAAGCAGAGAGCCCTGCTGACTGGGGATGGCAGTGGTTTGGTGAAGAATGGCAGGTCTTCTGGACAGCCAACTCTCCCATTTCTCAAAGTCCACTAATTAGTTGATCCCAAAAACCTAGGTATAGATCCAAAAATTATGAGTCTATGTCTATTATTTCCTGAAATATGAGCATTGTTTTGGTTTTGCAGCAGACATCCTGGATGCCATCTTTGTTACAACCATGCTGTGAGGTGTGACATTACAAAGAATAATCATGCTAAAATCTTAGACACAATAAAAACTTTGGTTTACACCCTTAATGTTGTGTTTTGTTTCAAATATTTAGCTGCAGAAGAGGAATTTTCTGTGCATGTGGCGGCCATCTTGAAAAATGGTCGCCATCTTGGAATTTTGCGTGGCCAGCGCCTTTTTTGAAAAAAAGTGGACCTCAAAGAGTATTTGTGCCAAATTTCATGCTTGCATCACAAACCGAAGTATTTTTGCCGTTATCTGCTCCACTATGTTGTTTGTCCAGATATTAAGCATTTATACGAAGGCCATCGTATCCACAGTAAAATACATATACTGTAATTACCTCCACCCACCTGAGGTGGACGGAGGTTATGTTTTCACCCCTGTCTGTCTGTTAGTTTGTGTGCAGGATATCTGAAAAAGTTGTGTTTGGATTCAGACAAAACTTGGTGGACATGTTGGGTGTGTGACAAGGACAAACTGATTAGATTTTAGTGAAGATCCAAATCTGGATTTGAGATTTTTTTTTCACGATTCTTCACTATTGAGTGATCGGACTAAAACCAATATCTAGTACCTTATCTCAAAACGTTATGGACGGATTCAGACTAAAATTGGTGGACTGGTTGGGTGTGTGATAAGGACGAATTGATTTGATTCTGGTGAAGATCCACATCCGGGCGGAGATATGCGCTCTACCAAATGCCCTTCTAGTTATATGATATTTTTGAAATATCTGGCTATATGGAATGTTTTTGCACATGTCCCAGCATCAAGAATATGTTTGTGGTGGGTGGGGGGGGGGTTAGATATCACCATAGAGCAGATAGGAATGTATGGAGTAGGATGGTCCTTGTACAAGTAGTTAGCCATCTCAGTGTACAAGTAGGGAAACGTTAGCTTAAAAATTGTCTTGTTTGTGAATATGAGGATGAGGCCTTTGCAGTCGTTAACCAGCAGTTTCAATCTCATGATTACAGTGTTCTTTTTGGGTTCAAACCTGTCAAAGAAATGGAGTGGTTTACCAGACATCAGGCATGAATTGATGCCAAATAAATTTTGGTACAATAATCTATTACACGTGATTAGAGTGCACCTTGTCTGGCATTAAATCTTCAAAGCCACAGTCGATTACGATTCGTACAGATTCAGCACATGCACTGGAATCTGCGAAGTGCCGCAGCCGTTTAACACGCTTGAATGCTTGCTCATCAGAGCCTCCGTCTTCCCTGCATCGCTTTTTCTCCCTCCGCCTTTCTCGACGACACTGCCTGAACACAAAGAAGGGTCCACATTGATCTTAAAATTTCAACGTCAAATGAAATATTTATCATTTCTTGTCAAAGTAGCAATATGAATCAAAAATTATTATACATGTGCATTGTGCTCCACCAATGAAATACTTTTGAAAATCATTTGAAATCATTGAAAATCCATAAAACCTAAAAATATACATATTTTAAAATGAACCAAGTAAATGCAACATGACTGGATGTTTCATTTGACGCTTGCTTGGCTTGCTTGGCTTTGCATTTCAACACTCCACATCCGAATTTGCAATATCCTACCAAAAGTTATAAGACACAACACCACATGAATATTATCAATCAAACAATGAAAAATAATTGAAATCACGCTCTCTTGTGTTTTATATTGTTAAAATTTGCCATTAGCTGTTTTTAGGGAATTGAAATTCAGAAGAGCACCTTTGAAAAAGGAGGAGTGGAGGGAATGCAGTACTATCTCTGCTTCGGGCTGGGCTCAGCTTCGCTGGATTCTCTCAAATCTCAAGCTCTCAAAATTAATGGAATCTCCTGTGATGAGGCCGAAGCACATGGTCTGCCACTCTCACAGTTCAGGCAGGTCGGTAGTCTATTTTCTAATATCCATTCTCGAACATTGCTCCCTCCAATCTGGCAGTCCTCTCGGATGCATCGAGCAACTCCCAGTCCAGGATGCAGAGGTTGCACATGTTCTTACAGTAACCCCCTTCTGGTTAAACTTCCAAAATCCAGGCCGACTGCACACTTCAACTCTTTTATTCCTCGCTTCTTCAGTCCATATATCCACTTGCCAGAGGCTGTTCTGTCTTATTCTTCCCTCTCGGACTTCAAGTAAGCAGTGCACCACCATCTTTTGTGATCCCCAATTCTGATTTCTGACCCATGATCTTTATTTCCCCCCATTAATTTTTCTAACCCAAACATCTTACTTGCTTGTATCAGTGTTTCCTCCCATCCTCCCCTTCATCTTCATCGTTTCCTATTCGTTCTTTCCCTTGATGTTTGTCCCACTAACAGTTGTACCTTGCTCTTCCATGAGCCTCACTCCAATTTTTACAAAAAAACAAAAACATAAAATGCAATTAGATATTGAAACTAGAATGGCCTTCAGTAGAGCGCAGACCTCCGCCAGACTAAAAAATTTACGTCTTGTATCCCACTGAAAGGCCGGATCTGGATCTGGACCTGAACCAAAATTGAATTGGCTTGTTCTCGTCACCTAACCAACCCATCCACCAAATTTTGGCATAATATATCCATAACTTTTTGAAATATCATGCTGCATTTCGTTTTTCGTCCCATCTCTCAATGGTGAAGAATCACTTTAAAAAAAAAATTTAAATTCTCGTATCCGGATCAGATCTTCACCAAAATCTAATCAATTCTTCGTCACACAACCAACCAGTCCACCAAATTTTGTGCGAATCAGTCTGCAACTTTTTGAGACATCATGCTTTATATCGCTTTTTGCCCCATCTCTCACTGGTGAAGAATCAATTAAATCCCTGTAGCCAGACCCGGATCTGGATCTCTACCAAAATCTAATCAGTTCATCCTTATCACACACCCAAACTGTAAACAACTTTTTGAGATATGCTGTTCACAGACAGACAGACAGGGGTGAAAACATAACCTCTTTTCACCTTCGGTGGCAGAGGTAATAAAAACCTAATCATTAATCATTAATCAAAAACCAGTATATCATAACTGTATACCTACTTTTGCAGCCCCCTGTATATATATATATATATATATATATATATATATATATATATATATATATATATATATATATATATATATATATATATATATATATATATATATATATATATATATATATTGTTGTGGTTACCAAATTCGCAAACCACCATTCAGGTCCCTTAGGTGAGATATCTCGGTAAGTACATGTGTAGTTAGGCCCAAACCCGTTGTCTAGTGGGAATACATGTCATTTATGCGTGCTGCGACTCTTCAGGATAGCCGTTTTTCTTTTACTATCTTTATTTTGGACCAACCGCCATTGTTACCACCACCAACCACAACATCAACCACCCACCGCGGCGCCGCTTCACGTCACACCTCGCAACCGTCGCATCGCCACCGTTCTTGCGCCGCTTGTGGGTACCGGTGTTGGACTCGTGCAGGGCGCGCGCCGAACAGCGTGTACAAAACCACGGATTTTCCACTTCAAAAACGGATCAAAAACGACACACGCCCACTTTTGTTCCGTCCAATCGGTGAGCAAGGGGCGATTTGGCCCCGCCCCCAGGGCGTTGGAGGGCGATCGATATATGCAAATTTATGGATCAAAAAGCATTCACGCCCACTTTTTCTCGGGCCAATGGGGAGCGAGGTGAAAGGTCGAAGGGAGGGGGTCAAAGATGAGAGAGCGAAGCCACGGGGCTGATATAAGCGACCGTGTTCGTCAGTCAAGTAAACAGAGAGTTAAGACTTCGCGGGCGGTGGAGTTGGGAAGAAGGAGCAAGAAGGAGCTGGTCGTCGTCGTGTGCGTTGGAGTCGGAGCGGAGGGGACGGAGCTGTGGAGAGGCGGCGAGGGCAGACGCTCGTCGCGGGACTCGAGGCAGAGTAGGAATCCTCTATACCCCGAGCATCAGCAACCCCCCTCCTGTTTCCTCCTGCGCTGAGATAGTGCGACCAAGGGGGCCCCTTTCCCACCCCCTACCAGACACTGCCCGCGAGGCCCGCGGAGTTGAGGCACCATCGCCGCTCCGCGTCTCATCGCCAGACGGGTAGGCCCGACCCGGTCTCGGCCTCAGGCCCGCCTCATCCTTGAGGGTTCTCTTTTCTTTTCCTTGGTTTTGGGTATGTGTTGTCGGCGCCGTCTGTGAAGTAAAATTGTATAAGTGTTGCCGTGTGCTCGCGTAATCGGTATTAGATCTGCATTGTCGCATTTGCTTTTTGTGTAAATTGCATTGTGTTTTTCTTTTCTATGTGCTTTTGGTGGAATTGAATATGTGTGCTTTCCGTTCAGCGCGAATAAATGTGCTTTGTGTTGAACTGTTTCCCGCTTCGCTTCGTCATTTCTTTCATTGAATCCTCATCTTGCTTCACGTAAAGGGTTGGTAGTGGGCTGAATACGCCCGATAATTAATCGAACCGTCGAGGTCGACGAATAACACCGCTCGGTTATCCCGATAGTACGGAACGGGTCGCTTAAGTGGCCCGTGTCCGAAGCCGACCTGCGGCGAGGTGCGATCGCCCGGTCTACCCTCCGTGTGGGTACTTAGGTAGGTCGAATTTGGCGAGCAACGCTATCCCACGCGGGGGCTGATTGGCTCGATCGCGGTGAGACCGAAAGGTCCACCCGTGACTGGTTCCCGGCGTTAGTCCGAGAGGGTCACGACTGGATTGTCCGTCCGGTGGGCGATGTGCCGCGATTCGAGTTACGTGGCCGTCAGCACGCCGGCGGGCGCGAATCCGTAACAATATATATATATATATATATATATATATATATATATATATATATATATATATATATATATATATATATATATATATATATATATATATCAGTACATTTCTATATATGTGAACCAAGTAATTGCAACATGACAATGGATGTTTCATTTGACACTTGCTTGGCTTTAGTCATTATTGCATTTTACTACTACATCTGAACTTGCAATATCCTACCAAAAGTTATGGGACACATCTTTACATAATTGTGGGATTTGCTCACACGTGTGGCCGTTTTATAAAAGCATGATTATCACAGTGTTAAATAGTAATCAGTCTCATTGCTTAGTTATAAAAGCATCAAGTTCCAGATAAAGGAGTTAAGAGTTCGAATTAGGGGTAATAATCTGCTGCTAGAGAGTAGGCACAACCATTGGGAGTTTTGAAGCTGTCCTTTCAATTCTGGGTAACGTCAGAAGACGTGAAAGATAACAGGTAACATCAACCGTAACCATCAATCTGGCAGAAATCACATCAAGAAGGAAGAAACTCCTCTGATGAATTATTCTGCAGAACAGACACGACGTGTTTTGGCACATCAAAACACAATGTGCTGAAAAAATTTGGGGAATCATTGGGATGTCAAGTAAGAACCAATAAAGTTTGTTCAGCATTGTATTCCCATGAATATCACTGAGGAACAGTTCAATGGTGGCCTTTCCTCACTGTGGTCAATATACAACTTCAGAGGATGCAGTGAAAAGAACAGACATCTTGGGAACTTGAAATGTGGAAATATCTTTTGTGAAATTACAAAGTCCTGGTGTTCTAGTGTTACAAAGATTGCTCAATTCTAGTGAAAATGTTTGTGGAGTGTTGGTTCAACAATTATAGGCTCAACAATGATGACAAAATCTGAAAGAACCAAGGGGACATCATGTAAGGAACGGTTGAGAATTCCACCTCTAACTTATAAAAACCTGGTTGTAAGTATTTAAGTAAGGGGATGCCTGCAACATTGGGCGTCACGAGGTGGGGGATGGGAGGGTGGGCATGTACCGCCCCACCTTTTGGAGGAAAGTTGGCAGCATATCGATTCCCCTCCACCCCCACATTTTTTCGGTCGAAAAACAAAAATTGTGTACCTGTATACTCACAAAGGATTACAAAGCAGTTTTCGGTGCAATTGATTTAATATAATTGAAAGTTTGAATGAGCAATTAATTACTTGGTGAGTGGAATATTAATAGATGATGTGCTTTTCGGGAACCGTGTTTACCTGAATGCCATACGGCTCAAACATAATTAATTACATTCGGCCGCAACTTCTGCACATTGCGTAGTGCTCCATAGCACACACGGACTGGCACTTGAGAGCACTCGATGCCAACACTTGAGGGCTTGTCTCGTTACACCATCATCATCATAATCACTATACTAAAATGTGCAATTTGGCATCTGTCCTTGGTCGATGCATTTGGTTGCGAGTTATCCAATCGCAACCAAACTTGCCAGGGGGGTTAAGGGACTGTCATAACTCATCAGACGAAGGTTGTAGATACTTTAGTCCCCAACCAGGGGGTTCTGGAAGAAGAGGGAGGGACAACAAATTCTCGATGTAAATGTGTAGCACTGTTTCGCATGGGAGAGCATATGACAGATCTTCCATCTCGATCGGTTTTGTTTTAATTCCACATTTTCAGACATTATTTCCAGTCCACGACGTTGCCTTAGGCTGGACTGAAAAAGATCCAGAGGAATTCTTATGTTTTATTTGCTTTTTCCGTCTTAGAAAAACGCTGGCAGCTTGGAACGTCATTTGCGATGTACAACTGCTGTTCTCACCACTTTCTCACCAAATTGGATTTTAGGTCATTTCATTGTTGTTCCGATTCCTTTCTTGCCTACTTCGATGATTTTTTGTCCCTATTCCTTAATTCTTTTGGACTGTACGGTGCACAAAATAAAGTTGACTCCCCACCATCCATCTAAAAATAACTTTCCCAGAAAAGGTAGCACAAGCGAGGAAGGGAAGGGGGAGGTGGGGAGAGCGACACCTCACGAAACATTGCTAAACACTGTGAGAGGGGTGAGGTGCGAGGAGAAGGTGAGAGAGGGAGAGAGAGGAGGGGGGGTGGGGGGGGGAGAGAAAGGTGAGGGGTAGAGGTGGTATTAGCAAAGAGAATGATATGTTTTGCTTAAGGCCCTGTCACACCTTGACGATTTAGCCAGCGTATGCCTGACGCATGAAAAATTTTGCGAAAACGCTGGCACACGTCGAATACGTTATGGGTAAGTTTGTATACTTTAAGAGCACGCTGGCATACGTCGTAGTACGCCGAGCTGTTAGACAAATTTTCCATGCTTGAAATTTTCCGACGTATGACTCACACGTTCCACATACGCTGGCCATAAGTTGTAGGCACGTTATGCGATCGTTTACACACGTTACGTGTAAGTTACTCATAAGTCGAAACACGTCGAGGTAATGGTTAGCGTACCCGAAACTTATTTCTAACCTATGAGTAACGTGTTGTGGGCACGTTACGCGATCGTTGACACACGTTACTTGTAAGTTACTCATAAGTCGAAACACGTCGAAGTAATGTCAAGCGCAGTGGTTCTCAACCTTTTGTAGCAGCGACCCCCCCCCCCAACAAAAGAAAAAAAAAAAAAGAAATAAAGAAGAGGGATCTTCTTCCTCTTTACAGAAGAGGGGGAGGGGCATCTCCATTGTGTTGGGATCGCTCCCTAACTATTACATTTAATCACAGCGCATCTAATCGATTTCTGCCCATTAAACAATGGAAGGTGAGCTATCTATGGAACAAGCACTTATCGACATAATTGACTAAGGGAACCTTAATGTTGTGTGCAATCGAATTACAAAAATTCGAAACAATATATTTGTTTGTTTATTTGTTTTGATAACCTTCCCGCGACCCCCAAAAATAATCTCGCCACCCCTCAGGTTGAGAACCATCGGTCTAGCGTACCCGAAACTTATTTATAACCTTTGAGTAACGTGCTTTGAACCTATGTGTAACGTATCTCCAACGCACATTGACGTATTTGACGTCTTCCGGACGACCACAGAACTTACTGAACGTGTTTCTAACTTACAGCTACCGTATAATGGCGTATTGGCAGCGTTTAGGGGAATTGCTAGAAAATATGGGGTTCACACAGGAGGAACTCGTCAGTTTTTCAGACTCCGTGGTGAGTACATGTCCATGTCATGGGAGAGATGGAGGATCCGGCAAGGCTGAGACGACAATACCTACCTGTCCTCCAACATCAACATGACTTCATCGATTTGACAATGAACTAGTTGCGTGCCAATAGAGCCAGGAGAAGAAGAGCTGAACGGAGGACAAAGAACGAGGTGAGACCATGGATCGGGAGGCGATGGCAGTTTGGCATATATGACCTGCTCATGGTGGAACTCCGTAACGAGGACGAAGCAGCCTTCACCAACTTCCTCCGTATGCCCCCAGCGATGTTTGACGAGCTGCAAGCCAGAGTGGGTCCAAGGATAACCAAGCAGTACACCTTCTACATGGATCCGCTTGAGCCTGGCATGAGGCAAGCACTGACTTTGCATCACCTTGCCCCTGGCAACAAGTATGCCTCCATGAAGTTCGGATGGAGGGTCCCTCATAACACCCAGTCCCTAGTGGTCAGACAAGTCCGTCAAGCCATTATTGACGAATATGTGGATGAGGCTCTGGTTTGCCCAAGTACTCCTGATGATTGGCGCGCCATAGGTGACAAGCTCTTCCAAAGATGGAACTTTCCCCATACATATGGGGCACTTGACGGGAAGCACGTGGCTTGCCGCTGTCCTCCAAAGAGTGGGTCCCAATACTACAACTATAAAGGATTCTACTCTATTGTTCTGATGGCGCTTGTTGATGCTGACTACAAAATCATTTGGACAGATGTCGGCAGTACTGGATCAGCATCAGATGCGCAGATATTCAATGACTCTGAGCTGAAGGAATGCGCTGAAGACGGTACCCTTGGTTTCCCTGACCCTGAGCCTCTTCCAAACGACAACCAGGACGTACCTTACTTCTTCATCGGTGACGATGCCTTTGCCTTACGACCAACCATGATGAAGCCATACAGCCTCCGGTGAATGACGAATGAGCAACGCATCTTCAACTACAGGCTTAGCCGAGCAAGGAGGATAGTAGAAAATGCATTCGGCATCCTGGCTAAGAGATTCCAGGTTCTGTTAAGTACCATGCAGCATCACCCCTCCACTGTCAAGCTCATTGTCAAAACATGCGTGATCCTGCACAACCTCATGAGGACCAGGGAATTCATGTTTACATAGCATATATTATACAGTATACAATGCAATTTAACTTTTAGCCTATGCTTATAAAAATTATATGCTTTACCTTAAATGTTATATGTATCATTGTTACTTTTTATTGTACAGCGCATTAGAATATATGTTTTTATTATAGGTGCGCTTTATAAGTAAATAAAATAAAATTCAAATTCCAGGTACCCAGGACTACAGATCCAGCAGCTTGACCAGGCAGAGAATGAGAACCGCGACCTTGTTCCAGGAGCATAGCGAGAGGGACATCACTTGGAGGATACACAGACAGCTACTGGCCACAACACTGCCTCCAATGACGGAAAGAAACAGAGGAATCTCCTCAAGCACTGGGTTAACTCCCCAGCTGGCGCAGTTCCGTGGCAAGATAGGATGATTTAGATATTTGTATTACTGCATTGTTCAGGCAATAAAGGACCTCAGAGGCAGTAACATTCCTCTTGAAATGAACATCGTTTCATTGATTTACAAAGGATAAAGACATAAGGGATAAGGCCATAATTTATTGGCTGCTCTTAGAGCACCCTTATTGAGGACTGTACCAAAAAATCAATACCTCCGAAACTGGACCTCCGAGGGACCTGTTTTTTTATGTGCCCAAGGAGAATGTGTTACAGCATCATAAAAAAACAAGGACAAATGTGTCCAAGAGCAGCGTCCTAAAGGTTTTGTCCTCTAAAAAAAAACAAAAAAAACAACAACAACAAAAAAACTTCCAATATTTCATCACGTGCCTTGATGAAGCCAATAGCGAGACCCGTCATAGTGTATTTACGTATTTACGAAAAATATATTGTAGTTAAGAAATAAATACTGTATTTATGAATTACAATACATTACATGGAATAATCTTTAAAAAGTAACGTGAACTTTTCGAAACTTTAAAACAAATGCCCGAATATATTTAAAAGTTCATGATAGATGCTCTCAAAAGGCACCTCAATGCGAGGATGTGTACAAGTGTTTAGTATTTAAGGAGATCCGGATCGTGTATATAAAAGAGCAGTCCTAATATAAAAGGTTTTGTCTTCACAAGAAGAAGAAAAAGAAGAAGAAGAAGAAGAAGAAAACGACGAGCTCTCTTTTTAGAGCAGCGTTCGCTACGCGAGACGCTGCTAAAAATTAAATCTTTAGCGAATAGATAAATGGGATTACCACGGCCACCATTTGTTAGAGTGTCTTTGGAAACATGCCTAAAATTTCACAAGGCGGGTATTCTGGGTGCAAACGAAGAGGGCTGTGATAATCATATTTATGGTGCTAAATTGATTTATAGTAAGTACATGAATATCGGCTAGTCGCGTCGGCCAGCTTTCCATATAGAGCGAGCAGCCATGTCGCCTACCGGCTTGTTATTGTTAATTATTGTTTCTCAATTAAATATTAAAAAACATCAAGAGTTTGCTCAGCTTTTATTCAGTGCTCTGAAAAATAATGGAACATTACACTGGGCAAACGTATATAAAAAATGCCACAAACATGCCCAAAACAATGTCTCTGCAAATGTAGAGAAGTACATAACCAAGCTGTCCCTGTACGTAGTTGTTCTTCTCTGGTGGTGGAGGTGTCTTCAGCTCCCCACACGGGGTGCTTGCAGCAATAGGATCGCTGGATAGGTTGAGCATTCCTGAGAACCCACAGATGTTGAAGAGACTTTGACTGCTAGTGTCAAAGGCGCTTGGGCTCTGGTTCGGTACCTGGTTAGCCGAGCCTATAGCAGCAGATGCAGAGGCGGAGGTTGGCTGGAACCCATGTTGAGGGGGAGGAGGCATCATCGGCTGGCACTGTGGCTGCTGCATGTTAGGGTCCACATGCACAGTTGTCTGTGAGCCCCAGGCTGACGCAGGCGGTACCTTGTGTCTGCACATGTGGCGAGGTGGCTGGTACGTAGCTGGTGCCATACTTGTTCGCACGGAAGCAGGAGCAGGGACGGTGTGGACTGTGAGAGGTTCTTCCTCATCACTGTCGTAGTCTAATAGCTCACTGAGGATTGGGGTGAAGCGTGACCTTGCCATCCGGAGCCTGCATTTGGACATGCTGAGCAGGCTGTCACACATGTAGTTGGCGAAGGCTATGCTGGCTGTGATGGGCTGAGGCTTTGCGAGAACTTTGAGGAGCTCCCCAGACTCGTGCACCCTCTTCTCGAGTGACTGCAGCAACTGGTCATCGTCGTGGCCATGCTTCCCCTTGCCCTGTGCGGATGAATAGGGGACAGGGGAGGGCGTGCTGTCGTCACCAACCATGAGCTCTGCACAGGCAGCCTCGGCAGCCTCGAGGTCCCCGCTGTGTGCTGCAATGGTTTCCTTTACCTGCAATTATGACAATTGATTTATAAATTACAAGGCAAAAATAAGAGGCAAATTCAATGATTTGTAGTAATCAATGAATAATTTGCTTAGAGATCTGAAGTACAGTAAAACTAATATAAATAAATATTAGTATTGATATTAATGTGTTTATACTTACACTTTTGACGGGCTCAGCACGATGGCGGACCACAGTCCTGAGGTAGCCGAAGTTTGCCTTCACCCACTGCTACCTCTCTGTCAATTCCGGGGCACCGTCACCGCTCTTGTTCTTGTCGAGACGGGTGTGGGTGTCTCGCAGGGACTTGAACCACCCTTGAAGATGCTCGACAGACTTCGCCATGGCCTTGCCTTGATCCTCCGAGAGCTTTGCCTTCTTGTCCACCCTCTGGTAGTCCGTCTTCTTGATGTCCCAGATGGATGCGTTCTCGCGAAGGAAATCGCACATGAGCTGCTCCTCTTTGAAATCGAGACAATACTGTGTCTTCTTGGCCCTCTTCTTCACAAGGGTTGGCCGAGAGGAGGCGGAGGCCACGCACGCAGCTATCGATACCCCCGACGATGCCCGAGAGGCGTTGGAGTTAGCATCCTCTCCGGCAGAGGGTGAGCGTGGTAGGGAGGGTTTTGGTGATGATGGATCCTCCTTGCGTCCGCGTCCACGGCCACGGCCAGGAAACTTCTTGGCAGCATTCTTCGAAGTTTTCCTCGGCATGACGATGATGTTGATAGTTCGATGTCTAGCTTGGTTATGATTAAAATATTCGACCACCAGCGTCCATTTTAAATAGTCGAGCGGCAGCGGTTTAAATCGTTGAGCGGCAGCGGTTTAAATCGTTGAGCGGCAGCGGTTTAAATCGTTGAGCGGCAGCCTATGAATAGCCAAAGCCACGTGATTGTCAACGATACTTTGCCGCACGCTATGCATACGTTAGGCTATCGTTGGGCATACGTTGTGAACGCCGACAACACGTTAAGCATTCGTTGGAATAAGTTATGTTTAAGTTATCGAAGTGTTCTGTGTACATTACTAATATGTTATGCATTTGTCCAACTCGTTATGAATACGCCAAAAACTGGGAAAAAACATCAACACTTCAGCGTATAAAAACATTAAAAAAAACCATGGAGTCTGGAACACTGACGGGTTCCTCCTGTGAAGCCCATTTTTATATACCAATTCCCCTAAACACTGCCAATACGCCATTATACGGTAGATGTAAGTTAGAAACACGTTCAATAAGTTCTGTGGTCGTCCGGAAGACGTCAATCAAATACGTCTACATACGTCACACATAGGTTCAAAGCACGTTACTCATAGGTTAAAAATTAAGTTTCGGGTATGCTAAACATTACCAAGACGCGTTTTGACTTATGAGTAACTTACAAGTAACATATGTCGACGTGTGTCAACGATCGCGTAGCGTGCCTCCAACTTATGCCAGCGTATGCGGAACGTGTGTCATATGCAGAGTATGTCGAGAAATTTTCAACATGCTGAAAATTTCTCGACGTACGCCAGCATACTACGACATATGCCAGTGTGCTCTTAATGTATACAAAACTTACCCATAATGTATTCAACGTGTGCCAGCTTGGTTCGGCAAATTTTTCATACGTCGGCATACGCTGGCTACAACGTCAAGGTGTGACAGCGGCTTGACACTTCGATGTCGAGTGCTGTTATGATTTGAATCATCGAGCTGCAGCCTTTTAATAGGCTATGCCATGTGATCGTCGGCGATACGCTGCCGCGCGCTATGCATAAGTTAGACTATCGTTGGGCATAGGTTGTGAACGCTGACAACATGATCAGCATTCGTTGATATAAGTTATCTATATGTTATCGAAACGTTCTGTGTACATTACTAATACGTTATGCATACGTCCAACTCGTTATGAATACGTCCAAAACTGGGAAAAACATCAATAGTTCAGTGTACGCCAGCGTTTTGCATACATTTTGATACCTTGCCATACGCTGGCTAAAACGTCAAGGTGTGACAGGGCCTTTAATGACCGAACACACACACACACACACACACACACACACACACACACACACACACACACACACACACACACACACACACACACACACACACACACACACACACACACACACCTCATGTCAGAACAGCTGTACATACAACGACACAACAGAGTTGATAATGTAATCCGCTGGCACATCTGCAAAAACTTTGATGTCCCAGTTCTAGAAAATTTGTGGGAACATGAACCAAAAGTAATCACTGAAAACAAGAAAGTACCTACCGCTCACGTACGAACAAATGATCCCATCGAGCGTGACCATCGAAAACAAAGCATTGTGCCACCAGATATTATACTTTGGTACAAAAAAAAAAGAGGAGACATTTCTAATTGAGGTGTTAATGCCAGTGATTTGGACTAACGGTGCAGAAATCAAGAAAATGACCAAATACCAAGACCTCAAGAATGAAGTGAGAAGATCCTGGAAGCTGAAGAATGCCAAAGTTGTACCAGAGATAGCTGAAGCAACGGAAATGACAAAGAACCTCACAGAGATATTAAAAACCATCCCTGGGAGTATTACTACAAACAAACTACAGTTTGAAGCTGTCTTGGGCTCAGTGACAATCCTGAAGAGAGCCCAGAACAAAACTTTGAGAATTAAAAAAAAAAAAAAAAAAAAAAAAACTTCACAGCATGGTCCATGAATCGTGACCCCTTACCAAAATGAAGGGAGAAACTTTGAGCCCACCTTGGGAGGACTGCATTCCATATTCTGAAACTCGCATAAGTAGATACCAATCACACACACACACACACACACACACACACACACACACACACACACACACACACACACACACACACACACACACACACACACACACACACACACACACACACACACACACACACACACACACACACACACAGTCTGTTTCACCTCCTGAAACCCATCCACCTGGTGTGGAAATAGCAGGCAACAGCAGCAACTTGTGCACGCACACATCCACTGAGACCTGGGGCGGGAGCATTTACAATCCACGCTATCTTCCTGGCAAAGGTCTGCCTGCATGCATGCTCTTACATGCAGCTACCTTTGCATCCTACTGGTCGGCTCACTCCTAATCTGATTTGTACATGCTACAGTCCCCTGAACAGAGGGGGGAAGGGCGGGGGACCAGAGGGAGGGTTGGGAGATAGAGGGGGAAGAGGAAAGGGGGGAGGGGAAGGAGAGAGGGGTCAGACAGAGGGAGAGGGGTGGGAGAGAGGGGGAAGGGTTGGGAGCGAGAGGGGTGATGGAGGAAAAGGGGTGAGGGATTCCGGCAGATGTGATACCCAATTTATCGTCCATCAGAGATATGACACATACATTGATGAATCACCCTGCCTGTGAAAGATTGGGATGACAGTTTATTGCTGTGTCGGTATTCAAATACAGGCTACACAGAGTGAGTATGCATACCTCTTGGTTTTCCTGCTGTGATATGGCGATTCCTTACTTCATAACTGAAAATATTTGTTCTCATTATGATCATATCATATATTTTGCCTTCCCACCTCCGGTATAGAACTGCGGAAGCGCAATTGAAACTTGAAGAGCATGCGCTAAGTGGCTTCACCACACAACACACAAAATGTTTGAAGAAACATTTCAAAGCGAAACATTTAATTTTTATTTGCATTAATCTTTAATGTGATGGGTCCTATAATGGAAGTGATGGGTCCCATAATGGAAGAACAAAAAGGGGAAACGTAGTGGAAAATATAATTTCACATTTTCAGCAAGCCAGCCACCGCCTGTTTCACCGCAGAACAACACGTGGCCAACAACGCACGCGAGTGCCCCTGAACTTTGTTCAAGTCAATCGACATACAGTATTCAGCGACAGTGCGAATATTGTAGAGCACTTGCAAAGTGGCTTAAGAACTCCAACGAAACAGTTGATAAGTAATGGCTCGCTTAGCACGCAATTAGCAATCACCAAACCGGCATAGTAAACATAAACCTCCTGGACTCCAGAGAGGCCCAAAATATCAAATATGTCCGAATTGGACAAATGAACACTTTTTTTAGGAGTCGAAACTGCTTATAAGTTCGATTCTGGAGCTTAAATTCTGTAATTTGGCTTAGTTTAAGAGATTCTTGAGGTTATGGCATGTTTGGAAATGAAATAAAGCCACGAACGCTGCCGTCTCCGGGTGTATACAAGCATTGCGATGTACCCAGCGATTCGTAGCTATGATGAACAGGCATTCGATAATATGAGTGAGGAAAGTGAAAACAACAACTTTATCGTAAAGAAATTGTTGCGGCCTGTTCCAAGTGAAGGCATGGTTGAGCAGGTCAAAAAACATGGTGGCTTCAGACCCCAGCAAAATTACCTGGGATACGCCTTAAGATCCCAAACAGCGAGGTGACCGAGGATCACCTAATGAAGGATATAATTAAATGCCATTAATTATCTTCAAAAGGGGTGTTTTAATTAACCCAAACACCCAATTTTCACTCTTGCACTTCCTTGGAGTTTTCTTGGTGTGCAGGAAAAGTTTCAGGCTACCCGGTTTTATAGTTTTGGAGTTATGTCCACACACACACACACACACACACACACACACACACACACACACACACACACACACACACACACTAAAAACTCATTACAATATGAACTAGAGTGCATATCTCCACCAGGCTGAACAGTTTACGTTTTGTATCCCACTGATAGGCCGGATCCGGATCCGGACCCGGACCTTAACCAAAATTTAAATTGGCTCATGCTCTTGTCACCTATTCAACTCGTCCACCTAGTTTTGTCATAATCCGTCCCTAACTTTTTGAAATATCATACTATATATCCTTTTTGGCTCTATCTCTCAATTATGATGAATCACTTAAAAAAAAAAAAAATCAAAAAATTCCAGTATCTGGATCCAGATGTAAATCAAAATTGAATCGATTTGTCCGTGTCACACACCCAACCTGTCCATCAAGTTTCGTCTGAATCCGTCCATAACTTTTTGGGATATCCTGCTCACAGACAAGACAAACAAACAAAGGGGTGAAAACATAAACCCTGTCCAGGTGTCCACCTTCGGTGGCAGAGGTAATAACTTGCTTGACAACAAAGCTCCACATGCTGATGAAGCAGATTCAAGAGGCTGCATATATCATCTGTATATACCATCCATTTTCCTGCAGTATGATGCTGTTTTGGAATACGAATACAGAATTTTTCAACAGAGATGGCATTGTTATCAATCACATGTCTCAAATTGGCTATGCAGTTTACATTATGTGATAAATGGTCTGTGAGAATCCCGTCTCCAGCAAGCATTTCACTGCTATCTCAGGAACATTCTGTTCATATACAACTGGATGAGATGTGTAGTACTTCAATGAAAATTTAAAACACGAACTATGTGAATGTTTGAAAGATAAAATTGAACAACAACAACAACAAAAGTCAATTACGTGTTGCACAAGCTGCACATTTTCCATGATTTGCACAAAACGGCGCGCGTATTAAATCGATTTGTCAACTCCAAGTTGCATTCAATGAAGAATATGGGGATAAGGCAACGTTTGGAACTTCCGATAGTTTGTTATACTATTCTTCCGATAGCAATGCAAAATGAAATTATTGATATGTTGAGATCCAATCATTAACAGTTTTTTAAGAACTGATTGTTGTTTAACTTCTTTAAAAAAAATATTTGAAAGTCCATAAGAAACAGTTAAAGAAACGGGTTGAGAATTATCAGATTCATTTCAGAAATCCAATAAATGTTTCTGTGGAATGACAAATAATAGTACGTGTCAGGCACTGGTAATCTTCACAGTATCACTTGGCTTAGTCAATCATCTATAAAAAAAACAAGCATTACCTTCTCAGTTCTCGGTTCTCTTCCCACTGCTGTTGTCTTATGAGCTTCTTCTGCTGCTTTTTGGAGATATGACCTTCCGCCTTACTACGATCCAGATTATTCATTGCTCCCTTTGACATCTGCATCTGTGTTAGAGATTGAGATTCTGTTGCTGAATGCCCTGTACAGGTCTCTGTTTTAGGCTGCGACTCTATCAATGACTTATCTGGATCTATATCTGGGAGCGACTCGAATAGTGAATACTTTGATTGCACCTCTATTCTCGTCTGCGACTCGGTCGGATGAACAGAATGTGTTTCCGCTTCAGGCTGTGAATTGGTCGGTTGCAAAGAATGAGTCTCAGCTTCAGGTTGTAACTCCATGGGATGCACAGTCTGGGTGCCTGCTTCAGGTTGTGACTCACTTGGATGCACCAAATGAGTCTCAACTTCGGGCTGCGACTCCAGCGGATGCACAGCATGTGTCTCTGCTTCAGGATGCGACTTCAACGGATGCAGAGTAGGTGTCTCTGCTTCAGGCTGTGACTCAAGTGGATGCACAGTACGTGTTTCTGCTTCTGGCTGTGACTCGAGTGGATGCACAGTACGTGTTTCTGCTTCTGGCTGTGACTTGGTCAGATGCACAGAATGAGTCTCTGCTTCAGGCTGTGACTCCAGTGGATGCACATTATGGGCCTCCATTCTAGTTTGCGACTCTGCCAAAGACAGAGAGTGGATCTTTATTCCAGATTGCGACTCCTCCGATATTTGCTTCAACCCATTGTTGTTTGAATGCTTCTCCATTTGCTCTTCTGCACCTGTATGCTTCTCTTCCACAGTGCATCTAAAAGGTAAATCAGGGTGGTATGAAAAACAGAATTTAGGTGCAAAATACAATGAAGTACAACAATATAACATTGCAGCAATGACAGTTTAGGAAAAAAAAAAACTATCTATGGTGACAATGGACTGGCATCTTCAAGATTGTGGGTTCAAATCCAATTTAACCATTCGGATCAGATTTTAAAGATTGACAAACAAAGCTTATCTCGAAGTCAAAAGGTCGCTTTTAAAACTTGGCGAACTAATTAACTATGACAACTACAACTTAGTAATAACTCCAATTAGTCCTACATTGTTGTGGGGTCAGATAGGGAAAGATTTTGACCCAAGACTTTTAGGAACTGCCTGGTTAGGCCTGCTATTCAACTGTAGGTGATTTGGACAGGAATTCGTAATATTTTCAGGGTACAGGTGATAACTTGCCTGCTCTTTGCAAAAGACTGTGGGATCTTTAACATTCACCAACTAATGCTAGTGGATGGGACGTTCAGCTTTGCGTACATCTGAGGGATGGAGCACTTTGAGATGCAATGTTCTGCCTGAAAAACATCAATCTAACAATTTAAAGTTGGATCGGGAATTTAACCCAGGTTAGGCAGCTGAGCGGCAGGTACATCGTTCTGTCAGAACGCCCTTCAGTGAGGTGGGTAATCTCACTGTCCAGCCTGGTTTTATCTACACATAGTGCAAGTTCACACTGTATTAACACAGTGACAGCTCATGAACCATAGGGAGCCATTTAGTTAATATCATGCGTACTCTAATTGATTCCAGGAAAGAATACTGAAATACTGTACATAAAAAGGCTATGGCGCATACATCACCCTCACTGTAAAAAAAGAATTAAAAAAAACAAACAAACAAAAAAACAACACATGACTACAAGTCGACAAGATTATATATCAAGGAGATTTAGCGTTATTTGATAAATTAGAAGCGACAACAAATTGTCAATAAACACTACACAAGGAAATACAGATGCACGAAGTCATTCGACCAATAATTGAGATCCCGATGACATTACGAATGTGAAACAAGCCCAACGTTCGCTTATTCAAAAAATACATTGGAATCGTTGTCAGATCTCAGTGAATGGGTTTAAACCTGGACTAGATGGATACCTACATGGATGAGTTAAAGAGGGGTACGTGGACATTGGCAAAACATGTGGGCAGCTTACCTAAGGTTGGGTGATTGTATATACAGTACATCTAGATATTGTGACGTTTGCGAGAGGGTCTCGTTAAAAGGTGAAGGTGCTCTCGGTGTTGGTTCGTTCTTCACCCTACAACTTTGATTACATATATATACACGAGATTCTTCAAACTACAACTCAAATGCAGTCGTGGCCAAAAATATTGGCACCCTTGCACTTTTTTCAAACAACTCACAATTTCTCCAAAAAGAAGTTGAAATTGACAAAAGTATTTGTCTCCAAAATTCGTTATTACATTGTTAATATCACAGAGCCTTTGTTTTTGATTCAGAACGTAATATTGTCGCAGCGCTGCTGGTCAGAGTTAAAACCGCGAGCCCGGATGGTCGAACTTCTCCCTTGGAGGCAGACAGCCAAAACTCGGAGATTATCACGCGTGCGCGGGAAGGGCGGCGCAATGGCGGAGGGAACGGAGGCACGGGGAAGCACAGCACAGGGGGGTTTATACTCGAACCTCATCACAAATACACACATACAGTTTCTAAAAATGAACACATTTAATGAAAATAGACAAATATTTACAAAGGACACTAATAAATGTAATACTTATAAATACGTGAAGTAAATTAAACTCCAAGTTGAGGCACCTCTACACACATACTTAAATACAAAGGGAAACAAAATAAAAAGAAAACACCTCCTTTACTCTGGTACTTAGCTTGGCCCGGAGATGGTCTTTGTGGAACTTGGAATTGAGGCGCTTCTATTTGCAAGTGTAAACACAAAAATTGTAATTGTTGGAATTGAGGCGCTTCTATTTGCAAGTGTAAACACGCACAAAATGGTGCCAAGTCGCTTCTCTCATAGTGGGACAAACGTACGCCAGCCAATCCACGAGCGGCACTCAATACCAAGGCTCATAGACCCGTGCAGTTGCTTTGTGCATCGATCGTCCTCACCGACCCGCTATTTGACATACACGAGGCTCGGGGTCCGTTCCTCATGACCCAACCAAGAGCCAAAGGCCACGGTCTTGCCTCACCACACGAGTCCGTTCGCCTCAACACGAATACGAGAATCGTGCCGTCCTCTTTGCGCGTCGAAGGAAAGCCAGCCGTAAAGCCCTGTTCTTACAGGCTATCTCTTAACTACGTTCTTTCTCGACCGCGTGCGTCCTTCACTCCACACTCAACCTCTCTTCCAAAATCAACTCTGCCTCGTGCGTGCGCTCTTACTGAACTCCACTCTCCTCTCACTGATTAACATCGCCGAACCACCGTTTCCTACTCCGGGGCATGGCTTGCTCGCACGAAACCCGGGAAGGCAGGACCTCCGCTCGCTCGGCTAGCTTCTGACGTCACAGCCCATCAATCCTCCACCTCAGGGGTGTGGCCTCACCCACAATCACCATTTTAAGTGGGGCTTCTGCCTGCTAGGCATGTTTGCTTGTTTCATATCATGGTTTTGGTTATAAAAAACATAGGGAAAAGTCACAGGGGGGCAATTACATACTGGAGGAAATAATTCCTGCTCCCTAGCTAATAAACACCACACCACCCCCCGTGTGGTGACACGTAACACTGAACTCACAGTTTCCTTACTTAATTACATTGAGATGTCTCCTACACGTCCACGGACCAAGCTACTCTATTCAATCCTAAATTTCCTATTAAATTCCTCCATTTACAGCCACAACCGTAACAGTATATCCTTTTAGATCAGAAAATAAAAATAAATGGCATTGAAACCCTCGACTTAATATTTGGTAGCACAGCTCTTGGACAAAATAACTGCAGTCAAGTGCTTCCTGTAGCCATGAATGAGCTTCCTCCACCTCTCTATTGGTAGTTTGGCCCACTCTTCTTTTGCAAACTGCTCCAGTTCTCCCAGATTTGAGGGGTCTCTACCCCCCCAACTGCTGTTTTCAGATCTCCCCACAGGTGTTCAATGGGATTTAGATCTGGACTCATTGCTGGCCACTTCAGAACAGTCTAGCGTTTTGTCTTGAACCATTCTTGGGTGCTTTCTGAAGTGTGTTTGGACTCATTGTCCTGCTGCAAGATGCATGACCTTCGATGGAGACCCAGTTTTATGACACTGGGTAGAACATTGTGCTCCAAAATGCAAAAGTTTCCTCTTGCGGACACGTCCAGGGAGGTTGGCTGCAGTGCCATGGGCTTTAAATTTCCTGATAACATTGTGTACTGTGGACACATGAACATCAAGGTCTCTGGAGATTTACTTGTAGCCTTGAGATTGTCCATGCTTGGCTACAATCTTGTGTCTAACATCCTCAAACAATTATTTGGTTTTCTTTCTTTTCTACATGCTCATCACGGTGCACACAGTGACAGAAAACAGCAGAATGATTCCTTTTCTCCATTCAAACTGGTTGAATGATCGATTTATGTATTGAAGGCACCTGCAACTCCCCAAAGGAAAGGAGAATCACCTGCTTGAAATCTAATGATTTCTTACAACTTCTAAAAGGTGCCAATAGTATTGTCCGAGCCATTTTAGAATTTCTGTGTGCAATAAGCTTAGATTAAAATAATTTTTTCACCTTTTTTTTGTTTTTCTCACTGCAAACAGAAGAAACATATATGTGGATACCAAAATATTCTTTAATTTCAACAATTTGCTGGAAGAAATGGTGAATTATTTGAAAAAAAGTGCAAGGGTGCCAATATTTTTGGCCACGACTATATGTATGTATATGTATATATATATATATATATATATATATATATATATATATATATATATATATATATATATATATATATATATATATTGTGGAAGTGAAGGGGTTAATTTGTTGAGTTATATGGTAATTTGAATGTTTGGAGTATATTTATTTACACCCCAATTTAGGTGAGACAAGACCATGTTTCCTCCAAGTAATTGTTTCCTCCATTTACAGATGAGAGATGCGATTGGGGATTTCGAGATATATATCGAATATATAATATGTGCATGACGTCAGCGTTACGTCACATTTTGAGTCAGTGTTGCTCCTCTCGTTTTACCTCTGCACCCGAGTCGTGATATCCCACCGTTTCCCCCACTCTTCTCCTCCCTGCTCCTTTACCTCTCCCACCCTGAATGAAATGAAGCCGAACAAGCTAATCAGCCTCCTTCTGCCAAAGTTGCTTGTACATCCTCGTCCCCATGTAAACCCATAAAAAAAACACAGGTAGTACGTGTCTGCGTCGATCAAAACTAGTTTTATAATCAGAAACATGAATAATTCAAACGCACAAGTGGCACCGCAAACCCCCTCACCTGCACCCAGCAACGTCAAGGAGCACGCATCACCGACTTCCGGGAAGATCAACGCGCGCGCTTAAACTACTTCCGGGAAGATCAACGCGCGCGCTTAAACTACTTCCGGGAAGATCAACGCGCGCGCTTAAACTATTTCGGGGAAGATCAACGCGCGCGCTTAAACTATTTCCGGGAAGATCAACGCGCGCGCTTAAACTACTTCCGGGAAGATCAACGCGCGCGCTTAAACTATTTCCGGGAAGATCAACGCGCGCGCTTAAACTACTTCCGGGAAACTTTCCTCGTGGAGCAAAACGCGTTTGTAAAAATAGTTCCACCGAAGAGTGTTCCCCATCCGGAGCACCGTATGTCGCAACGAAAGCAAAAGGTACGTAATAATAATTGAGATTTTGTCAATGAAATAATTTTGTGCGATCATAAAATAAAACGTGACATTACCTCACAGTGAAGAATTAAATATATTTATATATATTTATATATTTTAACTCCTCACAATTTGGATTCTGAATTAACTGTAAATTAGGTAAATTAAATATACGTTTGTAAATGCATTTTTTACAAAACACCGAATAAATAAAACGGTGTAAATTCCCAACATTCGTGTTTAATAAATACTAGTGCGTGGCCGTACGTGCAAAAAAAAAAAAAAAAAAAAAAAAATTGTGACGTCATAGCACCGTGTCCTGTCATTGGTTTGGTAAATAAATGGCCATAACTTGGGAACCACTTGTCCGATTAATATCAAACCTTGAAAAGGCACATCCTCAGGGCCTCAGCAATATACCTGGCAAGTTTCAATCAGATCGGAACAGTGGTTGTCGAGAAACAGCGGTTGCAGACAGACAGACACACAGAGATTGCTGGAATTTTTTTTTTTTGTATACCTTGGTCGAGGCTCGTATGAGAGCTAACACACAACTCACAGCAAGGGGGCATGAGACAAGAGGGGCGGGAGTGGAAGGGACAAAACAGTGGGGAACAGACACATTAGGTGAACTATGGAAGGGAGAGGGATGGGGATGGGACGGGGAACATGGCGAAGAGAAGATGGACTTTTCAGGGACTTTCAGGAAGGAAAGCAGGAGAATTGAAGGAAGTGGGCTTGGGTGGATTATCGGGGGTAGAAAAGATCGAGGATTTGGATGGGGGAAGATAAGAGGTGGTGGTGAACAGCTGTTTTGAAGACCTGGAGGGAAGAATGGGAAAGAATAGAGTGAGGAAGTTTATTCCAAAGGCGGGGAAAAAGAGGAATGAAAGAGTGAAGGTGAGCAGTGATTCGTGATTTCGGTAGTTTTACCAGAAGGGGGTTGTTGGCGGACCTTGAGCGCCCTGTGGAAATGTGGTGGGGACAAATCACAGAGAAAGCAGGGGGACAAGGCTCGAGAGGAGTCAGTAGAAGACAGAAAGACCACCGACCAATCTGCGGTGATTGAGTGAGAGGCCCAAAGACTCAGCTTCATTGCGGGAGATGCCGATGATCTTAAATGCTCTGGTTTCGACAGCGTGAGGCCGAGAAAGGTGGGAGGCAGGAGCACCAGCCCAGAGGGGAGAGTAGTACTCCATCAGGCTACGGACAAAAGCTTTGTAAGTGGTCAGGAGCTCAAGAGGGCCGAGGAAGGACTTAGCACGACGGAGGATTCCCAGTCGGCGACTGGCTTTTGAGGCGAGGTTGGAAATGTGACTTTCCCAGGAAAGGTCATGGCAGATAGTGAGACCTAGAAGCTTGAAAGAAAAGACTTCTTCCAGAGGATTGTTGAGAAAGTGGATGGGGGGGGTTCTAAACGGTCCTTTCGAAGAGACATAGTGAGAGTGTGAGATTTGTCTGGATTGAAAGACATGTTCCACGTGTTGGACCAGTTTGTGATTTTATCCAGATCTGCAGTGAGCGAAGAAGCTGCTGCTTGCCGGTCTGAGGGATGACAGATGGTACGGCAGAGGGTGGAGTCGTCGGCAAAGAGAAATAGAGGATTTTCCAGAGAGTCCGAGAGATCATTGATGAAAACAAGAAAAAGAACAGGGCCCAGAACGCTACCTTGAGGAACTCCAGCCTGCACAGGAAGATGGGATGAAAGAACTCCATTTAGGACCACACGTTGACTGCGACAGGAGAGGAAGTCTGCGAGCCATGAGTGGAGATGGCCTTGACTACCATGGGAAGAGAGTTTGGTGAGTAGGGCAGGGTGCCAGACTGTGTGAAAAGCACGTGATATGTCCAGGGATACGGCTTGGATTTCCTACCTGGCATTGAGGATCTCCATCCATTGATGGGAGAGCAGAAGCGGCATATCCAGGGTAGAGTGGCCTGGTCTGAAACCAAATTGATGATTGGAAATCAAGCCATTGGAGAAGAGGAAGGATTTCATGTCTGAAGCGATGATGGATTCCATCACCTTGCTGATGATTGGGAGAAGGCTGATTGGTCTGTAGTTACAGGGATCTGTTTTTGCACCTTTTTTATGCAGGGCAGTGATGTTAGCAGATTTCCAAGCAGATGGCAGATGACCTTGGGCAAATGAGAGGGTGAATAGAACAGAGAGAGGGTGAGCAAGAGCAGAAGAGCAGGCTTTGATGACACGTGGGCTGATGCCGTCTGGACCGGTTGCAGAATCTGACTCGAGGTTTGAAAGCAAGCTCTCCACCTTGTCAGGAGAAATGGATACAGAGTCCAGGGACAGTTGGGTGCGACTGGGTAAAGTGGGTAGAGAAAGTGATGGGTTTAGGACACAAGAATTAGCTGCAAACACCGAGTTTAGATATTCAGCTTTATCACGTGTGGAATCAGCAGTGCGGCCATTTGAGGTAAGGGAGGGGATGGAGGGGGAACATACACCAGAAACAGATTTGATTAAACGCCACCAGGATTTTGAGGAGGGAGAGAGGTTTGAGAGTTCAGACTTGAGATGAGAAAGATGTTGTTTTCTGGCTCTCCTGAGGGTAGATACACACTTGTTCCGAGCTTTGTGGAAAGAACTGAGATTGCCCTCAGTTGGGTTTGCTTTCCATGAGGCAAAGGCAAGTTGTTTCAGGACAACTGCCTCGCCACATGCTTCAGTAAACCAAGGGCGGGAGGAAGGGTAGGACAACTGAACACGAGAGGGGATAAATCTGTGCATGAGGGAGAGCAAGTTTCTTTGAAAGAATTCCCAGGATGAGTTGATGTTTGAGAAAGTAGTGATGGGAGACCAGTCTGTAAGTTTGAGGGCTGCTCGGAGACCCTGCCAGTCGGCTTGAGTGAAATGCCAGACTCGACGGCGGTGAGGTGGTTCTCTGATAACAGCCAGAGAGATGTCCACTTTGACAAGGACGTGGTCAGAAGAACCGATTAGAGCGGAGGAAGAGCAGCAGATATTGTCAGGGAAATTTGCCAAAATCAGATCCAGAAGAGATGGAGTACCATTGGTTGAGATCCGGGTCAGGAAGTTGACCGATTGAGTCAGTCCTAATGAGTCGCAGAAAGCTTTTGCTGAGGTGCCATGGCAGGTGAGAGAGGTACCCACACCTAGCCAACTGGCGTGATGACAATTGAACTCACCACATAAGAGGAAGAGAGAGTTTGGATGAGAAGATAGAAGATGGTCCATGTTTTCGGATAGCGAGGTGTAGATGGAGTCATCACTGTTCGGTGGACGGTACAGTACACATATAAACATGAGGTGGGAGTGGAGGGGAAGCCGAAGCCAGAGGTATTCCTGGTGGTGTGGGGGAGTGAGGGCAGTGCATGGAGAGTGAGGAATAGAGTCTTTGATGAAGAGAGCAACACCTCCACCAGGACGAGGCTCAGGTCTGTCATACCGTAAGAGGGAGTAATCAGGGAGAGATATTTGGGAGTCAGACACGTCTTGGGAGAGGAAAGTTTCTGTTAGGCAGATAATGTCTGGTTTGTCAGTGGCAACCTGTATGGAAAGATCTGAAAGGTTTGAGCGAAGGCCCCGGATATTTGAGGTCCACACTTTTAATGAAGAGATAGGGGAGGAGGCTTTGGGTGCAGGAGGTGGAGGGGGAGGGGGAGGGTAGCACAAGGGACGAGGGGGGGGAGGTAAGGAGGGTTGTTGAAAGAGTGTGGGGTATTGCAGAATAGCGAGTGGAGGGGCCGAATGAGGAGGAGAAAAGGCTCTGTGGTGCTGGGGGAGAGGGGGGGATAAGAGACAAGGAAGAAGGCAGTTGAGGATTTGAGGAGGTGGAGTGAAGAGATGGAGGTGAGAGGGCAGTGGAGGGAGGCAGCTTGGTGGATGAGAGGGGGGCAACTTTGAGAAGGATGAGTGAGGGGGATGAAAGGTGGGAGAAAGGTGAGGGGAATTTTTGAGACAGGTGAGAGGGAGGCTTGGAGGGAGAAGAGTGGGATGGTTGCTTTGAGAGTGAGAGTGAGGGGTGAGGGGTGAGGGGGGTGAGTTGGCACTGAAGTTGGAAAAAAAGAATGGTTGATGGAAAGCGAGCATCCATGGCAAACTGTGGTTTTTAAAAGTTTTAGGTCAGAGATGCGATTTAACACAATTGTTGATGGATGCAATGAATGCGAATTCAGAGAATGGAGAGAAGAAGCGCTGTAATAGTTGGATTTTTTTAGGCAAGGAATGAAGGAGAGCTTGAAATGAGAGCAGTCTGTTAAAATAGCAGAAGAGAAGTGCATTATGAAACAGTAAAGAGTACCACATGTGTGAGAGAGGAAGATGAAGCATTATAAGATCGTTACTATCTTATCATTATAAGTCTATACAGATAGACTAGTACGGGCCCGTAGGTGCGTAAACGACGACTGGATTGGGGCATTATTTCAATTAGATTGGACCAACCGTATCGTAAATGGCCATAACTTGGGAAACATACTCAGGTCCCCAGCGTCAATTGTGACGTCGTATCAAACGAAGAAGAATTGTGTTGAAGAATTTGCTCCTCTGTCTCGCCCCCCCTCTCTCTCCCCCCTCTCTTGCCCTCCTCTCTCTCCCCTAGTCTCGCCCCTCTCTCCCCCTCCTCTCTCGCCCCTCTCTCTCGCCCCTCTCTCTCGCCCCTCTCTCTCGCCCCTCTCTCTCGCCCCTCTCTCTCGCCCCTCTCTCTCGCCCCTCTCTCTCGCCCCTCTCTCTCGCCCCCTCTCTCGCCCCCTCTCTCTCCCCCTTTGTCTCGCCCTTCCTCTCTCCCCCTCCTCTCTCGCTCCTCTCTCTCGCTCCCACTCTCATCCCCCCTCTCCCGTCCCCCTCTTATCTCTCTCGCAGATATTGGTCAACAGATAAATGGCCATAACTTGGGAACCGCTCGTCCGATTGATATCAAACCTTGAAAAGGCACATCTGCGGGGCCCCGGAAACATTCCTGGCAAGTTTCAATCAGATCGGACCGGCGGTCGTCGAGAAACGCGGTCGCAGACACACACACACACACACACACACACACACACACACACACACACACACACACACACACACACACACACACACACACACACACACACACACACACACACACACACACACACACACACACAAACACACACACACACACACACACACACACACACACACACACACACACACACACACACAGATTGCTGGAATTATAGATAGATTATTGAACGGTTTGGAGAGAAGTCCAAATGAATTAAATATTATGTTCAAAGGCGAGAGATTACGAAGCCATATATTTATTACATAAAGTAAATATCACATGGTGTCAGTTTTCAGTAAAAAGGAGGTGGAATCCTGTCAAATATCCCGGTCTGCACTTCTGCGTTAACTTTCAACTGCGCATGCGCGAAGGACTTTATGTGACGACACAATGGTTAAAAAAAACCAATGCGTTCCTCACTTGTCATGTGGACCTGGTCTTTTGCAGTTTGGATCGATGGATGACCTCTTGTGGCTTGTGACCTTGATGACCTTCCTGAACTTGTGCACAGTAATCATGACACCCCCTTTGACGTGTATAATGGAGGGAATGCACATTCAGTGTCTCCAAGGCGCTTCTCGTGTGATTGTGACGTCGTTCAGGAACCTAACGGGTTGCTCGCCCTTGGACTCTCTCTATCTTATTTCCATCAGTCTTGCACCGCTAAGGTCTTGATGACTACTCGATCTTTTTTCCTGATTAACTTTCTGTAATGGAGTTTGGTTTAAATGGTCGGTGTTTGTTGAGTTAAACGTCCCCACATATGCAGAACTTTGCACTTACTCTCATTAAAAGGCGATTGGCAAGTGCTCGAGCGAGACCAATTCTGTGCCTTGTCCGAGTCATCTTGCAGTGATAAAACTTGGTTCCTATAACAGTCATCGGTCCAAAGATTTTGGTGTCATCAGCGAAGATGTAGATGCGGTTTTCGAGGACCTCTGGTTGGTCATTGATGAACATAATAAAAAGCAGAGGTCCCAGGATGCTCCTTGAGGGAATTCCGCTCCTCACTGGAGTCGAGTCCACTTTGAGATTGTCCCATGAATGGTTACTCTCTGCTCTCTATAAATATGGCAGAACCTTTTGAGCACAACGCCTGATCCAACACCATGTCTGTTCCCTTCAATCCCCATAACATCATTTTCCTCCTCAACCCACTTTTTTGTACAACATCCTACTCCTCCTTACTCCACCCAACCCCTCTCCCGCTCCTCCCACACACACCCCGACTCCTCCCGACTCTTCCCTATTCCTCACTACTCCTCCCTACTCCTCACTACTCCTCCCTACTACTCCCTAGCTCCTCCCACACTCTTTCCACACCCCCGACTCCTCCCTTTTCCTCCCTCGCAACTCCCACATTCCTTCTCCTCCCACACTCCTCCCTTGCCCATATTCCTCCCACATTCCTTTTCCTCCCACACTCCTCATAGGCTCCTCCCACACCCTCCCACACTCCTCCCACACCCTCCCACACTTCTCACAGACTCCTTCCACACTCCTCACAGACTCCTTCCACACACCTCCCAAGCTCGTCCCACACCACTCCCACACTGCTTCCACACTCCTCCCACACTCACAGACTCCTTCCACACTCCTCCCAAGCTGCTCCCACACTCCTTCCACACTCCTCCCAAGCTCCTCCCACACCCCTCCCACACTCCTCACAGACTCCTTCCACACTCCTCCCACACCCCTCCCACACTCCTTCCACACCCCTCCCACACCCTCCCACACCCTCCCACACCCCTCCCACACTCCTCCCACACCCTCCCACACCCCTCCCACACTCCTCACAGACTCCTTCCACACTCCTCCCACGCCCCTCCCACACTCCTTCCACACCCCTCCCACACCCTCCCACACCCTCCCACACCCTCCCACACCCTCCCACACCCTCCCACACCCTCCCACACCCCTCCCACACCCCTCCCACACCCCTCCCACACCCCTCCCACACTCCTCCCACACTCCTCCCACACTCCCAAATCCCCATCCTCCTTTCAACCCGGTGATATCACATCCTGATCCCTTTTACGTCCTTTATTCAATTTTTGTTTTATCAACCCCCGGTATGTAAACAGTAGATGTGACGATTCAACGTGACGAACTGTGATAACCTTCATTTCCAGGTATTATAAACTTGTTTCGGGACGATCTGTGTATAAAGTGCTGCGCGTTCATTTGAAGGAACATCACATATGTTTATTGTTCGTGCGTGATCGCCAACTCTACCCCAAGGGAATTGGTTTCCAAGGCACGGACAAACAAACCTTGGTTCGTCCGAATGTGTACGTCATCAGAGAGAGAGAAAGAAAGAGAGAGATAGAGAAAGAAAGAGAGAGAGAGAAAGAGAGAGAGAGAGAGAGAGAGAGAGAGAAAGAGAGAGAGAGAGAGAGAGAGAGAGAGAGAGAGAGAGAGAGAGAGAGAGAGAGAGAGAGAGAGAGAGAGAGAGAGAGAGAGAGAGAGAGAGGAGAAGAGAGAGGAGAAGAGAGAGGAGAGAGAGAGAGAGAGAGAGAGAGAGAGAGAAGAGAGAGGAGAAGAGAGAGGAGAAGAGAGAGGAGAAGAGAGAGGAGAAGAGAGAGGAGAAGAGAGAGGAGAAGACAGAGAGAAAGGAGAGAGAAAGGAGAGAGGAGAAGAGAGAGGAGAAGAGAGAGAGAAAGGAGAGAGAAAGGAGAGAGAGAGAGGAGAGAGAGGATATATATATATATATATATATATATATATATATATATATATATATATATATATATATATATATAATCTCTCAACGTTGGTGCTGATGTCGATTCGTTTACATTTTAATATCGTGTTCATTTCTAAATTGTCTGTTTGGAAACATGATTTTAATTAACGGAAATTAATTTATCTTGCGTGTCTTTACCAAGTGTGGTCGATTCCAAAAAATGTCTCATGGTTTGTCACATTCGTTGTTGTGTCTCGTCAGGCAATCAGCTTCCTGTTGCTTGCCAAGCGGCTTGCTTGATTCAAAGCGCTCAAGCAAGCACTCCAACGGAACGGAGCACTCGCTGCCGCTTTACAACATCTGGATCTCCAGGGAAACGATGCTGTCCGGACCATTTTAAGTTTTTACTTGATCCTCTTGTGACAATTTCCCCAGATTTTGGTTTGATTTCCCATCATCAGTTTGGTTTCAGATGGGGTCACTCCACCCTGGATATGCTGCTTCTGCTCTCCCAACAATGGATGGAAGTCCTCAATGCCAAATCTAAAATCAGAGCCATATCCCTGGACATATCGCGTGCCTTCGATACGGTATGGCATCCTGCCCTGCTCACCAAACTCTCTTCCTGTGGTATCCAAGGACATCTCCACTCATGGCTCACAGACTTCCTCTCCTGTCGCAGCCAACGTGTGGCCTTTAATGGATTCTCTCATTCTCTCTTCCTGTTCAGGCTGGAGTTCCTCAAGGTAGCGTTCTGGGCCCTGTTCTTTTTCTGGTTTTCATCAATGATCTCTCCGACTTTGAAAATCCTCCTTATCTCTTTGCTGATGACTGCACCATCTGCCGTACTATCTGTCATCCCTCAGATCGGCAAGCAGCAGCCTTTTCACTCTCTGCAGATCTGGATAAAATCATAAGCTGCTCCATTACTGTACGTGGAACATGTCTTTCACCCCTGACAAATCTCACACTCTCACTATGTCTTTCTGATTGGACCGTCTGGAACCCCCCCCACATCTACTTTCTCAACAATCCTCTTGAAGAAGTCCTTTCATTTAAGCTTCTGGGTCTCACTATCTGCCATGATCTTTCCTGCAAAAGCAACGTTTCCAACCTGGCCTCCAAACCAGTTGCCGACTGGGAATCCTCCATCGTGCAAAGTCCTTCCTTGGCCCACCTGAGCTCCTGACCACATGCAAAGCTTTCATCCACAGCCGAATGGAGTACTGCTCTCCCCTCTGGGCTGGTACTCCTGCTTCTCACCTTTCTCGGCTCTTCACGCTGTGGAAACCAAGGCATTTAGAATCATTGGTATCTCCAGCGATGAGGCTGACTCTTTGGGTCTCTCACTCTCTCACCGCAGGCAGGTTGGTGGTCTTTCTTTCTTCTACCGTCTCCTCTCCAGCCTCGCTCCCCCTGCTCTGTCTGAGAAATGCCCCCCCCCATATTTCCGCAGGGCACTCAAGGTCCACCAGCCTCCCCCTTCTGGTGAAAGTACCAAAATCAAGAATCACTGCTCACCTTCACTCTTTCATTCCTCTTTTTTTCCACCTTTGGAGTAAACTCCCACACGATCTTCAATCCCACTCTTCCCTCCAGGTGTTCAAAACAGCTGTTTACCACCATCTCTTATCTTCCCCCATCCAAAACCACGATCCTTTCTACCCCCGCCATCTTTTCTAGCGGCTACAGAGTACGAGGAAGAGGGAAAGACAAATAACAGTAGCAAGAATTGCTTTACAATACACGTCCCCTACCAGTCCGAAGGAATATTTGGGAGATAAAAATTTTCTTGAGTTTAATGCACGCTCGAGCCGATACACGAAACAATTTGAAGAAGAAGAAGGAACTCTCCAAGCCACTGTGTTTGGGTCGATTCAGCAAAATAAAAGGAAAAACAATTTTCATTTACTGATCTTTTGTAGACGAGAAACCAATAAAGACAACCGGGACAACAAACCAGAGATAAAAATTAGTTTGCTTTTACGCACACTCAAGCGGATACCGGAACCACAATGAAGAAGAGGAAACTTTCTAACCCACCATGTTTCGTTCATTTCATATTTTAAAATATCCCTATGTACATACATGAAGCAAAAGCATGCGTATAGTTTATGTGCATATACTGTATAATACATCGTGGTTATATACCTGTGATCATTCCAATTGCACTGGGCCATGGACTATAACACCCAGACCTGAGTCCTGCTGATCTGTGCTGCTTCATGCAATGATGGTGCATGATTTTATTTGGGTGGAGTCAGGCCAGCTGGCCAGCCAATGGGTGTAAAGCGGTGGGGTTGTCAAGGCAGTTGGACACTGACCCATGTATGATATGTGATATTTACTAAGTTCAAAAAGGGCATAACTCTGTGAAAATTTAATGAAACGCCTTGAAACTAAAACTTTTTCTGTAACTTATCATAATAAAGGCATGTACCAACTTTCAGTTGAACATGTTCATGGGTATGGGGAAAACTTCTGAAAAACCACAGGTGGGATGGACTGACAGACAGATGGACCGACGGAGAGCAAACCTATCGTCCCCTCCGGTGAAACCGGTAGGGGACTAATAAATGGGGAGTCAGAAGGAGTCCCTGCCAAGCTTATCTGTTTATTTTATGGACCCTATTGTTTATTTTGGGGAGGGGTTTTGCATGTTTGTAGATTTTGAAGGATGAGACAATGAATTAAGGGAGAGGATTCCTCAATTGAGAGAAGAAGAGGATGAATGAATGCAGGTGGGCAACCAGCCTGGACTTTTGGAGGGTGAGCAGACGAGTGTTTCTTGAGGAACATGTGTGACCTCGGGTGGCATGGAGAAGGAAAAGGTAGGAGAGAGCAAGAAGAACAAGGTCAGATGTAAACTTCAATAAAATAGAGAAACCACCAACTTGCCATTGTTGGGAGAGTGACAATCCTTAGGAATCAGCCTCCTGCCTTGGGATATCAAAAGTACAAAAGGCCTGGTTTATGATGGAAGGTCTGGTTATGAGGAGCAAGGTGGGAAGTCGGAGCACCAGCCCAGAGATGGAAGTCATACTTTGTGGAGTTCCGTATGAAAGCCTTGTATATCACGTGAGCTTGGTGCGGCTCAAGAATGCCTTAGCTTTATGGAGCATACCCAGACGGTGACTGGCTTTTGCTGGTTCTGGTGGTTCTTGGTTCTTGGTTCTTGGTGATATCCTTCCATGAAAGGTTATGGCAGCTTGTGAGGTCAAGGAATTTCTGGGACTGTCCCTCTTGTAGTGGCTGTCTAGAGAAGTGAATTGGATAGTTTGATTGCCAGTGTTGAATGTCATGTCCCAATGAGCAGAGCAGCAGTTTATCTTGTCCAGGTTTGATGAAAGGCATTCAGCAGCAGCCAGTATTTCACAATTTTGATGTATCCTTCTACACAGGGTGGAGTCATCAACAAAATGGTAACGTTGGTTTTCAAGGAAATCAGACATATCATTGATATGGATCAAGAACATTGGTTCAGCCATTGAGTTGACAGATCTGTTGTTATCCCATGCCACATCACCGTGCCATATTGTTGTTGTTGTTGTTGTTGTTGTTGTTTGCCGACGTCATTGTCACCATTGTGGCTTGTCTATCATGCACCTGTTGGTGGCTCAGCAAACCGATGGCTGAGCGGCACACCACTGAGCATCGATTGAATGGGTGGCTGCTTGGCGCAGTAACCCGGTCTTTCCGACGGCTTCTGCGGTACTTCAAGTCTTCCACCCGCGAATGCTCACACTGATTCACCCTCTCTTTGCACTCGTCACGTCATTTTGACCTGTCAAGGACGAGGACCACAAACGCGGTGTCCGACATTTGGAATCGCTTCAAAGTGGCCTTCAACTGATCTTTATACCGCTTCTTGGGGGCACCGATATTCCACAGGCCATCAGTCAGTTCATTGTAAAGAAGGGCCTTTGGAAGTCACGCATCACCCATTCTGATCAAGAATTAATGTAGGTCCTAAGACCTCTCTTTGTAAAACACTACCCTAAAGGGAAATATAAGGGGAAAGGACACCATCAAGGACCACCCACTGTTCTGCTCATAATGGATCCCAGACAACCTCTTGAACAGAGGGCATTGAATACCAAATGAAGACAACTTTGAGATCATGGTCGGATGCCAGATGATATCAAAGGCTCGAGAGATATCTGGCGAGATGATTCTAGCCATTTGTTTATGGTTCAGGGCTTCCATACACTGTTTTGTCAGTAACATATCCAAGGTGGAATGGCCAAATCAGAAGCCAAACTTGTTTTCGGAATGTAGTGAGTCGTGTCTGAGGCCAGCCACAATGAGGGACTCTATTACTTTGCTTGTGATGAGGAAAAGGCTGATAGGTTTGTCGTCACTAGTTAAAGAGATCAGTTTTGGAAGCTTATATGGACAGGAGTGATGTTTGTAACATTCCAAGAAGGACGAAGTTTCCCATCTAAGAAGGACCTGTAAAAGAGAGAGGAGAGAGGGTATGATACGTGGGATTGAACGCACAGTCCCTGCAGATTAGATCACTTATGCCATCACAGGGTCACTTAAGGAAGAGGTGAAGAGCTGGGTAAGAAACCTGTCTTCTATGGAAGGGTTGAAGGCCATATACTCTCATTAACATTCTGTAATGGAGAAATGGATGTGTGCAGAAAGTGATGGATTTGGGACCTTGATCTGTTGAGTGAAAACAGAGTTGAACAACTCTGCTTTTCCTTGAGCAGTATCCAGCATTACGTCATACTTTAGAAGGGGAGCAATGTACGGGGAATGTTTACCAGACACAGGCCTGACCAGCTCACACCAGGCTTTGGAGCAGGTGAGAGGCTGGAGAATTAGGATCGCAGGTAAGCTTAATGTTGGGACCTATCTCTTCATAGGATGGTTTTAATTACCTTATGTAATTAAAAACAATCCACAATGGTTCTGAGTTGTGCTTAGAGACTGTAAGTTGCCATCAGTATGGGGTTTGTCTTCCAGGAGGCGAATATGTATTGTTTTCTTGCGATGGCCTTACCACATGTTTCAGTGTACAAAGGTCGAGATGATGTGCAGAAACATTGAATGCAGGATGGGATGAACTTGTGAAGAAGATAAATTAGTCCCTTGGAAAAGAAATTCCAGGAGCAATGAATGTTAGCTGATGATGGACCAACATTGACCTGAGAGAGCAGATTTTAGGCCAGCCCAATAAGCTTTATCAAATTGCCATACTAGTCTGCACCTTGGGTGTTCTCTAATAGCTGCCAAAGAGAGGCCCACCTTTACCAACCCATGGTCAGAAGAGCATCGAAGAGTTGAGGAAGAGCAGGACAAGTTTGAAGAAATGGTCCACACGGCAAAGTCCAGTGAATAAGTGTTGCCATTTGGAGAGGTGTGTGTTGGAACAGAAACAAACTTAGCAAGTGCAGTTGTTTCACAGAACGACTTAACTGCTCGGCAATGAACTTAAATTTATGGAGAAAATAGAGGAAAGACTGATAAGAACAGTCAAACATACAAAGACAGGATTATATATATAATTTTATTTTGTATGCAGTATGTGGCTGCTGGTTCAATCATTGCTGGGAGCGAGGCTGTGTCACTGATGATATGGTTCTGGTGGTTCTTGGTTCTTGGTTCTTGGTGATATTATCCTTCCATGAAAGGTTATGGCAGCTAGTGAGGTCAAGGAATTTCTGGGACTGTCCCTCTTGTAGTGGCTGTTTCCAGTAAGCTGGTACTCATTTTGCCAACCTCAGAAGGATGATAGGCTGGGTCAACCCATCTGGTGTTATGTCACGGCACAACAGGGGGCTCAAACTCAAGACCCTAAGATATTAAGGCAGTCACCGTAACCATTAAGCCAACACCAGGCTTAACAAAGGACTAATACGACAATAAAAATATAACAAACCATCTTAAAATGAGTAAAACTTGTCCTGCATTCTGCACCGAAAGATAATGCAGCATATTCCTCACAATCCTGCACACTCTTGCTGATAGCAGTATCAATACATGGGTGCATCATGTTTGGTAGAGGTTGCGTTACTTTGCTCATATTTCTGATAATTCACTTAACATTCTTCTGTGCTTCTTCTAAAGTGTAATCTTTTAAACAAAATTCTATCCATTTATGAATAAACAGATCTTTTTATTCAGTCATTTTATTAATTTTTTTGGAAAGAAAAATTATGACCTATTTATTGGGTTGTCCTTGAATTATGACCTATTTATTAGGTTGGCAAATATGGTGGAATTTCAGCAGTTTCATGAAGTTTGCTTTACTTTCTGCCAACAGAGTGGTGTCATCAGCATACCTTAAGTTGTTGATACACCTTCCTTTGATGTTCCCTTGCTTTTTCTCTGATCCATTTCAGATTTGCGAATCGATCTCAAGTTCTTCTTCCTCTTTTTAAACCTGCTTGCTCAATGGGCATCTCTCACTTAATGAGGTCTTCTGTTCTGTGTTGAATGATCTTTAGTAATGTCTTGCGAGCATGTGAAATCAAGGCAATGGTTCGGTTATTTAAACATCGTCTTGGATCCCCATTCTTTGGGAATGGTATGTAGACTGACTTCTTCCATCCTTTAGGTCATACAATCCCACTCCAGATTTATTTACAGATATCTGTTAAAATTTGGGCTGCTTCCTCTTAAGGACCCCAATCCAAGACTGAAATGTTCCTGTCATCTCCCTGATCTTTGAAAAAAAAATGATCTCTTGTTTTCTCCCTCTCTGTTATCACTTTCTATCTTTTTGTGTGTCTCTTTGAAATATTTCTCTTTATCTTTCCTGGCTTGTCCTTGGAAGTCAGTATTTAGCTATTTAATGTCCTCTCTTGATGTGCCTTTGCTTTTCATCTCTCTTCTTCTGTCTGCAATAGTTTTTGCCTCTTCTGACAGTCATTTACAGTGGTGTGCAAAAGTGTTCAGCCCCTTCAGTCAGTACGTGGTGGAAGCACCTTTTGCAGCAATAACTCCTACGAGTCGTTTTGGGTAGATCTCTACCAGCTTAGATCTGGTGATCTGGTGAAGTCTTTGCCCATTCTTCACATGAAAATTGTTCTCGTTCTGCCAAGTTTGATGGGGATCGTCAATGGACTGTAATCTTCAAGTCTCACCATAAATATTCAATTAGGTCCAAGTCAGAACTTGGATTGGGCCACTCAAGAACATTTATTTTCTTATTATTCAGCCACTCCAGTGTAGCTTGAGCTTTTTTCTTCGGATCATTGTCCTGCAGAAATGTGAATCTCCGACCCAGCTTCAGATTCATGGCCGATTCCAGCAGGTTTTCATCAAGGATTCTCCTGTACTTTGCACTGTCCATTTTCCCTTCTATCCCGACAAGCTTGCCAGTCCCTGCTGATGAAAAGCAGCCCCATAACATGATGCTGCCACCACCATGCTCAACAGTGGAGAGGGTGTTGATTGGGTGATGTGCAGTGGTAGGCTTGTGCCAGACATAACACTTTTAATTTTGACCAAAAAGTTCAATTTTCGTCTCATCTGACCACAAAACCTTTCTCCACATGCCTGCAGTATCATTAATATGCTTTTCCATGAACTCCAAATAAGTTTTGAGATGTGTTTTCTTAAGTAATGGCTTCTTTCTTGCGACCTGTCCATAGAGGCCAGCTTTGTGAAGGGAACAGGATATTGTTGATTGATGAACACTGACTCCCATCTCAAACATCTCAGACATCGGGAGCCTTGCAGATCTTTCAGTCATTATTAAATTTACAGTGACATCCAAAACTAGTTTCCTGCTTGCCCAGCTGATGAGCTTGGATGGGCGACCTGATCTGGGTAGAATCTGGGTGGTATGATACCTCTTCCACTTCTTAATGGTGGATTTCACTGTACTCAAAGGGATAATGAGTGATCTTGAGATCTTCTTATAACCCTCTCCTGAATGGTGCTTCTCCACCACTTTATGTCTGACTTCTTTAGAAAGCTCCTTGGTCTTCATGTTTGCCTATCCCCCAAATTTTAGTTGTTGTCCTCTCCATCTCTCTCTTTATTACATTTAACTTTCCCTTATTCATTGACCTTGCATTCCATGTCCCAGTGTTGTGAATGATTGAGAAGCTCAGAGTTTGACTTTCAGTTCTGGATTTCCCAGTGGGTTTGATCCAGTTCCATCAGAATGGCCAGTCCTACTCAATAAAACACTTTATTCTTACCCAGTTGCCATTCGGGTGTTTTCAAACCTGGGGCGCTCATCATCTGGCTCCATCTCTTGGATTTCTGATTATGATTATTTTATTGGCATGTACGGAAATGCTTTGCTATTGCCTTTTTCCATGCAATATCTCTACTAGATGGGTGATCCTAGCCATTGTTCTCCATGAGAGAGAGATAGTCCTCTACCTCGCATCAACGCCATGTAGCCATGACTGGCAATATGTGTCAGCTGCCTCCATGGCCATCCACCACCTGCTGCCATGGCTTCACGTAACCCAGATCAGGAGGCTAAAATGGAGTAGCACACCTTGTCCAAGGGTGACCAATGGGTTAGTGAATGCAAACACCACCTCCTTTAAGAAATATTGCTGCCTTTACCCCATTAAACCATTTGCCTTTGGTTTTAAAACCTGAACTGCAAGGCAGAGGCGGATTTTGATTCAGTTTCCTTCTCCTCGATGAGCTTCCTACCAAGGCTAATGCGCCCCATCTTCCAGAAGTAAAATGGTTTTATGGTGCCAGCGATTCACCTTTCACCTCTGCAAGCAAACTCTGCCACGAAAAAGCCGGTGCGAGGCTAGACTGTCAGAGGTTGTTTGAGACGCTGACCCATTGGAGTATTTTCCACACTTTGAGAGCTTATTTTCAATGTCACTCCATTGGCATAACAGTCCATTGGGAGCCAATATAAAGTAGGGGACAATAATAAATAGATTAGTGAAAATATAATATGCTAAAGTACCAATGATTGATGATGTTGCTTGGATATTTTTCAGTGCACATTTTGGTAACAAATTTATTTCTTGCCTTTGAGCTGCATAATTTGGGGTTGGTTCCTGACCTGACTATAAACTATCGCCCTGGTGAGTTGCAAAGATGGTCTGCATCAATGAGTGTGCTGTTGCTGGATGGATGTTAAGCTGAGTGTCTCATCTGCTTCCATTCGCTGGTGGATGTTAAAGACGCCACTGTACCATTCAAAATGAGTAGGCCATCGTGTGTGCTGGTACCCTGGCCACATTCTAACCCTAACCATGACAACCACTTGGAAGAGCAATGGCAAACCAACCAGTGTAATGTCTTCCTAGAAACTGCTTCATTGCCGTTGACTCTTTGCAAAGCGCATTCCTGTGAACGGACTGGTGGTGTTACAGTTGTCAAGCAAGGCACTGTATCACTTGAATTTTCACAATTATTTCTAGTCCTTAATCATTATCATAATACTAGGAAACAACTCTTGTTTGAATTGCCATATATGATATGAAAGCATCACAAAAAAAAAAGACCAAAACCATGCATCGCTCTACGTTTTTAAGATCAATTTGTGATTTTATCATATGTAATTAAAAAAAAATTAAAGTAATGTATTTTCATCGAAGTATAACATATAATGTGAGGGGAAAGTTGTCATTATTTCACCATTTTAAATCCTACTTATGTTGAAAATTTAAGGTTATGAATAACTTCCTGACCTTTACTCTCAGATACAACTTTCTTTCAGAACAAGACAAGACATTTTTCTTGCTCAAATAACCACAGTGCAAACGTTCCAGCACATAGTACAGGAACTGAGAGGATTATTGTGACAGTTTCACTGGTTAACTTCTCTACTTTTGATCGGTGTAGCTGATATGTGTGGTAACTGTTGCATGGAGGCCAGAGCAATCAGATATAATATGTTGTAGTGTGCTGTTTATTTAACTGTAATATATACAATACAACAACTACATTTTACGATGAAAAAAATTTGTTGATTTGACTTTTTTTTTTTAATCCATAATGGCTCAACTGAACTTCATCGAGATATGGAAGTGGATATGAAAATCGTGGTGCAGCAGTACAATATGAGGAAGCAGGTGTTAAACTTTTTATTTCTTTCATAATTAGGCCCTTTCAAACAATTTAGACTCTTTTAGAGAAGGTCAAAGCACTGCTGTGATGAGAGAAAACACATATAGTGGTGCTACAGCTGCAGGAATGTAGCCAGAGTTGGAGCTGTGCTGGAGCTGAGTGGGACTGCAGCTACGTTGGAGCAGGAGAAGGCATTGAACTGGGATCCGCTGAAGTGGGTTAGGCTGCTGAACATTATTATGCAACTTAAGAGCCGCTGCATTAACAGTGGGTTTCTGCACAACTTTACAAGTGGGTGTCTGCACCGCTTTACAAAGCCACTGGCATATTCGACACCGGTTGAGAGATTAAATCTTCTTTGTTGTTCCTTTTGAGCAGATCAGGTTTTCCTTGCATCCGAGAGAGGTTTTTTCCTTGCCGTGTGAACTCTGAGTGGCTGTGCCATCCCAGACGATCGTATGAGGACAGGAGGACCGGCTGTTCCACCACTCTTCACAAAAGGGCCCAATGAGCAGTTTGATTTTATGTGAGAGCAAAGTGTCGTCCTCACTTTACTTACCCTCTCTCTTCTGTCCATTATACATCAATGTTTCACTTATGAATCCATACCTTTTGAGCATAGTCATTGATCTTCACAAAATTTTGTGCGAGCACACATTCGAATGCCCTTGAGCCGAAGGACATGTCTCCGAGCACTCGTCCTCCTCCTTCATATGCAGCACATGGCTTCAGGTAGCATCATTTGCTGAGGGCACAGCTGTGCCGCTGAAGCAATGCCCCTTTTACCAGTACACTGGTACTCATTTCACCAACCTTGGAAGGATGACAGGCTGAGTCAACCCCACCTGGCGTTAATTCAACCACTGACTGGGGCTCAAACTCAGGACCCTAAGATCCCAAGCCAGCCACCCTAACCACTAAGCCAACAGCAGGTTTATCTAGCACTGGCCGTTGGTAGATCTTAAAGATCCCACGGTATCTTTCGCGAAAAGCAGGTGAGTTATCACCAGCACCCTTAACAAATTACAAATTCTTGCCCTGAAGCTGGGAAGACAATGGCAAACCACCCAGTATAACCCTTTCCCAGAGATTATTTGTACAGCACCGACGCTCCGGTGCATTTGATTGATTGATTTGATCTTTTAATGGGCTTCCTTGGCCCTTTGTTAAATTAATGATGTTAAACAATCAAATGTTAGAATTTTTTGTGCAGTGCTGTATAGTTTTAGAGTAGACAGGCATTGCAAATTGATTTGGCTCCTCTTCACCATCTACAAAATTTCTTCGCTATTGGTTTGTTTTATTTTCCCAACTTCCAGAATTCAAGAGAGAGATATCGATGAAACAATTCAAATTGAAGGTTGTCAATGGAGATCTCTTCCATGAGCATGCTGCATCAGATAGTTGTAATATTTGTCTCACATGTTTCTGTTAAATTGAATTTTTATTGTCTGTGCACTTGTTTGTTCTATTTTAGTCGGCATTCATCTTGTTGGATTTGCTGTATTTTTTTTAATCCTCTTTTTTCTCAACTTGTGAAAACTTCATCTACTTCTTAAAATTGTGGCTATAGCAAGTCACCTTCACATGTTTAATCACATACTGGCTCGACAACAATCCATCTCACCATTGTTAATGGCTTGTTTGAGCTTGCCACATTCCAATGTATCATAGATCATTTTGGAGGAAAGAATGCCTCAAAACATGCAGTTATCTAATTTTTTGCTATTACTGTATATAATTACTGTATATATTACTGTATATACAGTAATAGCAAAAAATTAGATAACTGCATGTTAAACTAAAACATACCTCATTAACCACTTGTAGACTGAACTTTGCGTAAACCTCTCTATCTTTTCAGGACACTGTGACCTGTGTCTGGATATTATTTGCTGACTCCCTCCACCCTCTTCCTCAAAGCGTTACCTTACCCCCAACTCTCCTTCTCTTTCTCTCTTTCTCTCTACACTTCCCCTTGGTGTTGTTTTCTTTGAATATCTCTCTCTCCTCTCCCTCTCTATGGCAGTTCAGCTGGTGCTCTATTCCACATGCTACATTGTGCTGCTCTCGAAGATATGTGCCAGCCCTGAAGGTGGGATTCTGTATTTTGTACCTTCATTACTCTTCTCAGTTGTGCTATTTGTATAATAATGACAGAATATTTTAAACCGCAATGATAAACCAGCATCGTCGTTGATGTGCGTTGCATCATTGTTGCAACACGGTAAGTTTAATTTACACAATATTTCGTCTTTACATCGCATAAGCAATATCCATCAAGATGGTGCGGCGGTCATGAACTTGCCTCTATTTGGGTTTGATTCTCGACCTGATGATAAACTGTCAGATTAGTGCTTCATGTTGCATCACAAAGTGTGTCATCCCTTTGGGTGGTCATTAAGCTGAGTGTCCCATCTGTGAGCAATAGTTGGTGGATGTTAAAGATATCACGGTGTATTTCACAATGAGCAGGTTACTTTTTACTGTCATATAGTTCGTGCCATATTGTGCAGTCATTCTCCGAAGTATGTTACATGGTTTGACATCTTAACTCTGCAAAAACCCGATGAATCCTGTTGCTGTGTAGCAATTTTTACAGGACGAATACTAGCGCCGCATGTGGTATCGAAGTCAGGTACTTAGTGACCAACAAATGACACCCTTGCGGCCTTGCCCCTGCAATAGAGTACATAATAGAATTGTATTACACACATGCACTTTTTGTGACATTAAAATTAACTTTATTTATTGACGTCCTCGTCCTCGCCATCCTCCTATTATCCTCGTCCTCATCTTTATTTGTTGATTTGTTGACTGGCATAATCCTCTCCGTTATTTTTTAATACGTTTTTGTCAGTTCCTTCATTTTCTATTTGGATTCCTTGTTTTTCCAGTCATCTCTAGTCTTGTTTAGGCCTAGGTCACATTTGCTCTACGGCGAGGATACGGCGGCCGTACGCCCTCTGAATTGACAGAAACGTGCAGCGGCCGCAGAGAAACTGAGGTGGCCTCAGGGAGGCCCTACGCCGTTTGGCTATATTTTACAGGCCGTAGGGTCGCCGTGGAATTATAGCGTGGAGTTATAACTTTTTTTCATTTCTACGTTCGCCGTAGCAATTCGACAACCCAAGCTATGACATAGATGTGTTCCACGTCGACCGTACGTAGGGCGTATGGTGGGCTTGCGTTATTCGTGCGGCTGTCGTAAGCTCTTCTCAATGAAAAATGAATTTTCCCAACCCCCAAAAAATTACGGCGGCTGCACTATTTACACGGTCGCCGTACGGTGGCCTTGCAGTCTGTGTGACTACCTGCGGGCAATGCAGGGTCGATGCACGGTTCCCCTACGCCCGCCGTGCACTTACGTACGGCCTCCGTGGCAGTCTGCGTCGACCGTGCGTCCACCGTGCGCTACCGCTAGAGATCGGAGTATAGTTGTTTGCCCATACCGTGGTGCCCCCAGAATCCCAATTTAATTAGTTCCAGGAGGCTGTTCGGATTGCAAAAAGTTCGGATTCCAAAAATATTTTCCCAATAAGAAATAATGGAAAGTGAATTAATCCGTTCGTGGACCCAAAGAAAACGCACTTTCGAGACACTTTCAACTGAAATTACCCATGTTTAAGGTAAAATAAGATGAATAAATGACCTTCAGTGGCGGTGTATTGTATGTAAACTGGTACAATCACCACATCCAAAGGTCCACACAGGCTCGAGCTCCGGCCTGGGTTCCAATCGCTCGCGCACTCTGCGAGAGCGCTGCCCCCCCCCCCCCCCCCAGGGCAGCTCATCAAACATGATGCCCGCAGAACCACAATCACTTTCATCAAACGCATCGGGCTGACGTAATCATGGATATTCTAAATTACAACTGGTTTTGCTGTGAAATTCAATCCTTGCCCGACAGTCCATCACACCACGTGATCGGATTGCTTTTTTGTTATTAATTAAACCACAAGAGGATTAAAAAACAAACATCACAAATGAAGGTGAAAACACGAGGTAAGGCCTAAGTCACATTTGGCTCGGCGGCCGGAGGGTCTACAAAATGTATGGGCACTAGCAATTATAAAGCGGCCGCAGTATTTCCACGGTCACACATGTTTTTAGCAGCATCTCGAACGCTGCTCATGGAGAGCTCGGACGGTAACGAATGGGTTAATTTTTATTTTTTTTATTTTTTTTAACCAGTTCTTTTGTTTCGGCTTGTCGAATTTCTACGGCGAACGTAGAAATGAAAAAAGTTATAACTCCGCGTTATAATTCCACAGCGACCTTACGACCTGTAAAATATAGCCATACGGCGTAAGGCCACCCTGAGGCCACCTCAGTTTCTCTGCGGCCACTGCACGTTTCTGTCAATTCAGAGGGCGTACGGCTGCCGTATCCTCGCCGTAGAGCAAATGTGACTGAGGCCTAAAGTATCGATCGACACACGAGAGATGCTTTCACGAGGACTTCCAGCGACGAACTGAATGAACAAAGCGCGAAGATGCAGCTCGAACAGGTGGGGGAGAAAGTGAACAAACATGAACGCTACGTTGTGTTCGGTTTTTTAAAATGTATTAGGTTTTTAGGGCAAAATTTTCTTGAAAAAATTGTTCGGATTCCAATTTGTTCAAACAATGGGGTGTTCGGATTCTGGGGGCACCACGGTATATTATAGTTATAGTATATTCAATTATATATATACTGGTATATTTTTATTTCAGTAAAAAAAAGAACTGGTATATATACCCACTCGTTACCGTGCGTCTGGCCGCACATTCGCCTTAGGGCCCCCCTGCGGTCGCCTTGCGGGTACCTTGCGTCTGCCTTGAAAATTCTATGGCTGCCGCAGCGACGCCCTAAGGTCACCGTGCGACATCAAATCAAAAACCGTATGACACCCCCACGTTTTCGGTCTCCACAATTTATAAATACACCGTGCGGCTACCCGAAAAATAAAAACATATGTGACTGCTACATTGTGTGACCGTGGAAATACTGCGGCCGCCGTATAATTGCTAGTGGCCACAGATTTTGGAGACCCCACGGCCGCCGTGGCAAATGTGACCTAGGCCTTACCCTCTGGTTTCTGTTAACATTGTGTCTTAGTCTCATTGTATCAATCCTACCTCCATGAATCACCAAGTTTTCTTCTCCTTCCTCTCTTCTTCTTTTGAATTCTTCTCCTAATATTTTACTTTTCATCCTTTGATCCCTTGTCATGTCTGGTGCAATGAATGTTACATTCCAACATCCTCCACTCCTACCTGGAACTTCTCTAAAAGCCCTTCCTCAGCCCCAAGATAGATTCTCTCAGCTACTGGCAATTCCACTGAGTGCTCTTGTGTGAATGTTGAAGCAAAACAACTATTTAGTAAGCCTGCCATCTCACTTTCATCTCCAGCCAATTGCCCTGTGCTATCCTTCAATGGGGCCATGTTTATCTTAAGCTGTTCTTTACCTCTTTTGCAATGAAAAAAATGTCTTGCTGTTCTCTTTAATATTCTCAGTCTATCCTTCTCATATTCTCTTTTGGCTTGCCTAGCTATGTTTTCTTTACTACCTTCTGTTTATTCCTATGCTGATCCAAGTCAGACTCCAATCCTGCTATTTTATACGTAATGAATGCATTCTATGCTTGGTGTTGTCTTCATGGTTAGGCTGGTGGCTTGGGATCCAAGGATCCTGAGTTCAAATCCCACTCTGCTGTTGAATTAATACCAGGTGGGGTTGACTCTGCCTGTTATCCTTCTGAGGTTGGCAAGTATGAGTGCCAGCTTTCTGGTATCCTGTATTGGAGTGGTGACCTCTCCAATAGCCAAGGAGACTGCTTAGGTAGCACCATTGCTCTGCACAGAGTATGGTCCCAATGGATGAATGGATGGATGGATGGATGGATAGATGGAATGCATTTTGCTCATCCTCAATGGCAATCCTTAGCTCCATGCTCAGCCATCCTGATGTCTTTCTGCTTCTCGCCTAATACTTCACTGGAATATACTTGTGATGCATATTACTCCATATGAAGGTTTTCATTTTGTTTGAGGCTGTTCGCCATCTTGTTAGTTCATCCCTATCTGGGTCACCTCTTTCCTCATATCCTCATCGTTTGCCTTCCTGAAATATAAGAGCCTTATACTTTACTATCTTGAACAAACTCTAACTCTTGACAGAATCTTTGCACATATAAATGATGTTATGGTCACTTGTCTCTAAATGCTTTCCTTCCTTCACCTCCTCCATCATATTCAGATCATTAAGTAAAAAGAGATCTAACACTGCACTCCTCCTCATTGCGCATATTATTTCATATATTCAACCATTTATCTACCACTACTAGCAGAGTACCTGTCCTACGGGCAATCTTGTTTCAGGCATTCAACATGTTCTTCTGACACATCCCTTTATTTGGATGGTGTATAGGCAACAGACCGCCGCCTCAATTGCTCACGAAAATAAAAATAACCTGAGTTACATATGGAGCAAAAACCTGCTCAGTGCTTATGTGCATATATAATACATCATGGTTATGTAACTCAGATAGTTTAAATAGAGAGGGCCATAGTCTGACATGAGTTGAGGCCTATGTCTACTGTCGCCTTCACAAGGCCCAGAATGACGCCTCTCGGCTCCAACCTTTCGATTTTTGATGGTCCTTTTAACAATCACTTAGATCGTTTTACACTGAAAAGAAAACTTATAGGGAGGGCATGGCGATTGTGAATACGACATTTCCGAAGATGTCTTTGGTTTACATGTGATGTTAGGCTAGGCTTCCAAAATGGTGGACGTACTATATGTTTTTGTTTTTGTTTAGGTTACAATTGTGGGGAGCATCAGGCCAGCTGTCCAACCAATGGGTAGAGAGCAGACTTACATACATACAAACACATTCCATTATGTATAGTTTATGTAAATAAATAAAAACTGTTTTGTTTCGGAGAAGAAACATCAAGCCAAATAAGCCTGGTGCTGGCTTATTAGTTAAAATGGTTAAGGTGGCTGGCTAAAGTCTTAGGGTTTTGAGTTCAAGCTCCTGTTGTGCTGTTGAAAGAACATGAGGCAGGTTGACTCAGCCTGTCATCCTTCCAAGGTTGGCCAAATGAGTACCAGCTTGCTGCTAACAGGGATACTGCATCAGTGGCACAGCCATGCTTCCAGAAAATGATGCATTCAGCAGCCACAGGCTACATATGAAGCAACAACAAGGCAAATATGTTTGAATGACGTTGACTGTTTCAAACATGTTTCGTACTGAATGCATTTCTGTGCTTTGATGCACAGTTTTGCACGGCTGTGATTACCACAATGGTACCATGAATCTCGTCATGTATTATGAAATTCAAACACTAATTTTAAATATCTTGGGGTACCCGTGTAACTCACATAAACATGTTTTTTTTTCAGGATCCCACTGTTTGGTTCATGTGAAAAAGAAGCAGAGTTGGTGAAATTTATTAAAGTGAATAAAGCAAAAACATGGATGGAAAATGCAGCATGTCTTTTTCCATCAACTTTACTTTCCAGACTCATGGGATCATCTAGTTCCAAGTCGTGGAGAGACAAGAAGCTACTACTATAAAACAGCTGTAGTCACAACCCAAAATGGATATACCCCAAGGAACACTGACTTGCAGCTGGAAGCACGGGTTGATGTTGCTGGGTTGTGGGATGGAGAGACAGAGGAAGGGGGCAAACTACTTCGACTTATGGTGAGTGGTCTTCAACGTAACTTTAACGTTAACATCATAAAGTGTGGAGTGTTAATTCACTTATAGTCAAATGTATTGCTTGTCAGGATTTGTTCTTTTCAGACAGTTTAAATTGGTATTACTCATTTCATTGAAAATACACAAAAATAATGTTAGTTTATTTGTTGTGGATAAACTGGGAGGGGCATGGCCAAATTGATGCATCTGTTTCTTTAGTGGCAGCATGATAAGACTGAGTTACTTTGAGTTTTCTGATTAGCCTGAATTGGCTGATACACTCCACAAATTTGATTCCTGGGAGCTTTTCAATATGATACATCATTATTCACTTCTGAAAATAACCGGCAAACTTTGGCAGTGAAAATCAGCACATTTTCTGGACTTTATCATGGTTACATAAATGATCCCTCTGTGATTTCATTGTATAAATGTCGTTCCATTATCATAGTAATCAAAGACATTGCATTTGATTGCTTTATTGACCTCTAGTGTGTCTGTTTCCTTGTGTCACTTTTCTGTAATAGTGCCCGACTATACTGTGAGCAAGAAAACGTGTTAATGCAAAGCCACACAATCTTGTAGGCCTTATATCCATAACCTGTCTGGATCATCATATGACGTACCTACCAAACCAATTAAACACCCATGCAAGCACTCTCTAACTACACCTGCTTTCTTTGGCTGATTCAGCAGTAACTTTTTATTGGCTACCAGACTCGGTGGTGTAATGGTTAGTGTGTCTGCTCTGAGCCTGGGAGGTCAGTGGTTTGAACAACCGAGTCCTACCAAAGACTTTTATTCAAAAAATGGTATGTGTTGCTTCCTTACTTGACGCTCAGCATTTCAAAGGATAGGGCAGGGACAAACAACACTGGGAAGGTAATGATAAACAACCTAGCATAACAGTTGCCAAGAAACTGCTTCGGCAGCACCGACGCTCTGTACATAGATTAGAACGGCACAGGTTTTTTCATTGGCTAAAACACTATCACTGGTTGTCATATATTTATCATACATGACATATTGCTCCCAGTCTATGCTCATATGTGCAACTTTATTTTCGTGGCTGAACTAACTTCCTCATTTTCATTCACTTCCTCGTTATCCCTGTGTACTACTATATTGCTGTGTGCCATTTGTGTCTTTTTAATGTCTGCTCTATTTGTATGTGATCTACAATGCCTTCAGAAAGTATTCACACCCCTTGAGTTTTGTCACATTTTGCTGTGTTACAGCCTGAATTTAAAATGGATAAATTAAAATATCTTGTCACTGATCTACAAAATATACCCATAATGCCAAAGTGAAAACATGTTTTTGTAATTTTTAAAAAAAAAATGAAAGGCTGAAATGTTTAATTTACATAAATATTCAACACCCTCTGAGCCAATACTTTGTCAAAGTGCCTTTGACAGCGATTACAGCTTCATGTCTTGGGTATGTCTGTATCAGATTTGCACATCTAGATTTGGGGATTTTCTCCCATTCTTCCTTGCAGATTTGCTCAAGTTCTGTCAAGTTGGATGGGGAGCATCGGTGACCAGCCTTCTTCAAGTCTTTGTGCAGATTCTCAATGGGATTCAAGTCTGGCCTTTGGCTGGGCCACTCAAGGGCTTTCACATTCTTTATTGGAATCCATTACAGTGCTGTTTTTGCTGAATGCTTGGGGTCATTGACCTGTTGGTACATAAATCTTTGCCACAGTGTAAGGTCTTTTGCACTCTGAAGTAGGCTCTCCTCAAGGATTTGGCTGTATTTGTCTCCATTCATTGTTCCCTCTATCCGTATAAGTCTCCCAGTCCATGCTGCTGAAAAGCATCCCCATAGCATGATGCTGCCACCACCATGTTTCACTTCGGGATGGTGTTAGGTGGGTAATGAGCTGTGCTCGGTTCCTGCAAGACGTAGCGCTTTGCATTCAGGCCAATGAGTTCAATTTTCGTCTCATCAGAACACAGAATCTTTTACCTCATCCTCTCAGAGTCTTTCACGTGCCTTTTTGCAAACTCCAGGCGTGCTGTCATGTGCCTCTTCCTCAGGAGTGGTTTCTGTCTGGCCACTCTCCTATAAAGCCTAGATTTGTGAAATGCTGCAGAGACTGTTGTCCTTCTGGCAGGTTCTCTCATCTTAGCCAAGGAATGCTGTAGTCCTGTCAGAGTGGTCATTGGGTTCTTGTTCACATCCCTGATCAAGGTCCTTCTTGTCCAGTTGCTCAGTTTGGTCAGACAGCCAGCTCTAGGAAGAGCCTGGGTCATTCCATATTCTTTCCATTTCCTAACGATGGAGCTCACTGTGCTCTTGGGAACTTTCAACACTATATAAATTGTTTTATACCCTTCTCCAGATCTATACCACCTCATAATTCTATCTGCGGAGTTCTACAGACAGTTCCTTGGATTTCACGGCAGAGTTTCTCCTCCGACATGCACTGTCAACTGTGGGATATTGTATAGAAAGGTATGTTTCTTTCTAAATCATGTCCAATCAATTTAATTGGCCACAGCTGGACTCCAATCTAGTTGTAGAGACATCTCAAGGATGATCAAAGGAAATTGGATGCACCTGAGCTCAATTTGGAGTGTCATTGAAAAGGGTTGAATACATATTGATGCAAGACATTTCAGCTTTTCATTTTTAATTGATTTGTAAACATTTCTAAGAAACAAAAATTCCACTTTGCCGCATTGGGGTATTTGGTAGGTTTTGTCATTATGTGGTACATTATGAGGTATATAATCAGAAAGGCCATCTCTTATGTCGACAGCCTTTCTGATTATATTGTTACGAATTCTGGCCCGCTTGGCGTGCGAGCGATTGCGTAACTCTAATCGCAGCCGCATCGCCCACCGGACGGACAATTCAGTCGTGACCCTCCTGGAAATACCGCCAGGAGCCAGTCACGGGTGGGGGTTTAACCTCACCACAACCCAGTCTGCATTCTACCCGCGCGAAATAGGGTGAATCGCCGAATGTCGATATACCTAAATACCCGTGCGGGTAACCTACGGAGGGGTTGCATCCCGCCGCAGGTCGGCTTAGGACACGAACCGCTTGAGCGGTTCATTCCGTGCTACAGGGATAACCGAGCGGTGTTATCGCCGACCTCGACGGTTCAGATTAATTATCGGGTGTTTAAAACCCACTACTCATTCCACGATGCAAGATGGCACTTTCAATGTGGTGAAAGGAGGACGCGACGAACGGGATACGTTGCACACAAGGACATTTATTATTACACACACAACACAAGTAAGGCAGTCATGCAATGTTCAAGCAACAAATAGAAAGTACTACTACCGACTACAAGCAAAGATCAATTTACATGCACCGTTACTAAGGCAAGTTTACTTCACAGAGACACGGCGCCACTGCAGTCATCCAAAAGCAAGAAATGGCCACCCTCACAGACAAGGGTGGCAGACAGGGTCCGTGGACCGAATGGCGTGGAACCTGGTCGATCGGCCAGGCCCACGAGGCCGAAGGGTCTTACCTGTGCCCTCGTGGCGCGACGGTGGGCAGGGCGCTACGTCGACTCCCCATGGCCTTGCGTAGCCGCGCCAGACCTCGGGCCCCTGGCATGGTCAGCGAGCTCTCTCCGGCGTTGCGCTGGTGCTTTCACGACCCACGACCAAACCAGAAAAGACTGAAGGGCAGAAGGGGCTTCAGGACCAGAGAGAGAGAGAGAGAGAGAGAGAGAGAGAGAGAGAGAGAGAGAGAGAGAGAGAGAGAGAGAGAGAGAGAGAGAGAGAGAGAGAGAGAGAGAGAGAGAGAGAGAGAGAGAGAGAGAGAGAGAGAGAGAGAGAGAGAGAGAGAGAGAGAGAGAGAGAGAGAGAGAGAGAGAGAGAGAGAGAGAGAGAGAGAGAGAGAGAGAGAGAGAGAGAGAGAGAGAGAGAGAGAGAGAGAGAGAGAGAGAGAGAGAGAGAGAGAGAGAGAGAGAGAGAGAGAGAGAGAGAGAGAGAGAGAGAGAGAGAGAGAGAGAGAGAGAGAGAGAGAGAGAGAGAGAGAGAGAGAGAGAGAGAGAGAGAGAGAGCGGATGATGGCCCACAGGGCGAAAGCTCATCGACCAGAGAGAGAGTGGATGATGGCCCACAGGGCGAGAGCTCATGGACCAGAGAGAGAGAGCGGATGATGGCCCACAGGGCGAGAGCTCATGGACCAGAGAGAGAGAGAGAGAGAGAGAGAGAGAGAGAGAGAGAGAGAGAGAGAGAGAGAGAGAGAGAGAGAGAGAGAGAGAGAGAGAGAGAGAGAGAGAGAGAGAGAGAGAGAGAGAGAGAGAGAGAGAGAGGAAGGATGATGGCCCACAGGGCGAGAGCTCATGGACCAGAGAGAGAGCGAGCCTTGTGCGCGTCCGCCCTTTTATAATCTGAGGCTTCGCCCTTCGCCCCACCCCGCTTCTGGCTCCACCTCCCTTCGAGAAGGTTCCCGAAAAGGGGCATTCCCTCACCCCGACCGCCTCGCGCTGTTCCTCCACCAATCAGCGGCGACCTGCCCTCCCCCTGCCTCCGTCACACTCCTCGGAGAAACAGGCGGGAAAAATCCGCGCGCCCATCGGAACTCTTTTGGTTTCCTTTTTCGTTCGACGGTTTTCAACGCGGCTTGTTGCTTGCGTGGAGGTTTGTTCAAAATAACAGTAGACTAGAACGGGCACTCAGTGGAGCGCATACCTTCGCCAACGCTACATTTTGCCCCCTCCCCCTCCCCAGAAACCGTTGATTGTGAGGGTATTTAATCCCATACCACATCTACCATCTCATATGTGTTATGATGGCTTAAAAACATTAAATTTCCTGCTGTTTGACACTGATTCACGTACATTGTACAATTTCTGTATGAACTCCCTGACCTTTTTGGGTGTCGGTGTCAAGTCAATCTGATGACAACTGGTCACATTATAAGAAATAACTTCAGTGACACCCCCGCCCCCCCACTCCAATGCTTTAAACTCACCAATAAAGTCACTGTCAAATAGTACACATCACAGGATAGGGAATTGAATTCTAAACATTTTGAATCTACTTACATGCAAATTGTATAAGAATTGACCGCGTTATGATAATAAAGGTCGTTGACCCCCCTGACCTTTGACCCAAACCGCTAACAAAGGTAATGACGTCATTGTGCCATATCGTACACATCACAAGATTGGGCATTGAATTCACAACATTTTGGCATTGGTTGCATGCAAATTGGATAAAAATCAACCGCACTCTGGCAAAATGACCATTTTGACCTTTTCATGACCACGACATTGACCTTTGTACTCTTAATTTTGTAATTGGTATTAGAGTGTGGGGAACAGAACAGTCAACATTTTGGTGTTGGTTTCATGCAAATCGGATAAGAATTGACCGTGTTATGACTAAAACAGCACATTTTGCAATGTCGTCACCCCCCCCGACCTTTGACTCCCAACCGCTAATAAGGGTTATTACGTCATTGTGTCATGTCACATATCACAAGATGGGGCAGTGAATTCTGAACATTTTGGCATTAGTTGCATGCAAATTGGATACAAATTGACCGCGCTATGGTTAATAGACTATTTTGACCTTTTCATGACCTTGACCTTAACCTTTGACCCGATCGCTCCCAAAATCTAATCAAATGGTCCTTGGATAATAACCAATCATCCCACCAAATTTGCTGCGATTCAGTTCAATACTTTTGGAGTTATGCGAATAACAAACAAACAAACAAACACACATATTCACAAATAAATAAATAAATAAATAGACAGCGATAAAAACATAACCTTCGCAACAAAGTTCGCGAAGGTAATAAAGAAAAACGGCTATCTCAAAGAGTTCTAGAATTCTAGAAAACGAAGAATTCCCTTTAAACAACGGTGGGGAACTATCTCCACATAAACTTAGCGTCATAACTGATCTAAGGACCCTTTATGGTGTATTGCGAATTTCCACAGCCGTAACACTACCCCCTCCCTTTTTTACAGACTCGTCCCGAGTCGTCGAATTTTCATGTGCCATCATGTGTAGTTCTCCCCTAATACATTTTACCTTTGGATCCCTGAGTGCGACATTCAGTGTATTCGTGTCCCCAAAATAAATAACCTATGGGCTGAGTAACTAACTAAACAAACCCACTCATACAGACGACTTAAATAAATTGCCGGCGCTAAGACTCACATGCCGGGGGCGCAAAACACATTTACAATTACATCTTAACAACTTACAAATTTTACACTACCCCATGGCCCAGGATCGATGGACTCTGTGGAGAAAACAGGAGTTAGCAGGGAGCCAGGCTGCTCACACACAGTCCAAGGCCTCCCCCTTCTTAAAATGAATGCAGTGAACAAACAAACGGTGCACGGGCCGCCGGTGCAGTCCCGTGTTGCAGCTGCCATCAGGGCAGTCCCTGCAATTTGCGCGAGGATCCTGGCGCACATGCTAATGAACAGGGGGGGGGGGGGAAGGAAAACAGAACGGGGCAAAATGGACGAGGACAGCAGGCATGGATGGCAAAGGTGGGCAGGCAAGGCATGGTGTGACAAGGCCGCTGTAGCAAACACAGCCGGCAGATGAAATGGAGTGGCCGGCACAGGCCTTGAAGAAAAACAGCCAGCCGATGAAGTTGCCGGCACCTTGTCTTGAGATGGAGGTTGGTGGAGGAAGTGCGGTGGTGCTGGCCACTCAGAAGGCGGGCTCGGACCTACCTGACTGTCTCCCTCCCAACCTATCGCCTTTGCCTGTCTCTGTCCATACTTAAATTTGTCAAAACCCAATTTCGCCTCCACTTATTTTTTTTATTTTTTTTGTTTTTATTTTCACTTTTATTTCCCCCACTATGAATTCCTCTCCAAACCCCCTTTATCGTCCTTGTTCGACTAACTTAACGTCTCCGAGCCTACTCCCAACCCCTACGTTCCCTTCCTGGAGGGGAATAAGGGAGAGCTGGCGTCCTGTGTCGAGGCCCAACTCAAGCCTCAGGATGGCCTCCTCGGAGTTCAGCGATCTTTACCCAAGGTGGGTCCAGCGGCCCACAACGAGAGTGAAGGGATGGATTGTGCGGAGGGGTGCACTTCCTTATCTACCCTAACATTTATTCCTTAAACTACCCCGGGGCTTTCAACAAGCGCCTCTCGCTTAAACTATTGGTTCTAACAACCAAGATTCCCATCGCCTGTGTTGGTCTCCTCACAATTTCGGGCCTCGCCCCCCCACAATTTTCTTTCTGTGCCCTCACACGGTCTCACGGCTGGGACACGTGGCTCCCTTGGCAGGAACTACCCTCTGCCGATTCCCCAACGATGGCACCCCTGGGCACTACACTGCCTCCGAGCCTACCAGCTCCCTAAACACCGGGGAGTGCCCTCCCTGGCGACTCCCATGAAACGCTCACGTGGCAGGCTGGCGCCCCGGGCCCCTTTCCGAGGGTCGCCCGTGCCCAGTACACTGCCCATGCGGCCTATGGCGCCCCCGGGGCCCGCATCAGCGGGTCATCCATGCCCATTACACTATCCCGGCCCCCCATGGGCCCTTGGCCTACCGCAGCCGACTAGCCCGGTGCCCGCGGGACCCACTCAGCAATACCCACCGTTCGCAGCCACGCACCCAGCCTGTCAACAGGGCTCCTGCACCCCTCCAAGCGGGTATCAAGCCTACTTTCCCACCAACAAAACGACCTCCATTTTTGTCAATTTGACTAACCCAGCGAACTCACTCTATACTGACCCCGGGGTCCCTTGGGTGGGAGTCACTCCTCCCCCCAATCATTCATCGCACCATGCATACCACATTCGCTCCATACATACAGACCCGCTGGCCTCACTCACTCATCAATTACCTTTTCCACTCTTCAACTCACACTCCATCACTGAACTCGGCCATTCTGCTCACTCCTTCCCCGAACTAACTCGTGCTCCCACGTCGTCCCTTACATTATAGCACGTTCCATTTAACACTACGTAGTTAAGCTCCGTCCCCTCTACACACTCAAAGTCTGTCATTGTCCTCAAAAATCATTTCCCATAAATCTATTTCCCAACCTAAATCGAAACTACAATCCCTCTAACTAATCCATTCCACGGGCTCCATGAGGACTTACCCCTGCCCCATGAAGCCAGTCTAACTAATACTAACCCTTCCCCCTAACTAGTGGTATCCTGTGCCCTGCACAGGGGTCTTCCACCCCCTGCCCAGGGAATCCTGTTCACCCGAAGCGAGGCTTTTTTTTTTTTTAAATGCGCGTGCACCAGCGAGGCAACTCGCAACCTACGCTTTCCCCCGTGACGTCATGGCAGCTGTTCGTGCACCTCGTCCCTTCTCGGACGGCACCATCCGGCAGGGATTCACCCTCCTGCCGGATTCCAACCACACGTGCAGCCATGACGTCACCCTGCGCATTCAAAGCAAGCCTCGCGTTTCGAGGGGTTCCCCACATGAACACATGTGCTCGACTCGTTGGAGCTTCACAAACACACTCGCGTGGAGAACCCATCTGGTCCAAATCCGTAATCCAGCCGACCTTTTGTCCGTCCGCGGGATCGGCAACATCCACCGCTGGCGTTTACGGACCGGTTTTCACTCCCACAGCTGTGCACGTGGCGGTCTCGTGAGAAGCACGGCCCGAACTTCGCTCTCGCTGCTGGGTAAACCCAGCGCGGTCCCCAATCCAGCTACGGCCGCTACCTGGCTTTTGTCCCTCAGTTGTCGCCGTCTCCGTCGCCATTCCACACACACACACACACACACACACACACACACACACACACACACACACACACACACACACACACACACACACACACACACACACACACACACACACACACACACACACACACACACACACACACTCCTGCATGCCATGACGCTCACACACCTCACCATTACACTCATGCCGGGACATGCGGTTGCATGTTCCTGCATGCCCTTTCTGGTGCACACGTGGTTCCACTCATGCACGGGGTCTCCGTCACACACACCCCTTCACTCCCGCACGGCGTGCTGGGAAGCACGCACTTTGGCACACTCGCAACCACACCACTCACACACAGGGCTTCACTCCCATTCGGGGTCTCATCCACACACGGGGTCTTTGCCACACACGCGGTCGCTCTCACACACGCCCTTGCACCCACGCTATGTGCGCGTTGCAGCATGCACTTTGCCACACTTATAAACACACACTTCGACACCACACACACCGGGACCACACTCGTAACCACACTGAGGATTCGTGCCACCCCAAGGGTTTCTGGGGCCTCTATACCCCCCAAGCTCTCCATGCACCCGTCAACAGCACTCGCCCCCTCAACTCCGGGAAGCTCGACCGGACCCACCTGGTCGTGAGTCGCCTCAAGGGGGCATACTTCCTCCCCTCATTCCTGGAGGAGGCTATCCAGCTGCTCGCACCGGGTCTCTACACATTCTGCCAGCTCACCCCCATTATCCTCCACTACCTCCGTGTGTGTGTGTGCTCGTCCTTAACCCCGTCCAATTCACCCTCTATCTCCCGTGTCTCTGCCAACTCAGTCACCTCATCACCCATTACCTCCCTTGTCTCAACTATTATTTCTGCCATCTCCACATGTCTCTTACACGTCGCAGTCACCACATTTACTTTTTCCCTCTGTGTCACCATCACTTCCTTTGTCACCTGCTCGAGTCTCACCCAAAGCGTCTCCCGAATTAATTTGTCCTCACCCGCCTCCATTGCGGGCCTGCCAGCCGTTGCACTCCCCCCCAGCTCGTTCGCTCCAGCACGTGGTGGCGCCATTTTGAGCTCCACTGCCCGCGTTTCGCTCCCCGCAATTGCCATTATGCCTGCCTGCAGGCCTATGCCCATGCTCTGCATCTCACCCCGCATTTCTTTCATTTCTTCTTTCATTTGTTGCATCATTCCGCTTATTGCCTGCAAAATCATGTTTACCTGGCCCACGTTAAGTGGGTCTGCGGCAATCGCTTCGCCCTCAGGCGCGGGTCCGCCGGGGACTGGGAGAGGACTTTGACGGAGGCGGGATGGGGGGGGTGTCATACACCGCGGCCTCTGCCGCTGCCGCGCCCATTTCGGGTTCCGGGTTTGGTTGGGGAAATTCATCCTGTCCGGACATGTCCTGCTCGGGGATTTCATCCTGGGCCATGGATTCTATTAATTCTAACTCCATTTCTAATTCCCCCGGCACCCGTTCGCCTTGAAAAGCCATCTTATTTCGTGGAATTCAATTTCACTCGCTCGAATTTGGTGGGAATCGAGGGTCGCTCCACTCACCCCTGAACCGATTCCCGTGAATTTAGTTGGAGACCGAGGTGGATTCGAATCCCACACTCCTGTACACCAGTGTTACAAATTCTGGCCTGCCTGGCGTGCGAGCGATTGCGTAACTCCAATCACAGCCGCGTCGCCCACCGGACGGACAATTCAGTCATGACCCTCCTGGAAATACCGCCAGGAGCCAGTCACGGGTGGGGGTTTAACCTCACCACAACCCAGTCCGCATTCTACCCACGCGAAATAGGGTGAATCGCCGAATGTCGATATACCTAAATACCCGCGCGGGTAACCTACCGAGGGGTTGCACCACGCCGCAGGTCGGCATAGGACACAAACCACTTAAGTGGTTTGTTCCGTGCTACAGGGCTAACCGAGCGGTGCTATCGCCGACCTCGACGGTTCAGATTATTTATCGGGTGTTTAAAACCCACTACTCATTCCACGATGCAAGATGACACTTTCAAGGTGGTGAAAGGAGGACGCGACGAACGGGATACGTTGCACACAAGGACATTTATTATTACACACACAACACAAGTAAGGCAGTCATGCAATGTTCAAGCAACAAATAGAAAGTACTACTACCGACTACAAGCAAAGATCAATTTATATGCACCGTTACTTAGGCAAGTTTACTTCACAGAGACATGGTGCCACAGCAGTCATCCAAAAGCAAGAAATGGTCACCCTCACAGACAAGGGTGGCAGACAGGGTCCGTGGACCGAATGCCGTGGAACCTGGTTGATCGGCCAGGCCCACGAGACCGAAGGGTCTTACCCGCGCCCTCGTGGCGCGACGGTGGGCAGGGCGCTACGTCGACTCCCCATGGCCTTGCGTAGCCGCGCCAGACCTCGGGCCCCTGGTGTGGTCAGCGAGCTCTCTCCGGCGTTGCTGCTGGTGCTTTCACGACCCACGACCAAACCAGAAAAGACTGAAGGGCAGAAGGGGCTTCAGGACCAGAGAGAGAGTGGATGATGGCCCACAGGGCGAGAGCTCATGGACCAGAGAGAGAGAGAGCGGATGATGGCCCACAGGGCGAGAGCTCATGGACCAGAGAGAGCGGATGATGGCCCACAGTGCGAGAGCTCATGGACCAGAGAGAGAGAGAGCGGATGATGCTCCACAGGGTGAGAGCTCATGGACCAGAGAGAGAGCAGATGATGGCCCACAGGACGAGAACTCATGGACCCGAGAGAGAGCGGATGATGGCCCACTTGGCGAGAGTTCCTGGACCAGAGAGAGAGAGAGAGAGAGAGAGAGAGAGAGAGAGAGAGAGAGAGAGAGAGAGAGAGAGAGAGAGAGAGAGAGAGAGAGAGAGAGAGAGAGAGAGAGAGAGAGAGAGAGAGAGAGAGAGAGAGAGAGAGAGAGAGAGAGAAGAGAGCCTTGTGCGCGTCCGCCCTTTTATAATCCGAGGCTCTGCCCTTCGCCCCACCCAGCTTCTGGCTCCACCTCCCTTCGATAAGGTTCCCGAAAAGGGGCGTTCCCTCACCCCGACCGCCTCACGCTGTTCATCCACCAATTGGCGTCGAGCTGCCATCCCCCTGCCTCCGTCACACTCCTCAGAGAAACAGGCGGGAAAAATCCGCGCGCCCATTGGAACTCTTTTGGTTTCCTTTTTCGTTTGACGGTTTTCAACGCGGCTTGTTGCTTGCATGGAGGTTTGTTCAAAATAACAATAGAAAAAGAAAAACGGCTATCTCAAAGAGTCGCAGCCCGGTGAACACGAAGAAAGTCCTTTAAACAACGGTGGGGAACTATCTGCACATAAATTTAGCGTCATAACTTATCTAAGGACCCTTTATGGTGTATTGCGAATTTCCACAGCCGTAACAATATCCAAGAGGTTGGATTTTGGACATCCTCTTGCATTTCTTTTCATTACTTTTTGAGGTATAGAATTTTTCAATCTGATTTTAAGGTAGACACTGAAACGATGTATAGTGCTGATTGGGCCTTGGTCAAAAAGGTAGCTTCAAATGCACTAATTCTGAAGTCATTAGACACTTGTGGAGAACCATACCTTCCATTCCAATCCAATGAAGTTCCCCCTGAACAAAAGAGAACATGTTGCTGAATAAATCTCTTGAATCAATCTCATTGAAATGAGTGGTTGCTTTTACCTTCACAGCACAAACAAATGAGGAATCTGAACATTCTGGATCTGAGAATAAAACCACCCAAATGTGAACGGATGCTGATTCGCAGTGCAGTGCTTGAATTGTAATACGATTAATTTTTTTGTGGTGTATGTGCCATCCAGTTCAATGATGTAAAAATCTCATCTGGGAGGAAGAAACGCATGGATGTGAGGAACAGGCACACTACGGAGCTGGATGTTGACTTGGTGTTTGGTCCAGGAGCGGCAGAACACCTTTCTGCTGAAACATTGTTCCGCTGGAGGCGTGGCCAGGCAAGGAGTTCAAGGGGGACAGGTCAGGTCAACCTGATCTATAACATTCTCTTGTTTTCTGAATGTTTCAAGGCAAAACAGCTTTATCCATGTTAATTACTTTCCTTTTTTCCCCACAACTATTCACCAAGACATCCACTTGCACAACCATTGCATATTTATTTAATATCTACATTTCAATTATGACATCTACTTCGGAGCTGTACTTTATAGATGCTTATTGAGGGGGTGGGGGGGGGATAATCAGAAAACGAATTGAGATAAGGAAGGAAATGAGGAGGATATGACATTAAAGTGTAAGAGAGGTGTGGAGGAGGGGAGAGAAAATAAATGAAAAGAGGTTTGAGGATGACAGAAAAATGGGACATGGGGGAATGATCATGGTGGAAAACGTCCCAGGTTTTGATTATTGTACATATTATGTAGATGGCCTTTCTGATTAATGTATCTAAAGGGAGGATCTATTTGATCATGTTACCCACATCTGTAAGACCATTGTGAAAGGTACATTGGGAACTTTTAAACTTCGTGTTATGGATGCATCTGTGATAGATGTTCAGAATGTATGGCACGTTATTTAACCAATTTGGCACAAAAATACATCACATGGAAAGCAGATAAAAGCAAGGTGCCTTGCTGCTTTAGGTTCATTAATTATAGCCAGGGGAGCTTTAAAAAAACAGCAACGATGAAATGGATTTCATCTGTTGCATCAACATATGAAGCATGTTTATTGGTTCCATGCACTGTTTATTTTGTGCTTTGTTCGTGTGACATTCGTTGAATTTGTCGAGCTCACTTTGAATTGTAATGAGTTTTAGCTGTGAATATGTTTGTGCAGGTGCAAGGCATCTATGTTTTGTCAAACGAGACAGAAGTAATTACAAATATTCGACGTGGCTTCATCAGCCTGTTCCAGTTCCAGCTGCAGCCTGGAGAAGTGAAGGAGGTGAATATGGGACCTGGGAATTCAGAGAGAGAGAGAGAGAGAGAGAGAGAGAGAGAGAGAGAGAGAGAGAGAGAGAGAGAGAGAGAGAGAGAGAGAGAGAGAGAGAGAGAGAGAGAGAGAGAGAGAGAGAGAGAGAGAGAGAGAGAGAGAGAGAGAGAGAGAGAGAGAGTGTGCGTGCGTGCGTGCGTGCGTGCGTGCGTGCGTGCGTGCGTGCGTGCGTGCGTGCGTGCGCGCGCGTGCGTGTACACGCTTGTTCTTACGCTACCTTTCATCATAAAAGTTGTCTGAAATACAAAGCTCAGGTTCTCATTTGACTTCTAATGATCTTACAGGGACCAGTATCAGAACTTCCATCAACACAGAGGTGTATTAATCCCAAAGTATTACGTTGGTGCACTTAACTCGGTTTGGCCTTTGATGTTGGCTAGCCTGGTTTCCTTCTCAGGGTCTGTGACATCCTCAATGTGTGAAATGTTTTTTTTTTTTTCATTTTTTGAAATCCTCTTGCATTTCCTTAAATTCCCTTTCAGGTTTAGAATCACTGTTGTTTTGCTGTGGCACCCTGCAATGTTCTTTAAATTTTACATAATGCGACACAACACTTTAAATAATAAATTCACGAAATAGCAACAATGTTGTTCATAATGGGTTATTTTTTTTTTTTTTTTTACACTTTATGACTTAGAAGTTGTTCTTGTGACAGGCTGGATTGTTTGGGGTGTGCCGGGTACGGTATTCAGTCCAGCCGAACCAAGTGACAAAGCACTTCATTCCAGGCAGCTGTCAACTCTCCCACCTTAAGTCGGCAGGACTGAGTCAGGTAAAGAGATGAAACTGTTTTACCAGCACTCATAAGACATGTTAATTTCTTATCTTTGAACAAAATGTCATGCTTTATATTGATTTAATTGCTCGTTAAACAAGTACTTTTTGTGATTTTTTTTGTTGTAAACACTCAGCTTAAAGCCTTAAACCCTTCCCTTCTTCCTCACCCTTGCCAATGTACATGTGGTTCTCTTTTGGACTTACTCTGATTAGTGAAACCCCCTTTCCTTCCCAAACACCCACATGACTCCATCACACAGTTTATCAGAATGATAACAGTTTCCAATTTCATCCCATCAGATCCGGATTCGGATCTTCATCATGATAACAGTGTGCAATGTCAAGGCCTTTCAATGAGGATTTGATCACTTGTATTTTATCAAATATCTTTCAATATTTACTACCGGTTTTTTGCAAGATTGAATTCACAAACATGGTGGGGCTGGCAATAGGTCAGACACGAGATATTATGATGAAGGGTGGGAGGTGGGTTTGGTACTCAGGAATTAATAAATCATACGATATATAATTGGAGAAGTATCCGTTTGTTACTTACGAAATCTAAAGATTTCGTAAGTATATTGATGACTTCCGTTTCTGTTTGTTTGTTTGTTTGTAGGCACGATAACTCGAGAACGGAAGAAGCTACCAATGTCAAATTGCACCACGTGATTCAGGAGGGGGGATGGCTAGTGCTGATTAGATTTTGGTCAAAATCGGTCAAAGGTCAAGGTCACAGTGAGGTCAAACATCCAAAAAATGATAACTCGAGAACGGAAGAAGCTACCAATGTCAAATTACGCCACGTGATTCAGGAGGGGGGTGGCTAGTGCTGATTAGATTTTGGTCAAAATCGGTCAAAGGTCAAGGTCACAGTGAGGTCAAACATCCAAAAAATGATAACTCGAGAACGGAAGAAGCTACCAATGTCAAATTACACCACGTGATTCAGGAGGGTAGTGGCTAGCGCTGATTATATTTTGGTCAAAATCGATCAAAGTTCAAGGTCACAGTGAGGTCAAATATCCAAAACATTCGATTTTTGATGGTTTGGTACAGAATCATCGTAGAAACTTCTGGTTTTCATCCCTACCTTCTCTCGAGACAGCTTTTATTAGACAAGGTCAGAGGTCAAGTTGACGCTTTCGTAAGTACCAGTCGATGACTGCTTGTTTATTTGTTTGTAGGCACGATAACTCGAGAATGGAAGGAGCTACCAATGTCAAATTACACCACGTGATTCAGGAGCATGATGGCTAGTGCGGATTAGATTTTGGTCAAAATCGATCAAAGGCCAAGGTCACAGTGAGGTCAAATATTCGATTTTTGATGGTTTGGTACAGATAACTCGAGAACGGAAGAAGCTACCAATGTCAAATTAGACCCTGTGATTCAGGAGGGTGGTGGCTAGCGCTGATTAGATTTTGGTCAAAATCGGTCAAAGGTCAAGGCCACAGTGAGGTCAAACATCCAAAACATTCGATTTTTGATGGTTTGGTACAGAATCATTGTAGAAACTTCTAGTTTGCGTCGCTACCTTCTCTTGAGACAGCTTTTATTAGACAAAGTCAGATGTCAAGTTGACGATTTAGTAAGTACCAGTCTATGACTGCTTGTTTGTTTGTTTGACTTCTATGCACTTCTAAATCACTGGACGGAATGAGTTGAAAACTGGCGGTTGTACTCACGGAGTGCACGATTGGAGAGATGGTGGGGAAAGGTAGGGTGGGGGTGGGGGAGGGGTTGAAGAACCCAATTCTCTCTGTAAATATGTATGACATAGTGCTGCTTTCTTTAGAAGGGGGGATTACAAGTCACACTAACATAAACCGATTCAGGGGGAATACGTGTCTGTTGAAATGACTTATGAATGCTGATGAAGCCTTTTCCGTACGTGCCGTGTGTGCGTTTCCTGTAACTTGCTTCTGCTTTGGCGGGCACTTTTAACCTGCCGTTGATAGGGAGAAGTGTGTAAATCAAAGTCTTTTCATCATCATTTTCAGCCTTTAAATGAAAGAGTGGCAATTTAAAAATGGTAAACTATAATTGTTCCTGGATGCAAATCAGATTCAGGAAAATATAGGAATACTAGAAGGTCACTTGGTGGAGAACATACCTCCACCATGCAATGCCTGATCCACGAGAACATATCAGGCCCAATATATTTTTGAATACAAATTAAAAATTTCTCGTTTCCAGATCTGGATTTGGACCTTCACCATAATCGAATTAATTCCTCCTCATCACACACCCAAAGTGTCCACCAAGTTTCGTCCGCATCTGTCCACAACTTTTTTGAGATATCGTGCTCCATATCGTTTTTGGTCCTATCTGTCAATGGTGAAGAATCACTTGAATAAATTATAGTATTCGCATCTGGATTCAGATCTTCACCAAAATGTAATCAGTTCGTCCTTGTCACACACCCAACTTGTACACAAAATTTAATCCGAATCCGTCCACAACTTTTTAAGATATTCTGCACACAAACAAACAGAAAAACAAACAAGCAGTCATAGACTGGTACTTACGAAATCGTCAACTTGACCTCTGACCTTGTCTAATAAAAGCTGTCTCTTGAGAAGGTAGCGATGCAAACCAGAAGTTTCTACGATGATTCTGTTCAAAACCATCAAAAATCGAATGTTTGACCTCACTGTGACCTTGACCTTTGACCGATTTTGACCAAAATCTAATCAGCACTAGCCATCAGCCTCCTGAATCACTTGGTGTAACTTGACGTTGGTAACTTCTTCCGTTCTCGAGTTATCATGCCTACAAACAAACACAAAAACACACAAACAGATGATGGAAGTCATCAATATACTTACGAAATCTTTAGATTTCGTAAGTAACAAACAGACAGGCGTGAAAACATACCTCCTCCCACCTTCGGTGGCGGGCGTAAAGGAGAAATATCTGTCAATGACACCTTCTTCTTCTCCTCCTTCTTCTACTTCTTCTTTTTCTTCTTTTTTGTCTTGCATTTGGCTAACATGGGGTGCACTAAAGTTGAATGTCAAGGTTATGCAGGCATGTGGCTGCCTCAGGGGTGAGTTGTTGGAGGGCTAAAAGTCCTCCCAGTAGCTGCCACAAGGTACAGTGTGATGTGATGTGCTCCACTGTCTGGACTCCTCCGCAGCCACAGAGCGCATCCAGCCTCATCCTTCATCGGTGGAGGGTGTTGCCGCCATACCCCTGTCGAGTGCGGAGTCTGTTGAGGGCTGTCAAATGCCTACGTGGGAGTGTGAAACTGGGTGGAGCAATGGTTGGATCATGTACATAATGTTTACTAGGAGCTGTGGTAGCCTCCCAGCTGGCCCTTCACAAGTCGGATTCGCCTTGATGGGCTTCGGTAAGGTACTCGGTGCAGTTCCATGGTGGTTTTCGGGACTTGAAGCAGCAGCGCGGATGTTCAACGAGAAGTCGCTGGGCTAGAATTTCAGTAGCCGAAATGCGGCTGAAGTATCGGGATGATAACACTTCCCTTCAGATGGCTGATGGAGCAATGTTGGAGAGGATAGGGAGCCACTCAGTCTTTGTTGACTTGAGGGTTCCAGACTCTGTTCTCATCGTGATGTTGATGGCCTTTGTATGGGCATTCACTGACCAAAATGGCACACAATACTTTGCAGTCAAATGCATAAGGGCGAGAGTTGCCATCCATCCGTGCGTGGATGAGACTGAGAGATTTTGAGTTCCTATCATTTCCTGTTAATACAAATGAGCAGCTGCATTGGAAACACACACACACACACACACACACACACACACACACACACACACACACACACACACACACACACACACACACACACACACACACACACACACACACACACACACACACACACACACACACACACACACACACACTTGTCTTCGCAATTGACGTAAAAATCTAGTATAGTTTCTCTTGTGGCCCCAGAATCAAACAAACAATAAATTTATAACAGCCCTCACAGCTCCAATAGCTCCCACTCCCCCTCTCCAAATATCATAATTTAAACTTACCCTGTACAATGTACATTCACAAGCCCCAGTTATGTCCTTCCCATTGGTGTTCAGAACTACCCAAACCAGATACTGTGTCTTGCACAGGGAAGACAACCTGATATACCTGGCACAAGCTTTGTGTATTTTCACTTCATGAAAATGTTCTTTGCCGAGTAGTTGGTTTCCGTTACTTGGTAATGACGCACAGTATCATCTCTCCATTTGCAGACATCCAGTAAATAAATCACCAAGCCTGCCATGTTCACAGGAGGCATTTCCGCAAGGTCCAAAGTCCATTCACTGGTAGCGATCCGTCGGGGGTTTGTGTAGCACACGCCCATCCACTCGGGCCTTGCACCGGAGTTTGCAGTACGGGCCACTCGGTGAGCTGAAAAAGTTCTCCAAGTCTTTCGTTGTGCAGTGGCACAGTCCTTTCTCTCAAGTACTTAAGTATTTTCGGCTTAAAAAAAAGAAGCTTTGTGAGCCATTTTACGTAACAATCCTCATCTCTACACACGATATACTTTATGTTGCCTCGAACACCGCCGTTTCAAGGGGTTGTTGCGCGTGCACACTGAGCATTCTGGGGCGGATTGTGTCATTTTGAAAGTCGTCTATGAACCCATCCCTAATTCTGGTGGAATTATCACTTCCATCAGGACAGGTTCTTCGTTAGTGATTTTTATGCAGGAAATGTGATGTGATTGTTAATTCATTTTAATTTTGAAATTTTCACTTTATAAAAGCAAGAGGCAATACATTTCTTCAAAACACACATGGAAAGGGGGATGGTGGTGGGTAGTTGAAATATCATGTATAATATGAGGAAGTTTCTTTTTATAACAGCAAAGTTGGTGGTAGGGTTGGAGAGGTATCATTAGAGTTTGTGCATGAGTTTATGTGCAATAATTTCTGAACAAGTCAAAATGATGTTAATTATTTTCATGTACTTTAAACTTTGCGATACAATACAAGCAGTTCCTACCTGTCACTTCACTGATGGACCAATTAGTTGGCATGTTTTCCAAAAATTTTGGGCGAGGAGGAGAAATAAAGGAAGACAAATTTACTCGTGCATCGAGTGCTTTAACCCCTCCTGCTCACCCCCTCTCCACCCCCCCCACCCTTTCATCCTGATGTCCGTTCCCACTAAAAATGTCTCACACATGATAACAGCCTTTGACAGGTCCCTCCGTTTTTTTGTTTTTGGTGGAGAGAGAAGGGATGGAGGGCAAATTTACCCACACAACGAGTGCTTTGACCTCAGCGATACCCAGGTAAAAATGAAACTTGTAATGCCCTCTGCCAACACCACTAGGTGGTGCTACACGGTTCACATTTGCAGAGAAAATTTACATTCCCTCCCCCCGACCCCCCACATATACATACACACAAACCTCCGCATGAGGTCACGGTCACATAGCCTATGTTACCCCTCACACAAAGTTGTATTTGTACCCTGAGTTTGAAGTTTGTCACTTAAAAGATGTGCAGGTGCATAAGGAACAAAGAGACGGAGAGGGAGGAGGGGGAGAGAGAGAGAGAGAGAGAGAGAGAGAGAGAGAGAGAGAGAGAGAGAGAGAGAGAGAGAGAGAGAGAGAGAGAGAGAGAGAGAGAGAGAGAGAGAGAGAGAGAGAGAGAGAGAGAGAGAGAGAGAGAGAGAGAGAGAGAGAGAGAGAGAGAGAGAGAGAGAGAGAGAGAGAGAGAGAGAGAGAGAGAGAGAGAGAGAGAGAGAGAGAGAGAGAGAGAGAGAGAGAGAGAGAGAGAGAGAGAGAGAGAGAGAGAGAGAAGGAGAAGGAGAAGGAGAAGGAGAAGGAGAAGGAGAAGGAGAAGGAGAAGGAGAAGGAGGAGAAGGAGAAGGAGAAGGAGAAGGAGGAGAAGGAGAAGGAGAAGGAGAAGGAGAAAATGAATGAATGAATGCCGTTTATATATCAATATTATTTCGGTGAAGTTGTGAAATATATGGATTGCTCAATAATAAGTTTTTTGTTTAATACACTGTATTTTTCCATTAAATAACTTTTCAAAAAGATTTCCAATATTCCTCACCCGATCCATTTTCAGCTCTGTTATTAGAAAAAAAAATTGTTTTGCCTTAATATAAGAGTTGTTTACCTCTGGTAAAATTACCACTTCTGAATGCAGGTTCTGGAGTGGGAGTTCCTCTCCCAGGTGGAGGTTTCATTTGCTTTCCGGAGTGGTGTGTTAACTACAGCCAACTGTCTTGAGCACCACATCCTTAAACTTCCTATTCAAGAATCTGTCAGCATCAATTCCACATCCTGGTACAATATATAGTTGCTTTTGTTGGCATTATTTTCACCGAAATGCCAGACAGTTATGGTGATGGTTTTATGCTTGTACTTCAGCGATTTTGTGATTGAGATTCACTTGTACTTTGTCACTTTGCTGTACTGTGACAGTCAGTGCACAATCTTATGCAAAAGCATAATTGTAACAGGAGGTGAGGTGGCATTAATTCATGTTCCAGCTCAAATAATTTTCACTGTTCATTCCAACAAAACACATTAATTATTTTGAAAAAGCTTAAATTTTTCAATTCTATTCATGGTATGACTTTCTGAGTAAAGGTCTCAAGGATTGGCTGTTGTTTTTGTCCACTGATGTACTGAGGGAGACAAGCACGCTTTTTTGATTAATTTTTTTATCAGAAAATTTAGAAACTTAATCAATCATATATTTAATGGCTTTGGGATTGCGATGTCAAATTGCATGATATTGGGATTTTATAGGAGGTGGATAAGGCCAAATAAAAAAAACACAAAAAAACGTTGATCATCCCTACTTGCTTCCTTTTCTGAAGCCGCTTCCTTTTTTAAATTATTTGTTATTTTGTCAAATATCACAAAAAAAATCGCACCCACGTCCGAAGGAAGCGGAACAGTAAAATGGCTGAACCGCTTAAAAAGTAGCCTGATGGGGGACTGATGGTTACTTCCCCAACAGGCGGGGTGACCTCACTGTCCTGAAACGAACTAAACAATAACACAAAAAACTAAACAAAACAAGAAAAACTAAACTACAACAAACTATTAATGAATGAAACAAGGTGGATTAGAAAGGTTCTTCTTCTTCATTTGTTACGGACGTACGAAAGGAAGGCCACACCAAATATTGAACTGGTTTTCACCACTCAAAAATCCATATCTTCGTGTAGGACTCTTGCACCATTCTTTGAATCGATCATTTTCCCAATGTTGCAATTGAATTTTTATAGCTTCTCCTTGAATCGATCATTTTCCTGATGTGATATTGAGATTTTACAGCTTCTCTTTGAATCGATCATTTTCCTGATGTGATATTGAGTTTTTACAGCTTCTCTTTGAATCAATCATTTTCCTAATGTTGATATTGAGTTTTTATAGCTTCTTTTTTTAATCAATAATTTTCCCAATGTCGATACTGAGTTTTCATATCTTCTTTTGAAACAATCATTTTCTCAATATTGATGTGGAATTTTTATAGCTTCTCTTTGAATCGATCATTTTCCCATTGCCAATATTGCATTTTTACAGCTTCTCTTTGAATCAATCATTTTCCCAATGTCGATATTGAGTTTTTGTCACTTCTCTTTGAATGAATCATTTTCCCAATGTCGAGAGTTTATTCGCTTCTCTTTGAATCAATCATTTTCTCAATGCCGATATTGAGTTTTTATCACTTATCTTTGAATCAATCATTTTCCAAATGTCAATATTGAGTTTTTGTAGCTTTTCTTTGAATCGATCATTTTCCCAATGTCGATATTGAGTTTATTAGCTTCTCTTTGAATCAATCATTTTCCCAATGTCGATATTTAATTTTTATAGCTTCTCTTTGAATTGATCATTTTCCCAATGTCCATATTGAGTTTTTGTAGCTTCTCATTGAATCAATCATTTTCCAAATGTCAATATTGAGTTTTTGTAGCTTTTCTTTGAATCAATCATTTTCCCAATGTCGATATTGAGTTTATTAGCTTTTTTTTTTTTTTTTTTTTTTTTTTTTTGTATACCTTGGTCGAGGCTCGTATGAGAGCTAACACACAACTCACAGCAAGGAGGCATGAGACAAGAGGGGTGGGAGTGGAAGGGACAAAACATTGGGGAACAGACACAGGTGAATTGTGGAAGGGAGAGGGATGGGGATGGGACGGGGAACATGGCGAGGAGAAGAAGGACATTACAGGGACTTTCAGGAAGGAAAGCAGGAGAATTGAAGGAAGTGGGCTTGGGTGGATTATCGGGGGTAGAAAAGATCGAGGATTTGGATGGGGGAAGATAAGAGGTGGTGGTGAACAGCTGTTTTGAAAGCCTGGAGGGAAGAATGGGAAAGAATAGAGTGAGGAAGTTTATTCCAAAGGCGGGAAAAAAGAGGAATGAAAGAGTGAAGATGAGCAGTGATTCGTGATTTTGGTAGTTTTACCAGAAGGGGGTTGTTGGCGGACCTTGAGCGCCCTGTGGAAATGTGGTTGGGACAAATCGCAGAGAGAGCAGGGGGGCAAGGCTGGAGAGGAGTCGGTAGAAGACAGAAAGACCACCGACCAACCTGCGGTGATTGAGTGAGAGGCCCAAAGACTCAGCTTCATTGCGGGAGATGCCAATGATCTTAAAAGCCCTGGTTTCGACAGCGTGAAGTCGAGAAAGGTGGGAGGCAGGAGCACCAGCCCAGAGGGGAGAGCAGTACTCCATCAGGCTACGGACAAAAGCTTTGTAAGTAGTCAGGAGCTCAAGAGGGCCGAGGAAGGACTTAGCACGACGGAGGATTCCCAGTCGGCGACTGGCTTTTGAGGCAAGGTTGGAAATGTGACTTTCCCAGGAAAGGTCATGGCAGATAGTGAGACCCAGAAGCTTGAAAGAAAAGACTTCTTCCAGAGGATTGTTGAGAAAGTGGATGGGGGGGTTTTGTAAACGGTCCTTTCGAAGAGACATAGTGAGAGTGTGAGATTTGTGTGGATTGAAAGACATGTTCCACGTGTTGGACCAGTTTGTGATTTTATCCAGATCTGCAGTGAGCGAAGAAGCTGCTGCTTGCCGGTCTGAGGGATGACAGATGGTACGGCAGAGGGTGGAGTTTCTCTTTTTTTCAAAAAAAAGCTTCTCTTTGAATCAATCATTTTCCCAATGTCGATATTTAATTTTTATAGCTTCTCTTTGAATTGATCATTTTCCCAATGTCCATATTGAGTTTTTGTAGCTTCTCATTGAATCAATCATTTTCCAAATGTCGATATTGAATTTTTATAGCTTCTCTTCGAATCGATCATTTTCCCAATGTCGATAATGAGTTTATTCGCTTCTGTTTCAATCAATCATTTTCCCAATGTCGATATTGAGTTTTTATAGCTTCTCTTTGAATCGATCATTTTCCAAATGTCGATATTGAGTTTTTGTAGCTTCTCTTTGAATCGATCATTTTCCCATTGCCAATATTGAATTTTTACTGTTTCTCTTTGAATCAATCATTTTCCCAATGTCGATATTGAGTTTATTAGCTTCTCTTTGAATCAATCATTTTCCCAATGACGATATTGAGTTTTTATAGCTTCTCTTTGAATCGATCATTTTCAAAATGCCGATATTGAGTTTTTATAGCTTCTCTTTGAATCGATCATTTTCCCAATGTCGATATTGAGTTTTTTTGCTTCTCTTTGAATCAATCATTTTCCCAATGTCGATATTGAGTTTTTATAGCTTCTATTTAAATCTATCATTTTTCTCATGTCGATATTGACTTTTTGTAGTATCTCTTTGAATCGATCATTTTCCCAATGTCAATATTGAGTTTTTAACTTCTCTTTGAATCGATCATTTTCCCAATGTCGATATTGAGTTTTTATAGCTTCTATTTAAATCTATCATTTTTCTCATGTCGATATTGAGTTTTTGTAGTTTCTCTTTGAATCGATCATTTTCCCTATGTCGATATTGAGTTTTTAGCTTCTCTTTGAATCGATCATTTTCCCAATGTCCATATTGAGTTTTTGTAGCTTCTCTTTGAATCGATCATTTTCCAAATGTCGATATTGAGTTTTTGTAGCTTCTCTTTGAATCGATCATTTTCCCATTGCCAATATTGAATTTTTACTGTTTCTCTTTGAATCAATCATTTTCCCAATGTCGATATTGAGTTTATTAGCTTCTCTTTGAATCAATCATTTTCCCAATGTCAATATTGAGTTTATTCGCTTCTCTTTGAATTGATCATTTTCCCAATGTCGATATTGAGTTTTTATAGCTTCTCTTTGAATCGATCATTTTCCCAATGTCGATATTGAGTTTATTCGCTTCTCTTTGAATCAATCATTTTCCCAATGCCGATATTGAGTTTTTATAGCTTCTCTTTGAATCGATCATTTTCCCAATGTCGATATTGAGTTTTTTCGCTTCTCTTTGAATCAATCATTTTCCCAATGTCGATATTGAGTTTTTATAGCTTCTATTTAAATCTATCATTTTTCTCATGTCGATATTGACTTTTTGTAGTATCTCTTTGAATCGATCATTTTCCCAATGTCAATATTGAGTTTTTAACTTCTCTTTGAATCGATCATTTTCCCAATGTCGATATTGAGTTTTTATAGCTTCTATTTAAATCTATCATTTTTCTCATGTCGATATTGAGTTTTTGTAGTTTCTCTTTGAATCGATCATTTTCCCAATGTCGATATTGAGTTTTTTAGCTTCTCTTTGAATCAGTCATTTTCCAAATGTCGATATCGAGTTTTTAAGCTTCTCTTTGAATCGATCATTTTCCCAATGTCGATATTGAGTTTTTATAGCTTCTCTTTGAATCGATCATTTTCAAAATGCCGATATTGAGTTTTTATAGCTTCTCTTTGAATCGATCATTTTCCCAATGTCGATATTGAGTTTTTTCGCTTCTCTTTGAATCAATCATTTTCCCAATGTCGATATTGAGTTTTTATAGCTTCTATTTAAATCTATCATTTTTCTCATGTTGATATTGACTTTTTGTAGTATCTCTTTGAATCGATCATTTTCCCAATGTCAATATTGAGTTTTTAACTTCTCTTTGAATCGATCATTTTCCCAATGTCGATATTTAATTTTTATAGCTTCTCTTTGAATTGATCATTTTCCCAATGTCCATATTGAGTTTTTATAGCTTCTCTTCGAATCGATCATTTTCCCAATGTCGATAATGAGTTTATTCGCTTCTGTTTCAATCAATCATTTTCCCAATGTCGATATTGAGTTTTTATAGCTTCTCTTTGAAGCGATCATTTTCCCAATGTCGATATTGAGTTTTTATAGCTTCTCATTGAATCGATCATTTTCCAAATGTCGATATTGAGTTTTTGTAGCTTCTCTTTGAATCGATCATTTTCCCATTGCCAATATTGAATTTTTACTGTTTCTCTTTGAATCAATCATTTTCCCAATGTCGATATTGAGTTTATTAGCTTCTCTTTGAATCAATCATTTTCCCAATGACGATATTGAGTTTTTATAGCTTCTCTTTGAATCGATCATTTTCAAAATGCCGATATTGAGTTTTTATAGCTTCTCTTTGAATCAATCATTTTCCCAATGTCGATATTGAGTTTTTTCGCTTCTCTTTGAATCAATCATTTTCCCAATGTCGATATTGAGTTTTTTCGCTTCTCTTTGAATCAATCATTTTCCCAATGTCGATATTGAGTTTTTATAGCTTCTATTTAAATCTATCATTTTTCTCATGTCGATATTGACTTTTTGTAGTATCTCTTTGAATCGATCATTTTCCCAATGTCAATATTGAGTTTTTAACTTCTCTTTGAATCGATCATTTTCCCAATGTCGATATTGAGTTTTTATAGCTTCTATTTAAATCTATCATTTTTCTCATGTCGATATTGACTTTTTGTAGTATCTCTTTGAATCGATCATTTTCCCAATGTCAATATTGAGTTTTTAACTTCTCTTTGAATCGATCATTTTCCCAATGTCGATATTGAGTTTTTATAGCTTCTATTTAAATCTATCATTTTTCTCATGTCGATATTGAGTTTTTGTAGTTTCTCTTTGAATCGATCATTTTCCCAATGTCGATATTGAGTTTTTAGCTTCTCTTTGAATCGATCATTTTCCCAATGTCCATATTGAGTTTTTGTAGCTTCTCTTTGAATCGATCATTTTCCAAATGTCGATATTGAGTTTTTGTAGCTTCTCTTTGAATCGATCATTTTCCCATTGCCAATATTGAATTTTTACTGTTTCTCTTTGAATCAATCATTTTCCCAATGTCAATATTGAGTTTATTCGCTTCTCTTTGAATTGATCATTTTCCCAATGTCGATATTGAGTTTTTGTCACTTCTCTTTGAATCAATCATTTTCCCAATGTCGAGAGTTTATTCGCTTCTCTTTGAATCAATCATTTTCTCAATGTCGATATTGAGTTTTTATCACTTCTCTTTGAATCAATCATTATCCAAATGTCAATATTGAGTTTTTGTAGCTTTTCTTTGAATCGATCATTTTCCCAATGTTGATATTGAGTTTTTATAGCTTCTCTTTGAATCGATCATTTTCCCATTGCCAATATTGAATTTTTACTGCTTCTCTTTGAACCAATCATTTTCCCAATGTCGATATTTAATTTTTATAGCTTCTCTTTGAATCGATCATTTTCCCAATGTCCATATTGAGTTTTTGTAGCTTCTCTTTGAATCAATCATTTTCCAAATGTCGATATTGAGTTTTTATAGCTTCTCTTCGAATCGATCATTTTCCCAATGTCGATAATGAGTTTATTCGCTTCTGTTTCAATCAATCATTTTCCCAATGTCGATGTTGAGTTTATTAGCTTCTCATTGAATCAATCATTTTCCCAATGTCGATACTGAGTATTTATAGCTTCTCTTTGAATTGATCATTTTCCCAACGTCGATATTGAGTTTTTATCGCTTCTCTTTGAATCGATCATTCTCCCAATGTGATCCTGAGTTTTTTATAGCTTCTACTGAGCTGCACCATTGATAGCTGTACTGCCACCTTCCTTCCGTTCATTCCCGCTTTCCATTTCCATGCATGATGTGCGAGCAGTACTAATCTGTGTACATGTCTGTGTACGTAAGTTCCATCGCAGCCACTGCAGTAAAATTCATTGCATGCTTCGGATTAAAATGAGGCAAAAAGCATGGTATTGCATCGCAGAGTTTGGCATCACAGAGTATGCCAGCATGCTTTGGGTGTGTTGTAAATGCAACATCTCTCTGCAGGCAGGAAGTGCAGCTACAAAGCACAAATACAGGAGTATTCACTGGTGCTTGGGCTAGCCTGGAGGAAGCCCTCAATGCTTCGGTCTCTGACCATGTCTGGAAGCCTCTAGCTGCAGCCACTTTACCTGGGATCTGCCTCAACTGTGTTAAGGTGATTGTGATGATCTTTTGTAACATCGTTTTAGTGCTGTGATCCAAATTATTCACACACCACATTGGACCATTACAAAATGTTTGCATTTCTTTTTAAAATCACTTTTGCACAGTGATTTCAAAATAAAAAATGACCGTCAAAGTCAAGGAAGATTTGGGTTATTATTACTTTTTGAAATTTGCCTTTTGTTTAACTTTGCTGAATTGCAGCTAACATTCCAGAGTCCAGACATTACACCAACAAAAGTCGAATTATTTTCCAAATTGTAATTTTGGACTACATGAGAGCTCAGTTGTGAAAACACTCCCTTTTTATCCTGGTTTGTTTAAAAATGTGGCTTGGGCATATCAGATTATAATTTGTTTTATTTTGGGCTAGTAGTCCTTCCCAGCTACAACACCGAATGGCAATGTAAGTCATTCTCTCTAACACATACATCTGAAACTCGAGAGTTCATAGAATATGATACTCCAGGCAGTGTTCAGGTATATACAGGAAGGCCTTTCTGTTCATGTTGGTTACATTCTTGAAAATTCCCATGAACCGCAAATCCACAAACTTATATCCATTCCCGTGAACCACCAATCGACAGGGGTAATGGGGAAAATAGGGTTAGCGACTTCAACTTTAAAATCTGTCCAAACTGTACCTTTAATTAACATGTTTGTGCATTGTTTTTGTGCTATTTATTGTCATGAATAAAAAAGTGATTAAGAACATAAAATAAGTTTATTTTCTTGAGTTATTATTTCGTATGCTGCCTGTGGGTGCTGGTTGCATCATTGCTGGGAGTGCGGCTGTGCCGCTGATGTAGTGCAATGCCCCCTGTTTCAAGTAAGCTGGTACTCATTTTTTATGTTTTTAAGAAGTGTTTGTGTATGTACAGCCAAAAGAAGCTATGAAAGCAGCCAATAAGCTGTTGGTTCCAGAGCATGTGGCCTCAGTCAGTGCAACACGAGCCTTTCTGCAGCTGAGCCAAGTGCTCCGGAGCACCAGTGCCTCTCGTATTCTTACCTTGCTCCGCAAGGAACCTTCAGGCACACTGTAAGGCACCATTCCTCTTGTTCCAACTCCATTCCACAATAGATCATGTGCTAAGGTGTCCCCATGTTTTTTTCATGTATCCCATGAGATAGATATGTGATTTGGCTGGCTTACAGCTGCAATTTTTTAATTTTAGAAGAGTGTCAACTGGCAACTGTTATATAGTGCTGATGTCATCAACACCGCTGTGTTGGCACTTGCTTTGCTTACATATTAGCTTGGTAGTAAAGGTGGTGTGGTGTGTGTGTGTGTGAGGGGGATGAGGAAGAATGGGGGATGTTTTGGAATTGCAAATAAAAATGTAAGTGCAAGTCAAATACAGTTGTTGGTTGAATTGATGAAATTATGAAATGCCTTATTAATTTTTTTAAAATTGATTCAGGGATTGTGGGTTTGGTGAAATTTTTATTGCCAGTATATTGGTGCCCATTCCAAGTTGCTTTGACAGCAGCCATATAAGTCAACCATAGAGTATGGACTCATGTCACATGGAGACCAGACCAAACAAAGCATTCAGATTACTGACTTCCTGAAGGTCATTAGTTAACCATCTGTATTTTACCAACATTGCAAGAGGGACATTGGATTTTCTGAGGACCAGCTCAGTTTCTAGAAGGTGAGATTTCAAATTCTTAATACTTCATTGGGATTTGAATTCATAACCTCTGGTATATCACAGTAGTGTTCTCACCACTTAACCATTTACACTATGCCTAAAATTCCTTTTATTAATACCAAAATAATGAGAGTACCACGAAAGTAAAATGAACGAATAACTTTGAAGCTTATCTCTTCTTGTTTAAATTTATTTGTTATAAAGTGTCTGATAAAATAAGAACGAATGTAAAATGTATCACTTTGGTGAGATGATACACCAAAGTGATACCCTTTGGTGTCTTGCAGTTAAAATAATTACACAAAGAAACTTTAAAATCTCACAGGATGACACAGAAACTACTTCCATCTTCTCTCAATCACCTCTGTTTTTATTCCAAGAAGACAAAACTTTGTGAAATTTTCTGGTTGAAGGCACGTTACTTTCTAATCTCTCACCTGGAGCATTCAAATGCCTGCGCAGTCGTTACAATACTTGTGACTTCATCAACACCATGACATCATACCAGGACCAAAGCACACCATCAATAGCAAGGAATATTACTTCCACCACCAAAGGTGAAGGTGATGTTTTCTCCTCTTTCTGTCTGTTTGTGTGCAGGATATCTCAAAAAGTTGTGGACGGATTCAAACGAAACTTGGTGGACACGTTGGGCGTGTGACAAGGAAGAAATGATTCAATTTTGTTGAAGATCTGGATCTGGATCCGGATCTGATGATTTTTTAAGTGATTCTTCACTATTGAGAGATAGGGCTAAACCAATATATAGCACAATATCTCAAAAAGTTATGAACGGATTAGGATGAAACTTCGTGGACAGGTTGGGTGTGTGACCACGACAAATTGATTGGATTTTGGAGAAGAACCGGATCTGGATCTGACTACTAGAATTTTAAAAGTGATTCTTCATCATTGTGAGATAGGACAAAAAACGACGGAGTACTGTATGGCATGGTATTTCAAAAATGTATTGGGCCCGATATGTTCTCGTGGATGAGGCATTATGGGACGAAGGTATGCACTCTACCGAGTACCCTTCTAGTTTTGCCTGTATGACCTCCAATATAATTTATTGCATTGTATGTTCACTTTGGAACAAACTTTACATCAGTGAAACCGGACGACGGCTTGGACACTGCTTTAGAGACCACCTTTGCGATGTCAGAACCAATAATGATGATATCCGTCAACTGATTTCTCATCACTTTAACCAAGCAAGGCAAGCTATTCATCATATGTCTGTTTGTGGTTTGATACTCCACCATGTAAGCAATGACTCCCAGAAACTCAACATTCAGTATTTCATCCATAAACTTGGAAAATCAGTCCCAAATGGCTTTTATGAAAAAAATCATTTCTGTTCGTCACCATGCCTATTCAGGCTCATCCTTCACTCCCTCTCTTATTTCACTTTTTCAGTCCATTTCCTTCATCATTCCTCATCTTCTACTTCCTCTTCTTCTCTCTCATTCTCCATTTTCCTCCCGTGTGCCCCCTCTATGCCTCTCAAACTCCATAACCCATTCCAACCCCACATCCCCCCCATCTCCACCCAATTTGTCCCTTCATCGTCTTCCATCACTCCATCTACCCTTTTTCCCCCTCCCTCTTTCTTTCTCTCCCCCTCTTCTTTTGCTTCTTCTTCCTCTTCCTTTCCTCACCTCCAACAACACATCACTCATGACATTTCACTCTGAGCAATATGTCACACAGGAAGTGTACACCTCTGTCCATTCAGCGTTCCCCGTTCCCAGCACGTCAGTGATGGTGTCATTTGCAGGTCTTACTTTAACAACCTCTGCCCCATTTATTTTCTCTTTGGCTCCGACGATGGGTAAAGCCCAAAAACGTCAGCTTCTCTTTTATTCATGCAGATCAATTACTATTCAACGTATTTTAATCCCTTTTTGTTTCGATATATATATATATATATATATATATATATATATATATATATATATATATATATATATATATATATATATATATATATATATATATATGATTTGTAAATGTTTTGTTGTTGCAGGCCTCAAATTGTGGATGCAGTCGTTGCGACCCAATCTCCAGCAGCTTTAAAAGCTTTGCTGAAGTTTTTGGATTTTGAAGGCAAAGCTGATACTGATTCAGAATTGCTGGAACGCTTTCTGTATGCAACTGCTCTTGCACCACTTCCTTCCCGTAAGGCTGTGGAGCAACTTATGGTATGGAACTTTGTTTAGAATTCCCATAAGGCTGTGCCACTTGCTGCTTTTTAGCACAGTACTTTATTTAGAATACAGCAGTAATCATTGCGTTTGATAGGGAGGCTTGAGGGAAACTGGGGAGGGTGGGGGGAATGGTCCCTTTATACTGGCATTAGTACAGGAATGAATGAAATTGGGAACGTTAAAACAGCACGTTCAAACGGTCATACAAAACAACACCCGAAAACTTCTCAAAGATGTCCGTGAGGGGTGGAGGGGCTTTGGAAGGAGGTAAGCATGAGCGAAGGGGAAGAGAAGGAAGGACATTTTCCTTCAATCGTCAAAAAAGCTGCACCAGTGTTCATGCCTTTATTTAATTTCCACACATACGATAAGCTTGAGAATCTCTTGAACTGAGAAAAATTGCGGAATTGATTCGAGCAGCAGTTCCGACTGCAAAAAAAACACACACACAAAAACAACAACCTTTCATATGTCCAATTCGCACATTCTTTGACACCCCTTCCTCTCCTTGACCTCCGGAGAGTTGTATAGTGGTGGGGGGAGTTTGGGAGGAGGACAGCATGAGGGGAGAGGAAGGGAGGGCAGCAAGAGGGGAAGGGAAAAGCAGCATGAGAGGGGGAGGGAGGCAGTGTGAGGGGCAGGGGAAGGCAGTGTGATGGGAGGGGAAGGCAGCGTAAGGGGAGGGGCGGCAGTATAAGGGCAAGGGAGACAGGGTAAGGGCAAGGGAAGGAAGCGTAAGGGGAGGGGGAGGGAAGGCAGCACACCAGGGTGTTACCGGGGTGATAAAACACACCCAAACAGCAACATTTTGTTTTTAACCACCATGCTCTATGTAAAATTGGGCGAGAGCATTTAAAAATTAAAACCCATGCTATCTACCTGGCAAAGTTCTGCCTGCATGCATGCCCTCCACCCATACTCATTGCTCCAACCTCCTCACAGTCCATGCTAACTGTGCACGTGCACCGGTGATATAACCATCCTTTCACTTGCACACATGCACGGATTCCCCACATACACATCACATCGTGGCACGTCCCACATGGCTTTGATGCTGCAGCACGTCTGCTCCCCACATAACTTCAGCGCTGCAGCATGTCTGCTCTCCACGCGCAGAAGCACTTGGTTCAGGAGATGGCCGCATTACCTCCTCCACAGCACCACGCACCACGGGCCCGAGTGTGAGTTCGAGTTCAGATCGCGCACCTGTGAAACCTGCGCACCCCACACATGTAACGAAGCATGCAGACATGCACACACCCCACGGAGAGTCATTTGTACCACGTCCGTGTGTGCTGTCTACACACCTCTTTATTTTCAGTAACTACCGACTCTTCATATATTGCGGCAACTACGAGTATATTTATATGAATATTTTGTCATGAAAGCAGATTGCACAAAACAGTAAAAAGAAAACTGCATCTGTAATTGCCGAAAAGAGGATCCCTGTGGATGATATTGTCATGACTTGCAATTTCAGGTTCAAGAGCACTGTGTTGCATCCAATGAAATTACACTTTCTGCACATTCATTAATCTTTTGTTCACGTAATTCGAGCAGTAGAAAAAGTGAAGTTAAATGCTTTGCTTAAATAAATATGCATTTCAATAAATAAACATTATCAAAGCTTTTCGCCTTGCACTCTTCAGGATAAAACCCGCAAGCAGATGAAGAAGAAGCACCAAACTCTCATTTATACAGTTACAATGTAATGTCCTCAACGTTGATTGGGTGAGAGAAAGAAAGGACAGGATTACCTGATTGGTGGAACCATATCATGAATAATGAGTAGGCGGAAATGAACCATCATGAATAATGATAATCATTATACTCCGCCTAATCATTATTCATGATGGTTCCTTTCCGCCAATCCGAATTGACTTTGTTGATAGGTGTCTGTTTCGACTGTTCTTCTGCATTACTCACTCACTCACTTTGTGCGAATGTTTAATTATATTCATTTTAAGTGGAGGTTCAGGCCAAAGCATCCAACACTGAGCTTCGCAGCAAAGCTGAAGTGACTTTTGCTCGCTCTATGTATAAGCAGCAAGGATGGTTGATGAAGGTTATGTTAGCCGACTTCCACGCGGATGGAAGATATGATCTCAGGCAAATTATAAAGTGAATAGACCAGAATGTTTGTCTTTTGAATAAATCTGTCAGCAAAGTGAGGGTGAAAATGCCTCATGATAGATTAAAACTGAAAAGCTGTTCAGGATGATTGATAGATGTGTTGTCATAGAGAACCACCAGGGGGGTGCCCCTGTTGTAAACCATGTAACACTTCCATGTTTAATGAAATCCTTTCTTGAAATTTTAAAGTGAAAAAAAGACCAAATTTCAAAAACTGAAAAAGTGAATCAAAAGTTAAAATTTGAAACGATGAAAAACTGCATTTGATTAACGTCACCGATTTCACTTTATAGCCAGCCCCGAAAGAAACAAAATCCACAATTAAAGGCACAGTAAAGACCATTGTTACATTTACACCATCTTCGACATATATATATATATATATATATATATATATATATATATATATATATATATATATATATATATATATATATATATATATATATATATATATATATATATATATATATAATGAGGCCCCGCGAGGAGGAGTGATGTAAGCGACATTTTTTAATGATATGATGATGATAGGCTCGGATGATAGGGAAAGGGTTAAAATAGTGCTATATGGCATTAACTCCAAAATGGCTGATGTGTCCCTTACATCACTCCTCCTCGCGGCGCCATATATATATATATATATATATATATATATATATATATATATATATATATATATATATATATATATATATATATATATATATATATATATATATATATATATATATATATATATAATCAAGGCAATGGTCTGTTGCCTAAACACCGCCTAAATAAAGGTACGTGTCAGAAGAACGTGTTGCACGCTTGAAACAAGATCACCCATTGGGCAGTTACTCTGCTAGTATATTTAAATTGTGTTCCTAATTTTAGTTATATTCATTGAACATATTGAGAAAAGAAAAGTTAATTTCCAATTTTATGATTAGTGCCATACTGCATAGTTGAGCGTAATCAAGTGATGAGACTCCTATGTGGAAAAAATTTAACTCTTACCTCACAGTTGGTCAGTGGATAAGTGGATCAAGCCTGGGTGATTAGCCTTACTGGTGACTTAAATACTTGTTTTATTTTTCTGTCTGGTGGTGACACAGACTTTGAATCAGTTCACATCAACAGTTCAGTCATAAAACACATTAAGAATGAATCAACAATATGTCTTAAGATGTTGAGAAATGGAGAAATACTATTGCAGATATATATTGCATATATATATATATATATATATATATATATATATATATATATATATATATATATATATATATATATATATATATATATACACCAGGGGCCAATCAGAGCGCCCAATTCGGGTGATGACACAATGCTACGGGGTGGCCCTGCCCCTCGCTGCGGGGCCTATAAAGGTCCGAGCGGAGCCATTCTCTCGCTCTCTGCCCTGCCTCACCTCCCGCTCAAGCTGAACTTCGACTCCGCCTACTGTTGTCATCACCAGGACTCCGCCTCCTCTTGCTCGCCCACAAGACGCTGACTCCACCCACCCACCTGGTCCCGCCTACCACTCCGTCCACTCACTCTAACTCCACCCTCCCAACTCAAGCCCCTCCTTCACACCCACGGTCTCGACGTGAGCTGCCCGAAGCAAGAGACGACGTGCCAGCTGTCAGGGGTGTACCGCACCACAGAGCACCCCCCCAAACGTATTGGTGGCGCATTCGGGAAATCAATTATACAAAGGTACAGAGAGATCGTAGCCTCAACTCCTCTCCTGTCTTGCTTCAATTCCTCTTCATCGGGTTTTGTGTGTGTGTGTGTGTGTGTGTGTGTGTGTGTGTGTGTGTGTGTGTGTGTGTGTGTGTGTGTGTGTGTGTGTGTGTGTGTGTGTCCTGGCACCTGTCTTTTTAAGTAAGACTGCAGAAGATTATCATTATTATTGTTATTATTATTTTCGAGTTACGTCTGCTCTGCGTCTGCTTTCATAAGTTGCTTGTTTATTGCCGCAACATACCTTTCTTCCCTCTCCCTGCACAACACACCCCCAATAAACCTATTCCCTATACCACATACTTTTCCTCACCTGCTTGTAAATAAATCATTATTAGATATGTTCCCTGCTCGTTTTTGTCTTTTCTTTCATTTATCCAGTATGGTCTGAATCCAAGCTTAGCCGGGACTTTATTCCCAACGATCCATTCCTCTTAGCCGGTACGTCCTTGGCAGTGTCGCTCGGCTGCATCAGATCCGGTAAAGTGATCCGGTTCGGACAAGGCGTACCGAGGGCGTGTTCCCCGGTAATTAAATCACGTGATTAATTAGGTAACCAGGTTAACCCAGAGACGGGAGGACCCTAGGTTACGCAGTTGAGTTATTGGTGTCCACGGTCGGTTAAGCGACCCGCCACATCACGGAATTATCCGTGTGCGATGGCCTACAATTCCGGGGAGTCTGATGGGAGCCGAGATACCTTCCCCCCCTTGTGGTCTTCTCACCCGACCCCCGGCCCGCAACAATATATTTGATTTGATTTGATGTCCCATACTCTTTACAGAGCATTGGTGCTGCTGAAGCAGTTTCTTAGCAAGAGGTATACTGGGTGGTTTGCCATTGCCATCCCAGTGTTGTTTTCCATGCTCTATCATTTTAAATGCTGAATGTCAAGCAAGGAAGCACCAAGTACCATTAAAAAAAAGGATTTGGTATGACTTTGGTATGAACTACTGGCCTCCCAAAGTCGGAACGGATGGTCTAACCATTATGCTACCAAGTCTGGTTAAAAAATAGGTAAATGTAATGGCTGATTGACTCCACACTTGCAACAATCCAGGCCCAGGTGTATATCCAGGCCAGATTGTTGCTAGTCTCGAGTCAGCCATTAACAATCGACTGGCAGAGGAAAAGACCATTATCATGAACCACTTATCTTTGACAATTGGGGTCTTCTTACACATGAGCAAACCCAAACCTAATATCTTGGTTGTAGAACTGTAGACCATGAAAAGTCTGCGAAATAGGAACGATTTGATCTTTGCACCAGCAGACAAGGGCAGGGCAGTAAACGACCACCACAAGTTCCACAATTGATCATTGAATCCACATGTATTACAAAATATTTATCATGTGAAAATCTTATTTCATCTGACTGAAAGTGGAATTCACATATTCATAGTATTACAGCTCGAGCTAATGGTAAATTGTTTATGTTGAAGTTGTTGTGTAAATGTAATTTGTCTGTTGAGGATTTGTATACCATTTATACAGGTTATTTTGGATCACTCTTTGAATATGCTGTATTCACACATATTGCCTCAAGCTCATGCAAATCCACATTATATTATCACTTGTTTACCATGGCACCTGATATTGATTGGCCCAACAAGTACTGTGCATGGATTCTCATTGCTGATTTGTCCACTTGCCTGTACTCCATTCTCCATGCCATGTTATTGTATTACAAAATATATTTACGATTCCTCCCAACAGACAATACTGCAGTTGAAGATAGCCAGTACTGAAGTGCATCATACAGCCATCATCGTGCTCGGTGCTGTGCTGGGTCGTCTCTGTAAGGCTGAGCTGTGCCATGATGAGGTAAAGAGAATTGACATTTCCACCATTATTTTATGCCGTCTCCATCCGCTCTTCCCTTACTAGACATGTTAGAGATTCCCTGCTCTTTAGATGTCCCCCCAAAAAGAGAGCATGATTCCCTGCGAAGTTGATAGATTCATTAAGTTGAACCTGTATCTTTTATCAACACAGCTTGTCTTACAGACACTTACTTTCTTGACTTGTACAGTGATGTTTTGTATCTCTTTATTAATTTCTCATCAAAATGGTAGAATTAGGACAGTCAGTGACATTTAATTTGGTGTTGAAGATTCGTAAATGAGCATGATGATTGACAAGGCCACCTGAGCATTTAGAGAGAAATTCAGGAATGAAAAGAGTGCAGTAGGAAGTTCCCCAGTTAAAAAACAAAGGAATTCAAATGAGCAAACATGAACGCATCGGTTTGATTCAAAATAGTGAGGGAAGAGATGCTTTGTCCAGCAATGTGTACGGTCCTTGTAGCAACAGCAAAATAAATGCAGAGTGCTTCGAAGTATATCTGACACAAAATTGTTCCCTTCTTCGTGTTGGTTTGCATTACATTGCATATGATTTTCACAATCAAATAATGTATGAAAGCATCGTATTTCAGTTTATTTCCATAAAAACTTGCACAACATCCAACGCTTTGACACGTTGTGAACTTTTCTGAAAACATGCTGGATGAGGCTTTCCGCAAATTCCTTGCATGAGTGTTATAGCTCGAATATGCACTCTGAAGATGAGAATGAGTTGTCAATAGAATGGGATCAGAGAGTTTTGTGATAGAATGTGGAGATCTGAAACATACTGTCATACCGAGCAGTCAATGCCATGAGGTGTTAAGACTCCTGAAGGTAAACCTGTGATGTACATGTGCCACAGCTATTGCTCTTCTCTGCATGCACCACAAAACTAAGTCTGTTAATGGTAGTACATTAGTGAACACGAATCAGAAAATCACACCTGCAGAGACCTTGGGAAAAGGAGCACAATTGATTATTCCCTTGCCTCGATGTAAGCCTCCATTCAATGTACTTCCAAAGTGGGAGAAATATCAGGTGCATTGAAGTATAACTCCAGAGAAAGAACACCCAATGAAAAACTTGATTTGTAACTTGACTAACTGTTGATCAAGCTTCATAGGGTGTGAGATTTTTTTTGTTCACAGTTGGTATGTAGGTGTCATGTTTACTTAGTCGGTCAGATGTCGCTGTTGTACCATTCTTCAGTGATTCAGTGAATAAGGTTTTGTCATTCTGAGCTATGACTACGACGAAGATTGTGTCATTAAATTTATCCACGATTACCAAAGCAGCAAAATAACATTCCACAACATGGTAGGTATCAGGTATTTTATTGCGCCATTCCTCTTTCACAGCAAATCCAAGTTCAAGGGTCGATTGTAGTCCTTCACAACAAGTGAAATGGTCCATTGTATTCCATTGACTTTTGCCGTATGGTGGAATTCCAAGACTTCCGAAACAGATTTTATTGGAATTGAGCCAGGGATTTGACCAGGCCATTCCACATTTTCATTGTTGTGCTTGAACCAATTCTCTGAACAAACACATGTATGTATATATATATATATATATATATATATATATATATATATATATATATATATATATATATATATATATATATATATATATATATATATACTGTATATATCTATATATAACTATATACGTATACACACACACACACATACACACACACACACACACACACACACACACACACACACACACACACACACACACACACACACACACACCAAGGTGCATTTTTATTGAGGAGGATAAAAACTTCTCAATCACAGCATTGTACTGAAGCCAGTTGTGCAGTTTTGTTTAAGATGTCACTGTAAGATACCTTTTATGAAGCACATGCTGTTTGGGAGTATCAGAAAAATATGCACATGCAGCTTGGAATAGTTAATTTATATTTACTTTCACGTTTGGGTTTGTTGTCTTAAGTGTGTGTGTGTGTGTGTGTGTGTGTGTGTGTGTGTGTGTGTGTGTGTGTGTGTGTGTGTGTGTGTGTGTGTGTGTGTGTGTGTGTGTGTGTGTGTGTGTGTGTGTGTGTGTGTGGTGTAGTGTATTTTAGAGGTGTGAATTCGCAATCAATTTATCAATTGTTTATCCATCCAAAACCAAAGGTTTAAACATTTAAAAGGTAGATTTTGTTTCTCGAATGGATTTTTTTTCTTGTTTTATAATCCTTTTTTGTTATTCGTGTTGATTTTGATATTAAACAATGGTTTTTAAGTCTATTTGGTTCCAATATGCGATGAAAAAAGTGGAAGCCATCCTAGTGTTTTCTCAGCTGGTTGAATACGAAGTGGTCCTGTGCTGGTTACTTGGAAAAATCTAACTTTAAAGGCATTAAAACGGATTAATCCTGGGATGCAGTTTCCAGGATACTGATGTTTCCAGAGTAAATCTTAAGCTATCAATGTGCTCGTGACCTAGTCATCGGCATCCTGATGCCCCAACTGGAGATTGTGGATTGGCCACAAAGCTGATTTAATAATAAACAGGACAACAGCAACAAAAACATTTAGCATTGCTAAACATAACTCAAGTGTTTCTGGTTGACCAGAGAATCATATTACACCTATGAGCGCAGCATAATCTGAGTGCTCTGAGTGCTCTGAGCGCAGCATAATCTGAGTGCTCCAAGGGCATCTAATCAGCCATTCTCTGAGGGCCCTGGAGACATCTAATCAGCCCTCATTTTATAATTTGCTTTCCTTTAACACCTTTCAAATAAGTATATAGCACTATGTATGTATGTATGTATGTATGTGTGTATGTCTGTATGTATGTATATAAATCCATGATAAATGAATGAGGTGTGTGTGCGTGTGTCATGCTTTTTGTGTCTATTAATTACGTACTAATAAAATGTACATTTTGACCCTTGAGATTGCTGAGACCCCTTCAACCATTGAAGACCCTTTAAAATGTCCAAGACCCTTAAGTTCCAGAGGACCCAAAAGACCCTGAGGACTCAAAATACGTTGAAGAATCAAAAGATGTTGAAGACCCAAAAGACTCTGAAGACCCAAAAGACCCAAAAACCCAAAAGACCCGAATGACTCAAAAGACGTTGACGACCCAAAAGACTCTAAAGACACAAAAGACTCCAAGGACTCAAAAGATCCAGAAGTCACAAAAGACCCAGAGGACCCACAAGACCAAAAGACCCAAAAGTCCCCGAGGACCCAAAAGACTCAGATGACTCAAGAGACCCAAAGGATCCAAAAGACCCAAAAGACCCAAAGGATCCAAGGATACAAAACACCCAAAAGGACCCAAAAGATTCAGATGACCCAAAAGATCACAAGAACCCAAAAGACCAAGATGACCCTAAAGTCCCAAAAGACCCCAAGGACCCAAAACTCTCTGAAGACCCATAAGACCCTGAGAACCCAAAACACTCAAAAGTCCCTGAGGACCTAGAAGATCCAAAAGACCTGGAGGACCCCAAAGACCCCAAAGTCATAGAGGACCCAAAATACCCTAAAATCCCTGAGGACCCAAAACACCCAAGGACCTAAAGGACCCCGAGGACCCAAAAGACTCCAAAGACCCAAAAGATAAAGAAGACCCATATGACCCTGAGGTCCCCAAAATTCCTTGAGGACCCAGATCACCCTGAAGACCCTAAAGTCCCTGAGGTCCCAAAAGTCTCCAAGGACCCAAAAGACCTAAAAGACCCTGAGGACTCATAATAACCCGAGGACCCAGATGACACAGAGGACTCAAAAGACCATTAAGACCCAAGTGACCCCAAAGACTCAAAAGTCTCCAAGCACCCAAAAGATTCAGAGGACCCAAAAGATGAAAAGACCCAGAGGAGCAAAAAAACACCCCTAAGACCCTGTAGACCCTTTAATGCTCCACTATAAATGGATGAGGTGTGTGTGTGTGTGTGTGTGTGTGTGTGTGTGTGTGTGTGTGTGTGTGTGTGTGTGTGTGTGTGTGTGTGTGTGTGTGTGTGTGTGTGTGTGTGTGTGTGTGTGTGTGGCATTTTTAGTGCATTTCTTCTGGAGTGTTCTGATGTGGATTGTGAGCCACCAAAATGATCGTCATGACTGACTGAGTTGGTGAGGCTTATTCACTACAAAAAATCCAGAAGAATTCCCATGTTTTAAATGCATGCCATGTTAAGGTATATAAAGCAGCTTCATATGTCCTTCCACCATGGCATGACATTGTAATTACAAAATAAATAACAAAACCAATGATAATATTGGAACAAAGCATATATTAAACAAAGGAAAAAGACATAAAATTTCAGAGCCCTCATTTATTTGAGTAATTTTTTCTGTATAACTAAAATGGCTGCCTGTCTACCAGTTGGCCATCTTTTATCAGATCGCAAATTAAATTTAGATGCAAGTGTATGCCAATGTGTACTGTGTGTGTACTATGTTTGAACAAAATCAGACGATGCATGTCTGAAAAATGGTTGGGGACATGTTTAAGTAACAAAATGGCCAACAGTCGGCCATCTTGAATCTGATCTCAGAAAAAAAGTGACGGGCATATATTAGCTATCATTCATTATCTGTGTCCCAAGTTTAAATAACATTAGTAAATGATGTCCGAGAAATGGTTGAGAACATGTTCAACATCAGGTTTTTTACAACTAAAATGGCCACCAGTCTGCCATCTGGGATCTGATCTCGAAAAAAACAAATGACGTGCATATATAAGCCGTCATTCATTATATGTGTCCCAAGTTTAAATAACATTGGTAAATGCATGTCCGAGAAATGGTTGATGTGTTGAACATTGGGTTGTTTTTACAACTAAAATGTCTTCCAGTCGGCCATCTTTGATTGCATCACGAAACGAAACAATGTGCTTATGCTTGCCATCATGTGCTGTCTTTGTGCCAAGTACAAATAAAATCGGTCCATACAGGTCCGAGATATGGTTGCGGATGAACGCATGCACGGACCCAAAAATCGAGACAAAATCCATGAGCCCCTGTTTCAGACCAAGTTCAATGGGGGCTAGTAATACTAATCATATTTACAACAATAATAATAATAATACTAGTATCATATGGCAATAATTACAACAACCATATCATCTCTGCATTGGTCCCAAGCACATCTGGACTTGGTGAAAGGCAAGGTAACACTGAAAATTTGGTTCAATGGACCAACAGGCCCACTAGTAGATCAAATGGATTAACTTTGTGGAAAGCAAAGCCTCATACAATGCCAAAGCATGATTATATTCCAGTAATCAGAGATTGTACCTCTGCCTTTCAGGAATTTTTCATCTTTTGTTGAATAATTTTTCAAGAACTTTAAGCTGTTATGTCTTTTCAATTGTTTAAATCTCACCAACTTGAAATATTTAACTATGACATTCATCCACCTTATTATGTAACTTCTCAAAGCAGCTCTCATTTTGTGATTTATTTTACTTTCTTCTTCTTCTTGCGTATGGCAGCTATCATTTTGTTGGGGCACGACAATGCCACTGATGCTGTTTCCCTCCCGATAACAGTATTTTGTTGGGGCACGACAATGCCACTGATGCTGTGCCCCTCCTTATACCAGTACACTGGTACTCATTTCACCAACCTTGGAAGGATGACTAGCTGAGTCAACCCGACCTGGTGTTAATTCAGTAGCCAATGGGTCTCAAACTCAGGACCCTAAGATCCCAAGGCCACACCCCTAACCATTAAGCCAACACCAGGCTTATTTCCTTTCCTTTAATGCCTTTAAAATTTGTTAGCACCCTGTATGTATGTACTAAGCATTATATGAATACACATTTTTCCATCCTCGTGCTATTTTGTGTACAGGTGGGAAAGGCTGCAATCTCTTTCCTTTCACATGGAGCAGCACATGCAGATGACACCACTCTGCTGCCATTCCTAATTGGGCTAGCGAACGCGCACATTCCGAGTTCTGTCCCTGTGCTCCTGCGGCATGCTGCAGGAGCCTCTCCTCAAGCTGCAGCTCTCTCCATGGCTGCTTTACAGCGACTCCCAGCAAAATTTATTTCAGCTGAGGTACTGTATGAACGGTTTGATACATGAGGGTACATTTTGGTTTGTTAGTCAAAAAATCGAGGCTGATGGAAAAGTGTGGTGGCAGAGGGCAAAAGCTAATGCTCTTGCAGTGGGGTCGTGGGGCAGCAGGTGCATACAGCAAGCAAGGAGGTACAACCGATGCACTTACAGTGGGGGAGTGGGGCAGCAGGTGGATGCAACAATGAGGAGAGAGGAAGAGGGGAGGAAACCTTTAACTAAGAGGATTGGGTTAGGTTGTCTCAACGTGGGTAGAAATGATCACGAGTAGGAATGGGGATGAAATGAGATGGTGGTGCACTGCCAACTTGAAGTTCTGGAGGGAAGAGTGGGATTGAACAGACTGAGGAGGGCAGTTCCACAAATGGGTGAAAAATAAGGAACAAAAGAGTAGAGATGTGCAGTGAGTCTGGATTTTGGGAGTTAAACTTGGAGGAGGCTACTATCAGAATGCTTGTGTGTTGGAGGATCAGGGGAGGGTCAAAGGGCTGAGAAAGTAAAGGGAGCAAGACTGGAGGAGATGTGGTCAAAACAGATAGGCCACAAAAAGGCGTTTTGCTTCCAACTTCTTCCTCATTGTGGGAGATGCAATTATTTGAATGGTAGTAATGTTTTGTTGCTTGTTTATCTTTATTCCGAGTATAACATTTATTAAAATATAACTGTCATCATATATATGTGTATATATATATATATATATATATATATATATATATATATATATATATATGTATATATGTATGTAATTCTCCACCAGTCGCTCTGTCTGTCTGTCTGTCGTGTGTCGCTCTGAAGCTCTGAAGTTCTGTCCGTCTAGGGCGGAGCTTCGCTGGCCTGAATCCTCACACAATTCTAATCTCAAAAAATCAAATCTGTCATTTTGTTCACTAATAATTATAGGCCTTAAGCTTCAGGTTTCTCATGTACACTTGAAGACTGAACAACATATTTTCTATCATGAAATAATGGTACGTTGTTATTACAACTCATGCAGAGGAAATTTGTTTGGGAGCAATCGAGGTCGCGGTCTACTTTTCACCGCCCAAAGAAAACTTCCATACAATCAAGAGGACTGCCGAGTTTATTGAAAAACTATACAATCCATCGTCGTCTATCATGAAAGAAAGGTACGTTTTCATAATGCAGAATAAAGAAAATCAAAAATCCATTGGGACCATACTCTGTACAGAGCGTCGGTGCTGCCGAAGCAGTCTCCTGGGCTGTTATTTACAATCCTGGATGGGTTGCAATTCCAACACAGGATACTCAAATGGCTCAATCGTCCCAGCAAGCTGGTACTCATTTTACCAACCTTGGAAGGATGACAGGCTGAGTCAACCACACTTCGTATTAATTCAATGTAAAAGCAGGATTTAAACTCAGGACCCGAGGATCCCAAGCCCACAACAAATAAAATAGTCATGATTAATGTTTAAAGTATTTAATAAAAAATAAACTTTTGGTTTTCGCCAGAGGTTTCAAGGCTGAATTGTGTGCAAATACAGGATTTTATCAACAAATATTATTTCACATGTGCATCGACATGTAATTGACATATCATGTGAAGTAAATAGACATGCGCGGGTTGGTCGGAATCAAAAGCGGGTTTCATTTTATTTATTTACTTTTACCAAACCTTGTAAAAACGCTATGATTTGAGAGATCCTCAGTGACACAAATACACCAGAATATCGAGATAGTCATTTATTGATGATTAATGATCAGGAAGTTCCAAGTAATTCAACTTCAAATTCAGTGATTTGCGATGACATGATAATAAATATGTAGTGATCGGTGTAAGAATACACTTTAGCTTTTATGAGCAGGAGAAGGGAAAGAGGCGGGGTGGGGGGGAGGGAATAACAGATGTTGGGGATTGTCGACTTGAGGGCAGCATCTTTGTGAGTTGCCTTGGGGGCAGCGCTCTGGTGCACACAGCTTTCGCCATTGGAATAAAACTCTCCTTACGAGCCCTGTTGAATTGTGGATGTGGTGATTTGTGCAGGGTAAATACAACAGGAGGTGGGAGGGTGGGGGGGGGGGGGGCAAAGATGAGACAGAGTTGGGATGTGTAGGCTGAGGACTTGGGGTTTGGGAGGGGTTTTGATGACTTGGGGTTTGGGAGGGGGTGTTGATAACTTGGGGTTTTGGAGGGGTGCTTGATAACTTGGGGTTTGATAGGGGGGGGGGGTGGTTGAGGACTTGGAGTCACATTTTACATTGCGCAGATTTTACATTGCGTTAGTACCTACTCGTCGATATATAAAAGGGGCCCAGTTTCTCCATCCATAATGCTTTATTATCCTGCACACAATCCTGGTGTTAGCTTAGCGGTTAAGGAGGCTGGCTTAAAATTTTGGGTCTTGAGTTCGAGCTCCTGCTATGCAGTTGAAATAACACCAGGTGGGTTGACTCGGCCTGTCATCCTTCCGAGGTCAGCAAAAATGAGTACCAGCTTGCTGGTAATAGGGGCACTGTATCAGCAACACAGTCGTGCTTCCAGGAAAAATGGTGCAACCAGCAGCCATAGGCTGCATATGAAACGACAAAACGATTCCGCGCACGCGATGCGAAAAGCGGTGTTAAGCAATTGGTTCATGTCCGTCTGTCCACCTGTACATCTGTCTTCGCAGTTTATGATCGAGGAACAACTTATTTAAATTTAATATTATATTTTGAACATGAATCAGAACATAACTAGGAAAGGAAGACAAGTCTTTCATTTTACTGTTCTTTGGTTCAGAATTCATCCCAACCTCAAATGCACACAGAGGAGTGAGATAATTTTTTTTACTCTGTCTGCCTGTCTGGCAGTCAAACAAAATTTGAAATAACTCCCAACAGGAAACTTATTGTTTTAAGGACATCATAATGGACACATACAACAAGCATGAATAACTAATGTAATTTGTTAAATAGGGTGATGTCATAGACGCTGGAGAAAATAGTGGTCGAGCCTGTAATTATTTATATATCTTTCAACCTCTTTAAAGCTTTAAATAAATTGAATTATATATTTGAACAATCTATAACAAAACCTTGATAATACCACCAAGAACCTCCAGTTTTGCAGGGGTTGTTCAGTTACCAAGTTTCTTGTAGCATGCTCCCCAATTGGCTTAAGTATTCAAGCAAGCACTCCATTTGAAACTGTTGATAAGGAACGGCTGACTTGGCAAGCGCGAAGTCTACAGGTTGGACCGTCTCACGACAAGCAGTCAAGACCTATCCAATGGTGGAGTCATGATATCATGTCGAACATCACTACTTCCTGAAAGCACAGACATCTCACACTCTCCTCTACTCGAAGTTAAGGTTATTACAGTAACCACACGTTCTAATCAAAGGATGTGTGTTGTCTGCCATCATCCACAGCTTTCAATGGTTACCTTCTTGTCAGAATTAGATGATTACCTCTCAAGAATTCCACATCAAACAATCCCAACTGTTATCCTGGGTGACTTCAATGAAGATCTGGTATTAGCCACTATCCAATTAAAATTGCTCAGGTTCACGGCCTCAAAAGGATTCTCACAGCTTGTGAAAGTGCTCACCACAGATTTGGGTTCTCTACTAGATCACATCTATGAGAACAGCTCAAGCACCAACAACTTTGTTGATGTTGTGGATGTCTACAACACAGATCATGATGCGTCAATTGTATCTATCTGTATCAGCCACCTTGCCTCTGGTGCAATCATTTGTTTATCTTCTTTTGTTAGTCTCACGCCACAGGGGTTGTGAGATGACTGCAACGTATGCGTGTGCATGCGTGTATGTGTGCGTGTATGTGTGCGTGTATGTCGTGTGTGTGTGTGCGTGTGTGTGTGCGTGTGTGTACACTCCTCTATATTTTCACTTATAATGTTTTTAAAATTCCGTTCTTTTGTGGTGTGTGTGGTGTAGTGTGTCTGTGTGTGGTGTGGTATGTGTCTGTGGTGTAGTGTGTCCGCATGTGGTGCAGTGTGTCCTGGTTATAAGTCCAACCCCTTCTCAGCATGGTAACCAGGTGAACAGTAGTGTATCATCATCTGCCGGTTAATGTGGCTATGGCATCATCATACTCAAGGATTGCAATGAACCGAGGCACAGCTAATGCCAGGGTGCCGCTAATGCCATCTGAACATTCCCTTGAGTGCTCACCTTCGGCGAAGTTGCAGCACTCCCAGGTGAAGATGAAGTCTCCACAAAAACAAAGCAAACCAAGACAAGGCCTGAGGGAACTGTATAGACCATAAGACCCCGAGGGGATCACCCCTTGAACTCTTTAGATTTTCTCCTTCTGTTGGGTGTAGAGTGACTGTGTTAGGCAAAGAATGACATGTATGATAGGTACCATTGTTGTTTTTACCCCCCGCACGTGAAGTGAAAAGCTCTGTCTGTCTACAAACGTCAGTTTATGATAGAGGAACAAGTTGATATCAATTGAATGTTATATTTACAACATACACCAATCGGAACATAATCAGAAAATGAACCTGTAGTTTAACATTACTTTGGCTCTGAATTCATCTCGATTGCTCATGTGCAGAGAGGAGTGAGACAATTTTTTTTAAACTCTGTCTGCTTGTCTGGCAGTCAAACAAAGTTGAAAATCATTTCAAACACAAACTTACTGTTTTTAAGGATGCAACTAGGGACACAAACAACAGGCATGAATAACTAATGTAACATGTTAACTATTAATAGGTAACCTTCATCCCACATTAACATCTTGGCAAATTGGGGTCTCGGAGCCCCCCCCCCCTCCCCGAAGGAAATTTATTTTAGAAAAAAAATGTTCTCTTCATTTTATTGCCGCAACATTATGTACAGATGAAATTGAAACCCTTTGCAATATTTACGACTAAAACGATATTAATCTACTATTAATAACTTTTTTAATTAATTTTTCAGAAAAAATGTTTTGAAAAGTTTTATTGTTGAAAACATATGTTGTGCTTGGGGTCCTCAAAATCCCAGGTTACCGTTTAAGGGTTAAACAAGGTGGTGTAAGAGATGTGGTGTAAAAAAAGTTTTCTTGAACCATTAAATTTTTTTATTTTATTTCAATATACAGTAATTATATACATACTTCAACACTGTAGAACACAAATCGCTTTTTCGGCACTTTCAAAGCCCTTCCATTTAGCGGTGCTTGGACAAAATATTACAGCATTTTACGTCATCACGACCAATCAAATTATCTGCTCAAAGACCACACACATGTCCCTGTTTCTCAAGAGTGCGCACCTGCATGGTGTAACGTGTTCTATGAACTCTCTAGTTCTAAAGAGTTTCTGTTGTTGTACTATAATACACATGGTACCGTTGGAAAGCTAATAATCCATTTGTATGGACCAAAAATTCGTTCCTTTAATCACCTTTACTTGCCTGTTTTAAAAGTCTGTTTCTGGTATTGAGGAATAAGAAGCAGGACCTGAAGCTTTAATGTTGTGGTTCCAACTGTAGCATTTATTTTTTTGCCACAGCAGGAACCCTTTACAAGGACATGGGAGTTGCACACAGAAGGAAAATATTGTAATACTTCTCAAAGTAATATAAAAATATAACAAAGCACATGAAATGAGTACACAAACAACAATAAATACTTCTTATAAAAAAAGTCCTTTTTTGTGTGTCTTACTTCACTAGTACACCCACTCCCGATGGGAATGGCAGCAAGTGCCATGTTTTTCATTCTCTTTGGGGTATATATATTGCAGTAGATCTTGGCTCGGGTCCGTTAGTCTGTGGGGTCTTGCAGAGCCATGACGCATATAATGCCTAAAGAACGTCGGGTTTCCTCCCTTTCAGTTTAGTGTTAAACAGCAGTAGCGACTGTTTTAAAATGTAATCATACGTTTGTGGTTTATAATATTTTTTACTTCCAGTAGGGGTGCCCCACAATAAGTTATTTATACACATAAACACAGCGTTTGTCCAAGGAGGAAAAACCCCTTTGGGATGGGGCATACTATTAGTATTAATATTGTTTTGTCAAAATATTAACATTATGCGATAATCATGTGTTGTTATTACTTCTGTTATTCGAAGTGGCCTTGGAAAAATGCCACAATTAGCCACCTCAACACGGATATAAACCTTAACATGGATTTCGCCCAAGGCGGAAAACTTCGGGAGAGTGGGGAAATGAAGTTGGGAGAACCTCCATCGTGTCAAGTTTGGTAGAGATTTGATAAGTAATGACCAAATATATTGCGGGGTCAAAAAGACAGACACCAAAATTGCGTATTTTAGTGTGATTTTACATCCTCGTTAACACTCACAGGTAAACATGTAAGATATTTATGAAGTACAACATGCTGTGTTTTGATTTAAACCCGTCAGCGAAGCGACTGGAGGCATGCCTCGTATTACCGATTACCAAAAGGTTTCTGCACAAACACTCGAATGGTGATTTCGCATAAAAATGTAAATGCTTTTCACTGACCGAAACAACTTAGCAATTTCTATGAACATTTATGTTATTTCATTAACTTGGTTGTTCAGAAGGCCTGAGGCCTCGATCACGGAGCGATTTAATCTAGTGTTAACTACGTTAACTACATTAAAAAACTTTCCTGTTTTTTTTTTCCTCTTCTTTTTTTTGTTGTTGTTGGAGGAATGGAATGATTCTTCCACAATATATGATTTTGAGAAGAAGATTGAAAAAGAAGCGAATCAGATTGGTTTCTTATTCAATCCATTACACTATCATAGATTAGTCTAGACGAGGCAGCAATAAATAATCTTTGCGACGTTTTCCCAGGGGTAAAGTCTGTACTGAGTCCAACAAAAACAAGACAGAACACCAATCTCGCACTGTCATGGGCCAACTCAGAATGTTCTGTTCCCCTGGAGAGGTCGTGTTTGCTCTCTTTCTTTCCACAGAAGTGGAGAAGGGACTGCTACTTGGTAGCCAACGGTGCCAGTCTGAATCTAGTTGATCAGTCCAGCTTCCAGGGTGTCTAGTCATGGTTTGTCCAGTGCTGTTGGCTACCTGGGCTATATGCTCACTCTCTGTCTGCTCTGTGGTTCTATTTCACACTGCGCTCTCTGCGGCTCTCCCGCCAACCATCTCTCTTTTTCTCCTTGGCCCATGGCTTAGTCCTGTCTTCTATCAATTTTGCAGGAGAAGAGGAAAAATAACTGGCCATCTCACTCGCATATCGGTCCATGAGTCAAGTACCTTCTTTCCATGTACCACTCAATTCAGGTTGAAACCATACTGCCATGTCCCAGTTTCTCCTTCAGCCCACATACAGTAAGATCGTTTATCTGAGCTGAGTGCAAACCTCTTGTTTCCACTCAGTGGGCTTTGTGATGGATGTGGGTGGTTCTTTCTCGGCAAGCTTTGAGCAAAAAGCACCACGATGGAAAACTCACCTGGGTTGCTTGTTGAGTCTGTGGCCTGAGGTAAGCTGCTATAGGCCTGAGAGAAGTGGTACATATACTGTACATGTGATTTCAGACCTTGAATATTTATCACCTTCTAGTGCTAAGCTCACATCTTATCTTCTTTATCTTCTGCATCCTCTCTTTTCTGTTCTGCCTTCTCAATGCTTTTAAAAGACACCAAGGAATAATTAGGATTATCATAGGCCAAGACATGGCATCTTTCCTTTTGGTGTGACTCCAAATATATTTGCTCACTCTTCACCCGATTGGCCTGCCTTCATTGCATCAAGCATCTGCATGCTTTGGGAAATAGCAGGACTTGATGGAAGTGGAAGCAAGCTCGTGTTGACAGCCCAAATTGGGATGACTACTTTACATGGAAAATGTACTATCAAGAGCAGCATGGTTTTCAACCCAGGTTGGGTGGTGCTTGCGAACAAGTGAAAAGACGGCCATGTTAGGTCGATGCTGGTGCACAGTCGTGATTGACCAAAGGGGGAGGATGAATTTGAGGGATTTTTAATCAGAAGGAAGTCTGAAGGGGAGACATCTAACCATAACAGTTTGGTCACTCATTTGTTCCTTGCATTATCTAATGGATGTACAAACCAGTGCATTGATCGATACATAGATGTCATAGACAGTATACTGCATCTTAAAATCTCGATAAGCAATCTACTTTCGAGCAATACCTGCATCTCATTGTTATTGGAGTAAATATCATGCAGGACATTGATATTAGGAGATACGAGTATAGTTTTACTTTTTATTGTAAAAACACTGGCACACTAGAACACAATGGATGTATCAATAATATATTGAGTATAATTGGAACCTGAAATGTGGGTAGAAGCCCATATCTGATTGGGAGACATGCACTTAGGAGACCTTGGGAGACCTTGAAGGACACCTTACACACCCAAAGAGAAATGCATGAATTTACAGTTTTGTATTAACCATATACACTTTATGTGAGAGATTATGTATTAATCAAACACTGATTTACAAGTTATGTCAATGGAAAGATGACACGATGGATGGGGGGGGGGTGGGTTGGAGTGGGTGGGGGCAGTTGGTTGAATGTGTAACACAGTAACAGATAAGCAGAGGCAGAGAGATGGCATTGTGAAGTAATATAGTAACATAACTGGCAGTTTATAGAATTCTCCCACGAAGGTTGATTGGATAGTTCAGTGACACATTGAGCAGTTTTGAGCTTCTATCAGTTGATTAGACTAACAGCAAAGGCCAAGGTAAGATTATGGGGTATACTGTATGCTTCGCAGATCGAGGCCTTGAAGGCCAAGATTGTATCAGGTTTTTGCAATTACTTTTTGTGTTGAGCCATTTTGCTCAGAACAGCTCCCAATTCGATAATGCTGTTCTAATAACAGAAGGCAACAACTTCACGTTTAGGTTATTGCATTAGTTGTTCATCTTCTTAACATGGAGGGTGATAACTGTGCAGGAATAAACTTTAATTTGATGAGAGTTAAGTGAACTTTTTGCAAGTTCCTCAAATTTTTAGTAGTTTTATAAAAGTGCAATCGACACGATTCATAACCACTTTATTGAATGACAATGTGTCTTATGGCTTGTTGACAAAAAAGGAAACAATAGCTGCATAAAGCAACCCAAGAAGACCTACGCAAGGCAAGCACAACGCTGTTTTGAACCCTTCCCAGAGTTCCTTAACAACTATAAAGATGTTCACACATAGTACACACATGAGAATCCCAATGCAACACACCCCCTCAACTACCGGACCGGTTTCATTGCTTATTGGCAAATCATCAGCGACAGCGCCGATAACAATGCATACCAATGAGGCTCCCAAGCATGAACCATGTGCAAACGTCAAAAGCAGTCAAAATATATTAAAAAAAAAAAAAAAAAAAAATATATATATATATATATATATATATATATATATATATATATATATATATATATATATATATATATATATATATATATATATATATATATGCCTCACTTGCATGTCACAGGACTTCATCAGTGATGTCAAATTGGATTGAATAGGTTCTTGGTGGAAAAGGTGATGGAGTTCATGATGGTAAATGTGTTTTTTCCAATGTAATGTTAGTCGGTTCCATTGCCAAACCACATCTCTGGCTTATGACCTCTGTCTATGAGTCTCAAGTGCCGACATTTTTTTTGAAAATTTTGTTTGTTTTCGTATTATTTTTGAAGGCATGAAGGCAACTATGGCCAATTACTCCAACCAACTACAACTTATTTACAACTGGGAACAGAAATATAAAATATTCCTTGACAGTTTAAAACAGGCATAAGCATCATTTTTGTCTTGCAGAGCAGCCTCTCAGCTATGCTAATAGAAATGGTATTACAAAGGTACATGATGGACATTGAGAATATAAACTTGGGTGTGACCTTGTGTCCATTTGGAAATCCCTGAAGCATTAGAAACTTGATCTTATCAGAATTTTGATCCTAATAATTGCAATGAAAGTTTGGAAGGGTATAAGACAAAATTTGAACCAGGTGGCTTGAGGGGGGTGAGGGTTGGGGCAGGAGCGTGGTAGTGATAAACCGAAAGAGATCACATTCATTCAGTTGATCGATATTCGCAAATTTTCATTAATGCAAAGCTTGAATCATAAGGTGTAATTGGTGTGAAGTCTAAACTTCAAAATAATCTCACTTCTTACCCCCAACAGGCTCAGATCTCTCTCCTCGCCATCTCTCGTGGTGAAGGCAGTACACATGATCCAGCAATCCGTATTTTAGCCATCGAGACATTGCTTATGAGTGAGCCTCCATACGATATAGTTCGTGCATTACTGGCAGACCTTCATAATGCTACATCTGAAATGGCACGCTTTGTCTTGGCCAAGGTAGCTGCCATGATTCGTGCAAGTCACCCAGTCAGGTAAGGTGTTATTTGCTGTACCACTGAGGCTGCACTACAACTACAATGCTTGATTAATGTATGGGGGAGATACCACTGTCTGTTAGTTTTGATATGACGCAAAACATCATTTCTGACCACCATTTCATGAAAAAAAACCCATTAATCAGGATTGCTTTCATTGTTTAATAAGTGCTTTGAATGCATGTTGAAGTAATTGCAATGATATTAAGTGAAAGGGATAAATACTTATCACTATCCCAACATAAGCATATACAAGGTGCTCTCGCCATACTGTCTCTCTGAACTGCAACTACGAGTCTCCACACCAGAAACCTAACTTGTTCCACTCCTCCCCAATTGTTTTTTCTCTCTTTGACAGTCTTACCATTCAGAAAGCTCTTCGAGATCCATTTATTAAAAACTATGACTTCTTCTCTCGAGATGGTTTGTCTTCAGCTTGCTGGGGCTTCATCTCACGTTAGTGGCTCATGGCAGACACACACCTTGTACAGTCTAACTTACAATAATATTTCCACGTCATACAAAATGTCACACACTGTCTTCATTGAATTATAGTTCATATTTTCCTTTTGTGACAAGCTGTAGTGAAACAGTAAATTACTTTGTACCCATTGCATCATGTTATAATTTCACAATTGCTGGTAACTCGTATAACACTGAACAACAAAAATTTTTTACTGGAGATGTGTAAAGTGATTTAGACTAATTTGGGTACGCTGATTTCAAAAATCATAACCGTTTTGCTGTATCACGTCAGGATTTTCAGTAACAGAAATATTCCCATTGCCTAGAAGTCAGGATTTCAATGAAATTTACAAAAATTCATTTATTCATTTATTTCATCATGAATGCTTCAAAATTATAGAAATTACAGAAAAACTCCACTAGAATGTAATTAAAAATGCTTTAGGCATTTGGCTTTGCATTTGTGCTGCTCTGTGTCAGTTTCACGATGCAGGAACCAGCAGAAATCGCCCATCATGTTCGGGTTGTGCCGCCCTTGGTAACGCGTCTCCATGAGTGAAATCTCTTGGTGGAATCGCTCGCCGTGCTCGTCCGAGACTGCTCCCAAGTTGTCAGGGAAGAAGTTCAGGTGCTGGTGTAGGAAATGGATTTTCAGGGACATCCTGGAGCCAAGTTTCCTGAAGGACTCCAGCAGCTGCTGCACTATTTCTTCATAGTTGTCCGCGCGCTCGTTCCCCAAGAAGTTGTCCGTCACACCTTTGAAGCTCCTCCACGCTGCCAGCTCTTTGGGGTTTATAGTTGTCGGAAAAGTTTCGTCCTTCATAATCTGTCGGATTTGCGGTCCAACAAAGACACCAGCCTTGATCTTGGCCTCCGACAAGGTGTTGCCAAACTTTTCCTTGAGGTATAAAAACCCATGCCCAGTCAGATCCATTGCCCGTACAAAACTTTTCATCAAGCCGAGCTTTATGTGGAGTGGTGGAAGGAAAACCTTGGCTTGGTCGACAAGGGTGACATGCTTCACGTTGTGTCGACCAGGTACATGCTCTTTTCGCTCTTCCCAATCTTTCTTCGTCCAGTGATTCTTGTCGTCTCTGCTATCCCAGAGACAAAGGAAGCACATGTATTTCGTGTAGCCTGACTGCAGCCCTAACAACAGCGCCACCACTTTCAAGTCTCCGCAGATGTGCCAGTTGAAGTCATTGTACTTGATGGAATCAAGCAGCTGCCGCATAGTCTCATAGGTCTCTGTCATGCCGAACGCGTGAGCCAGTGGGACTGATGGTTTCTCGTTGCCATTGTGGAGCAAAAGAGCCTTCAAGCTGTTCTTCCCCGAGTCGATGAAGAGGCGCCAGTCTGCAGGATCGTGATCACACCCAAGTTCTTTCAACAGACCGTTGATGTCACTGCAGAATGTCATCGTGTCTTCCATCTCAAAGAACTCAGCCACATCTCTGTGACGTGCTCTGAACAAGGATATCTTGGTGTTAGGTTCAAGTAGATTCCACTGCTGCAGCCTTGATCCAAGCAGCTCTGCCTTCGCCTTTGACAGCGAGAGATCTCTTACAAGATCATTTAAGTCTCCCTGGTTCAGAAGGTGTGATTCTTGAGTGTCGGGTTCAAAAGGTTCATCATCACAATCCTCTTCACCACTGCTTACAGCTATGTTCTGATCAGCTGGAGGTGTTGGAACGGGGTTCTCGTCATCATGAGGCACAGGTTTACGAGCAGAGACGCAGTCAGCGTACTTGATGTGACCTTTATTCTTCTTGTTGAAGCCGGCGATGCTTGTGCAGCAGAAATAACAATCATCATGATGATTCTGCGGCTCACGCCATATCATGGGCACCGCAAATGGCATGCTCGCGCGCTTGCCCATCAACCACTGAGTCAAGGTTGTGTGACAGCTTGTGCAGCAGATGTGTGGTGCCCAGCTCTGTTCTTGGTCCCCCACCTTACACCCGAAGTAGTGAAAGTAGGCGGCCTTCATATTCACTGCTGTAGATATACTTGGCTGTTGATCTTTTTTGGTATACCGACCACAGACATAACAGAAGTTGTCAGGATGATTGGTACAGGAACGCCTACTCATCTTTATCTGAAAGAAAGAAATATAACACAAGTTAACAACAATTGTACGAAATAGACATGTTAAAGACATATGTAAATTTCATTGAAATCCTGACTTCTAGGCAATGGGAATATTTCTGTCCCTGAAAATCCTGACGTGATACAGCAAAACGGTTATGATTTTTGAAATCAGCGTAACCAAATTAGTCTTAATCACTTTACACATCTCCAGTAAAAAAAAATTTTTGAAATTTGTTGTTCAGTGTAATCAGCTGGTTATTCCAATTCCTTGTACCTTATGAAAGGTTTGGGTACCGTCACTCAAACGACCCTCAAAATGGTGAAGAAACTATTTGTGAAAAGATAAGGCCTGTCCATAAGCCGGCATTGTATAATCCACCTCTATATGCAAAGCCATTTTCATTATAATCAATAGTTGATGTTATTATACTTGACGTGGAGGGAAGCGGTGAGTCCGGGAGGTGAGCGGTTTGATTCTGACCTTGGCTGAGTCATAAGAAAGGTTTTGAAAATAGTACATGCTGCGTCCTCATTTGATGCTCAGTATCTTGTAGATTGACATCTGTTGGGAGGGGTGGTTGGAGGTAAGGTGGGGGTGGTGGTGTGGCGGGAAGAGAAGTGATATTTCTCCATAAAAATGCCCCACTGACTATACAGAGAAAATCACTGTCGCGAGATGGCACCGCTGGCATCCAGTGTGTTACGAGAAGCTTTTTTCCCCCGAGATCAACAGATGTTTGTGTATGTGTGACAGCTCTTCCACTGTCTTAAAAAATGTCGAAAAATATATGTACAAGAAGTCGTTTATGATCAACTACGATATCAAACACTCTTATTTCCTATTCCTGCTATTCAGTTAAATGTGCCTAAGGCCTGGTGTTGGCTTAGTGGTTAGGGTGGTGGGCTTGGAATCTTAGGGTCCTGAGTATGAGCCCTGTTGGCTGCTGAATTAACACCAGGTGGGGTTGACTCAGCCTTTCATCCTTTTGAGGTCGGCAAAATGAGTACCAGTGTTCTGGTAGAGGAGCACAGCATCAGCGGCATAGTTGTAACCCGACAAAAGCTGTCATATGCAATCAAAAGAAGAAGTAAAATGTGTATTTGTTATTTAATGCTGTGCTTCCATCCTGCAAAAATAAGCTGAATTAATTTTGAGTGTAAATCAACGTCATTGTGCAGAATATGATGAACACGCAATTTTAGTTTGCTAGAGAACCGGCAAATCAATGTCCATAAGTTCCTTTACGTTGTCTGTGGATTGTAGCCATTGGCTCCCCTAAATACGTCACTGAACATCATTCACAAAAGTTTGATCACGTGTAAGCGATATTGTATTCCTGCTCATTGCCTTTTCTCACAAATGAATTTGCATCTCGATGCACGTGAGGATTACAATTTACATGACGAATGATTGAAGGTAACAGTTCACGGCTAGTTGTTTTTATTCTTGAGCTCACATTTGACAAGGTCGTTTTGTGCGTGGTTCACACTCAGAGGCCAATGCCAGCAATATCACCTACAACTTGGACATCCTGTTTTCCACCAATGGCCTTATGAGGAGGAGTAATATGGATGTCATTCTGCAAGGCCACAGAGATGCTCTACTAGTATCACAGGTGTGGGATCAAGGATTTCTTTTTCAATGGTAGATTGAGTTCTGGCGGCTGTTGTGGTCATCCAATACGTTGAGTTTGGCAGCTATTGTGGTCATGGCGTGGGGGATTGGGGGAGGGTAGGAGAGTGAAGATATGGGATGGAATGGAGATCTGGAGGGGGTGGGTGCCTCCTTCCCTCCAGAAAGTGAATGTTTTTTTTTTTGGAAATGGAAATAGCTTACATTATATGTTATGAAGTTGCCCAAGTTTAACGACTCATGATTTAAGGTTTTTACAAGTTTAAATATTCAGTTTACTGGTTACAGGTTTGTTGGTTAAGCTTAACCACTGGTTTCTGATTCTGAAGTGGATATCATCTATCTTGAGTCTTGATTAGAACTTTGAGCACCTGAAGGAGTTGTACTCGTTCTGTGCTGAGCATGAGGTGAACTCGTTTCTTCCCAAGCTGACATTGACCTGCACATGCACTCTCAACACTTTCAGTCTGTACATTTGTCTGATGCTGCATTATTTGAATTCTGACTTTCTTCTGGACTCACTTCTGGTACAACCAGCTCTGAATTGATGCATGGTACAAAACTTGTTGCCATTCTGTCTGATTTATCAGAATGAACTGATTCACCGAAACTATCATCATCTTGTAAATCCAAAAGCAAGATATGCTCAATGTTGACAAACCTAATCTTATGATGACCCAAGATCTTGACTAAATATATGTGAGGCCCAAATATTTTCACTACTCCGACTGGTAACCACTTCAACCATTTATAGTGATGGGCTTTCACTCTGACGTTCTCATGAGACCTCCTGATTTAGCTTTACACTTTGTTCTTTAACCCCAATCCTATCACTCATTCTAAAATTGCTTCTATTTTACCGACTGTGCCAAATTTGGTTTCAACAAAGTAAACCTTGTAAGTGGTTACCTTTAAAGAACTATATTGGCCGGTGTTCTCACAGTAGTAGTGTGAGGCGTATTCCGATATATTATCAAACAAGAAGGGCACTCGGAAGAGCGTATACCTCTGCCACGTAATGCCTGATCCACGAGAACATATCGGGCCCAATACATTTTTGAAATATCATGCCATACAGTACTACATCGTTTTTGGCCCGATCCCTCAATGGTGAAGAATCACTTTAAAAAATAAATAATTCTCGTGTCCAGATACGGATTTGGATCTTCACCAAAATCGAACCAATTCGTCCTTGCGACACCACTTTTTGACCTGTTCTGGCCACAACTTTTGAGATATCATGCTATATATCATTTTTATCCCCATCTCTCAATGGTGAAGAATCACTTAAGAAATTTTTGTTGTTGGATTTGGATCTTCACCAAAGTCGAATCAATTCTTCCTTGCCACACACCCAACCTGTCCACAAATTTTTCAGATATCGTGCTATATATCGGTTTTGCCCTATCTCTCAATCGTGAAGAATCACTTAAAAAATTATCAGTTCCGGATCTTCACCAAAATCTAATCAGTTTGTCCTTGTCAAACACCGAACCTGTCCACAACTTTTTGAGATACCCTGTATACAGACAAACAGACAGAAGGGTGAAAACATAACCTCCTTCACCTTCGGTGGCGGAGGTGAACATTTGCCAGTTTGTGGTCCAATGATAATTGGCATTTCTTGGGATTTGGATCCAACATCCTTTTGATGAGGACATCTTTGACACTTTGTATCATGTACTCTGCTGCTCCATGAGAAGCAAGATGGTACGGTCGTACCTCAGGATGTTTGACACCATTGCTTCTCATAACTAGTGTAAACTCTTCTAAAATTAACTGAGGTCGATAATTATCAGAGACATTTTTTCTTGCAGTCCATGGAATTCTTAACTTTTAGTCAACACCACCATATTTCAAAACTGTCAATCTTCTTTCCTTCTTTGTCTTTCACTGTCAATGACTCAATCCATACATTGCAACTGGAAATACCAAAGCATTCTCGAATACCAATAGAGTAAAATCTTGCTCACATGCAAAATCAAGCCAATGATTCGGCTCTTTGAACATTCTCTTGTATCTCCTTTATTTGGCAATGGTATGTAGACTGACTTCTTACATCTGTTTATGCCATACAATCCCACTACATATCTGTGTACAGGTAGCTGTTAAAATTTTGATTTCCTCTCCCCAACTACCTGAAAGAGTTCTGTTGGAATTTCGACAGTACCTGGTGCTTTTCCATTTGCTTGCTATTTCAAGGCTCGACGTACCTCTCATTATGTCACTGCTGGTTTTTGCTCATTATGTTTCTTCGAAGGTTGCCATCTTATTGTTATCTTGTTTGTATGGAGTTCAGGTGTAGTTCTTTCATCTTTCTTTCACCTGTGTTTCTTCTGTGAGATCTTTCCCTGTTCTACTCGACAGGACATAATCCTCGACAGACACTTTCTTGTGATCTCTCTGATTTAAAAAAAAAAAGAGGATCTCTTGTTTTTCCTGCTCTGTTGTCACTTTCTATCTCTCTGTGTGCCTCTTTGAAATATTTCTCTTCATCTTTCCTAGCTTGTCGTTGGCGAAGTCAGCATTTAGCTGCTTCACGTCCTCTCTTCATGAACCTTTGGTTTTCATCTCTCTTCTTCTGTCTGCAATACTTTTTGTCTCTTCTGACAGCCATTTAGCCTTCTTCTTTCCACTTGCATTTGGGATGTTGTTTTTGGCCTCTTCTTTTACAATGTCTTGAACCTCTTACCACAATTAATTTGGCATTCTGTCAACCAAGTCCAGATCTGCAAAATGTTATCTTTTTTTTAACCTTTATTGCAAATTGTTTAGTTACATCTTCAAAGTCATATCTGGTTGGAGTTTTAAATTTTTTTCACCTTTCTCAGTTTGACTCGTAGTTGAGCCACAAGGAGTTCATGATCTGTCCACAGTCTGCACTTAGCAATGTGTTGGCAGATTGCACAGCAGTTCTTCATCTTCTATTAATTATAAATTTAGTTAATCTGATTTCTATGTTGCCCATAAGGTGAAGTCCATGTGTACAGTCTATGCTTGGGTTGTTTGAACCATGTAGTTGCAATTACGAGATAATTCTCCACATAACTCCAGCATTCGCTCCCCTGGTTCATTGTGGATACCAAGTCCGTGCTTTCCTACAATCCCTGGTACTCCTGCTTTTCCAATTTTTGCATTTAAGTCTCCCATAATAATAAAAACATCCCCTTTAGGCACTTGCTCGACCAGCTCCTGAATCTTTTCATTATCAGAAAATTCCTCCACATGTTTTTTTATCTGCTGCAGAAGTTGGTGCATATATATCTCAATGATGATGGATGTCCTTTCAACCACACTGATGGTAACCTATCAATGACTGGGATGTGTCCCAATATTGACTGTGCCATCCTCTTATTGTAATTTACTGCCAGTCCATTTTTTTTCAGTTTTATGACCATAAATGAACACTGTATAATCCTCAGATTGAAACTGCCCCAAACTAGTCCATTGAAGTTGACTTATGGGTCAAATTTCGGTTCTTATCCTCTTCATCTCTCTCTCTTTATTACATCAAACTTTCCATTATTCATTGACCTTGCTTTCCATGTCAGAATTCTGTGGACTTTTGAGAAGCTCAGAGTTCAACTTTCAGTTCTGGTGACCTTAGAAACTGTATTTCCTTGCTGGTTTTATCCAGTGCTATCATTCCTGCTGGTCCAACTCATCAAAACACTTTGCTCTTCATCTATGGAAGTGGTGTGTCATTGCCTTCTTCCAGGCAGTGTCGATACTAGATGGGTGATCTTAGTCATTGCCTCCATGAGAGAGTCCTCTACCTAGCATCAAGGCCATGTAGCCATGACTGGCAATATGTGTCAGCAACCTCCATGGCCATCTACCACCTGCTGCCATGGCCTCACGTAACCCTGATTGGTAGGCTAAAATGGAGTAGCACACCTTGTCCGAGGGTTACTAATGGGTTTGCAAATGCAAACACCACCTCCTTTAAGAAATATTGCTGTCTTTACCCTGGTAAACCCTTCGCCTTTTAGGTTCTAAATCTGAACCTCAAGGCAGCTGCAGATTTTAATTCAAAGTTTTCTTCTCCGAGGTGAGGTGCCATCCAAAGCTAACGAGCCCAATTTGCCTGAATGAACAGGTTTTAACATGCTAGTGATACACCTTTCACCTCTATGAATGTTATTGACAAAAATCCTCATACGTGAAGGCCAGTGTGAGACTAGACTGTTCGAGACTTTTTGAGATGCTGAACCATTGGAGGATTTTACATAACTTGAGAGATTATTCTCAATGTTACTCTGGTATAACAGTCCACAAGGGACATCCATATATATACTGTATATAAGTATATGTACATATATATCCATCAGATGTACCTCCTGACTGTTATGGTGAGCATTGCCGTGGATTATGTCTCACATGGTAAAACCGCATAATCCGCAAAGAACAACCGTCTGTCTGCTACAAAGATGAGTGTTCCCACTATTGCAAACCATTCAACCAGAAGGCATGTGATGTGATCGTTGGGTAAATTGAAACAATTGGAGTGTGACAAGCACTCCCCCGCTCTCCATTCGACATAGTCCTACACCATTGGAGATCGTGGGAATGCTCATAACACTGCATATGTTTCAATTTACCCACCAATCACATCACGTGCCTTCTGGTTGAATGGTTTGCATTAGCGGGAACAATCGGCTGGGTGGCAGATGGATGGTTGTTATTTGCGGATGATGCGGTTTTACCGTGAGACATAATCCTGGGAGAGGGGTGGGGAGGAGAGAGGGGGGGAAGAGAGGGGTGGGGGGAAGAGAGGAGTGGGGGGAAGAGCGGGGTGGGGGGAGAGAGGGGTGGGGTGAGGGAAGAGAGGGGTGGGGTGGGGGAAGAGAGTGAGGGGGAAGAGAGGGGTGGGGTGGGTGGAAAGAGTGAAGAGGTGGAGGGAAAAGGAGAGAGGAGGGAAGGGGAGCGAGGAGTGGGTGGGGGAAGGGAAGACAGTGTGAGGTGAGAGGAAGGGAAGGTAGACATGCAATGGAGCATTACTTACAATTCATACCGTCTCATCAAAATGATTCTCCATAGAATAACTGTGAAGATAGAAACAAAATAATGGCTGAAATCCATTTTCTACTGGTCATATTGTAAACACGGTCCGGATACAAACTCCTGTCCAGACAAGTCCGGAGACAAACTCTCCTCCAGACATAAATACCGCCTGGACACATCCAGATACAAACACCATCCAGACATAACCACCGTCCGGATATTTCCAGAGACAGAGAGAGGGGGGAGAGAGAGAGGGGGGGAGAGAGAGAGGGTGGTAGAGAGAGAGAGAGAGAGAGAGAGGGCAGGAGAGAGAGAGAGAGAGGGGAGAGAGAGAGGGGGGAGAGAGAGAGGGGGGCAAGAGAGAGGGGGTAGAGGGAAGGGGAGGGAGAGGGAGAGGGGGGAGAGAGAGGGGGGGGAGAGAAGAGAAGAGAAGAGAAGAGAAGAGAGTTAGCAGAGAGAATATGTTATGCTTTATGAACAATGCGCGCGCGCGCACACACACACACACACACACACACACACACACACACACACACACACACACACACACACACACACACACACACACACACACACACACACACACACACACACACACACACACACACACACACACACACACACACTGATATTTATCAGTGTAGATTTATAGCTTTTGAACCTTGCGACACATGTCTCAGAATTTTATTCGAATGTGAGCCACAACAAAGGAGTTACTGTGAAGCTAGAACAACTGTGAAGATAGAAACAAAATAATATGAAGCTATAAAACTTCTTTGCCACAATTTCTGAATTTCCAGCAGCTGATGGTTTGACTTTTTCCCAAGGTGACTCTGGAAGCTGAGGGTCTGCAGTCCATTTTTGGTGAGGGTTTGGATGCTGGGGGAGAGGATACCGATGCAACTGCACGCATGTCAGCATTGCTTTTTGGTGTCCAGCTTAAACCTGTTGAATTTTTCCGCGGTTACGGTGACCTGCTTTCCAAAATCTGGTCATCAACCGGAGAACCTACAACGGCAGTCAAAGGATTGCTGAGTCTATCTCGTCATCAGCAAGTGAGACAAACGTGTTGCTTTTTAATCACTTTTCATCTGGTTTTCCTGATTAATGGCAGTTGTGATATTTAAGTTTCATGGAGGAAGTGAATCATTTTCGACATTTCCTCATTGTTTGATTTTTACCAGGCACAGGATGTAATATGTAATCTGTGTACAGTATTTCACTTTCACTATATATACCTGCATGCTCATTGTAAATTATATATATTTAAATATGGTATTCCTGATTGATCTAACTTTAAAGCTATTTGACGAAATGTACGATTCTTCACCACACATGTAAAGTACACTGTCTGTTCAGAGGTTATATTAAGATGGCTGTCTTGCTTGCTAGCATTTCCTGAGGAATGTTATAGATTTCACCATTCCTTTAAAAAAGTAATAAGGAACCCAATGAATTCTGGCATTTTGGCCAAAATTTGAAATTCCTGCTCTGAACTTCTGCTGGGAATGCCAATCAACATAATCCACAACTATGGGAAACTGCTTTGGTAGTTTGTTGTCCTGTCATCTGCAAGAAGGAAGAGAGGATTTCACCGGAACATTAGAGGTTGTTCTGTTGATGAGAAACAATATTTGACCCAAAACTGCCTCGGGGTAGCCATGGTTGGGAGATGAGAGGAGAGGCAGGGAGAGTGTTCTATTGATAGCAACACACAGACTGCATGAGTCGAGGGAAGTTGGATGGAAAGTTTATCATTACGACTTTCAGTAAGTTGGGTATGTCATTATTATTTTTGCCTAAAACACTCCCGGCACTCTTTGAGGTACCTCTGAAAGTTTGACGAAGATCCGTTTGGCCATCTCTGAGAAAAATGGCGATACACATACAGACATACAGACAGACAGACAGACAAACATCTCTCTTATCGTAGAGATTTGGCTTTGCCTGTTTCATGTTCCCAACTGAGAATGTCGTTTATGATGCTACGATCTCAAAGAATGTAATCGCTATTTTCAGCACAAAATTAGTGATCTGCGTGGGTGGCAAGAGAAGTCAAAACAAATAGGAAAGGAAATACCTTAAATGGCAATTGATCCACCATAAATATAAAAGAAGCTGATGTTTCGGGCCTTACCATCAGGTCAGGAATGGGAGCATGCGCCACAGCAGCGCGTCTCTGCGTCCACTTTCCGTCGGTACTCCAGGGGCCTCCGTCTGGCCATCCCCCAGGCAGATGCCTGGTCCATCCACATCTTGAGATGCCGATCAACCTGCTGCAACCACGAGGCACGTGGTCGGCCCATTGGCCTTCTCCACTCAGGAGACTCTCTCACTGAGAGAATCTGGTGAGCAGGATCAGCGTCAGGAAAACGAGCGACATGTTCATACAGCCGCAGCTGACGTTCACGGACTATGCAGATAACAAATCTCATCCGAGTCTCTCTCAGCAACCGCTCGTTGTACACAAAATCTGACCAGCGATAGCCCAGGATTCTCCGAAGAGACCTGGTACCAAAGGAATTAAGTCTCCATCTCAGATCCTTGGTCAGAGTCCAAGTCTCACATCCATAGCGCAAGACTGGAAGCACCAAGGACCTGAAGACTCGGACTTTCATCCTCCCGCACAGGTACCGGCAGCGCCACACCCCATTATCCAGTAAATCCATGACTCCCCAGGCCCGACCCAGATGTCTATTGACCTCTGACTCACAGCCAGCAGAGACATGAATATCACTGCCAAGGTAAGTGAATCTCTCCATGACCTCAACATCCTCACCACAAACAGGCACAGACAGGACATCAGCATCCAAGATGTCATTGAAAGCCTGGATCTTAGTTTTGACCCAGGAAACCCGTAATCCCAGCCTCTCCGACACCTCATTCAGCACCTCGAGGGCCCCCAAAAGAATATCAAAAGTGTCCGCAAAGATGAATGCATCATCTGCGAAATCAAGGTCAGAGATCTTGACATTCCCACATGATGCACCGAAGCTTGATCTCTCCGACATCCTCCCCAGAATCCAGTCCATACAAGTGCTGAAAAGTGTGGGGGCCAGTACACACCCCTGATGAACTCCAGTAACAACTGTAAATAAGTCAGAGATGGTACCACCACATTTCACAGCACTCTCAGTACCAGAGTAGAGTTCAAACATCAGATCGATCAGTTTTGGTGGCACCCCACGAAGACCAAGAATCTTCCAGAGGGCATCCCGATTCACTGAATCAAACGCTTTACAGAGATCAACATAAGCTGCAAGCACCCCCTGCCGAAACTCTCGTCGATGTTCAGTGAGGACCAGAAGAGCAAGGATACGGTCATTCGTTGACCTCTTTGGTGTAAAGCCTGACTGCTCTGGACGCTGGTGCTCAAGCAAATGGTGGAGAACCCTATCAAGAATTATCTGAGCAATAACCTTGCCTGGCATCACCCCTCGGTAGTTGTTGCAGTCTTGGCGATCACCCTTCCTTTTCCAGAGAGGGACAACATGGCCCCTCTTCCAGTCAGTTGGGATGATGCCTGTGTTCCACACAGAGTACAGAACTGCATGCAACGACACGAGTGCAGCATTTCCACCAGCCTTGAGAAGCTCAGCATGGATGACACAGATCCCTGGAGCTGTACCTCATTTCAACTGGTTCACCGCAGCCTGTGTTTCCACAAATTAAGGTGGACCACAGTTGATTGGAGGGTCAGCAACAGCTGCCACCAACCTCCTAATAAAAAGTAACCCAATTGGAGGAGGACGCCCACAGACACAGTTGGGCACTAGATATGGATGGCCGTTGGCTCACAAGGAGCTCCTCCGCCCTTTGACAGGTTTTGTTTTTAATCCTGCTGGGTGTCCATATCCAAACACCCTCCTCACCAAAAAACTTGGTGGGGGAGACGGTTTAGTTGCCGGCAATCCGACCATGAAACAGGTTAGTACAGGTTTACATGGTACCTGAAGCAAGTCACAGATCTGATCTGATCTGACCTGACATAAATCTGGCCTGACTTACCGTGAGTCGGAGCAAAAGTGCGATGGTCTCAGACTCGAGAGTCCCACACACGATGTCTTGTGTTAATGTAATTCCCGTAAAAGAACACTCACATGTCCTAACGTCCTTGTCCAGCATGTGAAGTATGTAAAAGCTCCTCCATCAGCCTCAACCACCGCAAAAATTCCATTCAATTAGCTCCTCTATATGGAATGTAGTAAGACATCCATAAAGAGAGGATGGAAAAAGTGAAATGAAAGGTATAGGAGACAGTCACAAAGGAAGAGGAGAATTCGTTTCCCCAGTTGTTGCCCAACCACGGATCTTTTCCACAAAGTCAGTCGTCATGATGGTGTTTGATTTTAGTGGGAAATGTAATTTTGTAACATTCTGTGCTATTCTTGTTTTTCTTTCAGGTGACAGCCAAAATTTATAATTGTTGAAGCAATAGTTTAATTTACTGGTGGGGAACAGAAGAGGTTCCGTGTTTGCTCGACATTACTATGTTGTTATTTTTCAATCGGCTATCGTGGGATGCATTGGATAAGTCAAGACATAAAATTGTATTACTTGGAACAATGAATGAAATCAATGGAACATTGATTGGGGGTATGCTACCTGTCGTAGGAAGCAAGGAGCAGCTGATATTTTGGGCGTTGTGCATTAGTCGGGCCCTTTTGCTCCAATGAAGGGTTAATGCCCGAAACGTCAGCTTCTCCTTGCTTCCCATGTTGATTAGCATACCTCGATCAATGTTCTGTTGATTTCATCCATTGTTCTACTTGTCTGCCAGCACATATCAACACTATCCTTCACATGTAAAAGTATTTATTCGTTCTATTTTACTTGTACTTTGCCAGTGCTTCAAAGGGCTGGCAGGATGGCCGAGACGTATGCACACTCACCTCTAAGCTGTCTAGCCTGGGTTCAAATCATGGCTCAGCTTTAAACTATCATCCTGGTGTTTCACAGGCAGGGCGATTCAACAATGTGTGTGCTGTCCCTTGGATGGATGTTAAAGTGACCATCCCATGTGCCAGCATTAATTGGTTAGTGTTAAAGTCCCACAGTGTCCTTTGCAAAGAGAAGGCAAGCTATCGCCAGCACCCTCACTATATTCCAAATCCTTGCCTTAACATACAGAGGGCATTGCATCAATGGCCCACCCTCAGCCAGTGATGCTATCCCACAGCCTTGTGCTGCATATGAAAAGAAGAAGTGCTTTTGAGAAAGCTTGGTGCTCCACTTTTGCTTTTCTTAATAACCCTTATTGGTTCTTCATTGTCATTGGTAAAATATTTCTTCATTCAAATATTGTCTGACTTGCTTAATGGAAGCATCAGCGGGTGTAATGAATAAGAAGCTCACTCTTTATCATCCCTCTTTTTCTGTTTGTTTTCTTTTGGGCAGGTTTTTCTGTCCTTTACTACAACTCATTTACATGTATGATTTGTTTTCTTTCACCTTAAGTTTTGAAAATATTCTAAATAGTCTTCTTCCTGGAACAAGTATTTCAGTCTATCTGGATGTATTATATTACTATATTCCTACATTAGAACCCTAACTTGTTCTGTTATCAGATATCTTGATTGAAGTTTGTGCGATAGTCTCACCCTTTTTGTGACCTTTTGAATGGGATACTCATCTTCCAGGTCTTTCTGCTTGTTTTGACAATACTTGGATATTATCTACCAGGTTGAATCTGTACTGTTTTCAATAAAGGCTTTGTAAACAGTAAGAACATTGGATTATTGAAGATTCAAGCATGATGAGATAAAGTTCATATCAGCTGTAATCTAAGATGAATAACATTCTTTCTGTTGACAAAACACTTACCCTCTGTCATAATCATTGAGGTGTACTTTTCCTGTTTTGGCAGATTCTTCCACCGCCCATCTTTACTGAATCCAATGCACTAGCCATTGTTGCTGGAGTTAATGCAGAATAAGTTGTGTTGTATCCTGCAATGACAAAAAGCTCAACTCAGTCTGCCCACTTGTAATAACTCATGAATGAAGTTGATAGTCGCATATTAAACTAGATGGGCACTTGGTAGAGCGCATACCTCTGACATGCAATGCCTGATCCACTAGAACATATCGAGCCCAATATTTTTTTGAAATATCATGCTATATATTATTTTGGCCCCATGGTGAAGAATCACTTTTAAGATTTAAAAATTCTCTGATGTGGATCTGGATTCAGATCTTCACCAAAATCGGATTCATTTGGCCTTGCCACACACCCAACCTGTCCACCAAGTTTTGTCTGAATTTGTAAACAACTTTTTGAGATAGCGTGATATATATATATATATATATATATATATATATATATATATATATATATATATATATATATATATATATATATATATAATTTTTGGCCCTATCTCTCAATGGTGAAGAATCATTTAAAAAATAATTATTGTATCCGGTTTTGGATCTTCACCAACATTGAATCAATGCTTTCTTGTCACACCACATTTTGATGGTGTTGGTGCTGCTGTTAGGGTTAGTCCACCACACCACCACCCAACCTGTCCACCAAATTTCATCCAAATCCATCCACAACATTTTGACATATTCTGTACACAAACTAACAGGCAAACATGAAAGATGTCATGCATCGCACAATACTTGTGAAATTCATAAAACAATGCCTGGTGTTGGCTTAATGGTTCGGGTGGCAGGCTTTGGATCCGAGGGTCCTGAGTTCAAATCCCGCTCAGCTGTTGAATTAATAACAGGTGAGGTTAACTCGGCCTGTTATCCTTCCGAGGTCGGCAAAATGAGTACCAGCTTGCTGGTATACTGTGTCGGAGTCACGACCCATCCAAGATTGTGCCCAATAGCCAAGGAGACTGCTTAAGCAGCACCAATGCTCTGCACAGAGTATATTCCCAATCTCCTGCTCTCCTCTACCCTCAAACCCATCCAGGCACAGCCAAGTGAGCCTTATTCAAATAAAAATAACAATAAAAATAAAAAAGAACCAGATCAAAAAAAATATAACTCTGGCTGCCAGACCATACGTCCAATCAAGTTGAAATTTAAAACATATATTCCCCATCAGGACGAGATCATAATTTTGTAGTTTCACCGATTAGTTAAGCAGATCCAGATAAAACATTATTTAATATTTTTCCTCTATCCAATATGGCTGCAAAACCATGTGACCTATCAATTATTCCTTAACAAACTCGTACATACAATGCTTGGGGGACATTTGTATGAAGTTTCTCCTCAATCTGTCCAGCTGTTCTGGAGAAGATTTTTTATAGGTTTCAGTGTAAATTCAACATCGCTGCAAAACCATGTGACCGATGACATCATGTGTGTAAACATTTTGTTCCTCATGGATAGCAGTCATATGTGTAAAGTTTTGCCTCAATTTGTTCAGCCACTTCAGAGAAGATTTTTGAAGGCTTAAAAAAACACAATATGGCTGCCGAATCACGTGACCGATGTGATTTCTTGTTACTTGAGATCAAATCAAATATTTTTCTGTGGACCATTTTGTCCCTAGATGACCCTCAAAATTTTTCATACTGATCAGATGTAGCGTTCTTCATATGCAATTATGACATCATAACGAATGTACCTATGATGTCCGAAGAAAATGACACATTCCCCATGACAAGCACTTGCCATGTGCCAAGTTTCAATTTTTTCCTTGTTGCGGTTTCAGAGATACAGAGGTCCAAAGTTTTTCTGTTTTTCTAACATGGCTGCCACAACATGTGCCCTATGACGTCATAATTATGATTACAACATTCTACATGAGTAGTCGCACCTATGGTGGAAAATTTAGTCTCAATCTGACAAACGTTTACGGAGAAAAACACGAAAGTTCTGTGCGGAGAAACAAACAAACAAGCAGTCATAGACTGGTACTTACGAAATCGTCAACTTGACCTCTGACCTTGTCTAATAAAAGCTGTCTCTAGAGAAGGTAGCGACGCAAACCAGAAGTTTCTACGATGATTCTGTACCAAACCATCAAAAATCATAACGTCGACCGAAGCAAAAATCTCCATTTCTCCACGCAATTATTTAATATGATTTTATCAAAGTCACAAAACCGTAATATTCGGCCACCCACCAACAATCTTTACATAATCTGATGGCTTAGCGAGTCAGGCATGCGACGATAACCTTTATTGGGATAAAAAATGACTTTTAAACACCATCCTTATCGAAAACATTGTCAGCGCACACACGGAAAACTTTTACGTGACTCAACGATGCGTCTGCTCGAGCGCACTGCATCACGTGATGACCCGTAACGCGTCGAGTGAAATATTTTTTATTCAATCTTAAAATGTCTCCAAAACATACGATTTTTACCAGAATTTCGACAACCGAGTTGTAAGCATCCGAAGCGATCGCAAAAACCGAAGACAAAATTAAAATCGAAGTTAAAACGAACTCGTAACGTCGAGCGAAGCAAAAATCTCCATTTCTCCACGCAATTATTCAATATTATTTTATTAAAGTCACAAAACCATAATATTCGGCCATCCACCAACAATCTTTATATAATCCGACGGCGCAGCGAGTCAGGCATGCGACGATAACCTTTATTGGGATAAAAAAATGACTTTTAAACACCATCTTTATCGAAAACACCGTCAGCGCACATGGAAAACCTTAACGTGACAACGACGCCTCTGCTCGAGCGCATTGCATCATGGGACGACCCGTGATGCGCGAGTGAAATATTTTTTATACACTCTTAAAACGTCTCCAAAACATCCGATTTTACCAGAATTTCGACAACCGAGTTTTAAGCGTCCTAAGCAATCGCAAAAACCGAAGACAAAATTAAAATCGAAGTTAAAACGAACTCGTAACGTCGAGCGAAGCAAAAATACTCCAATTCTCCACATGAATTTACAGAATTATGTTTGACCTCACTGTGACCTTGACCTTTGACCGATTTTGACCAAAATCTAATCAGCGCTAGCCATCACCCTCCTGAATCACGTGGTGTAATTTGACATTGGTAGCTTCTTCCGTTCTCGAGTTATCGTGCCCACAAACAAACACACAAACAAACACACAAACAAACAAACAGAAACGGAAGTGATCAATATACTCACGAAATCTAAAGATTTCGTAAGTCACAAGCGGACCCAAACGCAATGCCCTTTCCTTCGGTGAGGGTAACAATGCACATGACCAACTAATATACTTGAAAATGTTTGATTTTCTCAAGTAACAAGAAAGATCTCTTGAATAGCATGACACTTGCAAAATCCATAAAACAAATTTGACCTTAAAATAATTGGTGGTTGAATTCAATGACCAAATGTGCAAATCCTCTTCAAATTTCAAGTCGATTGAATGAAAATTGAGGATTTTAGAAATTCCACCGGAGTTTCCCCAGTTGTTGTAGTTTCAAAGGGCGGAGGAGCTCCTTGTGAGCCAACGGCCATCCATATCTAGTGCCCAACACTGTCTGCGGACGTCCTCCTGCAGTTAGGTTACTTTGTTATTAGGAGGTTGGTGGCAGGATTTGCACTCCGGCCACCGTAAAACCCTTCATTCTGCAAAACGCAAAAAAAAACAGAAAACCCAGAAAAAGTACCTCCTGTGCAGCTTCCCTTCGTAGGGCAGCTCACCGGATGACGGGATTGGGGCAAAGCCTTCGGGACCCCCAATCTTGATGAAAGGAGGGAAACCACGGAGTAACATCCCTGGGTTTGATTACGGGAGAGTGTGTCGGAGTGGTGCTGAGGTGTCGTCCACCAGACGGCGGTCTCCTTGGGTTAACCTGAGGCGGTCCCTTCGGGTGGGTGCCTGGAATGTCCTATCCCTAAGAGAGGATGATCACCTGTCTCTGTTATCATCTGAGCTCAAGCATTTGGACATCGGTATTGCAGCACTCTCTGAGGTTCGGAGACCGGATTGCGGCGAGATAATGGTGGGTGGTTACACATACTAATGGTCTGGTTACTCTGATGGTTACCATACTCAAGGAGTTGCTGTTGCTGTGTCCAATAAGCTGACCCCAATGTTAATTGAGGTAACACCGGTCAACAAGCGTATTATGAGACTAAGGATTCGTCACTCATTAGGCGTCATTTCCCTGGTCTCTGTCTATGCTCCGACTGAGGTGAGTGACCTCACCATGAAGGACACATTCTACACCACGCTCGAGTCTGTGGTTGATCAGTGCCCCAGACGAGATACACTTCTAGTCTTGGGGGATTTCAATGCATCGACTGGAACTGATAGGGACGGTTATGAGGTGTGTGTTGGTCTCCATGGTTCAGGAACTATGAACCAGAATAGCACTAAGTTCCTTGACTTTGCAAGAAGTCATGGACTTAGGGTGGCTGGTTCATGGTTTCAGCACCCACAAGCTCATTGGTGGACTTGGTATTCCAACGCTGGCGGTGTGGCAAAGGAGATTGACCATGTCCTCGTTGACGGTCGCTGGAGGATGATCCAGAACTGCAGGGTCTAACGGAGTGCTCAATTCCTCAATACTGACCACCGGCTTGTTGTAGCAACTCTAAAGCTGCACCTTAAATCCTGGAGAATGGTACCATCCCAGCCGAGGCTGGATGTTGGCAAGCTCAAGGATGAGAGAGTAGCTGAGGAGTTTGCGAACAGGCTGAGTGGACATTTGGGGTGTCTGGGTGCTTTGGGGGGTCCTGAAGAGTTGTGGAGTGCCTTCAAGACCACTGTCCTTGATGTTGCCGGTGGATGTCTTGGAACTCACCGCAGGGCAAAGAAGAATTTTGTCTCTCAAGGGACACTGGATACCATTGAGCAGAGTCGCAGGGCCAGGCTGAATGGCAGAGCTGAGCTGTTCAGGGAGCTGAGGCGTAAAACTGCACGTCCTCTCAGGGTGGACAAGGAGGCCTATGTGCGAGGAATCTGTGAGGGGGTAGAGCATCACCTGTGGACAGGTGATTCTCGTCCCACTTACAGGGGAATTCGCGCATTGCATTCATCCAATCCCATCACTCGGAGCACTGCATTTAGAGTAGAGAGTGGTAAGCTCTTGACAGAGGAGTCTGAAGTGAAGGCCCGCTGGGCCGGTTACTTTGAGCGCTTGTACCAGGCTGATCCCCCAACTGTCGAGTTGGATGTCAAGGGTGTTACAATCCCTGTTGCTGATCGCCAAGACTGCAACAACCACCAAGGGGTGACGCTGCTCTCAGTGCCAGGCAAGGTCTTTGCTCAGATAATTCTTGATAGGGTTCGCCACCACCTGCTTGAGAACCAGCATCCAGAGCAGTCAGGCTTTACACCAAAGAGGTTAACGATTGACCGTATCCTTGCTCTTCGTGTCCTCACCGAATGCAGACGAGAGTTTCGGCAGGTGCTGCTTGCAGCCTATGTTGATCTCTGTAAAGCGTTCGATTCAGTGAATCGGGATGCCCTCTGGAGGATTCTTGGTCTTCGTCGGGTGCCACCAAAACTGATCGATCTGATGTCTGAACTCTACTCTGGTACTGAGAGTGCTGTGTAGTGTGGTGGTGCCATCTCTGACTTATTTCCAGTTGTTACTGGAGTTCGTCAGGGGTGTGTACTGGCCCCCACACTTATCACACTTGTATGGACTGGATTTTAATGCTCTGTCACACCTTGACGATTTAGCCAGCAATGGCAACGTATAAAAATGTATGTAAAACGTTGGCGTACGCTGAAATTTTGATATTTTTTAAAGTGTTGATAACGTGTTGTTCGTATGCGTAACATATTAGTAACGGGCACAGAACGTTTTGTGGTCTTGTAGATAACTTATACCAACGAATGCTTAGCCTGTTGTCGGCGTTCACAACCTATGCCCAATGATAGTTTAACTTAGGCATAGCGCGCTGCACGTATCGCCGACGAACACGTGGTGTTGCCTGTTAAAAACCTGCCGCACGCCAATTTAAATCATAACTGCCTGAAAATTGAAAGTGTCAACCACGCAGTCACACCTTGACGATTTAGCCAGCGTATGCCGACCTATGAAAAATTTGCCGAACCAAGCTGGCACACGTCGAATACGGTATGGGTAAGTTATGTATACATTAAGAGCACGCTGAAAAACGATGAAGTCTGCTGTCATATTTCGTGGTACGTCTCGTACGTCGTGAAATTTCAAGCATGCTGAAAATTTTACGACGTACTCACCGTATGGCTCACACTTTCCGCTACACTGGGAATAAGTTGAAGGCACGATATGCGATTGTTGACACACGTCGACACAAGTTCCTTGTAAGTTACTCATAAGTCGAAACACGTCGAGGTAATGTTTAGCATACCCGAAACTTATTTTCTCCGTCAAGGCACATTTTCTTTTTTTCTCCTTGGCTCCTTGAAGGCACGTGACGAAATATCTGAAGTTGTTGTTGTTGTTGTTGTTGTTGTTGTTGTTGTTGTTGTTGTTGTTGTTGTTGTTGTTGTTGTTGTTGTTGTTGTTGTTTTTTGTTTTTTTAATTTTTAGTCTATCACGAATTTTAAAATATATTCGGACATTTGCTTTTAAGTTTCGACGTCGACGTGACAATATCCTCAAACAGAAACTATTCACAGAGGAGGAACTTAGAATAAGACATGAGCAAACCGAAGAGGCAATCGGACGTGACGTAACGGCACGTTACGAAATATCGGAAGTTATTGTTGTTTTTGTTGTTTTTTTAAACGCTGCCAATACGCCATTATACGGTAGCTGTAAATTAGAAACACGTTCATTAAGTTCTGTGGTCGTCCGGAAGACGTCAATCAAATACGTCTACATACGTCAATATGTGTTGGAGGTACATTACACATTGGTTCAAAGCACGTTACTCATTGGTTAGAAATAAGTTTTGGGTACGCTAAGCATTACCTCGACGGGTTTCGACTTATGAGTAACTTTCAAGTAACGTGCGTCGACGTGTGTCAACGATCGCATAACGTGCCTCGACGTGTGTCAACGATCATATAACGCGCCTGTAACACGTTACTCATAGGTTATAAATATCTTTTGGGTACGCTAATCATTACCTCGACGTGTTTCGACTTATGAGTAACTTACAAGTAACGTGTGTCGACGTGTGTCATTGATCGCATAACGTGCCTACAACTTATGGCCAGCATAGCGGAACGTGTGAGTCATACGCTGGCATACGTCATAAAATTTCAAGCATGCTAAAATTTGAGGACAACCGCAAAGTACAACGATGAAAGCCAGCGTACTACGACGTATGGCAGTGTTTTTCAGCGTGATCTTAACGTATACAAAACTTACCCATAACATATTCGACGTGTGCCAGCGTTTTAGACAAATTTTTCATAAGTCGGCATATGCTGGCTAAATCGTCAAGGTGTGACAGCGCCTTTAGAGAAAATGTCGGAAAGAGCAAGCTGCGGTGCATTGTTTGGGAATGTCAAGATCTCGGACCTTGATTTCGCAGATGATGCAGTCATCTTTGCGGAGACTTTAGATATCCCTTTGGGGGTCCTCGAGGTGCTGAATGAGTAGTCGGAGTCGCTGGGATTATGGATTTCTTGGGTCAAAACTAAGATCCAGGCTTTCAATGACATCTTGGATGCTGCTGTCCTGTCTGTGTCTGTTTGTGGTGAGGATGTTGAGGTCGTGGAGAGATTCACTTACCTTGGCAGTGATATTCATATCTCTGCTGGCTGCGAGTCAGAGGTCAATAGACGTCTGGGTCGGGCCTGGGGAGTCATGGATTCACTGGATCATGGGGTGTGGCGCTGCCGGTACCTGTGCGGGAGAACGAAAGTCTGAGTCTTCAGGTCCTTGGTGCTTCCAGTCTTGCTCTATGGATGTGAGACTTGGACTCTGACCAAGGATCTGAGACGGAGACTTAATTCCTTTGGTACCAGGTCTCTTCGGAGAATCCTTGGCTATCGCCGCTCAGATTTTGTGTCCAACAAGTGGTTGCTGAGAGACTCGCATGAGATTTGTTACCTACATGGTCCGTGAGCGTCAGTTGCGGCTGTATGGACATGTGGCTCTTTTTCCTGACGCTGATCCTGCTCACCAGATTCTCTCAGCGAGGGAGTCTCATGAGTGGAGGAGGCCAATGGGCTGACCACGTGCCTCGTGGTTGCAGCAGGTTGACCATCATCTCAAGGAGATGGGGATGGGCCTGGCATCTGCCTGGGGGAAGGCCAGACGGAGGCCCCTGGAGTACCGGCGGAAAGTGGATGCAGTGACGTGCTGTTCTGGCACATGCTCCCATACCTGACCTGACCTGACCAAAGTTGTTGACCTTTGGTCTAATTTGACATTTTGGTTGACTTTGACCTGAAGAATAATTGTCTGGTTGAATTCAGTGACCTGAAATATAAATCCTCTTCAAATTCCAAGTCAATCTGATGAAAATAGAGGTTTTTAGAAATCTCACCTAAATTGTTCACCTTTGGTCTATGTTGACCTCAAATACAATTAGTGGTTGAATTAATTGACCTGCTGTGCAAATACTTTACAAATTTATAGTGAATCGGATCAAAATTGATGATTTTAGAAATTTGACAAAGTTGTTGACCTTTTGACCTCAAAGACAATAGACTTCTTGCTTCTGACAAACTCTACCATGTGGTGAAGTTTTGTGAAGATCGGTTTCAAATTGTGACCTGTAGGCGATTGACATTCAAGCAAACAAACAGCCAGACAGAATACTGCACAAGACGAACCAATAATACTTGAAAAATCTTCGATTTTCACAAGTAACAAACAGACAGACAGGGGTGAAAACATAACCTCCTTCACCTTCAGTGGTGGAGGTAATAAAGAAGTTCTTGTAAATATAATCATGCCAAATTATAATCAATGCGTTTTTATTTTTCAGCCACAGACTTGGCAACGGAGTAAGTGTTCAGTGCCATTTTTGCATTTGCATATTTTGCAAAAGAGTAGCGAGCCCATTATCCTGTTACTTTCTAGTCCCTATCTGTATGTGACTGCCTTACTTTTCATATGTTAGTGGCAGAGGTGCCCGGCATTGCCTGGTGTTGTTCTAATCCTGTCGGCATTTTGAAGCAGCCAAATTTTTTTCCATGTTTTTTTTTTTTTGTGGGGGCCTAAAATTATTTTCTGCACCCACTAAGGAATGGGGTCATGGATCACTTTATATCACCTTTCACATAGCTACAAAGGATTAGGCACTATAAAGCGATTTTTAAAATCCCAAATTTAGAATTTTTTATTGTTATTTTTTTCTTAAAGCACTCATTGATGAACCTCTGAAGGTTTGACAAAGATCCGTTTGGTCACCTCTGAGAAAAATGGTGACACATACACAAACAAACATCTGTCTTATTGTTTAGATGAGTCAGCAAATATCCAAATAATTAATTGATCAACAAAAATAAACAAGTTGGCACAACCTATGATATGAGTGGCACTGGTGGTTGCCATTTTTGCAATTCAATCATGTTTTATGTGATCCTTGAAATTGTTTAGCCCCTTTGATTGCATAGTTTTTTTCCTGCACCAGGAGCTGGTTCTTGGCTCGGGCCTGACTCTGATACTCCACGGAGATGTGGCACTTGGAATTGATATCACGGGCAATATTGATGTGAGCATTTGGAATGCGAAGTCCAAAACCGTCATCAGCAGCAAGTATGCAATCCCTATAATGTCTTATCCCCAGACATCCTGACAAACACATTTGTCTTTTACATTGAGTTTTATGCATTTCTGTGAAAGCACACAAGTCATCAATATTTTCACCTCCCCCCCTCCCCCACTCCCTCACAAAATCCTCTGTTGCAACCTCATCTCCTGTTTGCAGTCAATCTATTTGATTATGTACGTATAACTTATCCTACTTTTCGCCACTTATTCAGAGGTGCTGTCGTAGTACTGGCAACAGCTGCTGTGGTGACAGAAAATTGGAAGAAAGGCGTAGAAGTCACTACAGATGCTGAAGTACAGTTTGATACCACAACTACAGTTCACTTCTCTCGCTCACCTTACCTGATCTGCCTGCAGATGGAGAGAAGTACATTTCCTTACAGGTAAACCTCTATGGCTGCAATATTTTTGAACTGGTTAACTTAAAAATACTCTCCCAATCATGTATCAATTAAACATCTTGAAAGACAAGAGGGAAAATTTTTTTTTCCAGTGCAGTCTTTACTTCGGAATAATCACATCAGTGGAAGGTGATTAATGAAGGTTTTCCTCAATGCTTATTCACATCATCAGAAGCTTTTGCATTAGCTATGTATCTGTTGTACGTCATAAACTACACGATGAGATGTGCAATTGGTTTTCTGGATCATACCCAGGTTGCCCTACAAAACTGATCGTGTTACAGAATAATCTGAATGATATGCCGCAAAGCTGCTCCATATTGTAAATGCACATATTCTGATGAACAGTACTTCCTTGGTGCATGGGTTGGGAGAAAATGGAGGATAAGAGAAATGGTCTCTGTTCTGGGCTTTGTTACACTTGTATTATCCTTCTGCTTTAATTTTGTATTTTCTTGTATGATGTATAAAAATGAGTTATCTTACAAGGAAAGTTCCTCGGAAAAGAACTCTTCAAAGAAATTACACAAGGAAATACAAAATTCAACACAGGAGGCCATTAGGCCCATCAAGCCTGTGCAATGGTAACGGACCTATCCCTGTTTGTTCTTGCTCTATCCTTTCCACCCCAAACCAACAGTGAACTAACAACGATTATTATGGATACCTATGGGTTCATATTCTTTGCGCAATAAAGTTATATTTATTTACAAATTATATCATCCACCTTCTCTCCAATTTTAATGCAATAGTCTCTCTTTATTCTTTTATAAGGTTTTTGACCCTTGTCACGCTGAACACTATTCATCCAGCTCATGGCTCTGATGACCCCACCCACTCATCTGTTTCCTCTTCCCAAACCCTTGCTCTTGCTTCACCTCCATTCCTTGGTTTGTTTTGCCATGCCGATAGAACCAACTTCCCTCTGATTAACTAAAAGGTTCTATACATAAACATCTACCGCAATCCCATCCATTCCTGTCAGCAAAAAATACACTCCTTGAAGGGTTTTGTTTCATTTATTGTGCTCATAATGTTCTTTTGTTAAATGTTAATGCCTATGTATGAGGAGAGGAGGAGATCGGGACCATACTCTGTGCAGAGTGTCGGTGCTGCCTCAGCAGTCTCCTTGGCTATTGGACGCAATCCTGGATGGGTCGCCACTCCGCCACAGTATACCAGCATGCTGGCACTCATTTTGCCGACCTCAGAAGGATGACAGGCCGAGTTAACCCCACCTGGTATTAATTCAACAGCTAAGTGGGATTTGAACTCAAGACCCGAAGATCCAAAGCCCGCCACCCTAACCATTAAGCCAACACCAGGCAGATGTATGGGCCTATATCTTAGTAAAAAAAATCAGCTTTTAAACTATTATGGGCTAGGATGAAATTTTAAAATGGTTTTTATGCAGGTGTGTGTGTGTGTGTGTGTTTGTGTCAGTGTGTCTGCTGTGTGTGTGTTTGTGTTTGTGTCAGTGTGTCTCCTGTGTGTGTGTTTGTGTCAGTGTGTTTCCTGTGTGTGTGTTTGTGTCAGTGTGTCTGCTCCATAATTGCAAAACCATAAAACTTAGCAGCCTGAAACTTTGCATGCACATGAAGAAAACTCCAAGGAAGTGCATGACTGAAAGTTGGGTGTTTGGGTTAAATAAAACACCCCTTTTGAAGAGAATTAACAACCTTATTTAATTACTGTATATCTTTCATCAGGCGATCTTCGACCACCTCGCTCTCTGAGGTCTGAAGGCGTTTCCTTGGTAACCTCGCTGGGGTATGAAGCCATCATGCTTTTTGGCCTGCTCAACCTTACCGTGACTTAGAACAGGTCGCAACGATTTCTTAACAATAAAGTTTGTTTTTAACTTTCCTCACTCATATTATCGAATGCCTGTTCATCATAGCTCCAAATCGCTGTATACATCGCTTTTGAAATTACTATAGTTTTCAAATTTGGAGTTTGGAGTGATGTATGATATGTATTATATGATACGATTTTCCACGATCTACTCTCACGGACTAATTAAAGTATATCATCGAAATATTATTTCGGTTTTGAGGATCAGATATCATCCGGACGAAATAAGTGTCAAAATCTGTTGCTAAATCTGATAATTTAATGAAATAACGAGTCTTATAACTGAGTCAATATACCTGTTTACTTAGAGCAAGCAAGACTACGTTCCCTCCTCCATAGATCCACAAGAAAATGTGAAATTTCCAAAGCATTGAACTTATCTTGTTCTACTGCTTGGAGAATTACATAGAGTGAAGAAAAAATTTAGGAACGTGCAAAAAATTAACCAGCTTCATTGAGCTATATGATTTAATACATTCCCTGCTCCCCCTTGTGCCCTGTTCCACAGAGGGACTGCCTTTCCATAGCATCTGCCAGATCTGTGTCTATATTTTCAGAGAGTTCGGGAGGTGCTCTCCAGGGAATCAAAGGAAATCTGGTGAAAAATGGATGTTTTGTTTTCAAAAAACAAGTTATAACATTTGCGCAGACCCCAAACCGATGTACCACATGATACGTGCACAGACAAGCAGGCAAAATGGCAGATTTTCTGTTTATTTCACGGGCAATTGAACTTTGCGATGTCTCCAGGGTTGTTCTGCATCAAGCAGCCACTCTTTTGTGGATGAAGTCATTTTATTTCATTATTCCGTTTATTTCATTAATTGCTGAGTGCATAGTGAAGACAGGTTTTAATGTTAAAGGGATCCTTCATGGTAAGCAGCGACAGCCTGGCCAACTGTTCCTTATCAACCATTGAATTGGAGTGCTTGCATGAGTGCATAAGCCATTTGCCGAGTGCCTATTGTCAATAATGCCTGGTGTTGGCTTCATAGTTAGGGTGGTCGTCTTGGGATCCTGCGATCCTGAGTTCAAATCCCACTTGGCTGTTGAATTTATACCAGGTGGGCTTAACTCTGCTTGTTATCCATACGAGGTTGGCAAAATGAGTGCCATCTTGCTGGTATCCTGTGTTGGAGTGGTGACCCGTCCAGGATTGTGTCCAATAGCCAAGGACACTGCTTCGGTAGAACCAACGCTCTGCACAGAGGATGGTCCCAATGGATGGATGGATTGTCAATTGCTGTACGGCTCTCTGTCATTATGAGTGAATTGTTCCCTCACTGCAGACACATTTGCCACGCCATGTCATTCAGAGCGAGTGGTTCGTGCTCCATCACCCTGAGCGAGTAGTTCGTGCTCTGTGACCATGAGTGAGTGGTTCGTGTTCCGTTATGCTGAGCGAGTGGTTCGTGTTCCGTTATGCTGAGCGAGTGGTTCGTGCTCCATCACCCTGAGCGAGTGGTTCGTGCTCCATCACCCTGAGCTAGTGGTTCGTGCTCCATCACCCTGAGCGAGTGGTTCGTGCTCCATCTCCGTGAGCGAGTGGTTCTTGCTCCGTCACCCTGAGCGAGTGGTTCGTGCTCCATTTCCGTGAGCGAGTGCTTCTTGCTCCATCACCCTGAGCGAGTGGTTCATGCTCCATCACCCTGAGCGAGTGGTTTGTGCTTCATCACCCTGAGCGAGTGGTTTGTGCTTCATCACCCTGAGCGAGTGGTTCGTGCTTCATCACCCTGAGCGAGTGGTTCATGCTCCGTCACCCTGAGTGAGTGGTTCGTGCTCCATCTCCGTGAGCGAATGGTTCTTGATCCGTCACCCTGAGCGAGTGGTTTGTGCTCCATCTCCGTGAGTGAGTGGTTCTTGCTCCATCACCCTGAGCGAGTGGTTCGTGCTCCATCACCCTGAGCGATTGGTTCATGCTTCATCACCCTGAGCGAGTGGTTCGTGCTTCATCACCCTGAGCGAGTGGTTCGTGCTTCATCACCCTGAGCGAGTGGTTCATGCTTCATCACCCTGACCGAGTGGTTCGTGCTTCATCACCCTGAGCGAGTGGTTCGTGCTTCATCACCCTGAGCGAGTGGTTCATGCTTCATCACCCTGACCGAGTGGTTCGTGCTTCTTCACCCTGACCGAGTGGTTCGTGCTTCTTCACCCTGAGCGAGTGGTTCTTGCTCCATCACCCTGAGCGAGTGGTTCGTGCTTCATCACCCTGAGCGAGTGGTTCATGCTTCATCACCCTGACCGAGTGGTTCGTGCTTCATCACCCTGAGTGAGTGGTTCATGCTCCGTCACCACGAGGGAGCGGTTCGTTTTCTGCCACAACGAGGGAGTGGTTCGTGTTCCGTCACCACAAGCGAGTGGTTCGTGTTCCGTCACCATGAGGGAATGGTTCATGCTCCGTCACCACGAGCGAGTGGTTCATGCTGCGTCACCACGAGCGAGTGCCCAGGTCGAAAAACCAGTTAAAACCAGTACACATTTTCAACTGGTCTCTATTGGTTCTAATTGGTCTTTAACTGGTCTCTATTGGTTTCAACTGGTACCAGTTAAATTCAGTCAGAATTCCAATTTCCCAGTTGAAAAAACCAGTAGCTCATATTTGTACCAGTTAAAGTCTTACTGGTTCCAGTTGATACCAGTTGCAATGTACTGGTCCCAGTTGATACCAGTTGCAATGTACTGGTCTCCCAGTTGATACCAGTTACAATGTACTGGTCCCAGTTGATACCAGTTCGTTAAATACAATTGTATTTCAACTGGTAATATATCACTCTATTCCAATTTCCATATTAAAACCAGTAAGAAACCAACTGGCTTTACTGGTACCAGTTGGCTACTGGTTTTCAACTGGTACCAGTTGACCAGTAAGCTACTGGTCTTTACTGGTTTTTTGACCTGGGTGGTTCGTGCTTCGTCACCACGAGCGAGGGGTTTGTGCTCCGTCACCCTGTTGTGCAATAACACCTGATTTCTGAGCCGTTTGCCATATTAACGTGTTTTCTAACTTCGGCATATTTTTTCCACCAGTCACAGGCAGCTGTTTATGAAGAACTAGACGACCCATGAACCCGTGAGGTTCCCGTTGCGACAGCGGTTGATGAAAAAAAAAGACACAAAATTTTAATATTATTTAGTGGTAAAACTTTAACTTGAAGAAAATTTGAGCATTTACCTCAGGGGTCATCGTTCAACGGAGCACGCGTCTAAACACAATTTTATTTATTACCTAACACGGAAGTATTAGATCAAAATGGCGATATATATTTTATGCATAAAAATAAATTGTTCTTTGTTGATACTAAATGTTTGAGATTTTAAAAGAAATCATTTCAAGAGAAAACAAGAAGATAGCTCCAGCGAACTATACCGCTGAGGTTGTTTGCATTGATCAAATACTCGCAAAGAGTACTTGACTGAATCGGGAATTGATTTTTTAATCATTTTTTTGTTGCCCGATTTAAAACAAATTTGATACTGCACACCACAGGCAAATGGTGAGTAAGGTGGGCCGAAAATTTTTGCGCTATCCTGTACCATTTTGGCTGTATTTCGGGAAAATACATCCATCCATCCATCCATACATACATATAAGATGAGAGTTTCAGTAATATATAGAAGATAATGTTTGTGGACATATTCCTGAAACGTCTATATAAATGTATAGTTGATTTTCCGTGAAAGCTACTCAAGGTTTCTGGATTGCATACAGTAAGTACTGTCGTTTGTAATCACACTGACTCCAACCTGCCAATTCCCCCAAAATTGCCGATGTCAGTGAAGCACAAGTGTGTGTGTGTGTGTGTGTGTGTGTGTGTGTGTGTGTGTGTGTGTGTGTGTGTGTGTGTGTGTGTGTGTGTGTGTGTGTGTGTGTGTGTGTGTGTGTGTGTGTGTGTGTGTGTGTGTTCATAAAGCAGAACATATTCTCTCTGCTAACTCAACGACCCCCACCTCTCTCTCTCTCTCTCTCTCTCTCTCTCTCTCTCTCTCTCTCTCTCTCTCTCTCTCTCTCTCTCTCTCTCTCTCTCCTTCTCTTTCTCTTTCTCTTTCTCTTTCTCTTTCTCTCTCTCTCTCTCTCTCTCTCTCTCTCTCTCTCTCTCTCTCTCTCTCTCTCTCTCTCTCTCTCTCTCTCTTTCTCTTCTCTCTTTCTCTCTTTCTCTCTTTCTCTTTCTCTTTCTCTTTCTCTTCTTTCTCTTTCTCTTCTCTTCTCTTTCTCTTTCTCTTTCTCTTTCTCTTTCTCTTTCTCTTCTCTTCTCTTTCTCTTCTTTCTCTCTTTCTCTTCTTTCTCTCTTTCTCTCTTTCTCTCTTTCTCTCTTTCTTTCTCTCTTTCTCTCTTTGTCTCTTTGTTTCTTTCTCTCTTTGTCTCTTTGTCTCTTTGTCTCTTTGTCTCTTTGTCTCTTTGTCTCTTTGTCTCTTTGTCTCTTTGTCTCTTTGTCTCTTTGTCTCTTTGTCTCTTTGTCTCTTTGTCTCTTTGTCTCTTTGTCTCTTTGTCTCTTTGTCTCTTTGTCTCTTTGTCTCTTTGTCTCTTTGTCTCTTTGTCTCTTTGTCTCTTTGTCTCTTTGTCTCTTTGTCTCTTTGTCTCTTTCTCTCTTTCTCTCTTTCTCTCTTTCTCTCTTTGTCTCTTTCTCTCTTTGTCTCTGAACATATCCAGATGGTTGTTATGTCTGGACGGTGTTTGTCTCTGGACATGTCCAAGCAGGGTTTGTCTCCACACATGTCCGGGTGGTGTTTATGTCCAGACAGGAGTTTGTCTCTGGACGTGTCCGAGCAGTGTTTGTCTCTATACGTGTCTTGGCGGTGTTTGTCTTCGGATGCGTCCAGGCGGTGTTTGTCTCTATACGTGTCTTGGCGGTGTTTGTCTCTGGATGCGTCCAGCGGTGTTTGTCTCTGGCCGTGTCCAGGCATTGTTTATGGCCGGACTGGAGTTTGTCTCCGGACATGTCCGAGCCGTGTTTGTCTCTGGACCTGTCCGGACAGGATCTTGTCTCCAGACCATGTTTATCATATGACCGGTAGAAAATGGATTTCAGACATTATTGTGTTTCCATCTTCACTGTTATTCTATGCAGAATCATTTTGATGAAAGAGTATGAATCGTAATTAACGCTCCACCGCACGTTAGTCTTCCCTTCCTCTCACCTCTCACTGCCTTCTCTCCAATCCCCCTTCCTAATTTCATTCCCTCCTCTCTCCTTTCCCCTCCACCTCCACGTCTTACGTGCCTCGCAGGCACGTAAGACGTTGGCCATTATGAAACTTGCAGTGTTAGTATGAGGAAATTCTGACAACACCCAATGACTCAATAGCTTAGTGGGCTGTCATTGTATTAGTGAGGTCTTTGGGTTTGAGTCTTGGGTTGAGTCAGAATTTTTTCACACTAGCTCCATGCAGGAATTTATTCCTGTTTTTATAAATACATATATATATATATATATATATATATATATATATATATATATATATATATATATATATATATATGAGGAAGTCGGGAGTGGTGGAGAAGTATGTGAGGATCGTGCAGGATATGTATGAGGACAGTGTGACAGCGGTGAGGTGTGCGGTAGGAATGACGGACCGGTTTAAGGTTAAAGTGGGATTGCACCAAGGATCGACTCTGAGCCCTTTCCTGTTTGCAATGGTGATGGACAGGTTGACGGACGAGATCAGACTGGAGTCTCCATGGATTATGATGTTCGCGGATGACATCATGATCTGTAGGGAGAGTAGGGAGCAGGCTGAATCGAGCCTTGAGAGGTGGAGGTACGCACTGGAGAGAAGGGGAATGTTAGTCAGTAGGAGTAAGACGGAGTACATGTGCGTAAATGAGAGGGAGGGTGGTGGTATGGTGCGGTTGCAAGGAGTTGAGGTGGGGAAGGTGGATTGGTTTAAATACTTGGGATCAACTGTCCAAAGTAATGGAGAGTGTGGGAGAGAAGTGAAAAAGAGAGTGCAGGCAGGATGGAGTGGGTGGAGAAGAGTTGCAGGAGTGATTTGTGACAGAAGGGTAGCTGCAAGAGTGAAGGGGAAAGTATACAAGACGGTAGTGAGACCAGCTATGTTGTATGGTTTGGAGGCGGTGGCACGAACAATAAGACAGGAAGCGGAGCTGGAGGTGGCAGAGTTAAAGATGCTGCGATTCTCGTTGGGAGTGATGAGGATGGATAGGATAAGAAATGAGTATATTAGAGGGACAGCGCAGGTAGGACGGTTTGGAGACAAAGTGAGAGAGGCGAGATTCAGATGGTTTGGACATGTGCACAGGAGGGAAACGGAGTATATCGGGAGAAGGATGTTGAAGATGGAGCCGCCAGGCAGGAGGAGAAGAGGAAGGCCAAAGAAGAGGTTCATGGATGCGGTGAGGGCAGACATGCGGGTGGTTGGAGTGTCAATGGAAGATGTGGAGGATCGAGTGAAATGGAGACGGTTGGTCCGCTGTGGCGACCCCTAATGGGAGCAAGCCGAAAGAGGAAGAAGAAGAAGAAGATATATATATATATATATATATATATATATATATATATATATATATATATATATATATATATATATATATGTACAGGGTGTCTTAGAAGTTTGTGCCCATAAGAAAATGTGATATTTTACTTTTAACGTTAAATAAGCTCGTTTTTAATGTCTGTTTTTTTTTTTTTAAATATCGCAGGTAAATGAAATACCCTCATAGCTCATACCAAGAAAGAAAAGGTGGAACTTGTGTTGCTACATGTTTCTGGAGAAATCCAGAGGGAGGCGTGTCGGTTATTCTTTGCAAAACACCCTGAGAAGCCAAAGCCAAGTCATCGATTAGTCAGTGAAGTGTTATCCTGATTAAAAGCGACTGGAATTGTTGCTGATAAACCTCGTACTGGCCGTCTTTGCTCCTCCACAGATGGAACTAATTTTGAAACTGTTCCTGCAGTGGTTGCAAGAAGTCCAAAAAATTGTTTTGAAAAATTAGTCAAGTAGCTGCAGTTAAGTTAGCCTTCTTACATTGAAATAATTTTAAAGCCAAAGAACTACTACCCATATAAGGTTACCTTCATCAAGCTTTTCATGGAGTTGATGCCAACTGACATAAGGAATTTTGTGAATGGGTAATGTATAGACTTGATGTGGAACCAACCTTATTATCTGGCATTATCTTCAGTGATGAAGCCTCGTTGCATTTGACTGGGAGAGTCAACCATCATAATGGCCGATATTGGAACGATGAGAATTCTAATTGGACTGTTGAAGCTCATGTTCAATATTATCCGAGAATTATGGTGCGGTGTGCTATTCATGGTGATATTCTGTTCGGACCCTGCATTTACGAAGAGAATGTTTCCGCTGCTCACTCCCTCGCAATGTTACAAGAGGTTTTGGTTCCTTATTTCGATGGTATGCCTTAAGGATGATTGAGAAAAGTGTGGTTTCAACAGGATGTGAGCAACCCCACATTATGCCACGATTCTCCGCAACTCGCTGGATGAAACAATACCTTTGAGGCGGATAGGACGCCGTGACCTGGTAGAATGGCCCTCATGTAGTCTAGATCTAAGGTAACTAGACTTTCCGATGGGGACACCTCTAAATCCAGGGTTTATACCATGAGGCGAAGCAGTATAGCAGAGCTGAAGGAAAACATTCAGAAGGAATGTGCTGACTTCAGACTTTCCTTCTTGAGAAATTTTCAGGGAAACATACGTGCAAGAATTGTTATGTGTATGCAAGTTAACGGGAATCCGTTTGAATATTTAATAAATTAAAAGTAAAATGTATTATTTTTCTTTTGGGTACTGACTTCTGAGACACTACATCTATGCATATATATATATATATATATATATATATATATATATATATATATATATATATATATATATATATATATATATATATATTTATATTGTTGTAGTTTTGTAAAACCGGCACTCCTCCGAGGCAATGCCACTCAACATACAGTGATCCCAAGACAGTGATTTCATTAGTATGAGTTGAGTTAGTCCTTTCCATATGTCTTGTGGGTAAATGGGAAAGATGCATTGCAAAGGGCTTTCAGTTAGGTCTTCGATCCTCTATTCTTTCTTTTATTTCACCCCTTTACTTTACTTTACCTCTTACACAAACCACGCAATCATGCATGCAGAAAAGTAACAATGCCAAGAATGTGAGGAACCACAGCAAGGTTCATTTGCACAAGCACACCATTTTCCGTTCAAACTGCGTGCCAAAAATCAACTGCCGCCTCACCTCAGACCCTCATTATGCTCATCACAACGTTACAACGCTCACCATAACCCCTCCACATTTCTTCTAAAATTCCCCACAACCACCAACGTCTATTTCTTCACCACAAACGCTACAAATACAATCATCTCCTCCAACCTCTTCGCTGCAACGCCACATCTACAACCACCTCTCCCAATCTCTTCACCACAAATTCCACAATGCTTCTCTCACCATCCTTTGCCACAACTACCATCAACCTCTTGGACGTTCACCTCAGTCTCGGAGGATGCCAAAGGAGCAAGGATAATGAGAAGCGGGATGTTTGGCATGTAACTCGAAGTGCAAGCATGTACTGGGGTTCATTTGAAGGCGTGCAGATAGCTCTGGGCTTAAATGGAGTCCAGCGCATGTTTGGGGCCGGAGAGCGCTTTTGAAACTCTCGCCCCATGTTAATCATGGAGATCCGATGCGTGGCAAGGTTCACGAGCGAATGAAGCTATTTTAGATTCCAAAGCCTGGCTGGGTGTGGCTACCGCACGAGGCGACTGCTACCTGCCAATGGGGGAGCTCAGAAATGCCTACAGCATTGTTTGGTCTGATTTTTAGCTCCTCCCTCGCCCAGGGCCCATAAAAGGAGCAATTCGGCTTACAATCGGAGACTTCAGCAGACTTCGGCAGGCTGAGCTTCTTCTCTTCTCGTCTCTTCCTTCACCCTGGCTCCACAAGGCAGTCACCCGAGAATTATCCAGTGTCAAAGTGAAATCTCGCTACAAGTCAGCCGACCGAGAGGAGATCGGGTTGGAGCAAAGGATTTCCAGAATGGGCCGGGACCACCCCCAGGTCATCGGCGCTCAGTGTTCGGCTGCATCCAGCAACTAACATTTACATTAATAGACTCTTACACAACTCCATTAAGGTCTTTCTCTCACGCATCTTCTCTCCCATCAATCTCTTGCCCACTGTGGACGCATAAGAGCAATCAGTGAGGGCAAGTCCTGAGCAACTGCTCTTTTCAGAGTGACCTTACTGACTCGCACCTCTCACACTTTCTTCTTACACTACGCCAAACGACCTGCTGCACTACATTCACACCTCTCACTCCCATACTATAGACACCTTCAGTTTTCCTCCCTCCTCTCCCTTCTTAAGCGATTGGGTTGCACCAGTCCACCGACCGCACCAGGTACCACGAGGTCACTACTCCTCAACTGCCTCTCCTCTGTCTGAGCTAACTCTAATTTTCCTCGGGTGTGTGTGTGTGTGTGTGTGTGTGTGTGTGTGTGTGTGTGTGTGTGTGTGTGTGTGTGTGTGTGTGTGTGTGTGTGTGTGTGTGTGTGTGTGTGTGTGTGTGTGTGTGTGTGTGTGTGTGTGTGTGTGATGGCGCCTGTCATGTATAGAGTAATTTTCGACCGTCTAAGTTTATTGGGGGTAAATCTGCACTGCCTTCTTTTGTGAATATTGCATTTCTTTTGTTGCACCCAAAAATTCCTTGCTTTCCCCTGCTGTACATTTATCAATAAGCCCATTAATGTGCCATATAATTTTCCTCACTCTGTTAAAATTAATCTGCCTTGTTATAAATGTACCTAGCTCGTCTGCACATTAGCATTGCCGGGAAGTTATACCCCCAAAATCTGCTTATTAGCCGGTGCATACAAGGCAGCTCCGCTCAGCTGCACCTGATATGGTAAGTAACGCAAGTACACATCGAGGGTGCGATTCCCCGATAAGGTGACCGCGTGTTCCCAGTTAAACATTAGTCAGATGGAGAACACTGTGTCACATGGTCAAATTATTGGCGTTCGTGTGCGATTAGTGACCTGGCGCGACACAAACTTATTTGTGTGTGACGACCTGCGATTTCCTGTGAGACCAGGGAGAAACCAGGGATATCTCCCCCTTCGAAGTACCCCCGTGACCCCGGGGTTGCAACAATATATATGCCTGATTACCTAGTGTTGCCTGAATGGTTAGTGTGGCGGGCTTGGGATCCTAGGGTCCTGAGTTCAAATCCCACTTGGCTGTTGAATCAATACCAGGTGGGGTTGACTCAGCCTGTCATTTTTCTGAGGTTGGCAAAATGAGTGCCAGTTTTCTGGTATCCTGTGTTGGAGTGGCGACCTGTCCAGCAATGTGCCAAATAACCAAGGAGACTGCTGAGGTAGCACCAACACTCTGCACACAGTTTGCTGGGACGATTCCTGCGCCGATGCTGTGTACAGAGTATGGTCCCAATGGATGTATATACAGTATATGAAAAACAAAGACACACCAACATATCTCACCTGTGAATGGAGGGAATAACCAATTAGCTCTCTCCTAATCAATTAAACCAGGTGGCTCGGTATATATGGATTTCCATCTTCCAATCAATATATATATATATATATATATATATATATATATATATATATATATATATATATATATATATATATATATATATATATATCGACTCCTCCCATGCTCTTCTCGCCGAAGAAACTGCATAAAGCAAGCATTGGGATTTTCATTTGTGTACTATTTGTGAACATCTTTGCAGCTGTGGTGGAACTCTGGGAAGGGTTTGAAACAGCAAAGGGTTTACCTTGGGTCACTTTTCATGGCTGCTTTATGCAGTTTCTTTGGCTTGAAGAGAATGGGAGGTGTCTATATGTGTGTGTATATATTTTTATATTTGTATCTGTATATATATGTATATTTATGTATACATATATATATATATATATATGTATATTTATGTATACATATATGTATATATATGTATGTATATATATATATATATATGTATATATATATATGTATAATGTACATATATATATATATATATTATATATATATATATATATATATATATATATATATATATATATATATATATATATATATATATATATATATATATATATATATATATATATTACATATATATATATATATATATATATATATATATATATATATATATATATATATATATATATATATATATATATATATATATATATATATATATATGTATATATATATATATGTGTATATATTACATATATATATATATATATATATATATATATATATATATATATATATATATATATATATATATATATATATATATATATATATATATATATATATATATATATATATATATATATATATATATATATATATATATATATATATATATATATATATATATATATATATATATATATATATTACATATATATATATATATATATATATATATATATATATATATATATATATATATATATATATATATATATATATATATATATATATATATATATATATATATATATATATATATATATATATATATATATATATATATATATATATATATATATATATATATATATATATATATATATATATATATATATATATATATATATATATATATATATATATATATATATATATATATATACATATATATATATATATATATATATATATATATATATATATATATATATATATATATATATATATATATATATATATACATATATATATATATATATATATATATATATATATATATATATATATATATATATATATATATATATATATATATATACATATATATATATATATATATATATATATATATATATATATATATATATATATATATATATATATATATATATTGTTACGGCTGTGGAAATTCGCAAACCACCATTCAGGACCCGTAGGTGAGATATCTCTAAGTACATGTGTAGTTATCCCAAACCCGTTGTATCGAGGGAATTTATGTGATTCATCCGGGCTGCGACGCTTTGAGTTAGCCATTTTTTTCTGTTCTATCTTTATTTTGAACCAACCACGTCCCAACCGCCATCACACAACAACCACGCCACGGCCACCATCTACGCTCCCACATCATCGCATCACCGCCATTCCCAAACGGCACCATAACCATCAACCCTCACCACCGAAAACCCTCCACCACCTTCACCTCTCTCCTTCTACGGCCATTCCCGCACCACCTGTGGACGCTGAACATCGGGCTGTCTCGGGCCCGTTCAGTGATTGGTGACGAACGCACCGTGCCGCGAGCGCAAATGGCGGCCTTTCCGAGGGGAAAACTCGGATCAGAAACGTTACACGCCCACTTTTCCTCTGTCCAATTAGCGAGCGCGGGGCGGCTTGGCCCCGCCTCCAGGTGCGTGTGTGTGAAGTCGATATATGCAAATTCTAGGATCAGGGGAGGTTCACGCCCCCGTTTCCTCTGACCAATGGGCGAGTGTGGCTCCACCCCCGCGGTCATTCTGATCCGAATATTTGCATATTAACTGCTCCTGCCAGCCTATAAGAAGGCGAGCGCAAGGCGAATGAAGTGAGTTGGGTTCTGGAGTCGCCGAGAGAGTTTTGGAAAAGATAGTCGGGTCGGTCGGGTGAGAAGAGTGCGGAACGGAGAAGAGTCGCGGTGGAACTGCAAGCAAGGGAGCTCGGGTCCGAGGCGAGAAGGACGGCGGTCGGCGACGAGGTTACGGTGTGGGGAATCGCTCATCTTATCGCGGGATCCAAGCCAGCCAGCCATCTCCCTCCCCCAGGGCATCAACAATTACCCCTTTCCCCCGTGCTGAGATAGTGCAAAAGGGGGCCCCGTTCCCACCCCACTCCAAACGTCGTGCCAACGAAACCCGCCAAGGAGCACGGAGTCGGGGCACAGCCACGCGGCCACATTTGCGGCTCGCCCGCCAACGCGTCACAAGGACGTGGGTAGGACCCCCTCCCCCCCGGTCTCGCGGACCTGGCCGCTCCTCCAGGTCACGCGCACATTTGGCCTACAGGCCTGTCTGCCCCCATGTCTATGAGGGTGGCTTCTTTTCTTTGCTTTTATGTAAATGTGTGTTGGCGCCGTCTGTAAAGTAAAGCTGTATAAGTGTTGCCGTGTGTGCGCGTAGTCGGTATTAACTCTGCGTTGTTGCTTTTATTGTTTTAATTGCGATATGTGCATTTTGACTGTATGGCTGTATATACGTGCTCTCCGTGTGCCGGGAAATAAATGTGCATTGTGTGAACTGTTTTCCCGTTTCGCTTAGTCTTTTCTCCATTGACTCTCCATCCTGCTTCACGTAAAGCGTTCGTAGCGGGTGCAAGATCCCGGTAATTAATCTGAACCGTCAAGGTCGACGATAACACTGCTCGCTTATCCCGATAGTACGGAACGGGCCGCCCAAGCGGCTCGTGTCCGGAGTCGACCTGCGGCGAGGTACGATCGCCCGGTTTACCATCCGCGTGGGTACTTAGGTCGGTCGAGTTTGGCGAACAACCCTATCCTACGCGGGTGGCCGATTGGCACGATTGTGGTGACGTCGAAAGGCCCACCCGTGACTGGCTCCGGGCGATAGTTCCCGGAGGGTCACGACTGAATTGTCCGTCCGGTGGGCGATGTGCCGCGATCCGAGTTACGTGGCCGTCCGCACGCCGGCGGGCGCGAATTCGCAACAATATGTATATAAGGTGACCGCGTGTTTCCATGTTCTGGGAACATGTTCCCAGTTCAAAAAAGTTTAAAAAATCACTTCCTGAAAAAGTTTTAAATCAATTCCGGTGAAAAAAAATTTTTTTTTTTGGCCGATCGGTAAATCTTGCCGATAGATGTAAAAGTAGTAAAATACAAGTAGACAACATAAGAGTTTGTCAGCTGATCATAATACAGGTTTCCTTGACAAGTAAATTCACACCAATCTTTTCAATGGCAGTGTTTTTTTGACATGAGTATTGTCACCTACATATTATTGTGACTCGCATACATTATTTAACAAGTGTTGCAGTTTGAAAGATCAAATTCGCCCATGTTGTTATAATGTCAAGCAGGGGACTGGAGCCATCATGAAAATGTAGACAAGATAGGATCGGGGATGTCATGAAAAAATTAATTGAGCAGTGTTGAGGACAGGGGAGGGAAGAGGTTCAAGATAGGTGTTGATCAGTTGGACCAATGAATAAATTATTTGTACAGCAACCGTCTGTCCCATCCTGAGGATGGTCATCCTTGGTCGCGAACATGGCCAGTGTTTGATTGTGTTATTCCGTGTTTTGCCTCGGTGTGTTAGGGAGAAGATGGTACATTTCAGTGCTTATCAGAAGGAGGAACACGTTCTGGAGTCTAAAAGGGTCCGTGTGGTCCGGATTCCCGGAGCAGAGCTTCCCCTGCACCCAGCTAACTCGGAAATGTGCAAGCAGATGTTTGCGTGAGACGCAAAGTTTCATTATCATTTCAATTCCTGGGGTTCCGCTATTTGGTGTGTGTGTGTGTGTGTGTGTGTGTGTGTGTGTGTGTGTGTGTGTGTGTGTGTGTGTGTGTGTGTGTGTGTGTGTGTGTGTGTGTGTGTTGTTGTTGTTGTTGCTAATTTTGCAGGAAGGATTGATTTGCTCTGAAATACAAGTTGATATGCACAAGTGGATACACTTCAGTTTGTATCCCTCTGAGAGCATTGTAAATAACCAACTCTGTGCTTCATTATATGTAAGGTCATTGAAGTTTTGAGCCAGACTCGGGTCAACCATTGCAGAGATGATATTTTTTTTGTTTCATCTTTATCTAAGTGTGTTCTCGTTTAACGAGAATTAAAAGAAATCCTTTTAAACTCCTTTTGTGATGCTAAAATGCATTGAGACATCTTAAAGGTTGAATGGCTATTTGTAGCTTGAGGGTAAAAAAAAATTCTGAAAGAATGACATCTGAGATTATGGTTTCAACACTTGCATATTAAATGCCACCAAATAAACACATTTTAAAGATCAGATTTTATTCTTCATTGATCTTTATGGAATGATGACTGAAACCGCCTGAAATTTCCCGAAACGATAAACAGCTCAAACAGACATATTATCATCATCATCATCATCATCATCATCATCATCATCATCATCATCATCATCATCATCATCATCATCATCATCGTCATCATATGGCCGTTTCCATGCTTGCATGTGTAAGCCGAATATCAATGTTTTATAAATATCATATAAGTGTTTACATAATGCAGAATATAAAATAATTTAATATTGGTGAAAAAAATACCCGTGACATCTTTTAATTACATTTGGAGACACCTCCCATAGTTATCTGATTGTGGACTGCAAGATCTGCGAGTTTGTGTTTACAATGGGCAATAGTGTGATGGCCAGCTGTTATATTTATTAGTAATAGCACTAAAACCAAACAGTTCAAGGAGTTCCTCTTTTCCACGATAGACAAGATAGGTTTATCAACACCTCATAAAGGAAGATGGGACTTAATAATGTGCAACAACGTTAATCATTGTATTTTGTTGCGTCCAGAAGTATAATACACAGTGCAAAGTAAATTTGTGGTGCTGTGGTGTAATAATGGCAAGGTGTGGTGGTGAAATATGGCATGGAACATCAGTTGCCGCAGTGGATGTCTGACATTCGCTCTCGCAAACTTTTTGCGAAATTGATCTGCATTCTTGACAAGGCAAGGTTGATAACCGACTTGGGGATCCAACCCTATTGTAGGTGATAGGAGGGAAGGAAATTTCAGAAGAACAGTTGTTAGATCATTTTCCAATTTTCCTGTTTCACTGCGTAAACGAACATAACAGGTTTTTCCACTTATTATATGTTATCTGCACAGCGTTATCCACTATTGATAGTACTAAAAAAAAAGTCACAGTACTCAGTTACAGATACCATGGTCCTATATATAAATAGAGAACACTTTTACTCTTGAAAGTCTGGAATGTAATTACTGTCACAGTCATGTTGATGTGCGTACCTCTCATCACACAATTTGCAACATTTTTTAACGAAGTGGAAATTTACGTCATGAAGGTACTTTCGAAGTCCTAACAGATGGAACAATTTTTTTCACGTGAGATACCAAGGTTATGCCAAATGTTCTGTCACCCCATCTCCATAATTACCCATCATCTATTCTATATACCCTACTGTTCATGTCACTGAACCGCTTTATTCATGTTCTACAAAATTTCCATGATCTTCACTGCACTTTTTCCAGTGGTCAACCAACTTTCTAATCTCAGCACAGAAGCCTTCCTTCTGAAATGTCCTTAATACAATGGATGTGTGGTTGCATGGACCTATTCAGTGGATCAAGGTCTTCCTCAAAGGTGCTTTTTAATTCTTGCATATGAGTGGAAGTCAAATCCATTGGAGTCAAATATATCCTGTGAATTTGATGGGGAAGGTAACTTGCATTGCTGAGGCATGTGGGTAGATAAACTAATCAACAAGGAAACAGCAAGGAAATCCAACACTGGTGGAGGCCATTCAGCCCATTATGCCTGCTCAAACACCACACCAACCCAAGATCATTTTAATTAATGAAAGAAAGAAAATAATTGTATTTTTTTTGTTGTAATTTTTTCTTTTTTTCTTTCTTTTCTTCCCCTCGGAGAGGGGGTATGGGCTTGGTTAAAACACACATCAACCGCACAACCCCCCTTGTCAAGTCCCCCACCAACAGCACTCCGTACACAATCACCCATCAATGCTCAAACTACCTAAAAGTCTTATCAACATCCCCCTACCCCTCGATCTCCATAACTTCGAGATACCTATCTAATTCGAATTTAAACTTATCTACTTTTTCTGCTGCCATGACCTTTCCAGGGAGACCATTCCATGCATTAACTACTCTCTGAGTGAAAGACCCCTGCCTTACTACCGTCTTAACTCTCCTCTCCTTTACTCTCAGGCTATGGCCCCTAGTTCTGTCACTGTCTACTCTGTTGAATAATTCATATGCATTTATTTTATCTATACCATCCTTGATCTTAAACATCTCCATCATATCTCCTCACAACTGCCTCCTTTATAGTGAATAAAGCCCTGTCTTCTTCAACCGCTCCTCATAGCTGAGTCGAGCTCGGCCCGGAATCAATCTAGTAGCCCTGCGCTGAACCTTCTCTATGGCATCTATGTCCTTCTGGAACTGTGGTGACCAATACTGCACATAATATTCTAGAGGTGGCCTCACTAAATTCCTGTACAATGTGAACACCACCTCTTTTGATTTATAATTGATCCCCCTCCTTATACAGCCTAAACCCTGATTTGCTTTACCTATAGCTGCTTGGCATTGTGCTGCCTGCTTACCTCCCATATCTATTACCATCCCCAGATCCTTCTCCTGTGTGACATGCAACAAAAATATCCCTTGCATCCTGTAATATCTATTTTCATTGTTCTTTCCCATCCCCAACACCTTACACTTGCTCAGGTTAAATTCCATCTGCCAGTCTTTTGCCCAATCCATACAAGTATCAATTCTCTCTTGTATCTGTTCACCACCCCCTCTGCTATCCATCTTACCTCCAAGCTTTGTGTCATTCACAAATTTGGAAAGCCGACTCTTCACCCCACCACCCAAATCATTGATGTAAATATTGAATAGCAATGGTCCGAGTACTGACCGCTGAGGTACCTCACGACTTACATCCTCCCAGCAAGACATCCTCCCACTTACAGCCACTCTTTGCTAACTATCACTAAGCCAGATTGCAATCCAATTAGCTACCTGACCAGCCACTCCACAAGCCCTCACTTTGGCAAACAAGCTCCGATGTGGTACCTTATCAAATGCCTTCTTAAAGTCGAGATATACTATGTCCACCACCATTTCCTCATCCACCCAATCAGACACTGCTTCATAGAACTCCAAAAGATTTGTTAAACAGGAACTACCTTTGGTAAACCCATGCTGACTACCTTTAATTAGTTTGTCTTTATTTAAATGGTTCCTCATCTGGTCCTAAGTTAATGTCTCTAACACCTTCCCCACAACGGAAGTCAAACTAACAGGTGTATAGTTTCCCAATTCTTCTCTGGATCTTTTCTTAAATAATGGTGTTACATTTACTACTCTCCAATCCTCGGATACCTGTCCTGACTCCAGGGAACTATTGAAAATATCCATAAACATCTCGCTTACCTGCTCAGCCACCTCTCTCAATACTCTCAGTTGCATATTATCTGGACCCGGAGCCTTATCTACTCTTACATTACCTCGCTGCTACTTTACTTCCTCCACTTCAACCTGGATCTTCTGTAAAAGCCCTTTCTCACAACCTTGAGAGATACCTTCAGCTATTGGCAATTCTCCTCACTGTTATTGTGTAAAAGTTGAAGAAAAATACCTGTTTAATAAACCTGCCATCTCACTTTCATCACGAACCACTCTCCCGGTGCTATTCCTCAATGGGCCCACACTGGTCCTAACCTGTTTTTTCCCCCTGATATACTTAAAGAAAGCCTTGCTATTATGTTTAATATTCTTAGCCATGTCCTTCTTTTTTTTTTTTTTTTTTTTTGTATACCTCTCATACACTCTCATACACTGCCTTCTCATACATTCTCATACACTCTTTTGGCTTGCCAAGTTATTTTCTTCACTTGCCTCTGTTTAATCCGATAATGATATAAATCTAACTCCAGTCCTGTTATTTTAAACCTAATAAATGCCTTCTGCTTCTCCTTAATAGCATTCCTTATTTCAGCACTCAACCACCCTGGCCTCTTTCTACTTCTAGTTTTATACTTCAATCGAATGTACTTACTCTGGACTCTACACCTTTGGTCCTTGAAGGTTTCCCATTTTTCTGATGCTGATTGTCCTGTTGTTAGAGTCTCCCAATCTACATCACCCAACTCTCTCCTCATCCTCTCAAGGTTTGCCTTCCTGAAATCTAATAGCCTTACCCTACAATCCTGAACTCTAACCCTCAACAGAATCTTTGCACACACAATGTTATGGTCACTTGCTCCTAAATGCTCCCCAACCTCCACCTCCTCCACCATATTGGGATCGTTACTTAAAAGGGGGTCTAACACTGCACTCCCCCTCGTGGGCTTATCAACAAACTGGGTGAAAAAGCAATCCTGGAATAAAACTAGGAAATCCTCATCCACTCTGCCCTTTCCATGTTCCTGGACCCAATATATCCCTGGCAAGTTAAAATCCCCCATAATCAATACTCTTCCCTCACCACATGCCCTTTTGAATTAGTCATGTACTCCTTCCTCCTCTTCCTTCCCACCCGGAACCCGATAAAAGCATCCTACCAGTATCTTACTGTTTTTACAATCTCTAATATCAACTCACACAGAATCCTCAACATTTATTCCCTCCTTAATGTCACCCCTTTCTCTTGATACAATGCTGTCCTTTACCCAGATTGCTACTCCGACTCCTATTCTCTCCTTCCTATCACACCGATACACCTTGTAGCCTTCTAATTCTGTCCTCCAGTTACTCTCCTCCTTAAACCATGTCACACTCACTGCAGCAATATCGTACTCCTCGCTATCTACTTTGGCTTCAAGCTCTTCCATCTTATTATTTAAAATTCTGGCATTGGTATAGAATATATTTAACACTTCCCTTCCTGAAATTCTATTTTCCTGCCTGGCCTTACTCATCACAATTACATCATCTGTTCCTTCCTTAACAGCTTCCCCACCCTCCACTGACCTAAAAAAGCCTGAATTCCTTCCTCAATTCCCACTGCAAACCTTGCTGTCCCCTTTGTATTTAATATCCAGCCATCATTCTGGAACACTCCCTTTGTCCCCTAAATGATTCCCACTGCTTCCTAAATGTAAAGCCTTCCTCCCTACACCATTCTCCCAGCCATTAGTTGACGTCTATTGCTCTGCTCATAATTTATTTATTGTTTCCTAATCTTGGGAGGATCCCAGAAAACATGACCTCACAACCCTTTACTTTCAGCCGCTTAACCAATATCCTGTATATATTTTTCAAAACCTTTGAGTAAACTTTCCCTACATCATTTGCACCTCAGTGTACCACAACCAACTTCTTCATGCCATGACCCGACACAATATCGTTTACCCTTCCTTCAATGTCCCTAACTCCCGCTCCTTCAAAACGACACAGAATTCTATGTCTACAATCCTTCCTGCAGAATGAAGAATCTACATATTTAATAATCTCATCACCCACAAAAACTATCTCCCATACCTCATTTCTACCAATTTCTATTGCTGCACCTCCACCACTGCCTGCACCCGCTGCACCTCCGTCACTGCCCGCACCGTCTGCACATCCGCCACTGCCTGCACCCGCTGCGCCTCTGCTACTACCTGCACCTGCTGCACCCCCGCTGTCCGTTTTTCGTGCTAGCTCCTCCTAAATGGTTGTGCAGAAATTCACCAAACTTGGTAGTTATGGCACAAAGGTGCAATAACAGTATTATAGTTGGCTCATAGGGTGGGGTCAAAAGGTCAAATACCAAAAAATGCAATTACCAGCACATTTTGAAACCTTTTTTAAATTAAACTTTGTAAATGCAATCAACATTGGTGGACGCATGAAATATGAAACAATATTTTTTAATTGACCCCTGGTTCATTGCTCAGTGGATGGGGACTTGGGGTCACAGGGGTCAAAACGGGAAAAACAATGTTCAGTCAAATTTTGAGATTGGGTCATTCCTGGTTGAACTTTTTTGGCCATCTTTCAACTTTGCTTTAGGTGGGAAGATTGAGGATTTGTGATGGCATGCCATTGACTTTGCTGTAGTTTTTTTGTTTTGGAAGGATGGTTGTTAAAATTCATGGTTGATGTAATAGTCACTTTCAGGTTCAGTTTGAGATATCATATGTGGAAGCACTCTGTTAACAAGGCAACATAACTTTGTTAGTTTGTTACTGATGTCATTTGCTTTTCTTGCTCTTGTCAGGCAAAAACTTTTGTCTTTTCTCCCTCAAAAGTGAATTGAGAGTTTATTGTAAAAAAAAGTGCAATTCAGATTGGAGACCATTATTAAATGACTAACCATTAAATACCATCAGCATATTTGTGCTATTAGCTTGATGCAAGGATCATGTCCGCTATTTGTACGCGCATATATATATATATATATATATATATATATATATATATATATATATATATATATATATATATATATATATATATATATCTGGATATATTGTGACGGTTTTCAAAATGTACCCTGGGGGAGAGCATACACATGCATATGTAGGAGACCCGAGGATGAGTTATTTCAAAAGTCTATGTGTCGGTAGACCTTTCCCCCTTTGTAGGTAGCCAGCCAAATTTACCGTTATGGAAACACCAGGCTGATGGTAGGTTGCATGTAGATGGGTAGATGGGTGATAGTACTTGGTGTTGGTGTAACACAGGCGTAATAGGCCAAATGGCCTCCTCCTGCGCCAAAGTTCCTTGTATATACTTGGATACAATTAAACAATTCTAACAAAGTAAGAGTGGAAAAAATCTCATGAATTAAAATATCAAAGCAAACCTTAAGGTCGATGTTGAGAAGCCAAACAATTCGTGTCTTATTGACATCGTTGGTTGATGGGCGCAGCATAATGAGAGATGGGCCAGTCTCTCCCCTGCAGGCACAAGGATGGAATGTATTGTGTTTACAAAGTCTGAAGTGTAAATTTCACACACTCACAACATATGCAAGATTTATAACAAATGTTGAACTTGAAAGAAAGCTATATTATAAGAGACAAGTAGAGAATTGAGCATGATTGGATATCATTGAGAGAAGCATACCGTATATAACCATTTTGAGGAGGGGCTGATTCACAGTCAGTTGAGACTCCGACAAGGAAACAGGCAGAACCACGGCGGATGGACTGCCGGAGGTTTACAAAGTCTCTGGCAGACAGCAATTTACCTCCCGCATCGGCGGCCATGTCATGGGTTACCAAGGTGCGCTGGCCGACTCGTTGCAGGACCTGTAAGCATGCGGTTTTTTTTATTTTTGAAGGGAAATTGGCTCAGCTCTCCAGTCCAGGTTATTGCATCTGGCTCAGCAAACAACTTCGTACATCAATCAGTTTGACATCAAGTTAAATCCCACATTTTCAACACAATCTCACCATGAAACCTGAACCATCAACTCCAACTATCCTGTCAACATATATGTATTGCTGATAAATAATGCAGGACGTAATTGCTTTCCTTCTCACCTTGACCTGATTCACATTGGGGTTCCACTCACACATGTGTTCCACTCTATCAAATAACTCCTTGTGTACTTCCTCCACATTGCCTGGAATCTCAGCCTGTCATACACGTACACAGAGGAATATGTTGGTTTACTAGATCTAAACCAGAAGCACACCTCTCATCATTTTTGTGTTATTGGTTTTGTTTGCTACTGTCTGTCACACACATTGATTCTGTATTCCGAAGATACGTCTTACATCCTGCTAAAATGAGTGTTTTGTTTGTGTGCATTTTAACATAATCAGACCCCAAATTTCCCTCAACGCATGATAGCAGTTCATCTTTATCTTAATGTACTAATGTTAATCTGTTTTTTTTTTCTCATGCCTAATCACTACCTTTGTCTGAAATTGATGTAGCAGGTTATGCAAGGGTCTATCGGAGTCCTCCTGGTTCTGGGAAGAGGCCGTCCGGGACGCTGAGAACTTTCCATTAACCGAGGGAACTTTTTGCAGACCCCAGGACCAGATCACCACAGCCCGCCTGGGGTCCGCAAAAAGTTCCCAGGGTCCCGGACGGCTTCCCCACGGGACCAGACAGGCCCCATAGAACTGCCGGGCGGGCTTTGGGGATAGTGTTGTAGTTCAATTTAAAAAAGGAAGAAGATGTTTTCTGCTTCTGTTTGTGATTTAGTCTTGCTGAAATATGTGTCATTTCCTGGCAGCTCGACTGGTTAAAACCATGGAAGCAGAATTACCGTGTGTGACATAAGATCATATTCTGGCACATTGCTCGGCCTTGAATGCGCTGAGTGCTTTGAGGGCCACCACTAGACTGTGACCAGTTTGAGTCCCATTGCTAGTTAAGGCAGGAATTTGGAATGTAGATAGAATACCTGCACACAATTGCCTAATATTTATGAAAGACACCTTGGGATCTTTAACACCCAACAGTAAAACAACAGCAATATTAGCAGACTGGTTGCCAGCTTAACATCCCATCGGCCAGAAAGCAAAACATTTTGAAGCGACCTCCTTCAGGCTATCGAACTGAAATGTTTCCTGTTTAACTTCTTCCATCCCAATAGTTGACCTTGGAAGAAGGCAACCGAGAACCTTAAATTCACCAGTTATTTAGAAGAAAAAAAAGACCGATCCAAAAACGATTTTAAGATTGATATGTTATTGTATTGCTCTCACATTTACTATCAGCATTTCAGCTCTATCATGAGCCTTGACCCATGTATGTATATAATAGCATTTGTTGTCATATTGATTGGTACAGTGGAATGATAATTCTGCCTGTGGTATGTCGGGGGATTTATAACCATCTCAGTCATTTTTTGAGAAATGGTTAAAGTTCACTTGACTTGTCTTGAATTTGTATTTAATAATCCAAATCTCATGCCTGGTGTTGGGTTAGCAGTTAGGGTGGTTGGCTGGCTTGGGACCGAAGGGTCCTGAGTTCGAGCCCCTGTCAACTGTTGAATTAACACGAGGTGCGATTTACTTGGCCTGTCATCCTCCTGAGGTTGGTGAAATGATTATTCGTGTGCTGGTATCAACAGCACAGGTACACCCTGCTGAACATGATGCAACCAGCAGCCACAGGCTGCACATGAATGGCGTTTTCATCACATTGAGTTTTTGCTTTTCTTTGGCTTTCCACCTTACCAAACCGTGTCCTTTGTCTTTAAATACATCATTGACACCTTTTGTCCATTTGACATTATTGTTTATTAACCTTGCTACTCAGAAACTTTCTACAGCTATGCATTACATCTTCATGTCTTTTGGTTAGTTTGAAAGATCATTATGAAGCCCCTCCCCTACCCAACATTATTTGGCCCTCTAGTCCATGTGATCATGATCTTCTTCGTTCATATGCAGTACAAGACTGCAGGGTAACATCATCGGCTGAGGGCATTGCTGTGCTGCTGATGCAATGCCCTCAGCTGGTTCAGGCAGAAATTTGGAATTGGCCAGGGTGCTTGCGATTGCTCACCTACTCTTCGTGAAAGACACCGTGGGATCTTTAACATCCACCAACGAATGCTGGCTGACATAACTCCTAATTTAACGTCCATCCGAGGGACAGCACACATAGATGAATCTCCCTGCCTGGGAAACACCGGGATGATAGCTTATAGCTGGGTCGGGATTCAAACCAAGACTGGAGGCGCCTTAGAGGAGAATGTGTGTACCTCTAGGCCATCTTGTCAGCCCATGTGATCATGATGCCGACCCTGTTGGGACACCCAGAGGATCCTGACTACGAATGCCAAGTTTGATCGAGTTTGGAGTTTGGACTAAAACTGGAAGAGGAATTGATGAACAAAGAGACCATGAGCTATTCGATCCAAGAGCCTCAAAAGACAATTTGTGCTTTATAGTACAGTATAGATGAATTTAGCATTTGAACAAAAATTTTGTATTTTTTTTTAATAAGTATTTAATCCTCCTCTTCCTCCATATGCAGCACCAGGCTGCAGAGAGCATCATTGGCTGAGGGCACAGCTGTGCCACTGATGCAGTGCCCCTATTATCAGTACACTGGTACTCATTTTGCCAACTTTAGAAGGATGACAGGCTGTCAACCCCACCTTGTGTTAATTGAACGAACAACAAGGGCTCAAACTCAGGACCCTACGGTCCCAAGCCAGCTACCACAACCACTCATCCAACACCAGGCTATTAAGTAGTTAAGAAGTAAATTTCTAATGATTTTGAAGAACAATCAAAATCTGAAAGATATTTGCTCTGATAAAAAAACATGTTGATGACATCACTCATCTGTCTTGCCAGTCCTTGATCATGTTGATCATAAGCAGATTACCCTCCAAAATCTGGCCAATGTTTTCACAAGTCAGTGCTTCTAGCTCAAATCCGTATCATTAAGTTTTGCCAAATCAATCCAATAAGCCCATCATATTTTCATCATCTTCCGGTTATCTGACCATTCATGCTTTTCACAAAACTTTCAATGTTCACTCTTGCATTCACAATAATCCATTTTGAGTTTGATGTTTTTAATATGTAAATGTAATTTTACCAACACCTTGTTTGCAGTGCTTTCCAATGCAATATGTTTGCAATGCATTTGCTCCATTGTGAATATGATGGGCAGTGTGAGATAAATCGACACAAAATTTTATGTGTGTATATATATGTATATATATATATATATATATATATATATATATATATATATATATATATATATATATATATATATATATATATATATATATATATATATGTCTCTGTCTCTGTCTCTGTCTCTGTCTCTGTCTCTGTCTCTGTCTCTGTCTCTGTCTCTGTCTCTGTCTCTGTCTCTGTCTCTGTCTCTGTCTCTGTCTCTCTCTCTCTCTGTCTGTCTGTCTGTCTCTGTCTCTCTCTGTCTCTGTGTCTCTGTCTCTCTCTTTTTCTCTCTGTGTATATATATATATATATATATATATATATATATATATATATATATATATATATATATATATATATATATATATATATATATATCTCTCTCTCTCTCTCTCTCTCTCTCTCTCTCTCTCTCTCTCTCTCTCTCTCTCTCTCTCTCTCTCTCTCTCTCTCTCTCTCTCTCTCTCTTTATCTGTGTCTGTCTCCCTCTCTCTCTCTCTCTGTCTCAGAGAGAGACAGAGATAGACATAGAGAGAAAGAGAGAGAGAGAGAGAGAGAGAGAGAGAGAGAGAGAGAGAGAGAGAGAGAGAGAGAGAGAGAGAGAGAGAGAGAGAGAGAGAGAGAGAGACACAGAGAGAGAGAGAGAGACAGAGAGATAGAAGGATAGCTATATAGACAGAGAGAGACACACAGAGACAGAGAGAGACAGAGAGAGACAGAGAGAGACAGAGAGAGACAGAGAGAGACAGAGAGAGACAGAGAGAGATAGAGGGATAGAAGGATAGATATATAGACAGAGAGAGACACAGAGAGACACAGAGAGACAGAGAGAGACACAGAGAGAGAGAGAGAGAGACAGAGAGAGATAGAGGGATAGAAGGATAGATATATAGACAGAGAGAGACACAGAGAGACACAGAGAGACAGAGAGACAGAGAGAGACGGAGAGAGATAGAGAGAGACAGAGAGAGATAGAGGGATAGAAGGATAGATATATAGACAGAGAGAGACACAGAGAGACACAGAGAGACACAGAGAGACAGAGAGAGACACAGAGAGACAGAGAGAGAGACAGAGAGAGACAGAGAGAGATAGAGAGAGACAGAGAGAGATAGAGGGATAGAAGGATAGATATATAGACAGAGAGAGACACAGAGAGACACAGAGAGACAGAGACAGTGACTTGTTTGCAATAAACTAAAGTTTCATTCTGCCCTTACTGATTGCAATGAAGGTTTTTTTCATGCATAATGAACAGTAAGAATGATATGCAAGGATTGCCAAAGAAGAAATAATAAGGATGAATGGTTTTTCATGCATCATGAACTGTGAAGATGTGTGGTGAACGGTCCACTTTTTTGGAAATTCTTACTTCAAGGCGGAACATCTTTCCGACATTGGGAATGACTTTGCTTGATACTTTGTCACCGTTGTCCTGCAAATACACATGCATTTTTTTTTGTTTGTTTTTTTGTATACTTTGTCGAGGCTCGTATGAGAGCTAACACACAATGCACATCAAGGGGGGCATGAGACAGGAGGGTGTCATAAGAATGTCCCAAAAACCAAAATAAATTGATTAGTTCTCAATTTGTTTTGTCTGCATTAATTTGTTTAATTTATACTTTTCTATGCCAAAATACTTACAGTTTTGCTTTCGAAATGCCATCCTGAGTGATCTTCCAGGATATTAATAGTCTTTTGAAGAATGTTCTGCCCTTCTTGGACATATCTCAATTCGCATTCAGACAGCAGTACCTCTGCTGGATCCCCACTGAGCCGGGGACCTGATCACAAGAGTGAATGGAGAATGCAAATGTTATACAACCCAGATATGCATGTATAAAATTAAAATGACAAGGAAGAAACTCAGGAGCAATAAAAATCAACAACAGCAACATGCATGAAACAAATTTCCTTCGAGAAAGTGAGCACTTCCTTTTAACATCCTCTGGGTGGAATATTAGGAGCAAGGATAAAAGCACAGCTCTTATATGGGTGAGGACAATGCCAAGACTTGTTTCCATGAAAACAACATCAAGTGTGTTTTAAGGGTAGGGCCGTTAGTCCACTGCCAAGCTCCATATTTCCCTGGGTGACCTCGAACAGAGAGAGAGGGGGAGAGGGGGAGAGCGACAGAGAGAGAGAGAGAGAGAGAGAGAGAGAGAGAGAGAGAGAGAGAGAGAGAGAGAGAGAGAGAGAGAGAGAGAGAGAGAGAGAGAGAGAGAGAGAGAGAGATATATAGATACACAGACAGACAGAGACACAGAGACAGAGACAGACAGACAGAGAGAGAGAGAGAGCTCATTACACTTATTTTAGTACTTTTTGGGGTCTATGCCTTTTTTTTTCTTTTGGTGAGGCACGGAGTTCATTTCTCGCAGATTGTTTTCAATATAGCCAAGACATGATTATGAAAGTGGCCCCAACACTGGAATCCCAACAACATAATGCATGCAGTTGTTCTGTCTGTGTCGTTTTGTTGATGCCATTGCATATTGCTTTCAGTTGCCTCTTTATTTACTTATTTTTAATGGAAACCTCCCTATGTGCTCTGCAACGTGTTAATGAGTGTGTGGTATCCTACCAGGCAGAGAGAGATCCTTGGCTTTGTATTGACCCAAAGAGCCAAGTAGTTCCTCTGGTAGTTGACTCAGTCGTCCCACAATCCTTTGCTGCACAGTGTTCTTTATCATGTTCCTCACACCTGATCCTGCATGCACAAAAGTAGGTACATTCTATTTGTTGAAATGCATAATAAAAAGTTGGGCATGCATTAAAATTGGAATTGTCAGGATTATTTTGAGATTCCTGATGAATGCGACAGGATGAACAACCTTGCCACTTTTTATATTCATGTACAATACATATGAGTGGTGAACTACTCTATGATCTATGAACAAATTAACGTTTCTCCTTTGGTGTGGCATGAAGTTGCAAAAGCAAATCTATAGGCACTGATGTTGCAAAATTAAAAAAAAATTGCCAAAAGTCTATGACACCATCCAATGATTAACCAAATGTTTTAATCCTAAATTCCGAGTTACCATCCCTCCTCCATCCTCCTTTATATGCAGTGCATGGCTGCAGATAGCATCATTGGCTGTAGGTGTGGCTGTGCTACTGATTCAATGCCTCTATTACCAGTACACTGGTAATAGTGGTACACTACAGTACACTGGTAATCATTTCACCGACCTCAGGAGGATGACAGGCTGAGTCAACCCCACCTGGTGTTAATGCAATGCCCAACAGAGGCTGAAACTCAGGACCCGATGATCCCAAGCTAACCACCCTAACCACTAAGCCAAAACCAAGCTGACCATCCTTCCCCCTACTACACACTATCCAATAACCATACAGCTTGCAGCTTTTTCCCAGGCACAGCTGTTTAATGTTTCCTCCCTACACATGTTCTAAACCTCATGTTGTATTTTTTATCCCCCACCAAACAAATTTGTTCAAAAAATTCACAAAATCACAGATTAATACAAGCTTGAGGGAATGCAAATATCGGTACAAGCCATTTAAACAGATTTCCTCATACTTCGGTTTGAAAACAAAAGTGTTGTCTACATTCACCACCATATTCCAATGTAAAAAATGGAACCTGCTTTAAAGAAGACATTTATTTCCCTTCACAAGTTGTAGGATAGTTGTCCCGACATCCTAACACCCTATTGCCCAGTTGGATTCTTCATGGAAACAACAAACCTTGCCAAAGCTGTTTATTCTGAACATATTGAAGTTTCTCGTTTACAAAAGTGAGAAAAACTTTTCCATTAACAGCATGCCTTGATGGCAATTAGAAGGCACATAAATGATCATAATATTGGTTAATAGCATTAAATCTAAAAATAAGAGGTGCAAATGCAATCCGTCCACAAGTTATCCTGCAATGAAAACCAACAACAATTAGAATCATTGGAATTATGATATGAAAATAATATATAGGTATGATGAAGAAACGGACACAGGAAAACAGTCATTTTGCTAACGATGCTTGTGTTGCATTGGAATCCCAACACTCTGCATCATTGTCACTTGCCTATGGAGAAAAGAGCTACAAAATACCTGCATAAGAAGTGAAGAGAGGTCACATTAGCATCACACACATTAAAATGCCCAAAGGAATGCAGAATGCAGGTTATAATACGTGATGCATAGACCGACCGGTGAGTGAACGACTGTGGCGGTATGAGATTCCTCCACAGAGCTTCAGGGTTGCAGGCAGCATGTCACAAGCACTGGGCGGGGTGTTACTCTGGAGTGTGGCAGCTTACTGTAAGGAGGTCTTGTCTTATATTGTGAGAAAACCTCCAAAGACCAACATTCCCTCTCCTCCTCCCCCCCCCCCCAAGTCCCCATGCGACAAGGTCAGTCCACCCCTCCTGTTCAGCATGTGCCCTTGAGCTTCACTTGTGAGGTGTCCCAGTCTACTTTCTTCTCACCCATGGGTTGGCATCCTCAACTGCACTGAAACATTCCCCATCTTCATTTTAACCATTCAAATTGTTGTTTGAGAATCATTCATTAGAGTAAGGGGGTAGGGGTGGGGGGCACAAGTTAAAGGAGGCAGGAGTGGAGGATTTTAGGTGTAGCTATGGTGGAGGATTTTATTATGTAGCTATATTTTAGGTGTGTTGCTGAAAATTTTGCGTTCACCCGACACTACTGAGGGCTTGGAACATCCAGGCCACTCCGTTCGGTGATCTCATCCATTAAATGTCATAACAATGCAGCGTAATGTCCAGACCACCCTGTTCGATGATTTTATCCAATAAAGGATGTAAACGACACAGTGTACCAATTTAGTTCGTGTCGCATCTAATATGGCTCTTTGCCAAGACCAGTAGACAAGGTCTTGGCCAGTCGAGTCTGACTCCGAGTCTCAAGGTTTTTTTTTTATTGCCTGAAATGACGTAATCGTAAGACTAACTCGATATCAATGTAATGCAACTCCGCATTGAAAATCGATTCATTTTATGAAGCACGTCAGCGAGAAGAATTTCAAGGCACTTCTGGTTGTGTAATCGTTTTGTTTATGATAGTGTTGGCAAAGTCACTCGGGTCAATTCATTAAAGTCTTGATTTGAATGTGAAGTCGCATTATAATCGAAATCAAGTCAATAAATACACAATTGAAATGGCTTACAACACTTGAATTACTTATCATAAAACCCTTTCAGACATGGATGGCTCAGGAAATGTATGTACTGTGAAAAACCACTTTAATGGATGTTTGTTTGAAAAGACTTTTTAAGATTTAAAAGTAGTCATTCATTATTGATTTTACACACCTGTAAGATTTCTGGTTTTCTCATGAGAAGATTGGTTGACTGTATTGTTTTGACATAACTTGTGAATCAGAATGAAAGAAGCTGTGCTGTGACGATTCTGCTTTGGCCACGTTTCCTTGAAACATGCCATAATGATTTGATTATGATATGGGCTCCTTCTGGTTCTACCCATGATATGTGACTCCAACGATGCTGACATTACGCCTCAAGGCCGGGAATACACTAGCAAATGCTGGAGGTAATAAACAACGAAAAATCTATGTCAAAACGGCGTCGACTTCAACACAACAGGCAAATGTGGCAAGGTCAGAGTTTGACAAGGGAGTGTCGTATTTTTGTCACTTGGTTAGATATACTGCAATGCACGATTCATACTTTGGTGCAAGGCAAGAGAGCAATTTGACGTAATTTTGAAGCCATTCTTATGAACAAATGAATGAAAATAATTGAGATGCATGCATTGGGGTTAGTTGCCAGGTTTTGCAAACATTTAATCCATCCATCCATCCATGGGGACCATACTCTTTACAGAGCGTTGGTGCTGCCTGAGCAGTCTCCTTGGCTATTGAGCACAATCCTGGATGGTTCACCACTCCGACAGAGGATACCAGCAAGCTGGCACTCATTTTGCCAACCTCAGAAGGATGACAGGCAGAGTCAACCCCACCTGCTATTAATTCAACAACCGAGTGGAATTTGAACTCAGGATCCAAGGATCCCAAGCTCACCACCCTCACCATTAAGCCAACACCAGGCATAAACATTTAATGTTGATCATTTTCCTTGCTAACCCGGTTAGAAAGATTGTTGCCTGATGAAGTGAATAGGTTTCCAAGCCAATTGAACCTTTGGGGGAGGGAAAAATGCCTATTAGGGACTTTATGTCTAACTGATTTGATGGAATGTTTGATTTAGATAACTAACTGGGTAGATTGTGTGGTTGATGTGATATATTTGGATTCTCAAAAGACATTTGATAAGGTTTTACATAAAAGGTTAATGGCTCAAGATAAGGGTGCAGTGTTCACGGTAAACTGATATCATGGATAGACAAACTTTAAAAATGAATTACCCAACTGTAATTGATTCGAGCTAAAACAACTTTTCAGATTGGGGTAAAAGAAAAACGAGTACGTGTTCATATGGATCTGTTTTGGAAATATTATTCTCATTATTATTGTTAATATTCAGATAAATGGTGTTCTGTGCATTGGTTGTCATCTGCAACAGACATATGATGTACAAGTGAGTAATCAAGGTATCAAGAGCTAATGACAGTTTTAAAAAGTTTTCAGTGTGGATGTATTAGAATATGAAATTGTAAATTATTGGTTTCTTGAAAAAGGTTGGGGGTCTCTACATCTGAAATGTTTGATGAATCCCACTTCATGAACATAATGTTGGGATTGATAGATTGGTTTAGAAATGAAGATGTCTTCATGACATCAAAATAAATAATTTTATGCAAGAGGTGTCATCGTAATTCATGTTGTGTTATTTTTCCGTCTGTGATCGAATCTGATCTTTCAATTGAGGTTCACCATTCATGGAGCCTGGAAAAACTACCAAGGTGGTTGAAGATGAGAAATGTTCCCAATGAGGGAAGGTAGTCAACCCCACGTTCTCAGAAATGTGCTAAAATACTTTTATTCAATTGAAAGAATGAGTAAAAAAACCTTTTATGAAAGAAAAAAAAAAATGAAAATTATCAAACATTTGAATGTTTTTACCCTTTTTATTTTTTAAACCCATTGAGTGTTTTTACTTGTAAGTATAGGACATTAACAAAGGTTCAATTTAACTAACACGTTTTAAGATAAACAAAAAGTGCCATTTGGTCCTGATACGTGCAAATGTATGGTTTAAGAAGGGTGTTTTCCAACCCCTTCTTAATTCATACATTTGCAAGCATCGGATCATTTCCCACAATGGCAAAAATTATGAACAGTCAAGAAAATAAAATGTAAATGGATTAAGACAGCATGACATGTATATGATTGTCATGCGAAAACAAACAAGCATCTCATAAAGGCCGATAAGAAGGGTGGAGACACTGCTGCTTATGCATGCATATGTACAGTATATCAAAACAAGCAGACTTTATTTCTTTTCTTTACAAGATTAGGGCTCATGGAAGATTAAGGGGGGAGATGGTAGAAAAAACCAACAAAGGACTGACAGTGGGGGCAGTGGGACAACAGTTGGACACAATAAGTAAGGGAATGAACAAACAGGAAAATAAGAGAGAGGACGAGAGGAAATAGTAACCTGCAAGAAAGAAGGTTGGGTTAGGTTCTGGTTAATGGAGGTAATAAAGGTCATTGGTCAGGGTGGTGATGATAGGAGATGGTGATGCACCACCTGCTTGAAGTCCTAAGGGGGAAGAGTGGGAGAGAAGAGCCTCATGAAAGCGGTTTCACTGACGGGAGAAACGAGGAACAAAAGAGTTGAGATGTGCACTCAGCTTGGATTTTTGAAGTTAAACCAGGAATTGATTGATGAAAGAACCAGTGCATCATAGAGTTGCTGGAGAGAGTTTGGAGGGCTGAGACAGCATTGCTAGACCAGAGGAGAGGTGGTGTGAGAGAGAGAGAGAGAGAGAGAGAGAGAGAGAGAGAGAGAGAGAGAGAGAGAGAGAGAGAGAGAGAGAGAGAGAGAGAGAGAGAGAGAGAGAGAGAGAGAGAGAGAGACACAGACAGACAGACAGACAGACAGACAGACAGACAGACAGACAGACAGACAGACAGACAGACGGACAGACAGACAGACAGACAGACAGAGACAGACACTGGTGATTTGAGAGCAACAGACCTTGTTTCAGCCTCATCGCAGGAGATTGCAATATTATCGAGAGTACTGTATGAGCACACAGAACACACATGTCACGCTGGGGCATTACCCCAATAAGGGAGCAGTACTCCATTGAGCTAGTGAAGAAAGCCATTGATATAATGTTGGGATTGATAAATGCTGCATCAACTTTATAGAGAATAATTTGGGTTTTTTTTACATACTAGTGGAGATGTTTTTCCAATGTTTTTACCCCGTGCACGTGAAACGAAGATCGAGGAAGAACTTATTGAAGTTGAATATTATATTTTGAACACATGAATCAGATGACAAATCGGCCATTGAACAGTACTTTGTCTCTGAATTCATCCCAATCATGCATGTGTGCAGATGAGTGAGATTTTTTTTAAACTCTGTTTGTCTGTCTGGCAGGCAAACAAAATTGAAAATCATTCTGAACGGGAAACGTACTGTTTTTAAGGACGTCATAAAGGACACAAACAACAGGCATGAAGAACTAATGTAACATGTCCGATTTGGCCGGTGTAATCGGCAGTGTGTAAGATGGCCTTAAAACCTGGAATTTATTTATTTAAATGACTTTTACAATCTTTATTTTATTTTATTTGAATTATATAGTTGAACACTGTCGAACACAAATCACCTTCTTGTCACTTCCAAGAACCTCCAGTTTTGCAGTACTTGGACATGTTAAATAAGGTGGTCTACAAAGGTGATGTATTAGACTTCTTCAAAAACAATAAACTTCCACATGTTTTTTTTTGAAACGATCTTTATTAAAATTGAAGTATATAGTTGAACACTGTGTAGGGTATCGTTGTCTATGAACTCTCTAGTTACCGTACATAAGTTTTACATATCGAGATTGGAAGCCTTTCTGCCATAGAAAAATGAAAAACAGACCTTCCCTTCCAGTTAAAATTTTTTTGGGAACAAACAGAAGCATTCTATATAAAAACAGATTTTCAGATGGGTTATTTAATAAAAAGCTTTATCTTGCTGTATTTAATGAAGCCTTCACAGTGCATGATGTTTATTTTTGTTTGTCCTGTAACTTTTTTATGCAGAACTCTTGGCTCATTGAGGAGCTCAGTGGCAGAGAGTGACAGCTTTACAGACCTGCAGGGGATGAAAGGGGAACTGGCAAACAAAAACACGTAAACAATGCAAATGGGTCACTGAGTGGAAAACACAATCAGGCATTTTATGCATATAACATGTGAGAATGCGACTTGCATAACATGTATCTGCCAATGGTGACTTAACACTTATGTTGAGATAAATGCTCTGTGATGACGTGACTCGGTGAAGAAGTGAGATCAATGTTTTGTTTATGTTTAATCCTCACCAAGGGTTAAAGTCTCCCTAAAATTAATACCGCCTTTAAGTGATGCAACAGCTGGATATTCCATCTCTGAGTACCACATGCTGAGAGCATTTTTAGTGGTTGAATAAAAAATTGACCTTTTTCCCAAATGGGGAAAAAGCAAAGATCAAACTTCTTTAATTGTGAATGTAAAGGAAACCTATGATATTGTTACGCGTAAAGAGAGGGTGGGAGGATCCATTGTTAGATTGTGGTAAGTGTAGTATGGTCAGTGTGTTTCGAGTAGGTTAGATTGCCATGTAACGGGGATCTGTCAGAGTAACTCATTTGTTACACTATGTAACTTATTGACACGGTGGACAGATTAATTATGTATGGAGTAGACCTCACTTGGAGGAGGAATCCTCGTGTAAAAGGAACACAATCAAGTGGTTCAAGGAGTTTTATGAGGAGAAATTGATTGTGCTTTGTTTCTGTGGAATTGACCCAAGCTGGGATCACCCTGTGTTTTTGGAGGGCCTGGAGGAAGTAGATGGAGTGCAGACCAGGGGTCCTCTGTCTAAAAAGAACAAAGGGGGCCATAAAGCCTGGTTGACGAGCTACTCATCATTACCACTCCTCGCGGCTGGGTCACTTGATCATGCTCTGGCTTTCTTCATCTTCGGGGCTACCCATCGCCATGACCCTGCTCATTACTGGCTCTCGTCTCCCTCCTGTCCCTAAAGTGGGCTGCATCGAGTCATGTGTCCACCATGCGCATCATAGAGACAAGGGAAGTCCCGCCTTCATTATTGTGCTGTTGTATGAGTGCGATCTGTGGCACCGAGTGGGTTAGGTCTTGTTTTATTTCTCTTTCTTGTATACAAGTTTGTGTATCCCCATTCTCTTCTTTGTGTCTTTTGACTCACTTGGTTTGTTTCGTTTACTGTAGCATCCTGTCAACCCTTCTTCCTGTACTTTTCTTTTTAAAAGGAATCCTTTAAAAGGTAAGAAAGTGTGTTTCAGCAATCTGCTTTTCATGTGTGTTTGCCGTCAATTTTGGCTCATTTGGGAAATCTTGGGGAACGGTAAAGTGGAGTAATACTGACTGCAGTGCCATTAAAGAAGATGTTTGGACCCTCCTTCGGGATGAAAGGTCCTGGCTCTGAGGAATTCCGTATTAACGGGTACTCGGATGTGACATCTGTTGTCAGGTTGTAGGATATACAAGCCCATTTAGTTTCCCCCATGGAAAATTTATAATCAAATTTTGAATTTCAAAGTTTTACTTTCATTTGAACATGTACAGGAAACATGGACAAAATGGCTGATGTCCATATTAGGGCAGATGGTGAGAAACATGAGTTTGGAGGCAGGCCGGGGGTGAGGCCTAGTGGGGAGAAGCAAAGCATATGATTGTCCCTTGCACCTGACGTCACTCCAAGCCCTTCTCCTATGGGCGCAAGTGCGGTTCAGGAATCTGGCGTGATGTCCAACCAGGACTTGTTTGAAAAATTAATGGAACAAATTAATACAATGCAGGGGGAAAAGAAAGAAGATCATGATGAATTGAGAGCACACTTAAACAAAGTGGGTGAAGAAATGTGGGGAGATATGAGAAAAAAAAACAGCGAGATTTCACAGGTCAGGTACAAATTGAAAATGAAAATGATCTGGAGGAGCATCGCACCGGAGTAGTTGCTGTTCTGTCCCAGGAAGAGACTGTCCACATGACTAACCAGATAGAGGTATTCGAGGGTGATAGGTCAGGTCCCATGGTTTGTGAAGCAACCTCCGTGGTTTGTGGTACTGTGCTCATGGGCACACAGTTGGACCTTCTTGGGGTCGACTCTGAGCCCAGAGTCGTCGACTCGCTGCGCACGGGGTGTTTGTTAGTGGCCGTGGGATGGGGGAGAAGGGATAAGCTCATTTTAAAGCAGCCTTGGTGGGACTTCATATCCGGGCAGCAGAAATCATACCAGGGGAGGTTAATGGGGTTGGAGTCATGGGAAACTGCTCACCTGGGAGATTCGGTTTTGCTTGGCAGCTGGGGAGCTGCACTGGCAGAATGTGGACATGGGGTCCGGCCACGGGTGATATGGTGCGACCCGGGCACAACAGGGAGTCTGGTGGAGTGTGGCCTCTCTTGTCCATCAGGGCACCGTCCAAGTGAGTGTCTCAGGCTGGTGGGGTTGTCAGACCCTGTAGGGTGTTGAGACTTCTGGGGGAACAACGTCATGACTCATGGGCACTAGGCATGGTGCACCATGAGGAAGACTAGGGGGAGGTGTTGTGGGTCACGCTTTGGTGGCGATACCACTAAGGGCCTGACAAGGTGACCGCCAAGGCATGTGGCCTAGCAGCCTTTCCCTGAGGCTCTGGGACAGCCAGCATGAGGGACCTGCCATGCTGGGCTTGGCTCTGGATATGGGTTGAACTGCATGGACCGGGTATGAGAACAGACCAACGGACAACTATCGGAGCATCTGTGCCAATTTATGGAGTGTTTGGGAAAGGCCCGGCGAGGCCTGTATAACCTTCCACAGATGGTCCACTGCGATTTATGGGCTCTCATTTTGGGAAGGGAGCCCTGGGTTTAACTTTGCATGGGAGACGGGGGAAGGTTGGCTGCAGCAGGCGTTTCTGGTATTGAACGGGCTCCCAGTGGTAATTGGAATTGGTATGGGCAATGGCCAAGAATGACCATGAGAGCCGAGCATGTGGACCGGGTGGAATGGGTTAAAATATTTGTGTTGTGAATAAAATAATTTCCACTGCTGGTTGTGTTGTTTGTTTATTGGTGATTTAGCATGTATGCCGGCCATGGCAGGTAGCAACACCACAAATAGCATGTATTGCAGGTGTAGGTGGAGAATGTATGGTCCTGGGGAGGGATCATTGTGTGTAAGGTTTGTGGGTCGGGAAGTAGTGTGTATCCGCATGTGGATCAGGCTCTCAGGGAGAGTGAGAAAAGTGGAGCTCTGCTCTGCCCCACCCCCGGTCGCCCAGCATGTGAATGAGTATGGGAAACTCTCCAGGAGGAGGATCGGTTGGGTCGGCCATAGGGCGGAGGACCCCTGGTGACCATAGAAGGCCACAGACAGCCAATGGGTGACCCCCTCTGGCAGGGTTGTGCAGCAAAGAATGGTGTTGTGGTGCTGGGGGCGAGGATGGGGAGTCCAGGGTTTCCCTTGAGATGGGACTTTGTTTGTGCTGTGGGTACACGCACACTGCTACACCACCACCGTCACAGTTAAGGACCTCCCCACTGCTGAGTTGAGGCTACACCTGCAGGTAATTGAGGTGCCATGGCCTTGCAGGGAATGACTGGTAGTTCTGGTAATGGTGGTGGTTGTTGTTGTTGAGTATGAGTGTGGGAATGTTTCACTCGATCCCATGTGACTTGATATGTGTGATGGAAGGCAGGTAGCCCATGAAATTGGATAGGTAGTTTCTAAATTGGGTATTTGGACTCAGCTGACATTTGGAGCATGTGACATCCACTGGGGGATTATGGTCAATTAAATGGGATTGTTTATTTGATAAGTTGAATTTTGGTTAAGGTAAGCCTGCTTGCTTATTGTTTTTGGAAGTCGTTCTCTCCCTGTCCCAGGACATCAGAGCAAAGAGACAAGAGGGAAGACCATTGCACATAAAAATTGTACATTTTTAAATTGATTGAAACAAAGGGGGTAGTGTGTTAAGTGTTAATTGAGTGTTAAGAAGAGTAGGTAAGATTAGCTGTGGTTTGCCTGCCACAGCCCTCTCCAATTTATTTGGGAAGTTAATCAGGTGTGTGAGAGTAAGAGCTAAGGCCAGAATCTTGAATTCCCGATGGAAAACCTTGGCAGGTGCCTAAGGCTCCGGGGAGGGGGCTGTGTTACATGGAAGGAAGGGGGGGGGTCCATAGCTAGACTGTGGTAAGCATAGTATGGTCCTTGTGTGTTACGAGGAGGTTAGATTGCCGTGTAACAGGGATCTGGCAGAGTAAGTCATTTGTTACACATGACGCCGAGGAAGCAGTCAGTGTATGTAATTTATAGACAGGGTAGACAAATTAATTATGCATGTGTAAATACCTCTTGTTTGTAGGCAAGTCGAGGTGAGGACTTGCCATCGCAGAGGCACACGTCGCATGTGTGCAAAAAGGCCGATTATGATCTCTCTCTCTCTCGTCAGTTTGTGCCAGCCATTATGGTGTAGTGGGCTATGGAGCACAGAAGAAAAAATGTTTATTTATTTTTATTCGGGCCAACCCCATGGGCTGCACCTCAGAGGAAGACTTCGCTTAGGAGGAAGACGAGAATGTGAGGCCACCAGGTTTGGATTTGTGGAGGCTCGTGTGTCCACCAGGAGAGGAGGAGAGATTTTTGTGAAAGGAGGACAGACACTTCATTTGGAGGATTAAGCCTCGTGTGAAAGGAGCACAAACAAATGGTTCATGGAGTTTTGTCAGGAGACATTGATTGTGGCCGAATCGTAGGGTGGTGGGCTTGGGATCCAAGGATCCTGAGTTCAAATCCCACTCAGCTGTTGAATTAATACCAGGTGGAGTTGACTCTGCCTGTCATCCTGAGGTCGGCAATATGAGTGCCAGCTTGCTGGTATCCTGTGTTGGAGTGGCGACCCATCCAGGATTGTGCCCAACAGCCAAGGAGACTGCTGAGGCAGCACCAACACTCTGCATAGAGTATGGTCCCAATGGATGGATAAAGACCAGGAGGCTTCTGTCTACAAAGGACAAATGGGGCCACGATGCCTGGTTGAGGAGCTACTTGTCGCGACCACTCCTCGAAGCTGGGTCACTTGATCGTACTCTGGATTTCTTCATCTTTGTGGCTATCCATTGCTGGTCCTGCTTGTTACTGGCTCTCATCTCTCTCCCGGTCCCTCAAGCGGGCTGCATCGGGTCCTGTGTACACCCTATGCATCGTAGAGCCAAAAGGGAAGTACCCGACTGCATTATTGTGTTGTTATATAAGTGTGATCTTTTGACATCACTTTTTGTGTCTTTTGACTGACTTGGTTTGTTCCGTTTATGATAGCATCTTGTCGACCCTATTCTCTGTACTTTGCAAAACAAAATAAATCCTTTAAAAGGTAAGAAAGCGTGTTTCAGCCATCTGCTTTTCATGTGTGTTTGCCATTGATTTTGGCTCATTTGGGTGACCTTGGGGAACAGTAAAGTAGAGTAATACTGAACACAGTGCCATTGAAAAAGACGTCCCGGCTTTGAGGAATTCCATATTAATGGGTACTCAGACGTGACAATATCTTTCAACTACGTCAATATTTGGGCCATTGCTTTGACCAAATAATACATTGATAGGTCAGCTTGATGTGATGTGGATATTGGATAAATTGGGCCTGCATTCATTATATCAGAACTCTCATGTAACTGTGCAGCACAATTTACTTTATAAACATGAATACTACATATTCGTTTTTACAACGTGTGTTGCACCAAAAAGTGTACCAAGATAGAACAACCTGGGCATTGGACCACGATCTGGGGCCTTGGCTGAGGAAGCGTTAATTAAATTATTTGATCTCCCTATACTCATATGAGTGAATTGTGCTGCATGGGTGGGAGGTATAATAGATTAGATATCGTTTAAATGAAGATGTTCTTGTTTCTCTCTCATAGGCAATCACTCATTGGAACTTTGCCATGACTGCCATTTACTGATTTACCTAGATGTGCGTCAAAACCAGAGTATCGTATGAAATGAGTGAGATCATCAACCTTCAATCGCCATATGCAAGAATGTATTTAGATCGGAGGGATTTGTTGGAAGTGGGTGGTAGTGTGTAGTTTGAACTGGGAAAATGGAAGTCTTTGACTGTATTTTGTGAAAATGGTGATGTATCTAATCATGATTCGTCTTTGATTGATACTTGTTATCACTTGTGAGAGCAGATGAAGCAATGTGATGGAAAAATGAAATGTTTCCTTTTGGAGGATGCAAAAGTCTTGAAAGTCTTTTGAACACAATTTCCTGCTAAACAGTTTCAATATAACAACAATAGGAACTCCAAATTACATCAAACGAAAGAGGAATTGTGAAATATTATTACAAAAATCGAAATTTTCAATTTTTTTTTCTGAATGCTGATTAGTTCGCTGTTTTCGATGACATGTTTTGCTTCTGTAGTATTTTACCTTTAAGATACTCGTGATTATTACTATGCTGCTAAAAATTGTTTAGTGTGTATATATATATATATATATATATATATATATATATATATATATATATATATATATATATATATATATATGTGTGTATGTGTATGAAGCTCTTTCTAACCACCGACTCACTGACTGACTGATTGATATTAGAGATCTGTACCTCACAAGTGACATAGAAAGCTGAAATTTTGTGTGCCGACGGACATCGAAGCCAATACACTGGGAAAAAATTGCAGAACCATCAGACAACATCCATAAATGAAAATATAAATAAATGAAAAAAATACAGAACATAAATAACTGAAAAATCAAATGCAGGTGAGCGACATGGTTTGTATGCTTGCACAATGTTCAAGCATACCCTGCTAGAATGTATATATATATATATATATATATATATATATATATATATATATATATATATATATATATATATGTCAAAGTGACATGAATGTAAGATCCAGGAATCATGTCATTGGTAACAGCCAGCAGGGTTTTCTGATTGAACAGCATTTAATTGGACATGAGTTCAAAGTTCAAAAGCTAGTATTAAGATGCACTACATAACATTGATAATATAGTGATTATGTCAATGTGCGTTGATATATGTAGTGCAGAATGAAGAACAAGTCAGACCTCTGACACCATTCCGTCGATGCATAGACTTCTGACTCACTCCTAGCCGAAACCAACATTCACCCCGATCCCATCTCCCTCTTCTGCTCCGTTGAAGGGTCATACCCTATATCAACCTTTTCCCCTATCCTGCTTTCATTTTTGTTCCGACGAAGGGTTAATGCCAAAGTAGTCCACTTCTCCTTGTTTCCCATCGCAGTTGGTCCTGTTGATTTAATCCATTGTTCTACCTGTCGGCTGATGCTGCCTTCAACAGACCGACAGCAGCCAACAACAGCATCACACAGTGATTAACCCTCACTTTACCTCTTGATTATAGAGTGATTTTACACTGAAAGTAATAAAATGATTACTATACCAATCACCATGTTGTGTGGATAGATGGTGACAGCTTCCTTGCTTGATGTTCAGCATTTAAAAAGCATGTCATGAAATTAACTAGCTCACTTCCAGTCCATCTAAAAGCTATTTTCTCTATGCTTTGCCATGCTGTTTCCTTGATCCCATCATCCAAAAAGTGTATGCAATAAATAAATATATCAGTATAATCTTCATCTAAGTTCTTTATCATTCCATTTCATAAATTCTACTTCGTCATTCTATGGTTATTGAACAAATCAAACCAAAAGATATATGATCAATGAGAAATATTGCAAGGTAAGTGGAAAGTATTTTGTATATAATTATTATTTCATTGGAATTGCCCGAGTCCTTCGTTCACATCTCAAGTTGCAAGGTTTCAATTCCGGACTGGTCCGACATCTCTGCTATAGCCTTGGAAATTCTGTCAACAATAATGTATGCCTTCTAAAATTATTGGACAGGAAACTGGCTTGTTTTTCATTTTGCAGAGAGGTGTGCTTGTGAAAGGCAACAGCATCCATTACAATATGTCTCTAGAAATCAGCAATGCTTTGATGCCATAAGAAAAAATATATGTGAATATGTCACCCCTTCAACACTACTTTGAAGGGGTGACATATTCACAAAAAAAAAACTTGGGAAAATAATAAACAAAATAAAAAATAATTATATTTTTGCTACCTTTTTGGGTATAAATTGCAAAGATAACTTCATTACTGCTGCACGCAAGTTGATTTCAAGTGTCGACTTCATAAAGTACTAAATTTGGCAATTCCGCACCAATACTTAAATATTATAAAATCACTGACTGTCTTGAGTTGTTTACACCCTTCTCCTACACCTGTCCTCTTTGATTCATTGTTCTGTGTCTGTCCGTGTTTCTTGTCTGCCTATTCCTCTCGCCTTTCCGTTTGTGGGTTCACACTCTCTCTCCCTCTGTCATCTCGCAGTTTCACGAGCCTTGACCTTTGTATGAAAAGACATTGCAACCTTGAAGGTCGCTGGAGTGTGGCACGGTATATGCTCTGACGTTGTTACAACGTCATCGATTTTGTTAAACCACAATCGTATCAATTTGAAAGATTTTTGTGGTGACGTGGAACAGCACTGTTGACATGCGGAGCGCAGGTCTGGCCGGTTATTTATTCTTCTTCGTTCCTCAATAAGTGCTTCATCGATCATATTCTTGGTGCCTCATCAAGGCAGTAAAAGCATCAGACGGAGGAAGATGTTTGGGGACCGAGTGGGTTGGCAAGGTGATCTCGAGGTACTCACACTCTGCTCTCAGCTGTTTAGCCTGGGTTTGAATCCTGACGCAGCTCTAAATTGTCATCCTGGTATTTCACAGGTAGAGCGATTCATCAATGTGTGTGCCATCCCTCGGAGGACGTTAAATGGGAATCCTGTCTGCCAGAATTAGTTTGTGGATGTTAATGATCCCACAGTGTCCTTCGCGAAGAGTAGGCGAACTATCACCGGCACCATGACCAAATTCCAAATTCCTGCTCTCACCAGCAGAGGGCATTGCATCAACGGAATAACCACACCCTCAGCCAATGATGCTACCCAGCCAATGATGCCCAACCATCTTCAATCTTGAATTTGTGAGGCTACCTCTATGTAATGTTCACACTACTTTGGAAAGCATTTTAGGAGGTCTTCACGTTCCGTAAAAAAGTAAAAACTTCTACGGTCTTGGTGTCTTACTCGACGGGACCACACATTTTCTGATATTGGCTTTAAACTGGAGGAGGTTGCAGTTTGCTTTTTGCTGCTTGAGGCTCCTGTACATTGCGTTCATCAATGTGGTGCATGTTTGGTGAATGAAAAAAACAGTTCAGCATTTTAACTTTAAGTTCAACTAATGAAGAGGGTTGGAAACAGCTACATTATGGATGGCTTTATCATGATAACTCCCTGCTTCTCCCGTTCTTGTGATCATGAACCAGGCATGGCAACCAATTCCATTTGGGAGATTTTGGTGTAATGTACTGACCTGTGCAGGAAATTGGTCGGACAGCCAGGATTTTAATTGGTTAAAAGACGTGACAACTGCTTAAAAGATCAGATATACTGTATTTTGCTTCCATGTCAAGTGTACACGAGACATTATCTATATTTTAGTGATAATGAACTATATTTCTGTTGTGGTATAGTTCATAGGGGATGGCCGAGAAGTACGCACACTCGTCTCAAAGCTGTCTCGCCTGGGTTGGAATCCCAACCCAGCTATAAACTGTCATCCTGGTGTTTCACAGACAGGGTGATTCATCAATGTGGGTGCCGTCTCTCGGATGGACGTTAAACTGGCATCCCATCTGCCGGCATTAGTTGGTGGACGTTAAAGATCCCACGGTGTTCTTCATGAAGAGTAGGTGAGCTATCGCAGGCACCATGGCCAAGTTCCAAATTCGTGCTCTTATAACTGCTGGGAAGGCAATGGCAAACCACCCAGTTTAACCTTTTCCAAGAAACTGTTTCGGTCGCACCAACGCTCTATAAGAGAGGATGGTACATCAGAATCAGATCACTCATAAAGAATTCAGACAGACAGAATTAGGAAGTATCCAGGCAAAAATACCATTCATCATTTCCTTTGACTCAAATTGATTGGTTCAAATACTCTGATGAGAGGAAAACAAAAGTTTTTAAAAAAAACTTTCAGGATGTTTCCAAAAACAATCGAGTTTCTTGATACACTGGTGACCAGACGTATATGCCTGGTGTTGGCTTAATGGTTAGGGTGGTGGGCTTGGGATCCTAGGATACTGAGTTCAAATCCCACTTGGCTGTTGAATTAATACCAGGTGGGGTTGACTCTGCCTGTCATCTTTCCGAGGCCAGCAAAATGACTGCCAGCTTGCTGGTATCCTGTGTCGGAGTGGCGATCCGTCCAGGATTGTGCCCACGAGCCAAGGAGTCTGCTTTGGCAGCACCAACGCTCTGCACAGAGTATTGTCCCAATGGATTGGATTGGACCAGATGTATGTGTGTTTATGCACCAGCAATGCAACCATGATCACCATCAGATGAATTCAATGTGAAGCCGAGAAATCAAAAAACTGGTCTCGCTCATCAACGACCATTGAAAACCTTCCAACGTTATGTGTGGTACACTATAGATAGCACGGAACATAAGGAATGGGAGTGCAAAGTTTATGATGCTTTGTAGAAGAAAGGGGTGCGTGCAAAGTTAGTAGAAGTTGAAAAGGCACATTTGGCTCAGAGAGCTGCAACATCCACATGATTTATAGCATGAGAAGCTTAAAAGGAAGAAAAGTGGTGGAGACAGTGCGGTGCTTTATCACAAGTGCAGCTTATCAGACGCTCGCTTGTCGAATATCTGCGGAATGAGCTCCCAAGGACCCCGCTTAGCCTTGGCTCTGACTGTGGCCACCAAGCTGAACACATTTTATAACTGCCTCGAAAAGAACAAAGAACAAGTGTGCACTGAGATTTTTTTATTTGATTCATTCATTGGTTCATCGGCAAATCCGTGCCCCACAAAAATGATACAGCCATGTGCTAGATCTATTGGCAGGCAGATAGTACGCAGGTCATTTGTACATCTCTAACAATAGATGTCGATTATTACATCTCTAACAATAAAAAAAACAACAAACAATTGGTGTAAATACAGTAGATTATATAAGAGCCATGCATTATAATGATGTTAAAAATGTCGACTTCTTCTTGAAGCTCTAACCCTATAATACAAAAAAAAAATAGGAAATCAAAAGAGGTGCATTAGGGTTAGGGTATTGGTCATGGAAGTACACTGTGTTTGTGATGAGTTTACACAAATATTAGGGGAGATAATAATACAATGGAAGATTTTGTCTGGCAACAGATTAAAAGGGGAAAACCACAAAATAATTTAAACCCCAGAGCCTGGGATGATCGCCTGCAATCTCCCCTACATGTGCGTTTGTAGCCCTTACCAACTTTGCTGATCGACGTCGCATATTCCGACTTCTATGGCAGCGCCTATTCATTTTTTTAAGCAGATTTCTAAATGATGTGCTTTTCGGATCCAAGCAGAACTCCGATCCAGTGTAAGTCCGCACTCTGCAAGAAAACAAATATAAGGGGTTAGTACTATCGCTCTCGTCTTTCTGGTTTTTTTTTGGCACAAGTCCAGTTATATCTATGTCAGCATGTGTATTATTCTTTATTGCAAAGCAGCACAGGCATGATGTAGGTTGAACGACCTTTTATGGCTGTGATCTACTGTCCAACAGCATTCATTCTTTGGTGTTTGTGTTGTTTGCATTGACCGGAGATTGTTTTCTCTCCTTCGATACATCGCACCCTTCTCTCAACCTTGTGATTGTTGTTGTATGGAGATGGCTGTCATTCGTTTCAACCTTGCTTTCGTTTTGGCACACAAGTTTGAAAGTTTGCAACAACATATTATCTCCACAATATGACTACGTTTTGTCTCTGCACCTCTATCAAGATTTTTTTTAAAAAAAATTCTGATCCTAAGTTAACCTTTAACTTCATGCCAATATATTTGCTTCTCTTCAGTACGTGCCATCAGACTCCCTGCCAAAAACCTTGCCCTTGTCTGTCCATGAACTTTTACCAGCCTCTACTCCTGCGCCGGCTCTGACGGACCCTCCACATCCTTGGTTGTAAAAATCCGACCTTCACAAAGTAAGTTTTGGCAGCTCAGATTTTGAGCTGTTGGCCACAGAGGCACCAGACGGCTCTGTGACTTCACCTTGATTGAGCTGTTGTGGCTATTGGATGGAGGGACTGGGTCCTATTGAGTAGAATATCCACTTGTGGTGTAATCATTCTGTCCTTGAAACATCGGTGTGCAATGAAAACTTTTCGACAGAAATAAAGTAGTGAAAGCTTCTGGAGAACTTTTGCACATATTCGAGAAAATAATTGTGTACATCCCGAAGAAAATGTGGTGAAATGCAGGTGTCTGTGAGTGTGTGTGTGTGTGTGTGTGTGTGTGTGTGTGTGTGTGTGTGTGTGTGTGTGTGTGTGTGTGTGTGTGTGTGTGTGTGTGTGTGTGTGTGTGTTGTTTCAGTTGGGAATGGGTCGAATTTCCATTTTTAGGCATCACTATGTGAATGCAAGGTGTGAAAAGTATGGGTAGGGTGGGGGGAGCACAGGGTTTGCGGGGATGGATGAGCAAAAAAATTGAGAAAAGCAAAGGAGATCAGGAAAGAGATTGTATGAGGCACACCAGGGAGGAGAAGGAGGTGTGTGTGTGTGTGTGTGTGTGTGTGTGTGTGTGTGTGTGTGTGTGTGTGTGTGTGTGTGTGTGTGTGTGTGTGTGTGTGTGTGTGTGTGTGTGTGTGTGTGTGTGTGTGTGTGTGTCATTGAATGTGAACTCCAGCACCCCTGTCTGTTTGTTTGTGTGCAGGATATCTTCAAAAGTTATGCACGGAGTTGGACGAAACTTGATGGACAGGTAGGGTATTTGATAAGGAAGAATTGATTCGATTTTGGTGAACATCCGGATCCGATAATTAATTTTTTTTTTTTTAAATGATTCTTTATCATTGAGGAATGGGGCCAAAAATGATATACTGTGTGGCGCGGTATCTCAAAAAGTTGGGTATGGATTATGATATTGCAAAGCTTGGTGGACGAGTTGGTTCGGTGACGAGAACAAGCCAATTCGGTTTTGGTTAAGGTTAGCAGATCCAGATCCGGTCTATCATTGGGATACAGAATGTAAACTAATCAGCCTGGCAGAGGGACACACTCTACCGAGTGCAGTTCTAGTTTATTATTTGTTCCCCTCCACTCGATATTCGAAAGCCCATCAATAATAATGCAAACTTTTGAGCTTGGATTCCGAAGAGTATAAACTGTCTCGTTGTGATTAACATCACGTTTGTTTCTACTATCACCCTGAAGAGGAGGTAGGCCATTACAAAAACAAAACAAAAACAAAAAACAAGGCAGTTTGAAACTAGTGAACCCCATGAGGTTTAGTTCTTTGTGTTTTGTTGGTTTGCAATGGGTTCCCTCTTGCCTTCTTTATTGATAGAGTTACGGATTTGGTGTTGCCTCTTCAAGTTAGAATTGTGTATCGATGTTTTGGCAGATGAAATTTCTTATGGCTTTTTGGATGCATATTGTAGCTTTTATGAACCTGATTGATTGTTGAACTTTTTGTTGTTGTTGTTGTACAAAAAAAAGCTTTATAATACACTAGCGGGGTGTGCTTACACATTGTGTAAGCATGCGAACCGTGTTTCCCCATTGTCTCGGGCCCCTCATCTGCATTTGATTTTTCATCTATTTTATTTACTTATTTATTTATTACCCTTGCTGGAGGAGGGGGTATTACATTCAGGTCCGTTTGTTTGTTTGTCTGTCTGTCTATTTGTTTGTTTGTCTGTCTGTCTGTCTGTTTGTTTGTTTGTCTGCACAGAACGTTAGTGTTTTTCTCCATAACTGCTTGTCGGATTGAGATGAAATTTTCGCCATCGGAGCAACTACTCATGTGGAATGTTTAATTGATAATTATGACATCATAGGTCACGTGGTGTGGCAGCCATGTTGGAAAAACAGAAAAACGTTGGACCTCGACATCTCTGAAACTGCACCAAGGGGAAAAAATAATTGAAACTTGGCACATGGCAAGTACTCCCCATGGGGAATGTGTGACCTTTTATGACATCATAGGTGCCTTCATTATGACATCATCATTGCATTATGTAGAACACTACATCTGATCAGTATGATAATTTTTGAGGGTCATCTAGGGATAAAATGGTCCATCGAAAAATATTTGATGACGTCATTGGTTACGTGATATGGCAGCCATATATATATATATATATATATATATATATATATATATATATATATATATATATATATATATATATATATATATATTTTGTTTGTTTTTGTAAAAACCTTCAAAAATCTTCTCTGAAGTGGCTGAACAGATCGAGATGAAACTTTACATGTGTGACTGCCTGTCCATGAGGAACAAGAGGTTCACACATATGATGTCATTGGTCACATGGTTAGGTAGCCATATTGGAAAATTCCCTAAAACCTATAAAAGCTCTTCTTCTCCAGAATGGCTGGACAGATCGAAGGAAAACTTCAAACACATGTTCCCCAAGCCATGGCTGTACAAGTTTGTGAAGGAATAATTGACAGGTCACATGGTTTGACCACCATATTGGATTTAAGAAAATATTAAATAATGTTTTCTCTGGAACAATTCAATTGATGTGTAACTTCACAATTATGATCTCGTAATGACGGGGAATATATGTTTTAAATTTCAACTTGATCAGACACATGGTCTGGCAGCCAGAATTATTTAATTTTTTGATCTGGTTTTTTTTTGGGTTTTTTTTAATAAGGCTCACTTGGCTGTGCCTCGATGGGTTTGAAGGTAGAGAAGTAGCAGCTGAAATACAATTCCTATCCAGGTTCCTGCTGATGACTTCATCTTTGCTTTTTGCTTATTTTGGTTCCTTCTGATTACTCCATTGCAGGACTGTACCTATTTGGTCTTCCATTTGATTTGAATTGAATTTATTTTAATCCCATTCTAAATTCAAATGAATAATAATTAAAAAACGTCATGGGTCAGGGTCAGCTGTCCAATCAAAGGGGGGTTGTATCAAAGCAGGACATCTTGGTACCCGGTCATCACTGCCAGCAGTTATACAGTGACAGTTCTCGTGATGCTGTTATGAATTGTGTAACACCAGTACAAAAACGCCACACAAAGTAAGTCCTGGCAAGGGTCTGCAATCTCTGATTGCTCTTTTTCTTGTTTACGTTTTCATTGACAGATGCTTTCCGACAGTTCTGTGATTTTTCCTGGTGTATCGGCTTCGATGTCCGTCGGCACACAAAATTTCCGTGCTTCCCCATTGTCTTGGATCGCTCACCTGCATTTTTTTCATTTATTTATGTTTTCATTTATGGATGTTGCTTGACGATTATGTGATTTTTTTTTCCAGTGTATTGGCTTAGATGTCCATGGGCATGCAAAATTTCAGCTTTCTACGTCACCCAGAAGGTACTGATCTTTAATATCAGTCAATCAGTCAGTTGGTCAGTCAGTGGTTCGAAAGAACTTTATATATTAGATATCTTTTTGTGAACAATATTTAAGTTGTGGCAGAAGGGCCGGCAGGATAGGTTAAAAGTATGTGCGCTCACCTTAGAGCTGACTCGCTTGGGTTTGAATCTCAACCCAGCTATCTCGGCAAGGCAATGCATCAATGAGTTTGTGCACTGTTGTCCATTGGAAGGATGTTTCAGTTGGAGGACCTGTCTGCCAGCACTGGTTGTTCATGAATGTTAACAGATACCATGGTGTCTTTCATGAACATATGCGAGTTATTGCGGCACCCTTGAACAAATTACAACTTCATGGCACTTTCAGTTGAATGTGAGGCTTAGTCAGCTGGTTCATGATGGATTTGGGCCAAAAACGACCAACCACACAAACAACTTGGAATAATTGAAGCCGTTAGTGAAGTTGTGGTTGCAGTAGATTTATTATGTTCACCCACTCTAATATATGCCTGGTGTTGGCTTAATGGTTCTGGGGGTGGGCTTGGGATCCTAGGATTCCGAGTTCAAATCCCCCTTGGCTGTTGAATTAATACCAGGTGCAGTTGACTCTGCCTGTCATCCTTCTGAGGTCGACAAAATGAGTGCCAGCTTTCTGGTATCCTGTGTCGGAGTGATGACCTGTCCAGGTTTGTACCCAATAGCCAAGGAGACTGCTGAGGCAGCACCAACACTCTGCACAGAGTATGGTCCAAATGGAAGGATGGATGGATGGATAGATGGATGGACTCCAATATACATTTACATTTGTGGGTGTTTTTAAGATTATGCACTTGGTGAGGGAACAAAATGATATGGACATCTTCTGATGTTCTTGATTGCAACCTTTCCTGGGTTATATGGGGATGCATGTAAATGTTTGATCTATGTGAAATTGTTGTCGCCATCAGATAGTAAATGTATAATGATGAAATTGTCCAAAGATATAATGAAAATGTTAATTAATTATCTATTCTCCCCTATTGACTGAATCTGATTCCACGGAGTACATTGTTCTTTAGAGGGCATGCAATTCATCAAGAAGAAGGGCATTTTGGCCAAAGTAAATCAGTAAATAAAGATTTTTGCTCATTCACCATTGAAATTGTACGAACACCAGCCTGATAAGCCCCCATAAGCAAAAGATCCCTGTTTGGATGGATTCTTTAAAGATAATTTTACTCAACATAGTTCAGTATTTCCCTCATTAGGAAGTGCGAGTGGCAGATGTGATCTGATAACCCATGGTGAAATCAGCAAAGGAAAGACCCATAGGGAAGTACTATGCCTGTCGAGCTTTATGCTTTGAAAAAAGGCAACGATTTGGTAAAACAGCCATTTAATGTTCTAACTGAGTGCTGAAGAGTTGGATAATTACCTTCGCATTCTGCGAAAGGTTATGTTTTGGTCGGCGTGTATTTATTTATTTATTTATTTATTTGTAATCTTGTGATTCGTATAACTCAAAAAGTATTAAACCGAATTGCATGAAATTTGGTGGGATGATTGGTTATTAGCCAGGAAGCATTCGATTAGATTTTGGGATCGTTCGGGTCAAAGGTCAAGGTCAAGGTCACGAAAAGGTCAAAATCGTCTTTTTACAATAACACGGTCAATTTTTATTCAATTTGCATGCAACTAACGCCAAAATGTTCAGAATTCAACGCCTCATCTTGTGATATGCAATATGACACAATGATGCCCATACTCTTGTTACCGGTTAGGGGTCAAAGGTCAGGGGGTCACGACCTTGAAAAATATGCGGTTTTTGTCATAACGCGGTCAATTCTTGTCCGCTTTACATGAACCCAGCACCAAAATGTTCAGAATTTAATGCCCAATCTTGTGACACAATGACGTCATAACACATGTCACCGGTTGGGGTAAAATGTTGGTGGGGGGTCACGCCCTTGAAAAAATGCGGTTTTCGGCATAACTCAGTCAATTCTTATTCGATTTGCATGAAACCAGCATCAAACGAGATTACCTTCTCTTGTTGAAACGTTGTATTCACCGAGCTTGCGAGTGAAGACTCGCCAAAACGACGTGAGTTGATTGTTGTTTAGTCCGTAGCCCCCGAAAGTCGGGGGGCGGGTCATGACATTATAGATATGTGGTTCGTGTCATAAGACCATTCATATGAAACCAGTTCCCCACACTCATCCCAAGAACAAAAAAAGTAGTGGCGGCAAAGGTATGCGCTCTATGAGTGCCCGTTCTAGTTGCAAATGCATGGCGTTGCTCCTTGGGAGAGGGGGGGGGGGATGGATCTGAGTGTTTCATACAAAACCATCCTTGTTTGCTTTTTTTGTATGCAGTGTCGAGGCTTGTGGAGGACCGAGCACACATCACTGATCAGTATGATCAGACCGAAATTAACAGTAGAAACAGAGGTTGATAGTGGGTACAGAGCATGGAGAGGGCAGAGGGTGCAAGACCAGAAAGTAAGTGGTGGAAGATAGAAAGACCAATGACTTGTCTGCGATGTGAAAGTGATCGGCCCATAAACTCAGCTTCTTGTTTCTTTGTGCGTTGAACACCCGAATATTTTTGGCAATTCTCACTCAGCTGGTTCTCAACTGCAAGGTCCTCCAAAGATTTTTGACCAATGTTGGCAAATTCCACTTCGATGTCCTAATCCTCGCATCGACCTCAGTATTTTTACCGTGTTTTTCACATGTTGTTTCTCTTTGAGCATCTTCCTATTTTAGTGTTATTAGCCCATCTTCCGTTACAGCGGGAGGTGGGGTTTTGGAATTGTGTGTGTGTGTGTGTGTGTGTGTGTGTGTGTGTGTGTGTGTGTGTGTGTGTATGTGTGTGTGTGTCTGTCCAGGCTGTAACTTTTCCTCCATTTCGGCTTTTGTTTTTCAACTCATCAAACTGTTTTTCAACTGTTTTTATCCCCCGCCGTGTGGCAGAAGGGGGATATTGTTGTCACCCAGGTCGTCCAGCTGTCCGTCCGTCCGTCTGGGCGTCAACATTTATAGCTGTGAGTGCGATAACTCATAAACTGTTCACCATGTCGATTTGAAATTTGGGTCACACATGTACCACCTTAAAAGGAAGAGCCCTATTGATTTTGGGCGTGGCCGTATCCAATATGGCCGACTGGGGTGGCCATCTTGAAAAAAAATGTTTTTTGTAATAAATGGAAAACCGCTTATCTGATTTCAATTATTTTTGGTTACTACGTTCCTCACCCCTGGGGAACTTTTTGAGATGATGACCAAATGGTGTCTTGTTTCCAATTCACCTCCCTCATTATCTGGAATATGTATGACCTTTTTCATTCAATGGTGGGGGATTCCCCATCTCTGATGGTATATTTCAACTTTGTTGTCATCAAATTTTCAAAAAATCTTTATTATGAGGATTTGGAGAAGAATAATTAATAATTGGGTCAAAATGTCAAAGGGCAAACTTGTAGTAATTATAAATAGCCCTTATTAGCTGTCTGTGCTGCACAATATTGGCTGCGTGAGATGGCAGTTTTTTATTTATTTATCATTTTTGTGATCATTTATCATACCGAATGACGGTGAAGCTCTTTTGATGCAACACCCTGCCTGCAAAGCATTCGGATGAAAACTTCTAGTCTAGCCTGGAATTGAAATGCCAGTGACAACATTGCCAAATGTGATGTTCAAGATTCTGTTGAAATAAGATGACTATTATGAATGTTCTCCTCTTTGAACCAATTTTGAGTGTTGCCAGCAGGGTGGGTTGCTGCATTCATGTGTGATAAGTCACATGCTGCCAGATAATTATGTGCAAACACTTAGATGTTGCAATATTGCAGTTCGGTTCTTCTTCAGCACTGTATTTGCTTCTGTTAAAAAAAAAAATTGGGGAAAACGTTCATGTTGTGCTTCTACTCGGCTGGTGATGTTAATCGCATTCCAGATGGTAAACTGAGCATGCATTGTATTGATCTCGTGTCTGATGTTGTGACATCATCTCATGCAGTCAACTCACATGATTTGCCACACTGGGCACCAAAATGTGGGTGGTGTCATGTTGAGTGTCTGCACTGAGCACCGTGAAATGGGGTATTTGGACAACACTCGGCAGCGGCAGCGAGAGCGATACGTTGGGATCGCATCACCTGATGAAGAAGCTTTTGGTTAGAAGCACATTCTCTGAATGCATTTGCATTTACAATGGTTTATCATTTATATGATGATTTATAATCATTATATCTGATTACATTTGTAAAAAAAAAAAACATTCATTAATAAAATTCCTATTCAATTTGGTTGATGTATATGCAACTCTGTGTAGGTCATACTGCTCTTCCAACCAACGATGAAAAAGGTTTCTTAGACTCAAGGGCATGAGATTAAGGGCAGGAGTAAGAAGGGTGTTTAAATTAAAGTTATGGGTGAGGTTAATAAAGCTAGTGTAGCACATAAAACCCAAATGCAGCTGTAATCATTCAAATTGTGAGAGAAGCATGAAATTAATCATGAATAGTCCTGAAAAGGAACATTTTTCAAAAAACCCATTGGACATCAAAAAAAACTTAAAAACAAATAGGGTACGTTCAAAGTACCTCGCACCCATGCCAAATAAACAAACAACAAACCCTCCAGCGCACGACATTGCCAGGGCGCCTGGCGATGCTGTCGTGCAGCACATGGAGACGGAATTGGGAAGGAGCGGTGTACAAGAATTGATTGATTAATTGCATAATTAAAATAAATAAATAGTCATTGTAAAATAGTAAATTTCTTAATGAATTGACTAATGGCATACCAAAACCACCACTGTTTCATCCGAATCTGTACCTTTCTGAAAATTATGTAATTCATCAAAAAATGAATAATTAATTGATTAAGTGGTTAATCAATAAATCACAAATACCCTTTATAGACAAATCGTTGTTCACTTTCATGTCCAAATATCAGCTTCTTAGCTCAAAAGGTGCCTGATATATTGCCCAGATGAGAAACAAAATAAATAAGTTAATAAAAATCGACATTAATTAATTGATTAATCAAAAATAAAAAAGTACCATTTTTCCAAAGCAGATCTTCACTTTTGTCCTCAAATTTCAGCTTCCTCGCTCAAAGGACGGCTGAGATATCACCCGGACAGACAAACAAACAAACATACGCGTTGCTCGGATATAGAGTTGGGAAGGAGTGGTGAACAAAAAAATGAAGATGAATCCTACAAAAACATTTGCTTTTGCCTCCTTTCCATTTGTGATTTCTTTCTCACTTTGACCTCATTTTTCACAAAGGTGTACCTCGTTTTGAGGAAAGTTGTTTGATTGGCTTAACGTCGAATAGACCTCGCATTGATACATAAAGATGACTTTAAATCAGTGCAAGAAGGTACATTCTATTATTTGGGGGAAGCCCTCCCAATATTGGGGATGGAGTCTTAAATTGGTAGATGTAATCACGAACGCAAATTATGTGTTAATAATCGAGATTTGTTATGCATTTGCCAACTTTAATTTTGTATTTAGCGGGTGGGACCGACTTTTTTCTTCCGTGACATCCCTACATCGAGAGTACTAGTGCACTATGATACCCACACTCTCAGTGGCGGAGAAATCAACAGGGTTGGCGAGTTTAATATTTTCATCCGAACCCTGTGACTTGTAACCCAGGTTCAAATCCCATATACCATAGGTGTGTTGTTCATTGTCCACAAATGCTCTTGTAATTCCTGCTAAACTGGTGCTGTTGATTCTTCTGAAGTCTTTTCCTGCATGTGATTTATGTACAAGATCCTCCATGAGCGTGAGATTACTACATCAAAATTAATTGGCTTTCTCTGTGTGAATTCCATGACATTTTGGTATTTTCAGCAGGAAGGAAACAAATAAGGACTGAAACATCGATGTGTATTGACCTTACGATATAAGCACCAAAAATAAGAGTCTTTTCAAATCAAGTGCTTCACCAGGTATTCAGTTCAGGAAACAGATACTGTTTAAAGCCTCATTATCTAGTTTGGCTATCATGTGTAGTTTTGCACATTTGCTATCTTATCTTTATTCATTTAGGAAAAATTGATACGCATGTCATACATATATTATATGTTGGTTGGTTGTGATCTTACACATACACAGTAATTGCTTGTAACTGGCTCGCTACCATGTGCAATGCTAAAGGCTGACCACACACACAGGATTTTACAATATCACTTCAAGGGTGCTCATAGGGATATTTGTTTTACTATTTTTTGATAATAATTGCTCAAATCGATTATTTTATGGAGGTTTCATTGAACGTATTTTAACATTGACACGTCAATTTTAGCACATTCGTTTCTGATTTAATTCTTTACATTTTCAACTAACAGGGTACCCGTGCTGTACGCACAGTTGGGAGCCCGAAGTCTCAAAAAAAGAACGTTTTGAGAAATTTTATAATTACAGCTGTACGATGTAAAGGTTTATTTATATAAGTTGGTTGTAAAGATGACATCTATTTGCCAATGTTTGCAATTACTTGTAAAAGTGATGACATCACTGGCCGACGGCTTGCTGGACAAAATCATGTCGGCTGACGTTGGCCTAAAGTCAGTGTGTTAGCTTAGCTGGGTTATCACACGTTTAGAACTGTCCTATATTATTAGGGCTGCGACTCATCACGAATGTGCTCTATACCCCCGCCAGGAGCGTCGTGGTACACTGCCAGTGTTTCAATGAATCGCTCAGAGCCGGTGGACCAGATTGAGTTTTCAGTGACTTAGTGAAAACTGAAAATAGAGAGGGGGGGGTGGGGAGAAGGATGAGGAACGAGGGAACTCTCTTTGAAATTGGGGAAGACGTGAGAAGTGGGAGAGCAAAGTTGTTTTATGAATGGATCTTCAGTCCTTCACCACCTTCGATGGTGGCTTGGGATCCTAGGGTCCTGAGTTCGAGCCCTGTTAGCCACTGAATTAGCACCAGGGGGTTGACTCAGCCTGCCATCCTTCTGAGGTCGGTGAAATGAGGCACCAGAGTACTGGAAATAGGGGCACTGCATCAGCGGCATAGCCACGCCCCTCGCCAATGATGCAACCACCAACCAAAAAGGCTGTCCATGATCGGAACCACCTTCGCGCGGTGCTAACAAGTAATAATTGCAATCTATGGTGAGGAAACGCTTCACTATTATTTACCGAATGCATTTCATGCTCAGAGGCTGCCCAATTATCACGTACACAAATATGGCTGAAATACGAAGGTATTTTCAGGAGATATCACGAGCTTAGGGTTCAGCATGGCAGTTAGCTGAGAAATGATGACGAAAAGTGAAAAGGTGAATAAAGATAAAACTTGAGGGCCCCCATCCTAAGCTCCTTGGGCCCCGTTGTTAATCCAGGTGTGAGGTGCAGGGACCCCAAAAGGTGCTGCACAGAAAATAATTTGGTGGGGTTGGCCCCAAAACTGCGGGAGTAGTATTGTGTAAAATCAATGTACCTTTCATGATGATGATGAAATTGATAACAATGGCAATGGTTTACTGAACCAGTGAATGTTTGCACATGCGGTAAATGGTGAAACTGCTAATGCCGAACCCTTGAATGCTTCACATGTGGAGAGAGAGTAGTTTCCTGCAGGTGGAAACTCCAAATTATAAATTTATGAAACTCCCCACCCACCTTAGGGTGGACAAAAAGCAGCGTCGTTCAGGTGGAAACTCAAAATCACAATTGTGTTAAAATATTACAGAGCCAGCAAATGATTCCACGTGCAGTAAATGGATAAAACTGAATGCTGAACCCATGAATGTGTTTACAGAGAGAGAGAGAGAGAGAGAGAGAGAGAGAGAGAGAGAGAGAGATAGAGATAGAGATAGAGATAGAGATAGAGATAGAGATAGAGATAGAGATAGAGATAGAGATAGAGATAGAGATAGAGATAGAGATAGAGATAGAGATAGAGATAGAGATATTGGATAGAATAGATAGATTTCATAGATTTCATACAGGTGGAAAATCAAACTGAGAAATTTATGAAATCTCCGACCCACCTTAAGACTCCTGCTTTTACTCCAAAAGCTTCCCCAGAAAGTGTGGCGGGGCTCACCCCAAAACTGAGAGGGTAGTTTGGGGAAACTGAGGGAGTCCTGTTTATTATTCCGATAATACATGGTCTCATGGTATAAACCACTGATTTCTGGTGCCCCCCCCCCCAAAAGTAAAGTGGCGTTAAATCTGGACTATGTGGGGGGCAATATATCAGTCCAAGACGTCTTATCCACCTCAGAACCATCGTCTCAGAAAAAACAAAAAACTAGAGAGTCCATAGAACACTTCACCTCACACAGACTTGAGAAACAAGGACGTAGGCATATGGGGCTTACGAGCAGCAAGTTTGATTGGTCAAGATGATCGAAAATGCCGTAATATTTTGTCCAAGGATTGCCAAACAGAAGGATTTTGAAAGTGCAAAATAGGAGATTTGTATTCTGCAGTGTTCAAGTATATAATTAATCTATACTAATGAATGTCAATGTGTGTGTGTGTGTGTGTGTGTGTGTGTGTGTGTGTGTGTGTGTGTGTGTGTGTGTGTGTGTGTCCCATAACTCCAAAACTATAAAACCTAACAGCCTGAAACTGCATGCAAACGAAGAAAACTCCAAGGAAGTGAATGAGTGAAAATTGGGTGTTTGAGTTAATTAAAACTCCACTTTTGAAGATAATCAACGGTATTAGCGAACGCAGTGAGCTTCATACTTAACGCGTGCACGTGAGAGAATAGGAAACAACAACAACAACACAATAGCCCTGGCTAGAGTCCCTTTATAGAGAGAGTAGCGACATAGAGGGTCCGGAAAAATCTAGTCACGTGATTGCGTGGAGTCATTTTGAGTCCATCGCGGACAGGATCGGACGCATATCGTTCAGCGTTTTAACGTTCCCGCTGTACGCAGCGGTCTCATTCGTGTTTTACATCGATTTTACGACAAAATGACAGGTTGTTGCGCCTTTGGGCGCACAAATAGAACGGAGAAGGGATTCAAGATGTATAGATGTCCATCAGATGCTAAAAGACTGAAAATCTGGGAGAACAGAGTCATTCGTGTTGGATGGAAAGCAACTTCTTTGTCAGTTCTCTGCCAGGTCAGTGTGATTGTGGTCATGGTCCCATATGCATATATTTGTGTGCTGCGAGTGAGACTGGCCTTTGCTTTGGCTTTCCAGGCTTGTTATCCATTGCTCGTGGATTAATTAGCACTTGAAGGGGAAGGAATCTTTATGTAAAATTAAGTTTGAGTTGGAGTCTTCAAGCTAGATCAATTAATATCGGGTCTAGATCATGTCTCCAAAGTCAGACTCGGACTCAAAGTCACTAAACTAAAGTCAAAACAAAGACGAATGAATGGAGAACGGGCTAACACGGCCCACTCTTCAAAGGCAGGGTTAGGGTCAACACTAACCCTAATTCTGACCCTAACCCTAACCCTAAACCTGACCCTAAACATAAATCTAACCTTAACCCTAACTTTTAAGAGTAGGTTATACCAAAGATTTAAAATCCATTGGTGTGGGTGTAGACTGCCAGATCTCAGGATACTAAACAGGTCGACACCCCATAGAAGCATAGAAGGGAGCCCATCTAACTTCGGAGTGTAGAATGGTCGGGACTGGCTTTTACCTTCAGGGAATGAGGAAAACATGAGGGAAACATAAGGGAAATGAGGGAAACAGGGAATGAGGGGCTGGGTGGGGTGGGCTACTCTATTTTTGGTGGGATTAATATTTGATCGGCAACATGCAGCAAAGTTTCGATTAATAATTTAAATATGAAAATTAAACAAACACAAATATATACCCACACACGATAAACAAGGTCAAGCAACTGCAGAAATACAAAGATAACTCTTAACATTGTATTGTACATTGTACACGTATAAGCAGGGAGGTGAGAGTTTGAGTCTCGCTCTCGCCTCCCTGAAATTAAAATGAGGCTGAAATAAGCAGCACGTGTACTTGTCATGTTCATTCCTTCTTTGTCATGATTCTAAATGTCTGTGACTGTTAAATCACAACCAGCTCTGTGAATTTCTTCTTTATCATCTGGCTCTTAGTTGTCATAAATCTTCTATTTTGTCATCTTCACATAATTTGTTCATTATCAACATGGAAAAGACCATTCCCATCTCTCATACACGGAGAACATAATGGAATACACGGTTCAATGCACGAGCGCCATATGGCGGCTCCGCACGCTCATCGCACTGAATGGACTCAAAATGGTGTCAAATCGTTCGTTGTCGCTACTCTCTCTATAAAGGGACTCTCGCCCTGGCTATTTGGAATCCGTGTCGTTGGCTATGACCTTTTGCTTCCGGTTGTTGTTAAACGCTGTGCGGTGTATAAACACGATTGGGTTTTATTTCTATCTTGTGAATATTACTGAACGCGTGCACATGAGAGAATAGGAAACAACAAAAACAACACAATACCCTGCCAATTGTGAATCCGTGTCATTGGCTATGACCATTTTGCTTCCGTTTTTGTTTTGTTTGTGTTTTTTTTTTTGTTTCCGGTTTTTGTCATGGGGAATGATGCATGCCGGGAGATCATGACCAGAAGTGTTTATTTATTTATTCAAATAATTTTTTTCCCAAAGATAATTTTATTCTTCCGAAAGTGATTTTTTTTCATGACAGGAAGTGTTTATTTTGTATTTCACATTACCGGGAGTGATTTTGAAACTCTTTCCGGAACTTTTAATTTCTTTTATTCTTGACCAGAAGTGATCGTTTATTTATTTATTTATTCAATTATTTTTTTCCCAAAGTTAATTTTTAATAAAGACATCTCCCGCATCATGAAAAAATATTTTTTAATCGTCATTTACATTATTTGATCGCTGATCCCGAATCCAGGCCGAAGTAACCGGAAATTGCGTCAACATCATCAGCTGTACGGCGCTTACACGTACCACGGTATGGTTGACAAGTATATAGTTGTGAACAAGTTTTATGTAAAGTCAGAAGCGAATGTAAGAAGAATTCTACGTTCGCTTCTCGGCTTTGCCTATTCCATATTATTTAATTGTAACCTTCATCAGGCGATCCTCGGCCACCTCGCTCTCTGGGGTCTTCAGGTATTTCCTGGGTAACCTCACTTGGGTCTGAAGCCGCCATGTTTTTTTGGCCTGCTCGACCACGCCTTGACTTGTAACAGGCCGCAACGATTTCTGAATGATAAAGTTTTTTTTTCACTTTCCTCACTCATATTATCGAATGCCTGTTCATCAGAGCTCGAATCGCTGTATACATCCCTTTTGTCAGTAAAATAGTTTTCAAATTAGGAACTTGGAGCGATTTCATGCATTATATGATACAATTTTCCACGATTTACTCCCATGGATGAATTAAAGGATTGCTGAGAAATCTGAGAATTAAAAAAGAACTAACGAGTCTGATAACTCGGCCGATATACCTATTTACTTCAAGCAAGCAAGACTATGTTCCCTCCTCCATACATCCACAAGAAAATGTGAAATTTACAAAGCATTGAACTTATCTGCTTCTACTGCTTGGAGAATTACATAGAGTGAAGAAAAAATTTAGGAACGTGCCAAAATTAATGAGAGTCATTGAGCTATATGATTTAATACATTCACTGCAAGACCTCGCGCCCTGTCCCCCAGAGGGACTGCCTATCCATGATGTCTGCCAGATCTGTGTCTATATTTTCAGAGGTTTCGCAAGGTGCTCTCCAGGGAATCAAAGAAAATCTAGTAAAACATGGACGTTAAAAAAAGGTATAACGTTTGCACGGACCCCGAACTACGCCGCGTGACACGTGCATAGACGAGCATGCAACATGGTGGATTTATATATTCATTTTAATTCATTAACTGCAGTGTGTGTGTGGTGAAGACCAGCTTTAATGTTAAAGGGATCCTTTATGGTATGCAGCGACAGCCTGGCCAACTGTTCCTTATCAACCATTGAATTGGAGTGCATAAGCCACTTGACGAGCACCCATTGTCGATAGCGTTACCGCGCTACGTCATCCTGAGCGAATCGTTCACTCACTGTGGACGTTTTTTCCATTCATTCAAAGCGAGTCATTCCATTCTGGACTTCATTCAGAGCGAGTGGGTCATGCTCCATCATCCTGAGCGAGTTGTACGTACACCGTCATCCCGAGCGAGTGGCTTGTGCTCCATCATCCTGAGCGGGTGGTTTGTACACCATCATCCTGAGCGAGTTGTTTGTACACCGTCATCCTGAGCGAGTTGTTTGTACACCATCATCCTGAGCGAGTTGTTTGTACACCGTCATCCTGAGCGAGTTGTTCGTACACCGTCATCCTGAGCGGGTGGTTTGTACACCGTCATCCTGAGCGAGTTGTTTGTACACCATCATCCTGAGCGAGTTGTTTGTACACCGTCATCCTGAGCGAGTTGTTCGTACACCGTCATCCTGAGCGGGTGGTTTGTGCACCGTCATCCTGAGCGAGTGGCTTGTGCTCCACCATCCCGAGCGAGTGGCTTGTGCACTGTCATCCTGAGCGAGTGGTTTGTGCTCCATCATCCTGAGCGGGTGGTTTGTGCTCCTTCATCCTGAGCGGGTGGTTTGTGCTCCATCATCCTGAGTGGGTGGTTTGTGCACCGTCATCCTGAGCGGGTGGTTTGTGCTCCGTCATCCTGAGCGGGTGGTTTGTGCTCCGTCATCCTGAGCGGGTGGTTTGTGCTCCATCATCCTGAGCGGGTTGTTGTGAAATAACATCCAATTTCCGAGCCGTTTGCCATATTAATGTTTTGCTTTGGCTGAATGCTTGGGGTCATTGTCCTGTTGGAATGGAAATCTTCACCACAGTCTCAGGTCACTGGCACACTGAAGCAGGTTCTCCTTGAGGATTTGCCTGTATTTGGCACCATTCATTGTTCCCTCTATCCTTACAGGTATGTGCCTGGTGTTGGCTTTATGGTTAGGGTGGCAGGCTTGGGATCCAAGGGTCCTGAGTTCAAATCCTGCCCAATCACTGAGTTAATTCTAGGTGGGGTTGACTCAGCCTGCTATCCTTTCAAGGTCAGCAAAATGAGTACGAGCTTGCTGTGATGATTGATCCGTTCAAGTATCCTGTGTTGAAGTCGCAACCCATCCAGAATTGTGCCCAATAGCCCAGGAGACTGCTTCAGCAGCACCAACACTCTTTCCAGAGTATGGTCCCAATGGATGGATGGAGCAAGTCACAGATCTCATCTGGCCTGACCTAACAATAGCTGCAGCGCACTGCTAAAGTAATGACAGTGCCTCTAAAAAGTCTACACCCCCTCTCAAATTTTTCTCCTTTTGTTGCCTTATAGCCTGGAATTAAATTGCATTAAATCAGACTTTTTCCACCTTTATTTACACATCATAACCCAAAACTTCCAAGTGAAAAACAAATTCAACAAATTTCACAAAATTAATTTCAAAAATACAAAACTACAATATCTTGATAAGATTAGTGTCCACCCCCCTGAGTTAATACTTGGTGGAAGCACCTTTGACAGCAATTATAGCTGTGAGTCTGTTGGGATATGTCGCTACCAACTTTGAACAACTTGATTGGGCAATATTTGCCCATTCTTCTGTTCAAAATGTTCAAGCTCAATCAAGTTGCGCGGAGAGCGTAAATGGACAGTAATCTTGAAGTCGTACCACAGATTTTCTATCTGATATCGGTCGGGGCTCTGACCAAGGACATTTATCTTTTTGTTCCTTCGCCAATCCAGTGTAGTTTTGGCTGTGTGCTTCGGGTCGTTGTCATGCTGAAAAGTGAACTTCCGTCCCAATTTCAGCTTGGCCACACAGTGACCACTCTTGGCCATAAAGGCATGTAGCTTTCTCAAAGTTGCCATTGGCCTCTCTGATCAGTCCCCTCCCTGCTTGGCCATCCAGTTTGGAGGGACGGCCTGATCTAGGCAGGCTCTTGGTTGTACCATACACCTTCCACTTCTTAATGATTGTCTTGACTGTGCTCCAAGGGATATTCAAGGCCTTTGAAATATTTTTATACCCATCCCCTGATCTGTGCCTTTCCACAACTTTATCCCAGAGGTCTTTTGAAAGATCCTTGGTACTTATGGTTGAGTCTTTGCTGTGAAATGCACCACCCAGCAGAGGAAACCTCCAGGAACAGCTGATTTTATTCTGAAATAATCAGAATCACTGCAATTTAACAGGTGGAGACCAATTAACTTGGTGTGTGATTTTGAAGGTGATTTGTTACACCTGAGCGAATTTACAATTGCTGTTGTAAAGGGAGTGGACACTTATCCAACCAAGATATTCAAGTTTTGTATTTTTCATTAATTTTCTGAAATTTGTCGAATTTGCTTTTCACTTGGAAGTTGCGGGTTATGATGTGTAAATAAAGGTGGAAAAAGTCTGATTTAATGCAATTTAATTCCAGGCTATAAGGCAACAAAAGGAGAAAATATTGAAAGGGAGTGTAGACTTTCTATCGGCACTGTAGTTATTGTTATAGTCATGATATGATTTGATATCTAGATAGCCATAAGATACGAGCTAACTTTCATACAGTGTGCACTCTACATTTGTTGTACCTTTCCCTACACAGTTTAGAGTTCAGAATTTTCACATGCTCAAAGTACACTTCTCTTGGCACCTTCATGTCGTGCTTGGGAATGTAGTTAGAAGTATTACAACAGTCAGGGTTGTCCAAGAACCCAGACAGGTTCTATACTTTATTTGATATGTACTCTGGATGGATGGATTTCTTTTCCTGTTCACACTTTGAGTGTGAAGCAAGATGCAAGGATGGACTTTGTATATTTTTGTGCGACCATCTCTACATCGCTTGCATACTATTTGGCATCGCCATCCTTGTATTGCTTTTATGTTTATAAATACTCTTTTTGCCTCCACCACCGAAGGTGAAGGAGGTTATGTTTACACCCCTTTCTATCTGTTTGTTTGTGACTTGCAAAATCGAAGATTTTTCAAGAATATTGGTCAGTCGATTTTGTTATTTTGTCTGTTTGTCTGTCTGTTTGTCACCTACAAGTCATAATCAAAAACTGATCTTCACGAAGCTTCACCTGCATATCAGGTCACTGAATTCAACCACCAATTATTTCTGAAGTCAAAATAGGCGAAAAGGTCAACATGGGCAAAGATCAACTTCATATCAGTGAGATTTATAATCTTGTTTCTAAAATTGTCAATTTTTATCCATTTGACTTAAATTTGAAGAGGATTTTTGTATTTTGTCATTGAATTCAACCACCAATTATTTTTTAAGGTCAAATTTGTTTTATGGATTTCACAAGTATCGTGCTATGTATGACATCATTCTTGTTTGTTTATTTGTTTGTTTGTGTGCAAGATATCTCAAACAGTTGTGGATAGATTCAGATGAAAGTTGGTGGATAGATTAGGTGTGACAAGGACAAATTGATTAGATTTTTGAGAAGATCTGGATCGAGAAACCAGAATTATTTAAGTGATTCTTCACCATTGAAAGATAGAGTCAAAAACGATATGTAGCAGAATATATCAAAACGTTGTGGACGGTTTCAGACGAAACTTGGTGGACAGGTTGGGTGTGTGACAAGGACAAAATGATTTGATTGTGGTGAAGTTCCGGATCAGGATCCGGGTGGAGGTATGTACTCTACGGAGTGCCCTTCGAGTTACCCTCGCCAAAGGAGAGGCTATTGCATTTCGGTCCGTTTGTTGGGTGGTCGCTAGAGTACCCTTATTGTCGGGTTTTCCGTGTGTGTGTGTGTGTGTGTGTGTGTGTGTGTGTGTGTGTGTGTGTGTGTGTGTGTGTGTGTGTGTGTGTGTGTGTGCAACGCGAGGCTCCACAGCACAAACCAGCAAACCAATTTCGATGAAACTTGGCGAACAGGTGCCATATGGGCTGGGAGTGTGCGCGTTTGAGTTTCGTTGCTAAGCAATTTTCAATACTTGTCCTACAGTTTTGAATGTGGAGAAACGAGACTTCGGAATTAAACACTTCGAGATATTTAGAAAATTTTATGTGAGCTGATTTTTGATTTCGGTTTTATTTTTCAAATGGTCGTCCTTCAAAAATCGGGTGTCTATTTACCGTCATTTTTTTTTGTTGTTGTTTTGTTTGTTTGTATGTAATGGACAGCTCTGGAGGCCAGAGGAGTCAACCGATTTTGATGAAACTTGACAGGTAGGTTCATATCAGGATCTAGTTCTATGCTTTTGAGCACCGTTGCTATGGACACCACCGTTGCCTAGCAACGGGACTTTGAAATGTTTGAAAAATCATAAAAAATTAATTTTTTTCGAAAATCAAAAATGGGCTTCCAGGCTTTTATGCGCACTACAATCATCCTCTTTGTCAAAAAATTTCAGCCCGATCCGTCAAAAACTGTATGACTCGTATGCAATTATGTTGCGACCACCCATGTCGCCTACCGGCTTGTTTGTCTGTTTGTTTGTCGGTTTGTTTGTCCACACAGAACTTTCGTGTTTTTCTCCACAACCGCTTGTTAGATTAAGACGAAATTTTCACCATTGGTGCGACGACTCGTGTTGAATGTTATAATGATAATTATGATGCCAATTATGATAATTATGGACCTCTGTACCTCTGAAACCGCACTAAGGAAAAAATTGAAACTTGGCACATAGCAAGTACTCCTAATGAGGAATGCTTGATTTTTTAATGAAGTCATAGGTGTCCTCGTTATGACGTCATAATTGCATATGAAGGATGCCACATCCATTCAGTATGAAAATTTTTGAGGGTCATAAAATGGTCCACAGAAAAAAATTTTTATTACATCATCGGTCACACGATTCGGCGGCCATATTATTTAATAAAAAAAACCTTTTAAAATCTTCTTCTATGAAGTGGATGAACAAATCGAGCCAAAACTTTACATGTATGACCGCCTGTCTATGTGGAACAAAAGGTTCACACATATCATATCATAGGTCACATGGTTGGCAGCCATATTGGATTTATCCAAAAACTTATAAAAGTAAACCACTCAAAATAAGTTCTGGCAAGGGTCTGCAATCGCTGATTGCTCTTTTTCTTGTTTAGTTATGTTTTCATTCCAAATTAAATGTGCTGTTAGCTCAGTTTTCATCTCAAATTGAAGTGAATTTTTTGCTTTTCCAAAGTGAAACTTCAAATTTAAAGGGAATTAAATATGCAGGATTTTTTTTCTTGAACCCATTCCATCTCCCCATCACATTCCCCATTTTTCCCACCACCACAACGCACAAATGGCTAGGTAAAGAAAGAGCGTAGTAACGATTGGAGGGATGTGCAGGGGTGAATGGAGATTTATAAAAGGTAAAAATTATTGTGGGACCATCTTTGATGCTTAAAATTTGTAACTTAATTATAAATGAATGATAATATTATTAAGTTAGAATTTATTCACCCATTAATGTGGTAAGGTTATTATAAAACATTAGTAAATTGATAGACTAGCTTCATGGGTTAGCGCTTTCAAGAAACGTCAAAGCTTCTTAAATATCATTGACACATTGAAATGAAATGAACAGTTAACATTGGAAAAAAAAAATCAGAGGAAAATGTGACAAGTAAAACATTAATATTTATTGAAGGTGATTCGTACGTTTGTAATGGCGCATTGAATCTCCCACCTCCTTGTTTTTAATATAGGGTAGTGTGGGGAGAAGTGGTGCCCTGTCAATTATCTTATATTCTAAATCTGTAATGTTGGAGCTGCCTTCATTCCGATATGTGTAAAGAACAGCGTTTGGAGGTGAGAGATCTGTCGAAAACAAGTATACACGAGAAGGGCACTCGGTATAGCACATACCTCCGCCACACAATGCCTGATCCATGAAAACATATCGGGCCCATTGCATTTTTGAGATATCGTGCTTTATATAGTTTTTGGCTTTATCTCTCAATGGTGAAGAATCACTTAAAAAATTATCACACTCGGATCCGGATTCGGATCTTCACCAAAATTTAATCATTTCTTCCATGTCACACATCCAATATGTCCACCAAGTTTTGTCCAAATCCGTCCACAACTTTTTGAGATATCCTGCACACAAACAAACAGACAAACAAACAAACAAGAAGACACCGTCGTGCAGAGCACGATACTAGCAAAATCCATAAAACAAATTTGACCTCAAAAATAATTGGTGGTTGAATTTAATGACCAAATATGAAACTCCTCTTCAAATTTCAAGTTAATCGTATGAAAATTGACAATTTTAGAAATTCAGCCTATGTTGACCTTCTGACCGATATGGACCGACAAAACAAATGGTGGTTGAATTCAGTGACCTGAAATATACATGCTCTTCAAATTGCAAGTCAATCGGATGAAAATTGACAATTTTAGAAATTTGGCCTATGTTGACCTTTTGGCTGATGATGACCTCAAAAATAATTGGTACTTGAATTAATTGACGTAATATGCAAAACAAGTTCATATTTTTAGTCAATCGGATGAAAATTGAGGATTTTAGAAAATTGACATTTGTTCACCTTTGGCCGATGTTGACCTTTTGACCTCAAAAACAATAGTTTTCTTGCTTACGAGTAACTCGACCATGTGATGAAGTTTCGTGAAGATTGGTTTAAAATTGTGACCTCTAGTCAATAAACACAAAAAACAGACAAAGAGACAGAACAAGTAAAAAAGATAAAATATCATTGTCCCCGCTCTTTTAGTAATTTTGCTGTATGGAGTTAAAGGGCTAGCTCATATTGATGTACAACTAAAATGGACGACAGTCCAACAGTCAGCTATCTTTGATCAGATCGCAAAATAAAGTAAGGGGCACGTATAGGCAATCATGTACGGTGCTTGTGGCAAGTTTGAACAAAATCGAACCATGCATGTTGGAGAAATGGTTGAGGACACGTTTAAGTAACAAAATGGCTGCCAGTCGGCCATCTTTGATTTGATCTCGAAAAAAAATGATGTGCATACCATCATTCGTTATCTCTGTGCCAAGTTTGAACAACATTTTGACCTCAAAAATAATTGGTGGTTAAATTCAGTGACTTAATATGGAAATCCTCTTCGAATTTCATGTAAATAGGATGAAAATTGAGGATTTGATAAATTTCACATCGTTGTTGTCCTTTGGCCTATGTTGACCTTTTGACCTCAAAAACAATAGGCTTCTTCCATATGACAAACTCTTCCAGGTGGGGAAGTTTTGTGAAGATTGGTTTTAAATTGTGACCTGTGGGCGATTGACAGACAAACAAGATGAAAACGTCGTGCAGAGCACGATACTTTCAAAATCCATAAAACAAATTTGACCTCTAAAATAATTGGTGGTTGGATTCAATGAGCAAATATGCAACTCCTCTTCAAATTTCAAGTGAATCGGATGAAAGTTGAGGATTTTAGAAATACCACCTTAGTTGTTGACCTTAGGACTATGTTGACCTTTTGGTCGATGTTGACCTCAAAAATAATTTGTCGTTGATTTCAGTAACCTGGTCTGAAAATCCTCTTCAAATTTCAAGTCAATCCGATGAAAATAGAAGATTTTAGAAAAACAATCTTAGTTGTTGACCATGGGCCTATGTTGACCTCAAAAATAATTGGCTGGTTGAATTCAGTGACCTGAAATATATATCCTCTTTAAATTTCAAGTCAATCAGCTGAAAATTGAGAATTTTAGAAACTCCACCTTAGTTGTTGACCTTGGGCCTATGTTGACCTTTTTGTGGATGTTGACCTCAAGAATAATTGGCTGGTTGAATTCTGTGACCCTGAAATTTAAATCCTCTTCAAATTTCAAGTCAATTGGATGAAAATTGAGGATTTTATAAATACCACCTTAGTGGTTGACCTTGGGCCTATGTTGACCTTTTGGTCCACGTTTGCCTCAAAAATAATTGACTGGTTGAATTCAGCGATCTGAAGTATAAATCTTCTTCAAATTTCAAGTCAATCGGATGAAAATTGAGGATTTTAGAAATACCACCTTAGTTGATGACCTTGCGATTATGTTGACCTTTTGGTCCATGTTGACATCAAAATAATTGGCTGGTTGAATTCCGTGACCTGAGATATGAATCCTCTTCAAATTTCAAATCAATCAGATGAAAATGGAGGATTTTAGAAATCTCACCTAAGTTGTTGACCTTTTGACCTCGAAAACAAGAGGCTACTTCATTATGACAAACTCTACTATGTGGTGAAGTTTCATGAAGATTGGTTTCAAATTGTGACGTGCAGGCAACAAGCAGACAGACAAACAGACACAGACAGACAGCATAACAAATTCGACTAACCAATAAACTTGAAAAATCTTAGATTTTGCAAGTAATAAACAGACAGACAGAATAACGCACACAACCAACCAATATACTTATATTAAAAATTCTTCGATTTTTGCAAGCAACAAACAGACAGACAGGGGTGAAAACATTACCTCGGTCAGTGGCGGAGGTAAACATACAGTGTGGAGATCCGTTTTGGTGGAGGATGGAAGTGGTGTGGGGAGAGGGGACGGTGGATTTCAAGATAAATATGTTTGTTTATGTATTTGATGCCAAGTGTTAATTTTTTGTTCTTATTTAGTGCTGTTTAAAAGTTTCAATGGTGGAATAACAATAAAGTAAAAGGTTTTCGGTTTACATCATGTGTTAAGGCCCTGTCACACCTTGAGGAATGAGCCAGCGTATGCCTAACGTATGCAAAATTTGGCTAAAACGCTGGCACACGTCAAATACGTTATGGGTAAGTTTATATACGTTAAGAGCACGCTGGCATACGTTGTAGTACGCTGGCTTTTTTTCGTAGTACACTGGCATACATCGTAGTACGCCGAGGTGTTAGACAAATTTTCCATGCTTGAAATTTTTCGACGTATGCCAGCGTATGACTCACACGTTCCGCATAATGCTGGCCATAAGTTGTAGGCACGTTACGCGATCGTTGACACACATCGACACACGTTACTTGTAAGTTACTCATAAGTCGAAACACGTCAATGTAATGGTTAACGTCAGTGTTCCAGACTCCCTGTTTTTTTTTTTTTCGTTTTTTTTTCTTCTTCGGGATGACGGTGATGTTAATACATCGATTTCTAGTGCGGTTATAATATAATATAAATGATAGGCTGCCGCTCAATGATTTAAATCATAAGCGCACTGGAAATTGAGGTGTCAACATGACCGTCATACCGAAGAAAAAAATAAAATAAAAAACCAGGGAGTCTGAAACACTGACGCTAACCATTACCTTGACGTGTTTCAACTTATGAGTAACGTACAAGTAACGTGTGTCGACGTGTGTCAACGATCGCGTAGCGTGCCTACAACTTATGCCAACGTATGCGGAACGTGTCATATGCCGAGTACGTTGAGAAATTTTCAACATGCTGAAAATTTCTCGACGTACTCGGCATATGCCAACGTACTACGATGTATGCCAGCGTGCTCTTAAAGGCCCGGTCACACCTTGACGTTTTAGCCAGCGATGGCAACGTATTAAAATGTATGTAAAACGCAGGCTTACGTTGAACTTTTGATGTTTTTTTTTTAAAGATTCGGACGTATTCATAACGAGTTGGTCTTATGTATAACGCATTGATAACGGACACAGAACGTTTCGTTGTGTTATAGATAACTTATACCAATGAATGCTGAACCTGTTGTCGGCCTACACAACTGATGCCCAACGATAGTCTAACTTAGGCATAGCGCGTTGCACGCATGGCCGACGATGTCGTGACGTAGCCTATTAAAAGGCTGACGCACAACGATTCGAATCATAACTGCCGTAGAAATGGACGTGTCAACATCGCGGTCACACCTTGGCGATCTTGCCAGCGTATGCCGACCTAAGAAAAATGTGTCTAAAACGTTGGGGCACGTCAAATACGGTATGAGTAAGTTTGGTATACATGAGTACAACGCTAAAGTACGCTATCATACGTCGTAGTAAGTAGAGTACGTCAAGAAATTTTAAACATGTTCAAAATTTTACGACGTACTCGGCGTATGACACACGTTCCGCATGCGATGGGGATAAGTTTTACACACGATATGTGGACGATAGACACACGTCCACAAACGCTACTTATAAGCTACTCATAAGTCGAAACACGTCGCGGTAATGTCTTTTTTATGCGAAACTTATTTCTAACTTATGTTTGACGTGCTTTGAACCAATTCTGTACGTAGTCCCAACACACATCGACGTATGTAGACGTATTCCAATGACGTCTTCCAGTCGACAAAAAAAATAAATGAACGTGTTTCTAGCTTACAACTGGCATATAAAGACGTGTTCCCAGCGGTTTTGGGAATTGGTAGATAAAAATGGTGTTCATAAAAGGGGAACCCAACAGTGTTTTCGAGTCCTTTTTGAGTCGATGTCCATGTCAGCAGTAACAGTATCAGTATTAGTATCAGTAGTAGTATTAGTAGTAGTTTGTTCATTTTGGCAGTAGTAGGTGAGGGGGAGGGTGTGGGTTATGATGGATCATCCTTGCGTCCGCGTGTCCACGGGTAGGAGACATCTTTTCACCATTGTTCGAAGTTCTTCGTGGCTAATTTTTTATGGGGCTTTTTCAACAATGAGCTATAGCTTGTTTTTACGATTTAGGTCTATTCACAACGGGTTGGACAAATGCACAATGAACTAATAATGTGCATAGAGCGCTTTGATTACTTATAGATACGGTATACCAACGAATAATTATCGTGAAGCCGGCGTTCACAAACTATGCCCAACGATAGACTAACTTATCCATATCGTGCGGCAGTTTATCTTTGCTGGTGACGTAGGGTTTGCTATTCATAGGCTGCCACTCAACGATTTAAATGGCTGCATCTCCACTATTGAAAGTAGACGCTTGCGCTCAACAATTGGATTTTTTTTACACTCAACGACTTTCAAACTGTACCACTCAGCTATTTTCATTGTTTACAATGAACGATTTAAATTGCTGTCACTCGCCTTTGTTTTTTGACGCTGGGGTTTGGAAATTTGAAGCGTTTCTTCTGAACGTGTTAAAACGCTCAAACTCGACTATTTTAAATAGACGCTGCCGATGGACAATTGGAATCATAGCCAAGCTAGACATCAAAGTGTGAACATCCTCGTCATGCCGAAGAAAAGTTTGAAGAATGCTGCAAATAAGTGTCCTGGCCGTGGCCGTGGATGCTGACGCAAGGACGATCCATTATACCGACGTCTTTCAGCCTATGAGTAACTTAAAAGTAACGTCTGTCGACGTCTGGCAACGATCGCGTAACGTTCCAACAACACGTTAATCATAGGTTAGAAATAAGTTTCGGGTACGCTAAACATTACCTCGGCGTGTCTCAACTTATGATTAACTTACAAGTAGCATGTGTTGACGTCTGTCAACGATCGCAGACCGTGCATACAACTTGTGGCCAGCGTAGCGGAACGTGTGAGTCATACGACGGCATACGTCGTGAAATTTCAAGCATGAAAAAATTTGAGGACAACCAAAAAGTACAACGTTTAAAGCCAACGTACAACGACGTATGGCAGTGTTTTTCAGCGTGCTCTCAATGTTATCAAAACTTACCCATAACGTATTCAACGTGTGTCAGCGTTTTAGAAAAAAAATTCAAAAATCGGCATACGTTGGCGAAAACGTCAAGGTGTGACCGGGCCTTAACGTATACAGAACTTACCCATAACGTATTCAACGTGTGCCAGCTTGGTTCGGAAAATTTTTCATACATCGGCATACGCTGGCTAAAACGTCAAGGTGTGACAGCGGCTTCACACTTCGATGTCTGGTGCGGTTATGATTTGAATCGTCAAGCCGCAGCCTTTGAATAGGCTACACCACGTGATCGTCGGCGATACGCTGCCGCGCGCGATGCATAAGTTAGACTATCGTTGGGCATAGGTTGTGAACGCCGACAACACGCTCAGCATTCGTTGGTATAAGTTATCTATATGTGATTGGAACGTTCTGTGTACATCGCTAATACATTATGCACACGTCCAACACGTTATTATACGCCCGAAACTTTTAAAAAACATCGATAGTTCAGTGTACGCCAGCGTTTTACATACATTTTGAGACTTTGCCATACGCTGGCTAAAACGTCAAGGTGTGACAGGGCCCTTAGCTCTTAAAAGAGCAGTTCACACAGTATTTAGCTCTTTTAAGAGCTTACACATGGTGTAAACTGTAAACCTTTCACTTTGTTTTAATTTTTAATATTGGTAGTTGGTGAAGTTTTACCTTTTGGGGCTGGCAGGATAACTTGGTGGTTATGTTCTGGCAGGATAGCTTCGAGTACCTTTGAGCTGTCTAGCCTGTGTTCAAATGTCGAACCCGCTATAAACTGTCACCGACATGCAGATTGACACATCAATGTGTGTATCACCCATCAAATGGACGTTCAACCAGAAGACCCGCGTGACAACACTGGCCGTTGGTGGATATTAAAGGTCCAACGGTGTCTTTCATGAAGAGCAGACGAGTTATCGCCATTCCAGGGCGAAATTTCAAATTCCTGCCACCTTCAGTAGAACATCAGGACTGGCCAGTGGGTTCGTGGAAGACAATTGAGTACATGGTGCCAATAGTGGGGGATGATTTGTAAAATGCTCCATTATATTTAACCCACGCACGTGAAGCGAAAAGCGGGGTTAAGCAATGGGTTCCCTCCTGTCTGTCTGCCCATCCATCCACAAATGTCAGTTTATGATCGAGGAACAAGTTGACTCCAATTGAATATCATATTTTGAACACCAATCGGAAAACAAACCTGTAGTTTAGCAGTACTTTGACTCTGAATTAGTCCCGATGGCACATGCTTCGAGATCGTTGAGATAATTTTGTTACTCTGTCTGCCTGGCAGTCAAGCAAAATTTATCATCATTCCAAACAGGAAACTTGATACTGTTTTTAAGGAAGTCAAAGGACACAACAACATGCACCAAGAACTCGTGTAACACGTTAAATGAAGTGATGTAAAACACACTGCACCAAGTATTTACTTCCAGATTAATTTTTTTTCTTACGACCTTTAAAATGCTTTATTTCAACTGAATTACAGACTTGAACACTCCATGTGGTCAGGTGTTCTCTGAACTCTCTAGTTACCACCACCCTGTGGAAAGGATTGAGGTTACGTTTTCACCCTGTGGAAGGATTTGGATGAAATTTGGTGGAGAGCTTGGGTGCATGACAAGGAAGGAATAATGAGATTTTCGTGAAGATCTGGTTGTACATACTAGAATTTTTAAGTGATTCATCACCATTGAAAGGTAGGACCGTAAACGATATATGGCACAATATCCCAAAAAGTTGTGGACGAGTTATAACAAAACTTGGTGAGTGAGTTGGGTTGGTGGCAAGAACAAGTTGATTCGATTTTGGTTCATGTCCGGATCAAGATCCGACCTATCAGTGGGATACAAAACATACCTGGCAGAGGTATGCGCTCTACCGAGTGCCATTCTCATTGTATATGTACTAAACAGGTGGCAGATTTTCCTAAATTTGTCATACTATCCATTTATTTCCAGTTCCTGTAAATATATCAATCAATATACTGTACTTGTACTTTAGTTTCACTGTACTATCCAGAGTTTGCACTGTTCTACAAAGGATTTTTTTTTACAAATTTCTCTTAAGCATAAAGTTCTACAAGAGGTAAATCAGGAATATAACTATCATAAAACTACAATACTTTTTCTTGAGGGCAATGACAATAAGAGTAACAAAATTTTATTATGTTATGCATACTCTTCCAACAATAAGTTAGATGGGCACTGGTTTAGAACGCATACCTCCACCACGCAATGCCTGATCGATGAGAACATATCGGGCCAATAGATTTTTGAAATATCATACGATATATCGTTTTTGGCCCCATCTCTCAAAGGTAAAGAATCACTTAAAAAAAACAAAAACAATTCTAGTAGTCGGATCCAGATCCAGATCGTCACCAAAATCTAATCAGTTCGTCCTTGTCACACACACACACACTAGCTGTCTTCAAAATTTCATCCAGATCTGAGCACAACTTTTTGAGATATCCTGTACACAAAGAGACAGACAGACGGGGGTGAGAACATAACCTCCTTCACCTTCGGTGGTGGATGTAACAATGTACAGTATTAACCAATTCCCCTTGTTTTGTACATTTTCTAAGCAACCCACTTACCAATCAAACCCATACCCATATATTTAATGAAGAAATGTCATTCCAGAAAACTCAGTGTCATAAATTTCACTTTGATGAATCATAATGTCAAAAATAAATCATTTCTTTCCCTCAGCAGGTAATACAACCAACTCGCCACACCTTGTCCTGCATTCATATCCGAAGACGGAGGCAGCCAAACAGGTTTTTACAAACTAGGATTGTATAACATGACAACCATTTTCCTGGGCTGACATGATACTTCAGAGGAAACTAACTTGAGTTGTCTAGCTTGGGTTTCATTTTAGGCTATAAACTGCCACCTTGGTGCTTTGCATATCAATGACTATCAACAGACCTTCGGAGGGGAAGTTTACAAACGGTTGAACCGTTTGCTCGATCCCACCAGTGCCCTTCAAAAAGTTTTAGGCATTGTGTGCTGGTTCCCTGACTAAAGTCTAAATTACTGCTCCTTTCTACAGGGGTATGTCAGCGACGAGGCTGAGCCCCCATAAATGATGTAGCTGGCAGCCCGGTGCTGTTTTCACAGAAGCAACTGTTTCTCTGATGGCAAAACGCTTTAACACCTTTTTTTGTTGTTGTTGTTGTTGCTTTCTTATCCTCTCCTTGAGTATGCAACACCGAGCTGCTCATTTCATCAATGTCCTCTGAAAAAGGAAGGCTTGACCTTTGAACCTTTGATGCAACAACTTGCAAAAAAAAAAGCATCAGGATGACATTTTATAGTCAGGCTGGGAATCAGATCGAAAAGAGAGAGCGCCCAAAAGCATATTATGCTATCACAAGTTCTAGTTTTTCTAAGAGCATGCAAGCATGGGACTCAGTTAATACGTAATGCATGAGGCACTTTTTCCTGTTCCTGTGTTCCTTTCTTGAGTCGCATCTCCATGCACTGCCGTTTTGCTGCATTCCTAACATCAAGTTTTGTGAGCTAATCCTAAAGTTAGCTAATATAAAGTTTGGTTAGTTCATGCTGCATTGTTAGTAAAGCTAAAAAAAGTTTTGTATGCATTTATACACTTAACCAATCTCAAATCTGAGATGTGCAAGTTGATCATTTGGTATGTGTGCTCATAGGAGTCAAAGCAGCAATGAAGGGTAGAAGAGGACCTACCTTGAAGAGCCGAAGAGAAAATGAGGCAGAGAAGGAGCAGAGCGCTCACGAGGCGTGGTGCCGCTGCCATGGTTGGAGTCTGGCTGTGGATAACACTGAGCATGGTTTCGTTTATATTTTAACAGTAGGTGTGGTTGAAGAGCTATATGGGCATGGACATCAACCCAGAATTGGAAACGTACCCACCTCCAGCGTGGGAGTATCAGGCTGCCGGGAATTCCCCGAATGAGGGGAAGTTTAACACCCAAGACTAAACAAAACGAGGTGCCATAACTTATCTTAAAAAAAAGTTGTTTACAAACCGGCTGTAGGGGCAATAAATTTTCCATATTGTACTCTGCGGTTATTGAGATTATTCATTGGACATATCCTACAAATCGATACATTTAGTCCCAACATGCAACAAATGGAGGGAATTTTATACTGGATCTTCCAGAGTGCATCTTCCCAGCATGATTCTGACTCGGGAAGATCTTGGAAGTACATCGCTGAGCAATGTGATGCTAATCTGTCGAGGTTTCCTTGTTTCAGGAATAGATGAAGGTTTTGCCAGTTTGCCTCTTCTTCCTTTTCTTTCTTAATCCCTGACCTAAAGTGGCTCTGTGCCTTGTTTGGGTCAATTTCCATTAAAAAAAAAGGAAAAAAAAATGCAAAGTACAGCCTCTCTGGCTATTGTTTACAACTACCTTATTATTTTTTGCAAATTTTCTTGTTCCAATGATGTAAATAATTAATTTTTGCCAATATTGGCAGTCACCCTTCGCAACATCATTGAGAAGGACATGAGCCTGAGTGGCGTTGATTTAGTCAATGCTATGTCTAATCGAGAACACTGGAACAATCTCATCATGTCACTACGTTTCGCGGACCTCAAAGGAAGACCTCATTATTTATAGTCGTGATGGAAATGGGTTTTGTGTAGTATTTTCGTGCCCATCCAAAATTGCCCTGAGGGCATTAAGACACAACAAATGAGTACTGGACCCACATGAAGACAAGACAAGATGAGGTAGGCAGATAACTTCCCAAATAAACACCATTAGTGAGCCAGCCGGGTTTTTTGACAATCAAAGGGGGTCGGGTGATGATGTCACCGCCTTGGGTTTCTGCATTTATTTGAATGGCTGATGAGTCCAATTATTGAGGAGATTTCATGGTTGCACATGTCGCAAACGTATATCCGTCCCTGAGTTCCACCAAGATTTCTCCTATTGGCACATTTTCTCATTAGAGCCGTGGTGTATTTCTCATTTGCATTTTTGCTCCTTGGTGTGGACCTCCAGGAGGAGGAGCTGCGGTTCTTTGCTCTTCCAGGAGCTGCGGTTCTTTGCAAGCTCCTCCATGTTGTCTTTCTTGATATTGAAATTGTCCACATCTCTTTTCAAGATATCCTTGTAACAAAACGTTGGATGCCCAATTGGTCTTGATGCATTTTGGAGCTCACCATACAGGATGTCCTTTTGGATGTGTCCAGCCAGCATTCATACGATGGGTTTCACCAACCCAACATAGGTGTCTTTTCCTCATGAGAGTACATATTTAGAAGTGACATTTTATATTTCTCAAGGGTAGTGATGTTTGGAATTTTGTCATACCACTTCACCGTGAGGATGTGACGAAGACAGGGAGGGTTGAAAATGTTAACATGTCGCTCCGAATCAAAATTGTCACAAGCATCACTGCTGTACAGTAACATGTTAACGTGTTCATTCACCTTCTTCTTGGTCATGATCATCAGTCTCTTGTTGTCCCAGACAAATTTTTTCAGGCTCCAAAAAGTAGCAGAAGCTTTACCAATGTGAGTGCTGATTTCTGCATCGAGTTGGACATTGAGCTGTTACTATTGAACCAAGGTAGTAGAACGTATCCACTACATTGAGGTTGGTACCATCGATACAGATGTGAGGAGCCTGTGCCACACCTTGTGCTTTTACTCCTGGTTTCCTCAAATTCGGTTACACCGAATTCTTTGCAAGCAGCTGAAAAGTCATGACACACAGCTCGAAGGTCTTGCTCGGTGCATTCACAGAAGGTGCCAGCGTCAGCAACCAGATGCTCAGGAATAAGAACTTTCTGCACCTTTGACTTGACACTCAGTCTTGCACAATATTCCAACAGATCTAAAGAGGGACTGGCAGGATATCCCAGTGGTATGCAGACTTACCTTTGAGCTGGATTGCCTGGGTTTGTATCTCAGGCCAGCGATAAAACAATCGTTCTGATGTTTCACATCCGGGGTGAGGCATCACTGTGTGTACCATCCCTCGGATGGACGTTAAACTGGACATCCTAACTGCCATCCTGGGTTGGTGGACGTTAAAGATCCCACAGTGTACTTCATGAAAAGTATGTGAAGCATCGCCGGTGGCCACATTCCAAATTCATGCCCTGACTGCTGTAAAGGCAATGGTAAACCATCCAGCATAACCCATGTCATGTAATTGCTTCAGCAGCACCGACACAACGCAAGAGTAAAACACAGCTTAAATCTATAGGTTAGGTTAGGTTGGTATGGGAGCATGCGCCTTTGGATAGCGCGTCGCTGCATCCCCTTTCCGTTGGTACTCCAGGGGCCTCCGTCGAGTTTATTTAATCTTCTTTATTGTAAAAAAAACCCACAACTTTACTGTCAAAAAACTCAGCTGGCTCACTAATGACGTTTATTTAAGAAGTTATCTGCCTACTCCATCTTGTCATCCCCCAGGTAGATGCCTGGCCCATCCCCCATCTTCTTGAGATCTAAAGAGACTAACTTAATACCCAAAAGCTTAAAATACAAATCCTGAAATATTCAGATATGAACCCATGGCCTCTCCATTGCCAATGTGCACCAGTCTCTGTAGTCTCCTTCATGTATTTCATGCAAACTAGTCAGGTGTCTTCATTTATAACGACACCACCATACCTGGTTTGTTTTGCTCAAACAATATTCCAAGGCTACCGAATCATCCATCCTTGGATGAGTATGATCTGTTACATAAAATGGTTTATTAAAATAACGTTTTTACACCATGACAGTAACAGAGTGTGCATGGAACTGATGCATGGACATCAATCATGGTGAAAGTTGGACATCCAGGAATGTAGCTGCTGTTATAGAAAGGCAGCGAGGAAGGGTCGATGGGAAATGTAGCATGCAGTCATGTTGCTTTGACTGGGCTTTTCAAATTGTTGTTTGGAGAAAAAAAAATGGGAATATAACTGGTTATTTTGTCCAGGTGTTCGTTCCAACCCACTGCACATAAATCCCATAATTATTTTGTGACAGGCTGATCATATGTTCCAAGAGCCTGTGGCACACACAAGCTTCTTAGTTACTTTGTGTGTTCTAGTTCTGAAAGACTGAAAGTTTTGAGATTTGAAACGTTTTTCAGTTTCTGTATGGAGCTGAGTGTGCGAATGTCTGCGGGAATTGACGTGCATATGTGCGCAACATGTCACCTGTCTGATCACGACACAGCATCGAGAAACACCAGACATACCATTTTCCATTTTACTGGCTGTAATTTGAAGTGTGCCAGGAAATGTCAAATTTGGTTGTGTTGTTACATTTATATTGGAATGACATGGCTCAATAGCATGTTTCATTGCTGCATTTGTGGCATTTACATCGCACTGAAATACACACACACATACTTATACTGCATAACACACAGGTAGTGGACAACAAATGGACACACCTGGGTAAATGAGGAACACCAAGTAACAGCTTCCACACAGGTGTGGCCCATGTGTTAATTAAGCATGTGACATCCCAGCATGCTCAGGGTCATGTGTAAAAATGATGCACAGGCCTGGCTGCCTATAATCATTACTAGGATGGCTGCAAGAGAAGAAAAACTCATTGATGAGTTTTTGCCTTCTTTTAGCACATTGTTAGCCTTGCTGTGTTCATTATGCACACTTTATTTTCCTCCTATCTCATCTATTTATCTCATACTTTTTGGCTTGTTAATCCAATGTTTTCCTTCATCTTTTCCCTGGCCTTCCTTCTGTCTGGTAGGCCTCGCCTACCAGGCAGGAAGGTAGCCTCACACTTCCTCACTACCCCCGTCTCTCTTGGTGTTGTCCCCACCCTCCCAAGGACCTCAGATTGGTGAGCAAGTGCCATAACTGCGTCAGGATCGTGTTTGCCAAGGAAGGGGTCATGCCAACAAGTGAGGTATTTGGTTGGACGGTTTTGTTAGACATACTGGGGTTCAAGGCTGAGGATTTCTATTGCCTCATCTCCTTGGCCCATGGTTTTGATGCGTCCTTTCAGTCCGCTGAAATGCTTGCTGAGTTCTGGGTGTGATGGACTACTGCTTGGTCAGCTGGATATCTGGCTGATTGGTCGGTCGAGGCCCTCTCTGACAAGGAGAGGGTCCTGACGGCCTACCTCTACAATGACAGCGTGTCTGGTTATGATGTGAAATACTGGTTGGCTCATTATGTTGATGTGAAAACCTCACCACGGTTTATCCGTAATGGTCTGGGTATGTGGACTGGAGCTCAGCAATATCGTGTACAGTTCCGAGTTTAGGATGATGGCACAGTGACCCATATCCCGAATGGAGTAATCTTTGAGATGGACCATTGGCAAGTTTTTTTTTTTTTTTAATGTAGGACAGCTGAAAATATGCCGCAGTTGTGGACAGCTTGGCCACCTAGTCTCTGGGTGCAAGGAATAATTTTACTTACAGTGTGTCCAGTTGTGACACGCAAGGGAACACTGCACCTGCTAGGTGCAGTGCAACCTCTGTGGTTCACCGGAGCATACCTTCTGCCCCTGCCCACAGAGTTATGCGAGCAAGATGTGCAGGTCTTGTCCTGGGACCAAGTATTGTGTTGCCGTTGCCTGTCATGTCACCATTCCCCACCGCAGTAAGGAGGGAAGGAAGAGGTCAAGGGAAGAAATGAGGAGGGGAGCAAGGACCAGTAGGTGGCTGCATTAAGCATTGGGGTGGGGGCAAATACCCCTCCAATGGAGATGTGGTTGCTCTGGCGGTGGGGGAAGAAGGAGCAGCCTTCACTTGGGAGATCCTGCCACGAGAGGATGAAGGATCCGGCTCCTCTGGCTATGAGGAAATTAACCCAAATGGTTGGAAAATAAAAACGCATGAGAGGAGGGGCTGGGACAAAGTAAAAGCTCCCCTGCACATGGGCCCAGTGGCCGCTTATATGAAAAGGGTCCGCAAGAAGATAATCCACTACAGATGCCCAGACATTGACAAAAGGGAGTCAATGAAGAGGGATATTGAAAAATTGAAAACCATTCCAAACAGGAAACTTACTTAAGGATGTTACAAAGGACACAAACAACAGACATGAAGAATTAATGTAACTTGTTAATCCTTAATTGGTAAACTTCAACCCACAGTACACACAAGGAAATTAGATGCAGGAGGAGGCAATTCGGTCCATCATGCCTGTGCCATGTCAACACCACACCAAATATATATATATATATATATATATATATATATATATATATATATATATATATGTATATATATATATATATATATATGTATATATTACGGAACCTGCCTTCTTACCCCCCCCCTCCCCCAGGAATTTTTTTTAAAGACAGTGATAAAATGTTGTCATTTTATTGCAGTAACATTATGTACATACTAGCGAGGTGTGCTTACACATTGTGTAAGCATATGAACCGTGTTTCCCCATTGTCTTGGGTCGCACACTTGCATTCGAGTTTTAAATTTATTTACTTAAATTTTCATTTACAGATGCTTTCTGACGGTTCTTTGAGTTTTTTTTTTCCTGGTGTGTCAGTCTCAATGTCCGTTGGCACACAAAATTGCCACGCTTCCCCATTGTCTGCGCTATTCACCTGCATTATTTTTTTTCATATGTATATTTTTCATTTATTTATATTTTCATTTATGGATGTTGTCCAACGATTCTGTGATTTTTCTTTCCCCTGGTGTACTGGCTTTGATGTCCATCGGCATGCAAAATTTAAGCTTTCTACGTCACCTGGAAGGCACCGATCTTTAATATTAGTCAGTCAGTGGTTAGAATGAGCTTTATATATTCGATTACATTGAAACCTTTTGCAATATTTTAAGACTAAAACTATATTAATCTACCATTAATAACTGTCTTAATTTTTTTGTTTAGGAAAAGTGACTAGAATTTTTTTTTTTACTTTTATTTTTGAAAATATCTGTTGGGCTTGGGGTCCTCAAAATCCCAGATTACCTATAAATGGTTAAACAAGGTGGTGTAAAAGATAATTTCTGAAGAAAAGTTTTCTCAAACGTTAAAAAAAATTCTTTCAATATACAGTAATTGTTTGCACACTCGAACACTGTAGAACACAAATTGCCTTTTCGGCACTTTCAAAACGCTTCCATTTAGTGGTACTTCGACAAAATATTATGGCATTTTACGTCATCAGGACCAATCAAATTATTTGCTCGTAGACCCCGTCCATGTCCTTGTTTCTCAAGACAGTACCAATGCATGGGGTAACGTGTTCTATTAACTCTCTCTAGTTTTAGTATGTTCTTCAGAATGTTCTTCCTCTGAATGACATTCATTAGGAGGTTGCTGACATTCGAAATCAAAGCCATTTGGATGCATTATTCAATTCCTTTTTTTTTGGATTGTTGAACGGTCTGTATTTTTTTGTTTGTATAGAACAAACTTTAATGTGAACATTCCTCGAGCTATTTTCTCCACCTATTTTCTTGCTATTCTTTTCCTCCATTTCCTCCATTTGGTTTCTCTTGATATACTCTTCCTTTTCTTTTACTATTTTTTTTTTCCTTCATATCTCATCTTGCCCTAATATCTTTCCTCTACCCACCCCTTTTTATTCTACTCATTTTAACTCTATCCCTCCCCCCCCCCTTCAACTGCTTTCCTTCTTCCTTCTTCGCCATTCCCACCTCACTCAATCCACTCATTCATTATAATTCCTCTTTGTTTCCTCTCACGACTGTTCTATGCATTCTTTCACATCCATGCTTCTATTTAAGGGTGTCATGTTAACGTCATCAATTTCGACAAGATGGATAATTCCTTCCCAGACATTGTTTGTTTCATTCCTGTTGAGATGAAATGTTCATCGCCCCCAAAGCCCCTGAGGGCCTTGTTTACAGACAGACAGTCAGACAGAGAGGCCTGGTTTATATTGTGGCAATTTTTTTCAATAATTAACAACTTCCCACACAGACCATTATTTTTCACCACCCATGATCACTCTGTGTACTTCTGACTATTCCCCCCTCCCAGCAACAATCCCTCTGTCTTCCTCTGTGTTGTTTACCATCACTGTTTTAGTGATGATCACTCCATCTACCGATAGATTCATTGGTTTGTAGATATGGACTTTCTGCAATCCACCAACTCTTAAGTCTCCTTTCCTGTTCTAAGGTAGTTTCAACTGAAATTTGACTGGAGGAGCTCAACTGTCAGAGCTCAGCAATATACAGAAAACAATCCTCCTCAGGAGGTAAAATTTCTACCGACCAGGGTGTGTTCCCCCACATCCCTGTTTATTGTGTAAAGACTTATCTTATTCACTATCCACATTTGCAAAAGGAAAATTGCACCTCATCTTTGAAGTGATTAGTTGTGCAGTGAGTTGATTTGAAAGGAAGTGCATCATTTTCCAGTGAGAATTGTGCTTTCGATTGAGGTCTGTAAATATGAGTCTATCTGTCAATTCAATAAAATTTTGAAAAACTAAATGAATAAAAAGATAAAAAAGCATCAATCAAGATTTTTTTTCGACTGGATATGGCTCTGATTTACCTGATGATGACATGTATGTGTATATATATATATATATATATATATATATATATATATATATATATATATATATATATATATATATATATATATATATATATATATATGTATAGTATGTATAGTATATGTATGTATAGTATATATATATATATATATGTATGTATAGTATATATATATATATATGTATGTATAGTATATATATATGTATGTATGTATAGTATATATATATATATATGTATGTATGTATAGTATATATATATATATATATATATATATATATATATATATATATATATATATGTATAGTATATATATGTATAGTATATATATATATATATATATATATATATATATATATATATATATATATATATATATATATATATATATATATGTATAGTATATATATATATATATATATATATATATATATATATATATGTATAGTATATATGTATAGTATATATATATATATATATATGTATGTATGTATAGTATATATATATATATATATATATGTATAGTATATATATATATATATATATATATATATATATATATATATGTATGTATGTATAGTATATATATATATATGTATGTATATATATATATATATATATATATATATATATATATATATATATATATATATATATATATTTTTTAGGGTGCTTCTAAAAAATGAATTTTTTTTTTAATGCGCAGAACCCGCCATTCAGTGAGGTTCCTACTAGAAATCATTGTGTTAAAATGTTTTTTTCTTGAGTCATGTTCTTGAACTTGCACAAGCGATGCAAAGTTGCACAAAGGGCATCAAAAACTGCCAAAAATGATTTTTTTCCTCTTTTTGCAGATCAATTTAAAGTTTATTTTGAGATAATCTGAATTTACTGTTTTGAGGGTTTAATTAATATATTCGTATAATTAAATGCATAAAATGATATTAAATATTGATGTGAAGAAATGAAAATCAGCTCATAAATTGCAAAATCTAAAAATAATGAAGTCCCAACACAGTCCAAAATTTGGAAATGGAAAATTTTCTTGTTGAAGGTTGCGCAATCACACAGCAGTGAGCAGAGCCTTTCTTCATGCTTGCATGAATTAATGCGCAAGCTTGGCAAAAACTTGTTACTTTTCAATGTGTACTTACCACTCTGTAACATTTCCCACTTAACCATGATGTTTTTATCTTTTTTTCAGACCAGAAATTTCTGCATATTTTGGGGGTAATGGCCTCCAGAACTAGATCGAAAAAGGCCATTTGGCTGATTGGATCCCCTAATCCAACACTTCCTGGCCAGAAGCTTCCTTCTAAGGCCGAAGTTCTCCGCTTTTTGATGTTCCTTCATGTGGAAATGAATGAGACCCTAACTGCAAGTGTGAATCAAACATCACTAGAGCTAATGAACATCTGGTCCACAGAGGGGATTCCTACTCAGCACCTTCCTGATGTGGTAGTCCATGTGCGAAAATTACACACAACGTGGCAGGGTTTAAAGAAAAGCATCAATCTGAAGACTGCTACCAACATAGAGAAACAAGACAATTTCAAGGCCGACCTGGATGAGCTGTTTGACATAGCTCACGCTGATGCTATGAATCTTATAAAAATCGATGAGGACAAGGAGTTTCTTGTTTCTCAGCGTGAAAAGGGGCGTCCAGGAAAGATCGGGGGTCTTGACTACAAGACTGCCAGGACTTCAGAGAAAATTATGAAACGTAAGGATGAAGAGAAAAAGAGGAAACAGAAGGCGCTTTTAGAGATGGCCGCAATTTCTGAAACAGCCAACCTCCAGTCTTCCTCCTCCTCCAGCTCTACTGAATCTAGTCCAAGTCGACAACCATCTTCTTCCATCCATCCAACCACCTGTGATTCCCAGCCTCCGAAGAGAAAACGTGGGACAACTGGATTAACATCTGAAGTAACTGAAGCCCTGGATAGAACTCTCCTTAGCGATCGTTATGCAAGTCGGGTTCTAATTCCATTTGCCAAGCAATTGGGACAAGACATCAATAAACTTTCTCTCAGTCCAAGTGCCATTCGTGCCGCTCGTGTTAAGTATAGGAAGCAACGCGCTGAAGTGATAAAGCAGAGCTTTAAGGTTGACACACCCCTGGTAGTCCACTAGGATTCCAAGCTGATGCCAGACCTAACTGGAAGAGACAAACTTGACAGGCTGCCAATTCTGGTCACTGGGAATGGTGTGTCAAAAATCCTGGCAATTCCGATGCTGAAAGACTCCAAGGCGGAAGAAACAGCCGCAGTCATCTTTTCAACAGTTAAGGAGTGGAACCTGATTGGACGTGTCAAAGGGATGTGTTTTGACACGACAGCTGTTAATACTGGAATCTGGGGTGGGGTCTGTGTTTGTATTGAAAACATCCTTGATCATCAACTTCTTTATTTTGCGTGTCGGCGCCATGTCTTAGAACTTGTTTTGGAAGCAGTTTACTCTTCTTCGGTCGATGAAGCATCCCGAGGGCCAGACATCACCTTATTCCAAACCTTCCGGGACTGCTGGCCCCATTTTAATTTCACGCAGTACTTGACTGCTGCTGATGATGCAAGCACAGCCACCGATATCCATCCATGGGCCAATTCTGTCATTCAGCATGCCCAAGAGCTTCTGAAGCAGAAGCATCCCCGAGACGACCACAAAGAACTTCTCCAACTGACGATCATTTTCCTTGGAGGCGTCCCTTCTGGACATCAGGTTCCAACATTCAGGGCACCTGGCGCCGTTCACCGAGCGCGTTGGATGGCTCGTGCAATTTACTGCTTCAAGATCTGGATGTTTCAAGGGCAGTTCTCGGATTTTCTCACTAAACGCGTGTCATCATCCCGCAGTACATGTCGCACAGAACGCCTGTTTAGCGGGATCAAGCAGGTCTGTCTTTTTGTTGCTAAGCACGATATCAGGGCCTGGTTCGACGCTCGAAATGCTGCTTCCGCGCCAAAGAATGACCTCCAGCTCCTTCAAGCCCTCCATTCCTTGAATCATGCTGCATACAAAACAATGAGCCGCCATCTGTGGTACCTGAGCGAAGTTAACGTCGGCCTTGCACTCTTTGATGACAACTTAGATTCGTCAGAAAAGATCTCCATGGTAATAAACATGAAGGACGTGGAGGGTTCAGAGGATCCATCTCGACGAGTCTGGCTTCCCAATCCAGAGGGAAAGAAGCTGTCTGACCTCTGCTCCTCCCAAACTAAAAATCTCTTTAAGCTCCTTGAGCTGCCAGAAGACTTTCTCGAGGAAAAGGATCCATCAAACTGGAAGAGCTTTGAATCCTACGGCAGAGCAAAGCAGAGGGTTGACTCTTTGAACGTCGTGAATGATGCAGCCGAAAGAGGCGTCGCCCTCATCCAAGATTTCACGAAAGCTGGTCGAACAAGAGATGAGGCTCAAGTGCAGTACCTTGTTCAAGTGATGGAGGATGACCGACGGAAATACCCAAAGGCCTCAAAGGAAACTTTGATTTTATAAAGGCATATTATTTACTTTTCAGGATAATTTTTTAAAATTGTTTTCATCAAAAGAGATTTTCATTTTAATTTAGCCATGTTGTACTAATGGAGAAGGATGTCAAGTGCCTGCGCAAGTCCTAAATATTATTTAATCTTCATAAAACTTGGAAGATTTTAGTTTTTCATGAAACCTCACCATTTGGAAGGTTCTGCAAACTTCTATTGCAAATTTGAATTTTTACCATAGTAGCTAAAAGCACCCTAATATATATGTATGTATAGTATATATATATATATGTATGTATAGTATATATATGTATGTATAGTGTATATATATATATATATATATATATATATATATATATGTAGAGTGTATATATATATATATATACATATATATATATATATATATATGTATGTATAGTATATATATAAATATATATATATATATATATATATATATATATATATATATATATATATATGTATGTATAGTATATATATAAATATATATATATATATATATACGTATGTACAGTACATATATGTATGTATATATATGTATGTATAGTATATATATGTATGTATAGTATATGTATGTATATATATATATATATATATATATATATATATATATGTAGAGTATATAAATATGTATAGTGTATAGTATATACATATTGTTACGGGCCTGGAGTGAGTGTGGGGTTCACGAGGGGAGTTGCTCGGACTCGCTACTCAACCTCCGAACCTGAAGCCATAAACCACAGATAACACAGGTCCCTGCTCTAAGTGTCGCATTACCTCACCGGTGACTTAAGGCCCTGTCACACCTTGACGATTTAGCCAGCGTATGCCAACGTATGAAAAATTTGTCTAAAACGCTGGCACACGTCGAATACGTTATGGGTAAGTTTTGTATACGTTAAGAGCACGCTGGCATACGTCGTAGTATGCTGGCATACGTCGTAGTACACCGAGCTCGTCGACACATTTTAACATGCTTGAAATTTTTCGACGTATGACTCACATGTTCCGCATATGCTGGCCATGAGTTGTAGGCACGTTACTCGATCATTGACACACGTCGATACACGTTACTTATAAGTTACTCATAAGTCGAAACACGTCGAGGTAATGTTTTCCATCAGTGTTCCAGACTCCCTGGTTTTTTTTTTCTTCGGCATGACGGTGATGTTGACACTTCGATTTCTAGTGCGGTTATAATATTGTTACAGTGCCAGGGTCGGCTGCCAACCGACCGCTCTGACGGAGCCACAAGTCGAGTCGGCCCGACCGATCACCCGGAATATAGATCGCCGCCCAGATAACTCTGAGTCGACGGGTACTTACTTGTACAAGAACCGAAATTCGCCAATGGGCAGACCACGTGGGGTAGGGTCGATTGCCAATCTTCAATTTACCTAAATACCCACGTGATCCAACTACCGGGGTATTCCACCCTCGAAGGAACTCGTACGGAACAAACCGCTGAGGCAAGCCTGTCCCGTGCACGATTCCGAGCGGCTTAATCGCCGAGAACCGTCGGTCTGAATGTCCCCCTTTTATGGCAAACCAACGGCTTTCTAACTCCCAACACACGAAATGCTCAGTCAATGAAAGAATCAACGCGACGAGCTGAAAACAATTAACAATTTGGGTATTTATTAATAATAATGGGGAACTAGGGAAGCACATAAGAGCAGAACTATACCGACTTTACGAAATGCTATACAAACATTTACAGCACAAAAAGCACTTAACAATTTCCTACTTATTAGACAGGCCCACAGACACACGTACGCACACACACACACCCAAGAAATGGTGGCTGAGGCCTTTAATAACGGACTCCAGCTCGGAGGACGGGTGAGCTGAAACCCAGGACCTATCTCGAACCTCTCCACCTCATGTAGTCTTCAAGCTGTTTGGACCCAGGCTTCAGCGAGAGCGAGCTGGACCCAATCGCCGTGAGCTGCGATCCTTCCTGAGCTCCAGGGAATCCTCCCGTGCTTCTGAACACGTGCTGGTGAGACGAGGCGCCGATCCTTCCCGTCGATGCGCCGCTTCCCCGCGGAACCACCACCAAGATGAGGCCGATGAGTCGCACCAAGCCGGGAACCAAAACAGAGAACAAAGAGCTCCACGAACCAAGAAGAAGAAGAACCACCACCAGCAGCTCGAGCCGAGCAACCGGCTCAACTCTCTTCCAAACAAAGCAGCTCTCCAAAAAGTCTCCACCCGAGCCAAGCCGAGGCCGAAGCTCCCTGAGCCACCAACCCTGAGGGAGTTGTTGACGTCATGAATCACGGGACGGGGGGGCTCTTCTTCCTCTTCGCAGAAGAGGGTGAGGGGCATCTCCATTGTGTTATGATCGCTCCCTAACTATTAAATTGAATCACGCAGCGCACTTAATCGATTTCTGCCCATTAAACAATGGAAGGTGAGCTATCTAGGGAACAAGCGCTTACCGACATAACTGAATAAAGGAACCTGAATGTTGTGTGCAATCGAATTCCCAAATTCGTAACAATATAATATAATTAATAGGCTGCCACTCAACGATTTAAATCATCACCGCACTAGAAATCGAAGTGTCAACATCACTCACCGTCATGCCGAAGAAAAAAAAAAAAACAACCAAGGAGTCTGGTACACTGACGCTAAACATTACCTCGACGTGTTTCGACTTCTGAGTAACTTACAAGTAACGTGTGTCAACGATCACGTAACGTGCCTTCAACTTATGGCCAAGCGTATGCGGAACGTGTGAGTCATACGCTGGCATACGTCAAAAAATTTTCAACATGCTGAAAATTTGTCGACGTGCTCGGCGTACTATGACGTATGCCAGCGTGCTCTTAACGTTTTCAAAACTTACCCATAACGTATTCGACGTGTGCCAGCGTATTCGGCAAATTTTTCATACGCTGGCTAAAACGTCAACGTGTGACAGTGGCTTGACACTTCGATGTCTAGTGCGGTTATGAATTGAATTGTCTAGCCGCAGCCTTTTAATAGGCTACGCCACGTGATCGTCGGCGATACGCTGCCGCGCGCTATGCATAAGTTAGACTATCGTTGGGCATAGGTTGTGAACGCTGACAACACGCTCAGCATTCGTTGATATAAGTTATCTATATGTTATCGAAACGTTCTGTGTATGTTATTAATACGTTATGCATACGTCCAACTCGTTATGAATACGTCCAAAACTGGAAAAAAACATCAATAGTTCAGCGTACGCCAGCGTTTTACATACATTTTGATACCTTGCCATACGCTGGCTAAAACGTCAAGGTGTGACAATGCCTTTAGCACTGCCTGGATGGGGAACCGCTCTCTCAACGTCCCACCTTTGTATCTACCTATTACGTACGACTAAATGAAACCATAGGTGGGAGGTCAGCTAAATTAATGGAGCAAATTACGAGAGTAAAATGTCCCATCTATGTATTACACACGCTATGTCGAACCAATGATGGAAAAACGACAATCGAGCAGGCTTGAAACAGTTTACCAAATATTTCAAAAGCACGTATTTTTGGCACAATTCAAGGCAAGTATTTACAAGCACAGTGTCACAAAGAAAAGCAATTGTCCCTTACCACGGAAAGATCCCCTAAACAATCTTACTTAATGAAAGACAGGACAGGCACGCCTCACTCACTCCAGGAAAAATAGAGAGAAAGTGAGTGGGAGAAAGTTTTGGTCGTTGGGTCTGTCCCTCGCTCACCATACACAAATAGGTGGGCTGCGCTGGTCCAAAGTGGAGGGTAGGGAAGGGAAGGGGAGGAGGGGAATGCAGTGCATGTGTCAGTGCGATGTCAGGAGAGGTGCAGCATATGCGATGTGAGCTCAAGAGGAAACGGCGTGAGGTGGTATCAGTACCTTGCCCAGCCAGGACAGAGGTTAATCGTTGAAAGCTCTCTTCATCGCTTTCTGTGTCTCAAGTAGACAAATTCAGTTTTTTTGAAAAAGAAAGGCAGATCGTGTAAATCACTATGGAGCGGCTGTCACTGTCCGCTTGTGGAGCCTCACCCTAGTGTGACTTTCTCATTCCATCCTTCAGCTCGAACAGCAGGCAATCTTTGGTCATGTTCAACAAGTAGGCAGGCACTCTTGGTTCTACGTCCAGATTGTTGGCATGCAAATCAGCACTCAGCTCAGGTGCACTCTCTCTTATTGGGCCTGGCCGGGGCATGCTTCCGAGGGGAGCAAGGGTCATGGAGACATTGTCTCACCCCATATGAGGCTGGGTTTCAGGAAGCAAGGGCCACTCCATACTCTTCGACGCTTGGGTGTCATGTTCCCATTGGTGTGCTCAGAGGTGACGTTAGGGGCATGCAACCCATGCAATTGCATGGACCCCCGAGGGAACAAGGGGGCCCCTACATGACTGATCATGATTCACAATCTTTTGAGATGGGACTCCCAAGGATTGTTGGGCCTGGGATCTCACTTTGCCACAAAACATATCAACTTGTGAGTGGTGATAAACACAGAGCACAGGGAATGCTTCATCTCGAGGAAGGAAAGCACTGCCATAATTAACCAATTAAACAAGACAGGATGTTTAACTTAACCCTGATGTTTAACTAGACAGGACTATTACTAAATTAGGAAAGCAAATGGAATAACTAGAAAGAGCAATCACAGATTGCAGATCCTTGCCAGGACTTGATTTGTGTGGCGTTTGTGGACTGGTGTTACGTAATTAATATGAGACATAATTAGAAGTGGCACTTTATAACTGCTGGCAGTGATGACCGGGTACCAAGATGCCCCACTTTGATTGGACACCTGACACTGACCCATGACGTTTTTCATTATCATTCAATGGAATTTTGAATGGGATTAAAATAAATTAAATTCAAATCAATTGGAAGACCAAATAGGTATAGTCCTGCTTTGGAGTAATCAGAAGGAATCTGAACAAGCAAAAAGCAAAGATGAAGTCATCAGGAGGAACCTGGATAGAATTCGCATTTGAGCAGCAACTCTTCTACCCTCAAAACCATCCTGGCACAGCCAAATGAGCCTTTTTCAAAAAAAAACAAAAAAAAGAAAAGAAAAAAAAGAACCCAGATCAAAAATAAATAAAAAATTCTGGCCGACAGACCATGTGTCCAATCAAGTTGAAATTTAAAACATTTATTCCACATCACTACGAGATCATAATTGTAAAGTTTCATGTCGATTGATTAAGCGGTTCCAGAGAAAACATTATTTAAAATTTTCTTCAATCCAATATGGCTGCCAAACCATGTGACCTATGATGTCGTATGTGTGAACCTTTTGTTCCTCATGGATAGGTGGTCACACCCAGTAAAGATTCGCCTCAATCTGTTCAGCCACTTCACAGAAGAAGAATTATGAAGGTTAAAAAACAACAACAACAAAAAAACAATATGGCTGCCGAATCAAGTGACTGACTGACATCATCAATATTTTTTTCTGTGGACCATTTTATCCCAAGATGACCCTGAAATATTTTCATACTGATCAGATGCAGCATTCTACATATACAATTATGATGTCATAACGAAGGCAACTATGACGGCACAAAAATTACACTTATTCCCCATCAGGAGTACTTGCCATGTGCCAAGATTCAATTTTTTTACTTAGTTCGGTTTCAGAGATACAGAGGTCCTCTACACGTGGTGGAATGTTCCAGTTTTTAAAATCAGAAATGTGTCAGAGCACCTGTCCTGAGGATGTGGAACAAAACGACCCCAGCGGTTCTGAAAAGCGAAAACTAACTCGACAGGAATGGAAATGGGTCCTCGGCCGAGCACACGTGATGGGTTATGTTCAGTTACCAAGCAGCTCGCTGGTGCTCGCCAAGTGGCTGAAGTACTCAAGCAAGTGGCTAAAGTACTCAACAAAATGGTTGTTGATTTAAGGAACAGCTGGCTGGGCAAGCGATAGCAAGCTGATTGATAATGGAGCACACCCCTGTGGATCAGCTTTTGTGTGAGTTTGTGTTTACAGCTGGCGGTGTCAGGTGAGTTAGGGGGTTGCTGTGATTTTAGTTGAATAAAATAGTTTGAAATTTATTTATGGAAGAGGGAGGGTCACGTTATTGTTTTGATTACTGTATTATTTTTGCAATACTGTAATGTCAATATTATTACTAATATGCGATTGTCATTATTGTTGTTATTACTTTTAACATTGGAAGTGGCCTTGGAAAAATGCCATGATAAGGTGGAACGACGCTCAAGCTATGATATATATATATATATATATATATATATATATATATATATATATATATATATATATATATATATATATATATATATATATATATATACATATATATATATATATATATATATATATATATATATATTTCCAATGCAGAAAAAGGCAATAAATCGGGAATTCCTCCGAAATTCTTTTGTCATCGAGGCTAAAGCAACATGGCTAAGTGAGTGTGAAAAATAACCACTGACTCGTGATATAATTTAGGGTTCTCAAGGTCACTTGAGATACCCTCTCCCACCACTATGACCAGGAACGGCGCCACACTGTACTCATTTATGAAGATAATTTGCGTCACGCCACCTTTGGAACTCCTGCTGAGAAGGGCAAATTCAGTCCCCATAACCTTTACCATCTGACCCGTTGTCTCCTTGGCAAGTTTAGTTCGTTGAGATTGGATAAGTAACGACTGAATACATCGGCGTCAGACAGACAGATGCCAAATTGTGTATGTTTGTGGAATGACAGATTGACAGGGCCCGGGATGGGGGGGGCTCACTGGGCCACTATTGCTTTGGGCATGGGACCCCCAAATGACTAACACCGCCTCTACGTGTGCTGCAGTTGCACACCGTGGGCTTAGTCTGGACGCAGGTATCCTGTCGGTGTGGGTTACGTTGTGGTGCATTGTAGGTTATGCACCCAGTGCACAAATTGCCTTGTACATGAGTATTTTGTAGTGTCGGTGTGATGCAATATGTGTGTGGAAGGTGTGAGGGAAAGAAGGATGAGAAAAAGGGATTCGAGTGGATGGATAGAATGGTGGGGGGGGGGGGGATGAATGTATAGATGGGGGAAGGATGGAAAGTGGGGAATCACAATGGGGATGGAACCTACTAACAATCAACGCATTTTCCCCCATCCCTGATATGAGGGAAAGTACCCAAAGAAAGCACAATTTTTCATCAGATATCTAAGGGTTCCTTTATGTGTTGAGTGTTACACCCTGAGGTCATTTTCCATCTCCTTCACAATACGTGTGTGTGTGTGTGTGTGTGTGTGTGTGTGTGTGTGTGTGTGTGTGTGTGTGTGTGTGTGTGTGTGTGTCTGTGTGTGTGTGTGTGTGTGCGTGTGTGTGTGTGTGTGTGTGTGTGTGTGTGTGTGTGTGTATGTGTGTATATATGTATATATATATATATATATATATATATATATATATATATATATATATATATATATATATATATATATATATATATATATATATATATATATATATATATATATATATATATATATATATATATTGTTACGGCTATGGAAATTCGCAAACCACCATTCAGGTCCCGTAGGTGAGATATCTCAAGTACATGTGTAGTTAGCCCCAAACCCGTTGTTTAGAGGGAATAAATGTGATTCATTCGGGCTGCGACGCTTTGAGTCGGTCGTTTTTATTTCTCTATCTTTTATTTCAAATAAAAACCAACGAGGACGCTTGGTGCGCTTTTCGCGCCATTCTTCTCCGCGCTTGGTGTGAGGGGAGAGAAGCGAGGGGAGGGCAGCTGGCGCTCGATTGGTGGATGCGTGGTGTGACGCGGCCAGGGAGGAGGAACGCCCCTCTTCGAGACCTTTCTCGAAGCGCCTCGAAGGGGGGTGGAGCAAAGAATGGGGCGGAGCAACAGGGCGGAGCTCCGAGGATATAAAAGTCGGAGACGGGGGAACCAGTTGTGTGGATGCTCTTGCTCGGTGGATATTCTTGCTTCGTGGTTGCTCTCGTCTTCCGGCTCGCTCGTCCTGGTGGCTGCTGGCCGGGTCTTTTGTGGGGCAGTTGCAAGACCCCGCTAGCAGGAAGGAGCGTCCGCCATTCCCCTCTCCCGACTTCGGGCATCCACGTTTCCCCCCCCCCCTCTATCTGCGCCGGGATAGCGCCGAACACTCGTTCCGTGGCGTCGAGTGGCCAACACGTGCAGGCGCGAGGCATGCAGGAGAGGACTCGCCTACCACGTAAGGGCACGGAGTCGCGGCCAGACGGGACCACGTTGACGGATATAGGAGAGGGACTCGACGGCCCAAAAAGGGAAGTCACCATTTCTTTTCGGGTTTTTTTTGTATGGAACTTGTGGCGCCGTGTCTTGAGAAGTAAAACTGTTAAGTGTTGCTGTGTGTCGGTCTTAGTCGGTTGTAGCTCTGCGACGTCATTGCTTTATTGTTTTTTTCTTCTTGCATTTGCTTTATGTGCATTCTGATCCTGTTTGTCTGTATATGTGCGCTTGTGTCTGTACCTGTGTGAACTTGTTCCCCGTTTCGCTGCGTCCTTCCCTTTGTTGAATCTCCATCTTACTTCACGTAAAGGGTTGGTAGTGGGCTTAACACGCCCGATAATTAATCGGAACCGTCGAGGCCGACGATAACACCGCTCGGTTATCCCGATAGCACGGAACGGACCGCTTAAGCGGCCCGTGTCCGGAGTCGACCTGCGGCGAGGTGCGATCGCCCGGTTTACCATCCGCGTGGGTACTTAGGTAGGTCGAGTTTGGCGAACAACCCTATCCCACGTGGGTGGCCGATTGGCATGATCGTGGTGAGGCCGAAAGGCCCACCCGTGACTAGCTCCCGGCGTTAGTCAGAGAGGGTCACGACAGAATTGTCCAACCGGTGGGCGACGTGCCGCAATTCGAGTCACGTGGCCGATCACACGCCGGCGGGCACGAATTCGCAACAATATATATAGTGTTGCGGTTCTGTAAAACTGCATGCCTCTGAGGCAATGGTAATGGCATATGCCTCCGAGCGATCCAAAGATAGTTATTTCAATAGTACGTGTCCAGTTGGCCCTTTCCATATGTCGAGTGGGTAAATGGGAAAGATTTGTTGTGTAGGGCTATTTTAGTTCGGTCTTCAATCTTTGCACTTCTTCCACTTTTTCCATGCTTTGTCTCTCTCACACAAAACATGCAACCAAGCAAGCACGATACGAAAATAATAACAAAAAGCACCAAGCAAAGCACAGCAAGCACCTCATTTGTATATGCATGCCAATTTTCAACTGTTGTCTCACCTCAGACCTTCATTCTGGTCACCACACTACTATCACGCTCACCACAACCACTCCACACGAATGCCAAAAATACCCGCAACAACTTATGCTTACATTTTCATTACAAACGCCTCCATTCGGGACAAATCTCTCCCTTTCCACTGGGATGGTGCCACGACAGGCAACTTCCACCTCTTCGCCATAACGCCTCATTACAATCTCTTCACGACAAAATGCCACAACATAATTCCACCTCTCTACAACTGCCGCAATCACCACTTATTCGTGGAACACTCACCGCAGCCTCAAGGGACGCGAAGGAGATGAGGGTTGGGTTATTACGGGACATGGTTTAAGGCCCGAATGTGCGCTGGAGCTCGTTTGAGGACACATGGGTAGTGCAGGGATTTCTCTAAAATACCATGTTTGAATGGAGCCACCGCATGTTCAGGGCCAGAGGGCGCTTCTGAGACCCATGGCCCCATGTTAATATCAGAGCTCCAACGCGTGGGCATGTCGGCGAGCAAATGCAGCCATTTTCGCATTCCGGGCCTGGTGGGGTGTGGCTTCGACCGCTACGGACCAATGGGGAGGATTGAATTTACCAACAGCTCCATTTGATCCGATTCTTGGCTCCTCTCCCACCCGGGGATCATAAAAAGAGCAAACTCAGCTCAGTTCAGAGAGATATCACTGAACTTGCCAGACGCCGGACATACCAGGAGAGAGACTTGCCAGATGCCAGAGCTCACCAGACAAGAGACTGCGGCAGACTTCGGACCTCGCCGGGGAAGCAGGCAGTGGCAGATGGCACAGGAGGGCAAGCATCGATGCTGAGCGAGTGGCGCCGCGAGTCAACGCAATGAAGCATGGAATCACGAGTTACTACTACGAGCCGGGGTTCCTCTCATTCTATCGAAGCTCAGTTCAGCTACATCCCGCATCAACCTTTACACATATAGATTCTTGCTCTGCTCCGATAGGGTATTTTCTCTTATGCATCTTTCTCTACCATCTATCTCTCGTCTACTGTGGACATGTTCGAGCAATTAACACGGGCAAGCCTGACCAAGACAGTTCTTTTCAGAGTGAACCCAGAGCGAAACCACCATTCTCTTCAGAATGAACCGTACTGACTTGCACCTCACATCTTCCTCTTGAACCACGCTGCACCCCACATTGCACTACACTCGCACCTCTCACTCCCACACTATTGACACCCTCAGTATTCCTCCCTCCTTCCCTTTCCCAAGCATTTTGGGTTGTGAAGGTCCACCGACCACACCAGGTATTGAGAGGTCGCTAATCTTCAACTGCTTCTTATCTTTCTGGGCTGTCTCTAATTTTCCTCTGGTGTGTGTGCGTGTGTGTGTGTGTGTGTGTGTGTGTGTGTGTGTGTGTGTGTGTGTGTGTGTGTGTGTGTGTGTGTGTGTGTGTGTGTGTGTGTGTGTGTGTGTGTGTGTGTGATGGCGTCTGTCATAGCATAAGTTAGGACTGTCTCAGAATATTCAGGATAACTCTGCACTATGTCTTCTTCTTTTGGGAATATTGTATAACTTTTGCTGCACCCCACAAATTCCTTTCTTTCCCTGCTGTACATTTGCAATAAATCCCATACTGTGACACATAACTTTGCTCACTTTGTTAAATAAATGTGCCTTTTAGAAATGCACCCAGCTCATTTTTGTCTTTTCCTCCATTGGTCTAGTATGGTCCGCACCGTAGTTTAGCTGGGACATTATTCCCCAAAATCTGCTATTTAGCCGAAGCGTACTTGGTAGCTCCGCTTGTCTGCACCTGATACGGTAAGTAACTTAAAGTAACACAAGTACGCATCAAGGGCGTGATTCGCCGATAAGGCGATCACATGTTTTGAGGTAAACAATTGTCAGATGGAGGACCCTGGGTCGCATGGTCAAGTTATTGGCGTTTGTAGTCGATTACCGACCCGCCGTGACACAAAGTTATTCATGTGCAATGGCCTGCGATTCCCGGTGAGTCCGGAGAGGAACCAGGGATCGCCCTCCCTCATGGTTCCTTCACGACACCAGGGCCACGACAATATATATATATATATATATATATATATATATATATATATATATATATATATATATATATATATATATATATATATATATATATATATTTACATTTAGTCAATAATATACCAAAATTGAATATCAAACCTAGTGCTAATAATGGTTAAGATGATGAATAGGGAATCAGAAGTTATTGGGTCATCATGATCAATTGTGTCAATTTTCATGAAAAAAAAAAAACACAAAAAAATCAGATCTTTTATTGTGGTTTTAGGAATAGCATGACTTTCCTTTCATTCGAAAATAATAAATTAACAGACTTTATCACTTTTTACCAATTTAAACATAACATTTCTTTAATAAAGCCCTCACCATTAACAAGCTGTTGAGAATTGAAACTCATGTTCACCATGCAGTTTTGTCATTTAATGCAATGATTAATCATAAAGGTGACACATTTCAATTTGGTTCAGTTTTCCATGCTGGAGAGATTGTAGAGGAAACAATACCAAGGAAAAACACGATGTCTGTTCTCGCAAAAAAAAAAACACGAGTATGACCTACACTCCATAGCACATGTTCATTGGACATCCTGTAGACAACAGGAAATGTATACACAATCCAGATGTTTTAAACCATGTCCACAAAGAAAGAAAAAAACACTTTTGAAGTCGGTTGAATTCGGTAAATGCTTGACAGATTCAAGTGGTCTGTGAAATTGTGAATCCAATCTCTTTTAACTCAACACATGGATACACTAAATCCCAAATGAGAGATCTGAGCCATCTCTCTGGACATACATATCTCGAGCTTTTGATAATATCCTTGCACCGACATTACTTTTCAAGCTGTCTGCGAATCGAAATCAAAAGGTCCTTCCTTGAATAGTTATCAGCTTTTCTTTTCTGTCTCAGGATTTCCCACTTGACGCTGCTATCCTGCCTGGCAGCGTTTAAGGAAAGACTTGATTATTGTTTTATCTCACTGACCTCTCTTCTTCCCTGGACAATCGTCTGTACAATTTTGTGATCGACTCCTTCATGTGAAAAGCAGTACATCACACTTCTGAGACAGGCTGTTGCCGTATGTGGCATCTCTGAAGATCTGGAAAAGAACAAGTTGTTCATAAGATAATTTGAAAATGCAGGAAAACATTAACTTCTCACTCCATCCATGCATAAGAATCAGCATTTAAAGCACCCATTTTACATCTACAGCCAGCCCCAGGAACAGTCGTAGTCCTCCCTGGAGCTCCTGAGCCTCACAAGCTATCCCAACTTGCTTTGGGCAGAATTACATCCCCAAACAGACTTATAAGGCATGCCGACACCTCGATATTTTCTGAAGAGCAAAGCCCATGGAGAACCACTCAGAGCTCGTTGCATGTAAGAGGCTTTCATCCGAAGTAACATGGAATAGGTGTGACGCTGGTGCAGCTGCTTCCCATCTGGCTCCTTTGAAGACTATCAAGAACAAGGCTTTCTGTGTTATTAGCATATATGGGCAGAAACCTCATCCCAAGGTCTGATTGTCTACTTCAGACAGGTTTGTAGGTTCTCACTTTTTTTACTTCTGGCCTTGCTCCTCCAGCCCTCTCATCCTTACATCTCTCCCTCCAGCCATGCAAGGTTGTATGTAGTCATCCAGAAACCCTCACCAGGTCACGCTTACAAATTCCTTGCTGAATGATCACCTCCAATACTTCTCCCCTCTATTCTATTATATGTGGATCCGATTCCTTGCATCAGTTGTTTTATCCACCTCCCTCCCTTTAAATCCCATAACCCACCCATCCCCCAAGCAATTCATCCACTCACATGTGATTTATTTGGCTCTTCTGTAATTCTGTGATCCTGCTGTCCTCTGTCCTTTAACTTCTACATGAGCCTAGATTTCTGAATCCAAAATGTTCAAAAATATAATTCTTAAAAGAAACAAACAATGTAATTATGAGAATTTTCATTAAAATTTAATAAGTTTTGTGCAAACCATGCTCACCTTTCAGCGTTCACTGTAATTATTCATCATAGTGAGACTATACATAGATGCATTTATTTTGTGGACTTCATTTGCAATAATAGTACACCAAAGTGGTTAAAAACAAGTTGACCCTCCCCATTTTTTGTCCTACAACTTTTTTTGTACTAACTTCTCTTTTTCTTTACAGGTATGGATAGCTGAGAAGGTATAGATAACAACAGACACAAATATTATTACTCTTAAACAAACCCACCTGTCTGTTTACTTGGTCATTCACTGGAAGAGGTTCAGTGTCTTGACCTTGTAGGCCTCACATCAGCAATGACCTTTACCGGGCTGATCATGTATATAACAACTCTAAAGCCAGCCACAAAGTGGGTATTCTCCATCGATCCAAATCTTAAGTCTTTGATTGGAAAATCAGAGCTACTCATCGTCTAAAAGGCCTTTGTCCATAGCTCAACGCAGTACTGCTCTCCACTCAGGGCTTGTGCTGTAGCATCACATCTGTTTCTCCTGGATTCTATGGAATCTAAATTTCTCAAAATTATTGGAATCTCCCATGATGAGGGTGAATCACTAGGTCTGTTTCTCTCACATTGCAGGCAAATCCCATGAAACAGAGCGACCACTGTGAAGGGAGAAAATTTTGCTTTCTTTTAGAAGCCAAATTTTCTCACATCAGGGTGGTTTCTTTGCCTGATGTTGGCTTCATGGTTAGGGTGGTGGGCTTGGGATACTAGGATCCTGAGTTCAAATCTCACTCATCAGTTGAATTAATACCAGGTGGGGTTGACTCTGCCTGTCATCCTTCTGAGGTTGGCAAAATGAGTGCCAGCATGCCAGTATCCTGTGTCGGAGTGGTGACCCATCCAGGATTGTGCCCAATAGCCAAGGAGACTGCTTTGGCAGCACCAACGCTCTGCACAGAGCATGGTCCTGATGGATGGATAATGGTCTCTGTTTTCAACCCTCTATTCTCCAACATTGCTCCCTCTGCTCTCAGTCCTCCAACTCTCCCCAGAAATCCAGGATGTACATGTTCTTCCAGTAACCTTCTCCTGGTGAAACTTCCAAAACTGCGCACCTCACCTCTTTTATTCCTCACTTCTCCCATCTCCCAACTGGAACCACCTTCTGTTTCAACATCCCTCAGGACTTCTACCAAGTAGTGCACTGCCATCTTTTGCCATCCTAAATTCTGACTCATAAAATTTGTTACCCTAATTAAACTTTCCTCTTTCAACCATTTTACTTTCTCATTTCATTTTCCTCTTTTCCTCCCTCTCCTCTTTTCCAGGTCATTCATTCCCTTGATGCTCTCTCACTGTCAGTTCTACCTTGCTCTGCCATCATCCTGACTCCTTTAAAGAAAAAGAAAAAAAAAACACAATATATTATTTTCATGGAAAGATTTATCTGACAATGTTTCAGAGGTAGCGTACTTTGCCTCTTAGGTCTGGGTTCGATTCTTGACACAACTCTAAAATTTTGGACTGGGGGTTTGAAGGCAGAGTGGTGCATCAATGAGTCCACTGCCGGTTGGATGATGTGTTATGTAAGGAAACGACCATTGTGTCAGCATTTACTGGTTGACGATAAAGATCTTAGTGTTTTTTTGGAGAAGAGTGTGAGGGTAATATGACCTGTTCAGTGTTCCCATTTGAACCCTTGGCTCATGATGCTGGGATCTCAGCTTCACATCCCACATTTGCTATGTAGGATTTGCCAACTGCCTACTATTGTCCTTGCATTTCATGCAAAATCAAATTGATGTTTCCTCATATCTTTGTTCTATAAATGACATATACACAAAATTGCCCATGAGACATAAATTGGGACATAAATTTCTTGAAAAAGTCATTTTCCATATCTACTTCAAATATTTTATACTCCCACTAACCCATGCCAGAAAAGGATATAACATCATACCCACTGGCTTGCTCACAGATGGTGTGTACCACTGAAGAAGCCCATTCCCGAAGCGCATTCTGACCAGTCGGAAGAAAACGTTTTTACAGATGTCAGAGGAAATGTTTGGTAAGACCCCAATAACTCTTGGAAGTGTGCACACAATTCTGATGGATGCAAGTGTGCAATTCATGGCTGGAGGTTGCACTTGGTTTAGTGAAAACCCAATCAAAAATTTCTCTGCCAATGTCGTCAACCTGCAGTCAAGTATGGAAGTGGGATTATTGTGATATGGGGAGCAATGTGATACAGAGGAAAGAAAGGAGCTGGTATTTTTAGAAGGATGTGTCAGTTCCACCAGTTAGGTGGCTTTGTGAAATTACCGTTACCCGATGGCCAAAAGTGTCATTTTTTTTCACTGAAGCATCGCATGGAACCATACTGTCTGATAATCCATGGCTGCAAAAAAAAAAAACAATTATAGTACGACGTCAATATTACGGAATTTTCACGAATGCATTTAATAAAGCTTGAAGTTCAGTTCAAAGATCCTTATATAAATGGCGAATGTGCCATTTGATCACTGGAAACTGCCACTGGATCATACTTTAAGAAAATATATGCCTGCGTGGAAGAAAATGTAAGTAAAACGTCAAAATGACATCATAATGACATCATTTTGACATTATTTTCACTGATTTATATATAGTGGGGCAAGCTAGCTAAATGTAGCATAACAATTTCAGCCGCTGATGGCTGTGGCAACCATTTTCCACTGCCATCAAAAATTTTGAGATGGCCCAATATCCAAATCTATTCATAATATGATAGGCTACTAGTGTGCCAAATTTGGTGCTTTCTTCACAAAATGCACAATTGTTATGCTAAGTTGCCCCACTAATATAAAAGTTGAAAATCTTAAAGATGACTCCTAACAAATTAACCATTTTTGTGGTTGCTGCGAAATTTAAATGTTTAGCAACTGCTGAGTTGTTATGGAATCACCGTGATTATGGTAGCTACCTAATTAGAGTTGTTAATCATTGAATAATTATCACATGTACGTGTTTTTCGACGTTGTATTCTTGCTGATCAAACGCAACCGTTTGCTTTCAAATATAACTAAACATGGCTTCCAATACCGATTGGCTTCGTTGCATCATCCATCAGACGAAGACTTCTGGAGACCTGCGTTGTCCTCTGAAGAATCACTTGGAAGTATACGTGAATTTTTTGCAGAACATTGAGGATTTCCAAGCTCTTGATTGAGCACCCATCCATGTCAGCATTGGGAATGTTAGTGCACAAATACTCCTGGAAAATGGTGCATCCTGGCTTAAATCGTCACCAAAAGTTCAATAATACAATGCTGGGACGTGCAAGGGCAAAGAGATGGAAAGAATGAATGGACTCAGATGACATGTCTCGTCTGAAACGTCGGCCCTCTGCAGTAAGCAAGAGTCGATGTATACAGGGTGTGTCAAAAAAATGTTAACCACTTCAAATGACCGTGGTACTTTTAGTCATTACCTTAATTTTTGTTTGTTTTGCAGGCGTGATCAGTGATCTTTGGAGAAGTCAATCAAGCATAACCAAAGTATTCTACGGAAAAAATGATGTTTTATCTGGAGCAAAGACTAAACACTGTCAAGTAGTATTTTGAAACCAAATCAATTGCTTCCATCCAGATGAGGTTCTGTAATGAATATGGAGTGCATCCCAGAAACAAGCCAAGCAAGCCACTTGGAAACTTGTGAAAAGTTCAAAAGTGAAGAGACTATTCTCAACATTAACAGGGGAAGGACCGACCGCCCAAGAAGTGTACGGTGTGAAGGAAACATGGAACGAGTTTGTGAGTCAGTCATGCAAACTCCGAAGAAATCGCATCAACAAAGATCGGCTGAACTGGGTCTCACTCCCAGCAGTATTAGAAGAATAATGAAAAAAGATTTAAACCTCTTTCCTAACCACATCACAACAGCCCACAAATTGACCTATGGGGGATACAACAGCACGAGTCGCTATGTGTGAGATGCTGCAGCAGAAGATGGAGGCAAACCTAAACTGGATTTGCGATGCGTGGTTTAGTGACGAGGCACACTTTCACGTCAATGGTGTTGTCAATTCACACAACAACATTTTCTGGGGAAGTCAACATCTCGATGAGGTTGAAGAAAAGTCGTTTTAAGGGTCAGAAAGTCACTGCTTTTGTGGCTGTCAGCTACAGAGGTGTGTTTGGGCCGTGTTGGTTTGAAGACAAAAACGCAAGAATGGTTACCACCAATCAAGAACAATACCGGTCGATTGTCAATGCATTTAACGAAGACTTGAAGCAATCGATGAGCACTGCGGCCCTCCGGCGACAGTGGTTCATGCAAGATGCTGCAACCCCGCATACAGCCAATGAAGAAATTGCCTTTCTGCGTCAAAAATCAGGACGAGTTCTCAGTTTGCGTATGGAAAATGAATGGTCTCCACACAGCCCCGACCTCAATCCGCTGGATTTTTTTTTCCTCTGGGAAGCTTGTAAGGATAACATCTACAAGAACACCCCACAGATCTGAATCTGATCTGAAGGCAGTAGTTGAGGTTTATGTGCTAACACAGTAACCATTAAAACTTGCAGAAACGGCATTGAAAACTTCGCTATTCCATGTGAATGCATGTTGTGTGCGTGTGGGTGCACACATCGAACACCTCAACGATAAGCGCATTAACACGTAACGAGTTTCATTTCTCCATTATTTGGTTTTCATTTTTTAGTTAATTTTTTGTTTTACTACTCAATCTTCTGGTTAATAAAGTTTGGAAGTGGTTAACCTTTTATTGGCACACCCTAGTGTTTTCTGTGAGGATGACAGCAGTGAAACTCTTCACCAACTCACTACATTCAACGTAGACAAGTCGTTAAGGACCATGGCCATGGAAATGACGGACACAGATCTGTTTTCGAAAATATCCGGTGGTTATCTTGTGGTTGCAGAAGCCACGTACCACCTGAGCTGCTTGACGAAGTACCGCATTCACTATCGTTCATACCACAGAGAGCAGACCGGTGCGTCAACACTATCGATCATACTCGCTTCCACCATCTCATGCCCTCAGTGGCTGCGACACAACCTCCTTGTTCTTTGGCAAGAACAAGCTGTCTGCATGGTCAACTTGGAGCTCTTATCCAGAGGTGATGCAAAGCCTTCTTGAACGTTGCCAAGAACCCCTTTGAGACGATCACTTCCTTGTCTCCTCATTTCCTCTCCTTGGAAAGATTTGCAGTGTGACTGCATGACAAGACCAGTGCGATTGGTTCGGTTAATGAAGTGTTCGGTTAATGAAAGTTAATCTTTATGTGGAAACAAGACCCAACATGTATGTGAACGAATGTTGCTGTTGCTATGATATGATGTGATTTTAAAATAACTGTTTTTTTTAGGTAATCAATGATTTTACTTCAAAATGCTCTACTTCAACACACAAAACGAGCCGTTTCTCAGAGTGGTATCTGGACAAAAAGCCAAGCAGCTGTTCAGTCCATTCCGAAGCCAGAGGGATGTGGATGGACGAAAGACATGATGACTTGGACACTTGGCTGGATGACTCTTCCTGAAGCAGCTAGGATCTGCAGCGAGCTCATCAAATGTGGAGGCAAGTCGGAGAGAGGATGCATTCACTGCAAGTGCACAAAGGCAGGACTCCCATGCACAGATCTCTGTTCCTGTAGATGTGAAATTTGAAATTTAAACACAATATCCAGTCTTTATCGAAGTTGTGTGTGGGACTGTTGTGAACATTGTGAACAGTACTGCTTTGACTTTTGGTTCATTGAGACAGATTGGGACAATGAACAAATGCTTGATTTTGCCTCGAAGAGCACCTACTTTGAACACTATGATATTTCTAAGCAATAGGTGAATTGTACAGTTACCTCATGGGGTTGGCTCTTTACCAGCTACAAAAATACAAGTTGAATTCGGAGAAAGAGGTGAAATGTTTGACTGGAGTTTAATTTACTCTTTCTGAGAACTAAAGCACCAAAATTATGCTTGATGTTGGCTTAACGGTTAAGATGTCTGGCTTGGGACATCAGAGTCCTGAGACCAAGCGCCTGTTTCCTGTTGAATTAACACCAGGTGGGGTTGATTCAGCCTGCCATCCATCTGTGGTCAGTGAAATGAGTACCGGTGTACTGGGGTAATAACCATTCAGGTTAACCTGCGTCGGAGTGGCCACCTGTCCAGGACTGTACTCCTTGCCAATGAAACTGCCTCGGCAGCCCCATGCGCCTTTATGGCGCGAAAGGAATGGTATATATATATATATTGTTGCGGGGTCGGGTGAGAAGACCATGAGGTGGGGGAAGCTACATCGATTCCCACCAGACTCCCCGGAATTGTTGGCCGTCGCTCATGGATAATTCCGTGACGTGGGAGGGGAAGGGATGCTCCGTGGTGCGGTACCCGACAATGGTTGCGTAGTTCGGGCCACAGCCGCACGTGTCGAGATCGTGTCTGGAGGAAGAGCTTGAGTGGAGAAGGGCGGAGTCCAGAGGGCAAGGGTGGAGCAATAGGCAGGACACTTGGTCGACCTCGTCTGGTCGGAGACAAGTTGCCGGAACACACACTTCACTCCTCCTTCAATTCCCTCAATTCTCCTCCATTCTCTTCCATTCACGGAGGACCCCTCAGTCTTTATAGAACCCGGAGCTCGGGGAGGAGCCATGCCGAAACCAACGTCATCGTCCGAGCTGGGCACTCCGACTGGCTCCGACCCTTCATGTGGTCCACCTTCCTGGGCTGGGTTTTGGCCAGACGCCGGTATAGCCTGCCCACCTGGGTGCAAAACTTACGTGACACGTCACGCACGTCTGGCCTTGGGTGGATGGATGGTGGTGCAGCTTAACGCGCCCGTCCAGCCAAACGTGACATGGAACGTGACGAACGTCCAGTTGAGTGACATGGAAGGCAAATAAAGGCATGGGCAGGTATGACAAATGCAGACCAGGTAAGGTGTGACAGTGCAACAGGTCGGCACATTAAGCTGGCCGGCCTCGGTGTGGTTTTGTGAGGTTGTGGAGGGAGTGTGGTGGCTTTGGCCGGTCCGAAGACAGGCTCGGTCCTACCCTACGGTCTCCCCCCAACCTGTTGCCTATGCCTGTCCTTGTCCATACCCACCCCCATTAGCTTGCAACAAAAAAAACAACTCAATTTAGACTTTTTTTCTTTTTAAACAATTACGTGTGTCCCTAACCCCCTTATTGTCTTTGTTCGGCTAACCTGTCCTGACTGTCTGTTCCCAATCCCTGAGATCCCTTTTGAGAGGATTAAGGAAGACACAAGTGAATCTGTCTCGAGGCTCAATGTAGCCTCAGAATAGCTCCCACTGGTTTCACAAATTTCCAAGGTGAGTCCAGCGGCCTAGGAACAGTGAAGGATGGATGGTGCGAAGGGGTACACGTTTCCTATCTATCCTAGCATTTATTAAATGTTAATCTATCCCCGGGGCTTTTCAACACGCCTCTCTTAAAACTATCGGTTCAAGCAACCGCGATTCCCGTCGCCTGTGTTGGTGTTTGTTATTAATTTGGGCCTGGCCCGCAAATTTTCTCCTGTGCTCTTGCACAATTTCGTGGCTGGGCAGCGTGGCTCCACTGGCAGGTCTACCCACCTGCCGAACTCGATCTTTTGCACCCTCAGGTCACTGAGGCTGTCTTCGAGCCTATGAACTCCTTATGAACGTGGGGAATGCCCTTCCTGGCATTTTCCCCATCGATGCCCACATGGCATTTTGGTGCTCCTGGTCCCTTTCGCGTGGGTACCCGTGCCCATTACACTAACTCGGTCGCTTGGACCTATGGCCTACTCTGGCCGACTACTTTGGTGCCCAGGGGGCCCTCCACTCAGTATGCATATTTCACCAGCCACGCTCCCAGCCGGTCAATAGTCTCCTGCACTCTACAAAAAGGTTTTGTGCCTTCGTTCAACACCAACAACCAAACGACCTCCTTTTCATTAATTGAACTAACCCACGAACTGTTATTACACTAACCCCGGGTTCCCTTGGGTGGTATTCACTCCTCCCCCCCATTCATTCACTTGCACCATGCATTCCACATTCACTCCATTCACACTCGGGCCCGCTGACCCACATTCACTCATCATGTTTCTTTCTTGGTTTTATTTTTATTTTTCACATCTGACTGGCATAACTGACTCAGGACAACTATCTGTTTTATGCATGCGGTTCCGAGAACCGCAACAATATATAGTTGCGAATTCGCGCCCGCCGGCGTGCGATCGGCCGCTCGACTCGAATGGCGGCCGCCTCGCCCTCCGGAACGGACAATTCTGTCGTGACCCTCTCGGAACAACGCCGGGAGCTAGTCACGGGTGGGGGTTTAACCCCACCACGACCATGCCAATTGCCCACCCGCGCAGGATAGGGTCGCTCGCCAAATCCGATCTACCTAAGTACCTGCGCGGATGGTCGACTGAGCGATCGTACCTCGCCGTAGGCCGACTCCGGACACGAACCGCTTAAGCGGTCCGTTCCGTGCTACAGTGATAACCGAGCGGTGTTATCGTCGGCCTCGACGGTTCCGATTAATTATCGGGCGTATTAAGCCCACTACGAACCCTTTACGTGAAGCAGGATGGAGGGTCAATAAAGAAAAGACGAAGCGAAACGGGAAAACAGTTCACACAATGCACATTTATTACGCGACACACGGAGAGCACACATATACAGCCAAACAGTCAAAATGCACATGCAGCAGTTACAACAAGAGAAACAATGACGCAGAGTTGCTACCAAATACGCGCACACACGGCAACACTTATACAGTTCTACTTTACAGATGGCGCCAACACACATTTACTCAAAAGCAAAGGAAAGAAGCCACCCTCATAGACGAGGGGGCAGACGGGCCTGGAGGCCAATATGCGCGCGTGACCTGAAGGAGCGGCCAGGTCCGCGAGACCAGGTGGGTCCTACCCGCGTCCTCGTGACGCGTTGGCGGACGAGCTGCAGATGTGGCTGTGCCCCGACTCCGTGCTCCTTGGCGGGTTTCGTTGGCACGACGTTTGGAGTGGGGTGGGAATGGGGCCCCCTTTGTTGCACTATCTCAGCGTGGGGGAAAAGGGGGAATTGTTGATGCCCTGGGGGAGGGAGAATGGCTGGCTGGCTTGGGTCCTGCGACGAGCGATCTCCCACTGCGACCTCGTCGCCGACCTTCTCGCCTCGGACTCGAGCTCCTTGGCCTCTTCCCATAACTTTCCTCAGCCGACTGCAGAACCCAACTCGATGCCTTCGCCACCCGACTCCACTCTCTGCCACACTCTGCCGCTGCCACACTCTGCCGCTGCCACACTCTGCTCTTCCAACCAAAAACTGACTTTCTCACGATTCGCCTGGTGCTCGCCGTTTTATAGGCCGGCAGGAGAAACAATATGCAAATTTCCGGATCAGAATGACCTCGGGGGCGGAGCCACGCTCGCCAATTGGACAGAGGAAAAGTGGGCGTGAACCTCCCCTGATCCTAGAATTTGCATATATCGATTTCACACAGACGCGCCTGGAGGCGGGGCCAAGTCGCTCCGCGCTTGCTGATTGGACGGATCAGAAGTGGGCGTGTAGCATTCTTGATCCGAATTCTCCCTCGGAAAGGCCGCTATTTGCACTCGCGCTCGGTGCGTATCTTGACCGAGCCCAAGACAGCCCGACGCTCAGTGTTCACAGGTGGTGCGGGAATGGCCGTAGAAGGAGAAAGGTGAAGGTGGTGGAGGGTTTTTGGTGGTGGTTTGATGGTTATGGCGGTTGAGACGTGGTTGGTTCAAAATAAAGATAGAACAGAAAAACGGCTATCTTAAAGCATCGCAGCCCGAATGAATCACATAAATTCCCTCTAAACAACGGGTTTGGGGCTAACTACACATGTACTTAAGAGATATCTCACCTACGGGCCCTGAATGGTGGTTTGCGAATTTCCACAGCCGTAACAATATATAAAGCACCAAAATACTAAATTAATCTCATTGTTTGCTTGTAAATCACCTTGTTTTACACTGGACATTCTCCATATTTTCTGAATTATTTCACTGAAACGACATGGAATATCTCAGAACACCAATGCACAATCAACCACCAGCACATTACACAAACAATAAGCTAATTCACACTAGGCGTAGATTTATAAAAACAAATGTAATGTATGTTATATGGCGGCCATTTTGAACTTCACTATGTGTATTCCTTTCCATATCTCTCTATAATTCCAGCAATGTGTGTGTGTGTGTCTGTCTGTCTGCGACCGCCGTTTCTCGATGACCACCGGTCCGATCTGATTGAAACTTGCCAGGAATATTGCCGGGGACCCGCAGATGTGCCTTTTCAAGGTTTGATATTAATTGGACGAGCGGTTCCCAAGTTACGCCATTTTATTGCTTTTTTCAGTGTTGGAAAGGTGTATATATCGCAGCTGAAGTGTCGTTCCACCTTATCATGCCATTTTTTCTCAAAGATATCTCAGAATAATGATAACAGCATATTAATAATAATAATGATAATAGCACAATAATTGGCAGTAATAAAAAGAATAACGTGATACAATGACCAATGTCTGTCAACCAATAACGACCTACGTATTTTCTGTCAACCAATGACAGGACACGGTGCTATGACGTCACGAATGACGTCACAATTAATGTTTATTTATTTATTTATTTATTTATCACGATTGCACGATTGCACGATTATGTTGCACGATTGACCTCACAATTCTTCTTCTTCGTTTGGTATGACGTCACAATCGACGCTGGGGACCTGAGTATGTGCCTTTTCAAGGTTTGATATCCTTCTTCATCCGTTTCAGCTGTTCCCCAAGTGTTTCCCAAGGTTTGAAAGCTGTTTTTTTTCCCAAGGTTTGAATTAATTGTTGTGCTTGGTAGACATTTGTGAATACATTTACAGAGAGAGGAGGGGGAGAGAGAGGGGTAGGGGAGAGGGGGGCAAGAGAGGGGGCGAGAGAGGAGGGTGAGATAGAGGGGCATCACAATTCAAGAGAGGGGGAGAGAGGAGGTGGCGAGAGAGGGGGCGAGAGAGAGGGGTGAGAGAGGAGGGGTGAGAAAGGAAGGGGGAGAGAGGAGGGGTGAGACTGGGGGTGAGAGAGGGGAGAGAGGAGGGGCAAGACGAGGGGGAGAGGGGGGTAGAGAGAGGGGGCGTCACAATTCTTCTTCTTCTTCGTTTGATATGACGTCACAATTGACGCTGGGGACCTGAGTATGTTTCCCAGGTGTTTCCCAAGTTATGGCCATTTATGATACGGTTGGTCCGATCTAATTGAAACAATGCCCCAATCCAGTCGTCGTTTACGAGAGCGAAGGAACGAAGCTGCACATACTGGCACGCACCTACGGCCCGGCACTAGTTTGTTAAAATAGAATATCAAGTTCACTATCAACATGTGCTATGGTCACAACTTTTTCAGAAGTGTCCAAGTGTCTGTACTTGGGCCATTTCAAAAACACAAGAAATTGGCTTCACACAAACCAGTCTCCACATGCCCGTGTCAGCAAAAATGTATTAAAATCCGTCCAATTAAGAATTGAGTTTGCAGCCATGGATTTTCTTACTCTCAGAACTCCAGTCAACCATCATGCAAAACAATTACACTTTTGGCCAGCGTGTAACAATCCTTCAATTTTTCTGCGTAAAGCCACCTAGCCACACCGGGTATATTACCATTTATAAAATACAATGTTCACCACTGTACCAACAGAGCATACTGAGAGATGCGAGTT